>NW_026606065.1:86560000-87760000 GCF_029834395.1 Sorex fumeus | reverse complement strand
TGCAAGAGTATAGCTCAATGGCAGAGCATCTGCATACAGCAGAGATCTCCACAACAGCATGTATGGAAATCATTGTGATTCATGAAGAAAAATGTTTTAATCTTTAACACTTATTCTTAGTACCTAATTTATCTACATTTAGATTAAAATTTATTCTTAGCATCAATTATCTACATAATACTTATTTATACTGCAGTATATAATAAATGATAATTATGAGCTGGTTTAATAGTGTATATAATCAGTTATTGTCATTGAGTGTGTGTGTATTATACCTTTGAGTAGCATTCTTAGCAGTTAGTACCATAAAATGTAGATATTCTTAGAATCATTGTTAAAGGCACCGTGAGATAGATATATTCTTCTTTCTCCTCCCTTATTGCTCTGTGAATCTTGCTTTTTCGCTTCTCCTATCACTCCCTACCCCCAAAGTTTAATCTCAGACTCATCTGTTTGTGAAACTTTGACAACTCCTGGCATATTTTTTCTCCAGTGAACTTCCACTGTCCCTGGCGTGAACATCATTTTTCAAATGGATTTGTCTCTCTCATACAATGTAAGGTACTTATGGTTGGTGCCTCATTTTGTTACCATTGTACTCCCAATGCCTAACATAGAAGATGGAAAGCAGTTGGTAATTACTAACTTTATTGAATAGTACAAGGAAGCAGTACATCTGTTTGTCACTTTTACTCAGTGCCAACATATTCTTACAATCATAGGTTAATACATAAAAGTAGCATGAATGGAGCATGTCGTTTTCTTTTACCAGATCTGAGAACAGACAATAAACCAGTGACCACATTGAACTGATATAGAAATTCCACAATAAATTTATCACACTACCCGTATAAATCCATGCACCACAAATCATGCTGCTCACGAAGCTGATACTGAATTTTTGAACCAATACCACTTACAGCACTCCTGTGTCAATGCCACATTATTAGCATTTCCATGGACTGTGCCAAATATAGTCGCCCATCCACTAGTGTCTCCTGTGAAATGGTGATGAATATGTGTCAGTTAGTCTATAAATGAAATATCAACTTACAAAACAAAAATATAAAAAATGATAATGAAATTAATCAAAAATTTGTCTTAAGTAAAAGAATGATAACACTGATGAGAAGGTGAAAAAAGCTTAAGCAAACATTTGGAGTTTTTTTCTTTATTGCAATTACAAATATTTTAATTGTGTATGGAAATAGATATTATACATATATCTATTGTACACATATCTACAATAGATATTGTACATACATATATATCCATATATTCCAGAATAACTACTCTATTTTGATTGTTCTAATTTTTTTTCATGCCAGGAATCAGTCAAGGTCTTATATATGCAAGACACGTGCTCTACCATTGAGTCACATTCCCTTCCTCTATATTGTCTGTTTCTGAGGCCAATGTTTTAAATATAATACACTGATAGCAATTTTGAGATAATTAGAAAAAAATGTTGAATTTCATTTTCCCATGCATATTATAGCATATATACATATGTACTTATACATTATGTAAAATACAGATATGTACAAGTACATATATACTTGGTAGATGTAATGAGTCCTGAAAAAATTTGTTACCTTATCTTTTTGAAAAGCAAAATGAAGTTTTTTTTTTTCAGTAAAAGCTACCTAGTTCTACTGAAATAGTATTTTTTCAGTTTGTCAAAGTATGAACTTATTAGTCATTTCTTTTTTTTGGTGATAAAAATTATATTCTTTTTCATAAGGAGGACTGGTTTTGAAGGATTGCTACCTTAATATAGCTACTAAAATGAGACAATGTGATAATACTGATGTTCATACAAATAGTATATTTAAACAGTCATCCACAATTCCCTCTGAACCCTACAAACTTAAATTTATTTTTAATTAATACCCTCAACGGTTTTTTAAATGATTGTAATTGTTGCCTTTGAATGAAATATTTAGTGTGCGTTTGAACGGTCCCATGAAGTTGATAAATTCCTGTAATCTCCATTTTCATGCATTGAAGATGAAAAGTCAAGAAGGTGAGTGACTTGTAGCCAGAGACCTGCCCTGATCACTAAACACTGATTAAATACTTACCATGTACACAACTGTTCTAGATTCTAGTAACACCAAGACATGAAGATACAAATTAGAACTCTCCTTAGATTCATGTCTAGCGAGAGGACACTGCAGAGACACTGAAGAGACTATTCTAAGGCAGTCCTTAGAATAAGCATACAGGTATAGACAGTTTTCTACAGCAACAGATGGAAAGAGTGCTTTTTCCTAGACTATAGTAGAGCTGGGAGGAATAAGCAGGACAAGCATCCAAAGTGAGGAAAGGACACCTGAATTACACCCCACAGGATGAGTAGGATGAATAGGAGTGATTCACCAGAGGTGTGGGTAGAATTCTCCAAGGGAGGGAAGCACACGTCAGTAACCAGGGAATGAAGAACAGATTCTAGAGACAGAAACCTCGATTCCTGGACTTATTTTCTCACTTTGCTTGTTAATTGACCGTGGAAAGCAGAGGCAATTCTCTGTGGTAGAAAACATGAGATTTCAGTTTCTGGAGATCTGGGCTCTAGTATCTACTCTGTAAATAACTGAACATGCAAGTAATGAAACATCCCAACACCTCTCTAAATGTTTCTTGAGAGAAAAAGACAAAAGTTAGATTAGACAGTGTAAACAGCCCTGGCACATATACCTTCTAAGACCTAATACATCTTTTAAGACCTAATTGATCTGTGTTCTGCTTACCTCGTTACTTTCTATATCCATGTTTGCTTTGCTCAAGCCTACTGGCATGTCTGTTCCATAAACACATTGTCTGATGTCATAAAGTCTTAGGGTCCTAGAAATTACTGCTTTCTTAGTCTGGAGCTCTGTTTCTCCAGAATAGGTCATCTTTCCCTCCCTCCCTTCCTCCCTCCCTCCCTCCCTCCCTTCCTCCCTCCCTCCCTTCTTCCTTCCACCCTTCTTTCCTTCATTCCTCCCTCCCTTCTTCCTTCCTTCCTTCCTTCCTTCCTTCCTTCCTTCCTTCCTTCCTTCCTTCCTTCCTTCCTTCCTTCCTTCCTTCCTTCCTTCCTATTTAGTTCTCAATTCATACGCTAAAATCTGAGAGGTCTGCTTATGTCTTTAAAGTAGTTCTTCCTCCAAGACAAATTTTCTATTGCATTATTCTGTTTTATGTGCTTCCTAGAACTTACTCCCTGAAGTTATTTAACTTCTAAGTGGAAATTATATTGTTCCTTCATGAGGGAAAGAAACTCGTCTTCTTTGACAACACTGTTCTCAATGATTCGGAGAGCACCTGCACTCAGCAGATGAATGAACCCTTTAGAAAGGCCCATTTCTACAGCTGAACCAAATTACCAAACCATATGGTGATAGTCAGAGAAAGTCACTTATATTAAAATATGGGTAGTCAAAAGGAGAGAGAGAACAAAACGGAATGCCCTGCCATAGAGGCGGGGTGGGATGGGGGGATGGGGAGGTGGGAGGGTTACTGGGATCATTGGTGGTAGAGAATGGGCACAGGTGGAGGGACGGGTACTTGATCATTGTATAATTGAAACCCAAGAACAAACACTTGTAAGTCTACAACTGTACCTCATGGTGTTTCACTAATAAAAATTAAAAAAATAAATAAAAAAGAAATAAAATATTGGTAGCCAAGTCAATTTAAAAATGTAATCTCAATCCTATAAAATATATTTAATAATACTGAATTTATTAAATATTTTAGCAAAGTAATTTTGATTATAATTTCAAGTATGCTTTATGTTTTAGCATTTATCTGTAGTACATTATCTTCACCTCGAGAAGCTTAATTCAGTTCTTCACTATAAAATTGATCTCTTATATTCAAATTAAGCAAATGTACCCTTTTCCTTCTGGGAGCCACTAATTGATCTTAGACTATAGAAGTTTATTTTTGAATAATATGGTATTTTTGACTGTAATTAATCTTTATCTATCAAAATTAGGTAGTATCAGAAACAAATAGAGGATCATTTATTTGTGCAAAAGGATTTCAGACAGAGAATCAAATATTTTCTTCTAATAATTATACTTGTTATTCAATCTTCTTACAGGAGCCCATGGTCATTCAGGGCAGGGGGAGGACTCACCACAGTTCTCTTCATCAGCTCCATTCCCACAGTCATTCACGCCATCACAGTGAAAAGCACGTGGTAAGCATTTGGTAAGATTCCCACAGGGAAAGTATCCTTTCTGGCACAAGGATGTCATTGTACTGCCATCACTCAGCACAAAATCTATGTGAAAGACAGGACAAAATTCTTAGTTTAAAAAAAGTGTCGGTATGGCCACACTTTTAATATAATTCCACTTAATTATCACAAGAGCCCTATGTGTTGAAGTTGTCTGGTGTTATTGAGAAAGCATCATTTTTTGAGCAACATTTTTAACAATCACAATCATGCCTAACAACAGCTATAACATGAGTGGAATCAGGCTCATTTTGAATTCATCTCAGTATGGCAATTATAAAGCATCAAGAAACAGCGGTCTTACTTTTATGCAAAACCAGACTTGTCCACTTCTTGAAATAGAGAGAATCATTAGTTAAAGGATCAAATACATCGTTTCATTTGCTTATTTATTCTTTATGAGAAGGATTTGAGATAATAGTAAAAATCTGTAGGATAATTTATGTGTGAATCAGAGATATTCAGAAGCACATTTGCATAAGGAGGTAAAAAACTAAGACTATCTAACACTCATTTAACTTTCTGTGTGCCAAGGTGTTATCTAGGTTAATTTTCAGTTAACCTACAGTATGGGTAATATTATCCTTCATATTTCAGAGTTAGGGAAGGTAATAGCAATAAGCCTACTGCAAAGGTATGCTGGAGAAACTGAATGATCTCTCTGACTGGAAGGAGTACTCTTCCTAACCATTGTATAAGGAATACAATTGAATCAGAAGTTTAAGCTGCATTTCAAGAAGCTAAAGTCCTGTATCAGGATGAATGAAAAAGAGTCTTTTCTTTGCTTTTACATGAGAAATGAGTTGAAAAACTTACAGATTGAATGACAATGTAGAAAGGAAATATAATCAATATTTATAAAATAGTGAATATAATGCCTTTCTGAAATTAGACTTAAAAGGCGTTCTTTCAGTATCAGCAGGCCCACCTCCATGTTTCAGACCCTCTGTTCCTCCATTCTTGCAATATTCACCTCCCAGTTGACATCCCAGGGCCATGTTAGAGCTTGAAGTGAATTCCTCTCTCTTCTAGTTGTGTCCTTAGTTGTAACATTTATTTTGTGTAAATTTTAAAATGTAGTATTGTATTCATGTGATTAACTTTTTAAATTTCTATACCTGTGATAAAAGATACACTTAGTAAATACTCTAGCAAAATTGAAGAATATATGTGTGTGTGTGACTGTGTGTGTTAGTGAGTCAATGTGTTAATGAGTTCAAAATAAAACTTACAGAAACAGATTTCAGGAGAATGTAACCACAGGTATCACTGCATTTCATTATGACTAGCTGAAGGGAAAGTGGCTGTTGGTGACATCTTCCTAGTACACCTCTGAAGGTTAGCATCATGGTCATGAATATCCTTGATTGGGTGTTATGATTATTTTAAGGTATCAGAAGAGTAGAGAACCAATTTTTGAGGGAAACCATCGATTGTGTGTCTGAGGTTTAATTTTAGTTTAGTTTACATTAGTAAAATCATTTATTCTATTAATGATTTTATTTAATTTACACAATAACTTTATGGATTAGTATTATCATTTCTGTGTAAATATGAGGAAATAAAAGCTGTTCTACTCTGTTTCTTGGGAAAATATCTTGGTAAGGACTGTGATTTTGAGTTTCAGTTTTGTAGTGTGGTATTGCACCACCACATTGGTTACCAGCATCTCTTAAAATAGCTTGCTAGTCCTCCCTCGTTTATGGTTTTTGTTTTGAGACCACATCTAGCAGTGCTTAAGGACTGTATGTGGTCAAGGGAATCAAACTGGAGTTGGCTAAGTGCAAGGCAAGTACCTTAACTATTGTGTTTTATCTCTCTGGCCCAACCGCTCCTTGTTTAACAAACAAGGCCACTTGTTCAGGGAGGGGGATTGAGTTTCAGGCACAGAAGCTTTCCCTGAATAACCTGTACACATGAAACTTTTAGTTATATCATTGAAGAGGATTAGTAGAGTTTTGAATTATTTGATGAATAGTTTTGTGAATTCCTCCTTTGGTTCACGGTGACCCTGAAGATCCAACAGAGGAATGAAAGTCTGGCACCCTCTTGGGGACAGCAGATGTAGCAGTCCATTTTCTCCCCGGGAGTTTTGTTGATGCATCTGCTGACATTATCTGAGGAAAGAAAGGAACTTTGGATTCTTTTATACCCACTCAATTTTCTTGTTTTTTTTTTTTTTGCAAAAGCCAAACATATTTTTCCTGTTATTGCTGTAGTAGTAGATGAATGATTTACTCTCAATAACCAGGTCTAAGACCTGTCAGATCTGACCTATTTTAAATGAATTGCTGTGTGACTCTGGGGTTGGCTTGCTAAGCCTATTCATACAGGAAGAGGCATACTGAGTTATAGATTTTTAAATCTCTTAATCTTTTTCTTGTGATGATTTCCACAGATGGCAGATTTATAAAAATGAGTAGTCCTCCTGTGTTTGGAACACTAATGAGTGTGAGTCCATGTATTTTTCTGTAGTGGCTTTGGAATTTTTGAAAAGAGTGACTCACATAAATAAGTTTTGTATCACAATTCAAAACACACACACACACACACACACACACACACATATATATATATAATATATACACATACACACATTTGTTGGGATGTCCTTATCCTTTACTATGTGAGATGAACTCTAGTCTCTCTTATTTACTTGAAAAAGGATCACAAGCCACTGTGTTGATCTACTAATGAGCCACTTTATGGGATGTGACCCACCATTTAAAGATATTCATTATAATAAAATATTTTGGAAACCGTAAAACCTAGAATATATTTCTCTTTTTTCCACTCACTAGATGTTTGACTTCAACCTACATAACTGGTTCCTTAAAACTTTAAGTGTTTTATATAAAAATTACTTGATAATTTCATTCCTCTGGATATGTTTTGGGAACGAGATGAGCTAAAGCTAGTGAATCACTGCATAGTATTTGGCCTATAAAAATTATTTTCCAATGATATTGACATCACTGTATCACTGTATCACTGTCATCCCATTGTTCTTCGATTTACTCGATTGGGCGCTAGCAATGTCTCCATTCGTTCCAGCCCTGAGATTTTAGCAGCCTCTCCTAACTCATCTTTCCCAACGTATTTGGGCTAGCTTGCAGAGCCTGGCAATATTGACATATGAGCAATTTCAACAGATGATAAGAAAATAGAGAATTTGAGTACTCAGCTCCTAAACACCTCTGGATGAGGACCCCACGCTAAAAATATATAGGAATTCCTAATCATTGAAGTTAGGCAAGAAAAGGAAATTGAAAAGATTCAGATTGGAAAAGAGGTCAACTTATCACTATTTGTAGTGATAATGATACACAGAGAAACATGATGATACGTATAGAAAACCTTCAAGACTCCACCAAAGCATTGTGAGAAATAATCCAATGTATTAAAGCATCATGCCATAAAATCAACACAAAATCTGTTGCATTCATACATGCATACAACAATCCAGAAAAGAAAGAAATGAAAAGAAACAGTTTTCCTATTTACAAATGTGTCCCCAAACATCATCTATTTAGACATTGGTTCATCAAAGGAGGTGAAAAATTTACACATTGAAAACTACAGTTCACTATTTATAAAAAGAGAGAGAGCACAGAGAAATGGAAAAGTATTTCATGTTTATGACTCGGAATAATTCACATTGCCAGTATTACCATTAAGTCCAAAGTATATTTCTGACTCAATACAATCCCTACAAAAGTACCAATGGCATTTTTCAGAGACGAAGAATATATACTATAAGCTTTTGTATTGATCTTTAAAATCCAAGAGGGACTGGAGTAATAGTATAGCAGGTAGAGTGTTTGCCGTGCACACAGCTGACCTGGGTTCAATACCCAACAACCGATAGGGTCTCCCAAGCACTGCCAGGAGTAATTTTTGAGTGCAGAGCCAGTAGTAACCCCTGAGCATTGCTGGATGTGGCTCAAAAAGCCAAACAAACAAACAAATAAAAAAACTCCCCAAGAATAGCCAAAGCAATTCTGAGAAAAAAGAAGATGAAATGTATAGCATTTCTTGACTTTAAACTATACTACAAAGTCATAGTAATCAAAACTAACAGTATACTGAGCCACAATACCTAAAATAAATTTCTAAAAATCTATCAAATGTCAACCCTCAGATGTGTGTGCAGTTAAGTTATGACAAAGGAACTCAAAGAAGTAAGTGGAGCAAACAAAACCAACTCAAGAAATTGTGCTGGGAAAACTCGTTAGTAACAAGCAAAATATATTTATATACACATATACATATTTTATATACACACATATATATATTTCTGTGTGCATTATGCCTCATACTATACATAAAACCTAATTCAAGACAGACTTAAGACCTTGATGTTAGAACTGAATATATAAAACATCTCACCAGAAACAGGAAGAACTCTTCATGAAATTGACTTCAGAGACAGAGTCACTGATTCAACTCCATTGGATAAGGGGAAAAAAAGTAAAAACAAATAAATGGGACTGCATCGAACAGTAAAGTTTCTACACTAAAACAAACAAAAGCATTGCACACTACACAGTGACAAAAGGCTAATCTCTAAAGCACGTACAGAACTGAATAACAAACATAAAACAAAGAGTCTCATCAAAATGTGGGAAAAGGAGCTGAGAAAACATTCAAAACATACAAAGACCAATGAGATAGTACAGCAGGTGGGGGATCAATCTGCTTTGCAAACAACCTACCCAGATTCAATCTCTGGCACCTCGTAGAGTCACCCAGACCCTCCCAGGACTGATCCCTGAGTATAGAGCCAGGAATAAGCACTGAGCACTGCCAGGTGTGGCTCCCAAACAAAGAAAATAATGAAGACATACAGGTGGCTAACAGCTATATAAGACTACCTTTCATCATTTATCAGAGACATGCAAATCAAAATGAGATATAACCTTACCCTAGTGAGAGTGGTCTATATCATAAAGCCTGAAGGAACCAGTACTATAAGGAATGGGTGGGAAAAAGAAATGTCATTTATTGTTGTGTAAATATCATTGATTTAGCCTCTGTGTAAAACACAAAAATTGAAAGGAATAAAAGCTCTACCTAATTTCTCTCCTTGGTATCTACCCCTAAGTCCATACAAAAACATTAATTTGAAAAGATATTTGTAGACCTGTGCTCAATGCAGTGTTATTCAATAGCCAAGATCTTCAAACAACTGAAGATCCAAGGACAGACGAGTAGATAAAGATACTGTGACATATATTTACATATCTATATGTATATTTTATATTGGAATATAGCTCTTTTATAATAAAAGTGGAAACTTTGAGATAGCTCAAAGAACCGGAAGACATTCTTTTCACTATGAGATTGAAAACTTGCTGTGCTTAAGATTTCATAATTTTTTAAAAATGTGATTTCCGTCAAAGAAATAATTGATACTAAAATAAAGCTTTCCCCTATTTATGTTATTCTATTTTAAAAGCCACAAGTGATATGTCATGTATGGGCACTTTTTTAAAGCAGCTTCAAATTACTTTTGAAAGGAGAAGGGGAAATGGTCAATCATAAATGAGCAATATAAATTTTCATGCAACTTCATATTTTCTTACTGATTTAGAATAGATGGTGAAATATTTAATTAAAGGTGACTTTGAAACAGGAAGTTGAAATCATGCAAGAAACTTTAAAGGCAGTACATTGTGTTTTTTTATGTGGATTATCATGGAAATAACCACTAGTTCTTTGAGGGCTAAACCCAGCTAAATTCCAATTTCATAGACACTGCTGCATTTAAAGTGAGACAAGTGATCTACTGTCACAGACAAGAAGGATCTAATATATTTTCTTTTCCCCCCAAATAAATTGAGTACATCAAGGTAGTATGATGAGGGCAGGGGAGGGGGAAACTGTCATATATTGATTGCACTTCTCATAATTCCTCATTTTCCACCCAAGAATGACATCTTCCTAAAGACATCTCAAGGTATAAATTTTATGCGGAAGGAAAATAAACTACTAAAATATTTCTCTCACTTGCTCTATGTATCCAAAATTCCTATGATCTTAGTGCCCAGAAGTTACACTGTGCTTAATAATTTTTCAATAAACAAATTATCCAGGTATTTATTTATAAAAGAATCAAAGGAAGAGAACCTTTTATAATTTAAACTTCCCAAGGTTGCTTTTTTAGTCTTGATGACAAAGGTTGCTTTATCTTCTATGTACTTCCTTTATCTTCTGTATTTTCATTATTCAGTTAAACAAAAAGATTAATAACCCCTGCTTTAATTCGGAATATACTGAAAAAAGAACAAATAGCCATCTGTAGAAAGCATATTCTTCTGTCTGTTCTTCCTGGCATCTGGGAAAATGTAAAGAGTGAGTTTTTACTGAAATCTAGAGATTGTGAAAAATTGAGGATACAGTCGCACACAGCAGTGAAGAAACCTGGCTGGCAGGCACCACAACACCCGGAGAATTCTCCTGGCCCCATACTGAGCTGATATCATCGGGAGGTCCCAGATGGGGTAGTTGCAGTCTCCTTGCCTTCTCTGGATGGAATCCATGAGCGTCTACAAGCATAGCTTGTAGACCATGAGCATCTACAAGCATAGCTCTGGTGTGTGGGAACCAGATACTCTTCCGAACTGCACAGCCGTGACCTTTTCTGATATGCAAAGTGAGCAATGGAAAGTAAATGATCTAGTGTCTGTCCCTGGAAGGCAGGCTTGAATAGTGGTGGTAAAATTTGAGCAAAATACAATGCCCAACCAAAATGCATCTGGACTGTGCATTAAACTATGGAGGAGTTATGCCACCCTGGAAGGGGAAGGGTGTTTGTCTCTCCTTCTTTCCCCCCTGCAGTGGTGGCATGGTGGCCGCCATCTTTTAGAGCCTAAATGGACAGCCAGGTATGAAACTGCAGTGATGAGGCACGCAGGGCCTCATGGGATGGGGGGTGGAACTGGCCCTGATCCCCACCCTGACAAGGCCCCGAGTTTCCACCCACGAACGCCTCGTCCAGCTCCTGAACGACCATGATCCCAGAGGCACACAAGCCAATCTCAGAACCCAGCAGCTTTTGGCAGTTATCCCTCTAGACTTATTACTAAAATATCAGAAATCCAAAATCACGTGGCTGCAAGAGAGGGTGCAAGACATTATATGCTCTTCATAATCAGCAATAGAAAACAAATTATCCAATGATGTCTTTTTGGCAGGTCTGAATATTGGGGAAAATTCCAAACAATAATGGTGGGTCTTTTGTCATAATATTGAATGTGATCAATGTAGAGAGAGAGTAAAGTGGAAATATGCCACACAGGCAGGGGGAGGGATGAGAGGGGGGTATACTGGGGTTCTTGGTGGTGCAAAATGTGCACTGGTGAAGGGATGGTTGCTTGATCATTGTGTGAATGACTGAGACTTAAACTGAAAGGCTGTGTGACTGTTCTCAGGGTGATTCAATGAGTAAAATTTTTTTAAAAAGCCAGAATCTGGAAAAAACCTGAGTGCCCAAGAACAGATGACTGGTTAAATAAGCTTTGGTACATCTACACAATGGAATACTATGTAGCTGTCAGAAAGGATGAAGTCTTGAAATTTACATACAAGTGGTACTACATGGAAAGTATCATGCTAAGTGAAATGAGTCAGAAAGAGAGGGATAGACATAAAAAGACTGCATTCACCTGGGGAACATAAAGTAACAAAATAGGAGACTAACACCCAAGAATAGCCAAGATAAATACCAGGAGGATTACTCCATGGCCCTGAGGACAGCCGCACATGCTAGGGGAAAAGGCAGCTCAGATAGAGAAGGGAGCACCAAATAAAGGGTGTTGGGAGGTTCCTTTCAGGATGGGAAATGTGTGATGAGAGTAGACTGTAGTCTGAACAAGATTGCCACTCAATGTCTCTTTTGCAAACCACAGCACTCAAAAGGAGAGAGATAATGGAGGGGAATGCCCTGCCACAGTGGTAGGGTGGGATGGCAGGATGGGTGTGGGAGGGATACTGGGACTGGTGGTGGTGGAGAATGGGCACTGGTGGAGGGATGGGTATTCGATCATTGTATAACTGAAACCCAAGCACAAAAATTTGTAAGTCTACAACTGTACCTCATGATGTTTCACTAATAAAAAATGGGAAAAAATGGAAAAAAAGAAACATATGGCATAATGCACAATGGAATACTATGTGGCCACCAGGAAAAATAAAGTAATAAAATTTGCTTGTAAATGGATGGACACGGAGAGTATCAGACTGCGTGAAATGAGCCAGAATGAGAGGGACAGACATAGAATGATTGCACTCATTTGTGGCATATAAGAAAACATAGTCTGAGACTAATACCCAAGGACAGTAGGAACAAAGGCCAGGAGGACTGGTCCATAGTTGGAAACCTGCCACAAATGATGTTGGTGGCAGTGAATATAGAGAAGGGACCACTATGACAATAATAGTTGGAAATGATCACTCTGCATAAGAAATGAGTGCTGAAAGGAGGTAAGGGAGTACACATGATAAACTATCAGTAGCTGTATTGCAAACCATAATGCCTAAGAAAGAGAAAGAGAGAGTGAGAGACAGGAAAAGTGCCTGCCATAGAGGCATGTTGCGAGGAGGGGTGGAGGGAAACTGGGGACACTGGTGGTGGGAAATGTACCCTCGTGAAGGGATAGGTGTTGGAATATTGTATGAATGAAGCCCAATCATTATTAACTTTGTAACTGCATCTCATGTGATTCAATATAAAAGTAAAAATAAAACATTTTACAATTACTCCAAAGGAAATAGAAAACTTTCCTATAAACCTAACAAAACACGTCCAGGATATATTTGTTCAAAATTACAAAATACAAATGAAGGAAATAAAATATGCAAATTAAGAGTGGCAAAAAAAAATTGAGGATGCCTACAAAAAAGCAACGTTGATAGCTTCTGCAACAATTTCTACGGGACAACACCAAATACCTATCAGAAGAAAGTCTAAAGCATGTTTAACACATTCATGTGCAAACTCAGAATCATCTAATCATTTTTCGTCTTTCTTCTGGTCAGCATTTAGGGCATGTCAGTGAATGAGATTTGAAAAAACTCCCTGATAATGTATTGAATCATCTGGACTGCTGTACAATAGCTTTTTATTTTATTTTATTTTATTTTATTTTGCTGCCTACCTACACTTTTCCTGAATTATTGTAAAGCAACAAGTGAGAATAATCTAGTTCCCATTTAAAGAATCTGTGGAGCTGTGCAAGTCCCCTTTGCTCTAATTCTCTGCCAATTTTAGACTTGCATGGAGCAGAAGGAAATCTTTGTCTTCTCAGGCTGGTGTGACTCTTTCAACTCCCGGGGTCCCAGAGGAGGCACAAAGAATACTGATCCGAGTTAGTCATTTTCCGGAGTGTGTCACTTCAAGTGAACATCAGTGCAACTTAGAAGAGGATGAAGGCTGGTTATTACTCTGAGAAACCAATACATTTCATCCTAAAGTATAAGAGCAGCAGAGAAAACAATCTACATCTAGAAAATGTTAACAGAATGCCTACTATGTGCAGGTTGACAAGAAAGATATTAGCCATCCCCACCTGGAACTGAGAAATATTACACCTTTAGGGCCATTGTCACATGAACATGAACCAGCTTCTTTGCTGTCTTCATCTGCTGGGAACTATCCTTCTTCTGGGGACAGTAAAAGGAAACTTTTTGAAAAACACAGCACTATAGGATGAATGATTTATGGTTTGTTGGAAGGTAATTAAAAAAATCTACTTAAGAAAGCTATTCCTTTAAGATGTGATGAAAGAATTGACTTCTGGGTTTTTTTTTTAGTTTGATAATTTGTTTTTACAATTTTTCTATTTGTAAAGTGATTTATGATAGTTTTTATATAAGCTTCCTCTCCCCACTGCTCCCCTTTTCTCCTAATTTGTGATGCATTTTTCTTTATCCAGAATGTCACTCATATGCATTAGGTCAGAGAGTTAATTGACCAATCAAATCAGAGACTGTGGACACATGAGAAGCATTTTCCATCTGGTGAGAGGCTCTACCTCCATCCCGTCCCTTCACCCACTCTCTGTCCATCTTCCAGATGCCACTTGCCTGTGGATCCCAGTGCAATAAGATTGTGGGCACCCGAGGAAGTGTGCTCCTACAGGCAAGAAGACCCAACTCTTTCAGATGGCTAAGCAGTGACTTACTTAACTGTTCACTTAACAGTACATATGCTAAGAAGTGACTGCTGAGCATAAAGCCAGTAATAAGTCTTGAGAACTGCCACCTGGCCAAACTGCCTTCCCCCCAAAGAATATCTTTAGCATTAAAAAGAAAACTAAGTTATTTATGCTCATTGACTAATAAAACTTTCATCCTGACAGTTGCAGGCTGGAACACGGTGCCTGGAACTGTGTGGGAAGATGGAGTCTATGGAGGTGCAATGGCACCAGCACGTCAACCTGTGTGGGTGGGTGGAGTGAATAAGCAGCATTCAGGATTCCTGATACCCCCAAACTGCTGCAGTGCCTTTGGCTAGACCCCAACAATTCGGAACCAAGTTTCCTGAGAAATTAAATGGCCAAAAGTTAGGTATGTGGGAGCCATGCCCACAAACCACCTCTGGCTCAGCCATCTCAGACCTCACCGAGATATTAACCTGTTGAAAATTCAGATATGAGTGTTTTGTGACTGAAATTTCCAGGCTTCCTCTGAGTTGAGATTGAGTACCACCCCCACTTCCCTAAGACTGGCAGTCCTAAAGACTGGCAGTCCCCTTCACACACCAACTCCAGTGCCATCATGTATGATTTTCTACCAGCCTTGCTTCAGGGACCCATAAACAAATTTCAAAAGAGAGCAAAAGCCGCAGTAATCTCTGACCCACATAGGCTGAACAGACAGGTGTAAAATTAGAAAAGGGCAGGTCAGCCTGGTGCCTGTCCAAGCAGAGCCCCTGGAAGTCGCTTGCTTCCACAATCCAAACTCATCGTCATGACTCCACTGTATTGGGGCAGACCTCACCGAGATACACTGTCCTCCCATTGTTCATTGATTTGCTCGAGCGGGCACCAGTAATGTCTCCATTGTGAGACTTGTTGTTACTGTTTTTGTCATATTGAATACTTTATGGGTAGCTTTCCAGGCTTTGCTGTGTGGGCGGGATACTCTTGGTAGCTTGCCGGGATCTCTGAGAGGGACGGAGAAATTGAAACCGGGTCAGCTGCGTGCAAGGCAAACACCCTACCCGCTGTGCTGAAAATTCGGGTATGCAGGTTTTGTGACTGAAATCTCCAGGATTTCTCAGAGTTAGGATGGGCTATATCCCCTCTACTTCTCCCCATCTTCTGTACTTCCAGAAGTCTCGGCAGTCACATCCAAACCCCAAAGCTGCCACCCAGTTAAAAAAGCTACTCCAACTTTACCTTCCTGATAAAATTACTAAACACCCTGAACAAACATGATGACCTTTTAGCACTTGTATTGCAAACCATAATGAACAAAAAGAGAGAGAGAAAGAACAAAAGTGCTTGCCATAGAGGCATGCTGGGGGGTGTTGGGGGATAGTGGGAGGGAAACAGGAGACATTGGTGGTGGGAAATGTACACAGGTGGAGGAATGGGTGTTGGATCATTGCATGAATGAAACCCAATCATTCTTTGTAATCATGAAACCCAACAGCTTTGTAATGGTCAGTCTCACAAATATTCAAGAAAAATTTTTTTAAAAAAGAAAAAGATCAACTTTTATCTTTTAAATAGAGATTCTAAAATGCCCCTGGTCTATTCTGACCAGGTTTAGTAGGTAAGGGTCTAATATTTCAGTTTGCAGAGTTTTATCAATTTCAGATTTGTAGATAAACGACTATGTACCTTAACACACACACACACACACACACACACACACACACACACGAAAGCCAGTGTTGAAGTTGCAGTACTTTTAAGACTCCCTTACTTTTGTTTGTGTTCCTGTTCTAACAATATGAACAACAGAAGCGTTACTGACTCCAGGCCAAGAGACTCGAGACCTGGGGCTAGAACCAAATAACTCAAGAAATTTTAAAGGCCCCAGAGGGGAGGCATACATTCATATGAACATCTCAGAGAGGGGGCTGGGAAAGGCAGGCTCTTGGAGGTGAGGGAGACTGAAAAAGAGAAAGTTTCAGGCTAGGAATAGCAGGAGGCACAAATGGAAGGGCACAAAACCATCACAATGGAGCAGATAGAGGAACTGGAGAGAAAGGGAGGTGGAAAAGCTTGTAGCCCGAGCTGGAGAAGACGAACAGCAAGAGAGCAAGAGTTCCTGAAGCAGACAGGAGTGGAAGGTCCAGTGGTAGCAAAGCCTGGAAAGCAGAGACCACACAGAGATACAGAAAAGGCAGAAAGGGGTGTCCATAGGGCAGGTTGTGTGAAAAGGTGAAGATGGGATGAATGAAAGTGCTGGGAAGCTAAAGTGAGGAAAGAGTCAGAGGTTGCGGGGTGGAGGGCGGGGAGAGAAATAAAAGGAAGAGAGCAAAGCAGCAAGGAGGAACAATAGAATCAAAGAACTAGAATTCTATAGTCTTGTTGATCACATTATGTATATATATATGTCTATATATATTTCTTTTCCTTTTTTATTACTTAGTATAAGGTTAATTTTTTCGGTGGCAATTCCCTTCTAAATATTTTTAAAATGTTAATTCCATTCAGAAATCTTTATCGTTTGAGCACTAGATGAATCATTTTATTTTTTTAATTTTTTTAATTTTTTAAATTTTTATTTTTATTTTGGCTTCGTGACACCTTCATGAGATATTTAAGACCACTGAAATTTACTTGAGATGCCTAGTCTTCTATACATGCTGAATAGTTGCAAAACTATTCATGAGAAAATGATACCTGTATTCGATTATTGTGCCTCTAAATGCTACTAAATGCTACTATTTCACATGTCAAAAAGGCACCTATTCTGTAAAAGTAATTTTATAGACTAAACAGCTTTTATTTTGCCTGATATAGAGGTATGTGGTCAACAAATAAGTAAAACCAGTCATTTTAGGTACTCAAATTTAAATATATAAAGTACTAAAATCTCTGTGCAACCAACTACCATTATATACCATGTACTGAGGACTAAACTTAGTTAAATAAATTTTAATGAATTAAAAATTATTAAAATTTATTTATTAAAATTGTAAATAATATATGCCATCTAAAAACATCTAAAAATATCGGTTTATTTAAGGCAGCATCCCAATTTTGTCTTGAAAAATTAGGCATCAGCCAATTTTGTAATTTCAGGAGTCATTAAAGATTTTCTTTTTACTATTACATCTAGTCATACCTATTTGCAAAAAGATGAACAAATGAATAGATGCATGTTGCACAATTAATTGCATTAGAGTAGTTAGAATTATACATCACAAATAGTTTTAACTTCTGGGTTTTTGATATTTTCCTTCCTTCCCTGTAGTGAACTACATTCAGTCCTCAAGCGGGTAAATTTCCTTTTCATTAGTGGCGCTGCTTTAGCCTCACAGTGCGACTTGCCTGCAATATAATTGATTTCGGAGCTATCAGCAGCATGGCTATAATTGTGTGAAATTAAAATTTAGTTGGATTTTTTTTCTTTTCAAGTCATAGCGACCAAATCCAAGTGATTTTCTTGGAAAGGATAAAACTCCAAGCTGAGTTTTGAATGTGCCCATTAGAGGGCAGTCAAATACTGCTCACTTCAAAAACTGCTCAAACTGCTCCCAAACGCGTTTTAGGAAGATAAGCAGGTTCCTTTAGAAAGTGCGATTGATGATTACTAAGTAGCACTCTATGTGCTCCATTTTCTTAATTTCTCACATTAAACCATGTTTTTGATTTGCAAATTTTTCCAGAAAAGTACTATTATTATTATTATTATTAGCCGGGAAGGGCAGTGGTTTGAAATTAAGTAATGAGGATATCCAGTGAATACGCTGATAAAAATGCACCTAGAAAATGATGATAGTAAGATATATTATCTTTACTTGTAAATCGTTGTTAGCTTAAGTAAGTTACTATATTCATCTATTGGACATTTAAAGGTGATAATGTTCAAAAAAGAAAAGACAGTCATGATTCCTGTCTTTGTTTAGATCGGGTCTAGGATTCTATCACAAATATTTATTTAAATTTAAAAACATTATTTTAATCTTTTATAATTCATAGTTACTATTTTAGTTTAGTCTAATTGCTTTAACTATTAGTGATTTTATTGTAAAGAAGAAAATTCACTAATTATGTAGAAATGCTTGATTTTATGTTATCAAAGCATTGATCAATGTGATTAACATTAGAACATAAATAACATTAAACACAAAGGTTTAAATTAGCATTTAAAAGTAATGTAATGTAAGAAAAATTTCCAGGGAATTTAAATTCATCAATATTTATCAGTTGATATCATAGATCTGAAACATGGCATTTACTTAGAAATAAAAAATAAACAGAAATTATCTGTTTAAAGATTTTTTCCCCCTTTTTTATAAGTTAAAGAAAACTATTGCTATTTGGTAGGTCTTAAAATGTTGTTTTAGTAATAGATGTTTTTCATCTCATAAATCTCTTAGATGTATCACAAGAAAATAATACCATAGTGCAATCTGTAAACTATAGTTATATTCCTGTAATTAAATGATTTTTTAAGGAAACAGATGACTTATATGTAAAGTCTAGAATTTAAGAACTTAACCTTAAAAATCTTTAATCTGGAAAATAATATAAAATAAATCACAAATGTGTAAAGGATGTGAACTTCTGAGAAGAGACTTTAAGTCAAAGATATACACTGCTTTCTACATCTGTATTTCATGCAAAATAAAATCATATGCTGGTTCCTTAATACTTAAATTTGCGTGTAAGAGAAATTAAAACACAAAATGAAAATCATGCTATATATTTCAATATTTTGAAATAATTTTAAAATAAGAGTTTTATTTAATTTTAGTAAATTTATTTAAAATGTAAATATTTTTAAAAACATTTTTACTTTTTATTTAAAATATTTTAAAATACTTTTACTCTCTAAAAGTTTTAAATATTGCTGAAAATTTTGCATTTCATTTTATGATTAAAATATTTCCTTTGATTTTTCTAATACTACTTAATATTTTAAAAACAGTGATTTTTTAATAAAAATAATTTAAAATTCTAGCTTTTATTCTCACATTTATCAAAAGCCTTTAAAAGAGCTATAAAGTTAGATACATTTTTGAATAATAATAATAATACATTTAGTTTCTTGGGGGTACAATGAATAGAGAGTTTTCAGGTATACAAGCTCAGAACAGCAAAAGCGTATTTCTTTCCTTAAAGACAAGTGAAGACTAAATTTTTCAGTTTTGAAATAGAAATACCAGTACTTAAAACTGAACCATTTGATTGAAATAAAACTGCTTAAAGATTTAAAGCACAGAAGTATCTAAAAAAGTACAATTTTGTCCATTTTAATTGTTTTCTTTTTTAAAAGTCTGCATAAAGGGATTTAGACAGACTTTCAGATTTGTCTGTGACTTTGCAATTCTCAGCTTAAGTCTGTTCTCAATGAAATGTAGTAGCTAACAATTACGCACACTTTATGGACGTATATCAACAGGTTGATATTGCACAAGATAAAATTGAATTCATTGATGCTGCACTTTTTTTAAACAAAAATAACATTATTTCCCATTGCAATTGGTGTTTAGATAATATTTGAAAAGGATTCTTCAGCTATAATTTTAATAACATATATAAGGCAAGTTTCCATAAAATAGTTTGTTGCATGTAGAAATTGCTAGGACAGGACTACAAGCAATTAGGGATAATGGCAATGGTAGCTCAAAGCTGATGCAATGAGTCAAATGCTATGCTTTCATAAATATAATAAAATAAATTAGAAATATATTTGTTTTTCATTGCATCCATTCCAGTGAGAAAGCAGCAGCCTTACCTTTGATATCTATCAGAACCATGAGATGCAGGAGAAGAAACATTGCGATCAATCTGAGGCTGAATAGACGTTCAACACCAGAAAAATAACAATAGGTTTGCAGCGATTGAGTCATTAGACCTAACCTTCTACCGCAGGAGTTCTGATATAGTAATTTTGGTGCCTCCCATGTGTCTGAGCATGCTCAGAGCTAGGTCTTCACTGGCATGAAAGGAGACAGTCTTTAATCACTATAAGTTTTTTTTTTTTAGGCTCTTTCTCTTTTGCGTTGTTTCATTTAAATCCACAGTTGTATTCTGGTCATTCATTGATTATAGTATATGCAGTGAGACTTTGGATTATTAAGCAGAAACCATTTTTAATCACTTCAAAATTCCCCCTCAAAGCATGTGGTGCCATTTGCTTTGATTTAAGTCCAAACACGTACAGAAATCCTCAAACGTGAATGGATATAGATTTACATTTAATAGATAATTAAACTACTACAAGCATGTTGTTTATGCAAGAGCAAATGACAAAAGCTACTTTCTGTCAAATACACTGTTACTTCATTCAAAAGTACTTAATGTTTCAAACAACATACAGAAAGATTATAGTAAATAAAACATATGCCCTTGTGTTGAGTTTATAATTAATTTTGTCTATAATCATACTCCTTTTTACAAATGAGTGTGTTCTGTTTTCAGTTCTGTGTTGCACACCTTTAGGAAAACACTAGTTGAAATTACATCGTATATCCTGAAGGTCATTTCTAAAATAGCACAGCTGATAAAAGTTAAAATTTGGAAAGGGACTTTTGGTTGTAGATTCTGTTGATTCCAAAATAATCGTAAAATGTTCTCAAAAAGGACATTCTAAAATTTTAATGTTATAATATACATTCAACTAGTTCAGAAATGTCTGTGAACCATATGAAACAATTTGTAGTCCTGATTTGGACAGATGATTTAGTAACTGAGTGGCACAGATTCTCTTATATGTTGTTATCATGTCTTAAACACAAGGTTTCTTGTCACCACAAATCATATGGTTAAGAAATGTATTCTTTTTCTATTTTTTCTTTCATTCCAGACTTTGACAGAATAAGCCCTCACATAAGATGTGGCGGAAGAATAGTCTATTTATCAGGCAATGAAGTTGGTTCATTTCTCTTTTAATAAGTGAGATAAATTTTCTGAGACTCTTCCTGATGCATTATAGATGTATTGTCATGTGATTTTTCAATCCAGCAGAGAGAGAACAACAAAGAAATAAAAGATGAAAATAAATAGTCTGAGACTTTTTGTTACATCTGAGGCACCTTTTTGTTTTTTAAATGGCCTTATTTCACTTCTTAAAACCAAGATTTATCAATTACCAATCTTTATCATATTTTGTAGACTGCCAAGATGATGGATTCTAGTTTCTTGTGTGAAAACTTTGAGCATTTTTAGTGCAATTAAATACCATGAATTGTCCACTGTTTGTCTATTAGAAATTTGAATATATATCCTATGGAAATTAAATCTGTGAGAAGTAGAAATGTCAAGATTTCGGTGAACTTAGTTTAGACTTCTTTATGAAGATCAAATCTTATAAATGCATTTTAATTGCTAAAAAATTAATCAAAACTATATTCTATTAGGCATTTCAGAGTTTATTTTTAAAATTTTATTTTAAAATACAAAAATTAGAATCCAATAATTACAAATCAAAGTTGATAACATGTTTTGCTTATTGTTGGCCTTTAAAAGCAGAAAGTACTAGTATTGTGATGTGTTTAATTCAATATGTTTTAACTTTCATTTATCTAGTTTTAATAAATAGCATTTTGAACTGAAACTGAAATAGTTGAAATGTACATATGGATATAATAAGTGCTTAAATCAAGAATGTTAAATCTACTCCTTTTTGAGACATAGTTCACAAGGAAGCTATAGAAAGTGTTTCACATAGAGTTGAAAGGAACATAGCAAAAAGAGATTCATATCTGAACATTAACTTCAAATTTGCACAAGTATATTTTATTGATTCTTATCTAACTCAATTAATTTCTTTATCCTCGTCTCCGGTGAGGAGCTCTTTTGGCAATAGTAGTATAATAGCTCATGAAATATAATTAATTACTATATAGCACAACTTGATACAATTCTGACTCATTCAAAGAAATATTGAGACACTAATATGTTAATCATTTAGTTCTTTATCTGTGGGCGTGGATAGGGGATATTTTCTTCCCTTGTACTGTAACTTGTATTCATATATTAGAAGCAAGTGTTGCATATTAGTTTCTGATATCTAGAAAATAATTTATTTTAATATGGTTAGAAAATCCTGCTTTTATCAGAACTGTGCACTTTGGGGTATATGTTATAACCCACTATCTTGCCAAATTATTGTATTCACTCAAGGTACTTCTAAATACTACCTCTATGTTTAATGCCTGAATGTCTGTCTTGTAAATAGAGCTCACTCCTATAGACTGTCTTTTATTCACAAAACCTCAGCTATTCACTGTTGAATATTACTTTCTCTTCAAGGACAGTGACATAATTTTCAATATTCTGTAACAATAGATAAGAGTTTTCTCCCAACAGATAAATTATAGAATAACACACATGATAATCCAAACTCATAATAGCATAGCAGCAATTACACTGTTCATAAGAATCATCTCCTTCTCACAAATAAAGTTATAATAAAACCTTAGTATTATAGCCATACCAAGTATTTGTGATTATAATCATGTTAGCCTTTACCGTGAGATTTTATCACTCACTCATTGTTCAGTAAGACTGGGAATTTGAATGATACTTTAACAGTGGGAACAGATGAATTTGAATTGTATAGGTGGAGCCAATTTAACCTAATCACCTGGTCTTTTTAGTATAGTGCCAGTCAAGTTAAACAAATCCATCTTGACAGAGGGTTCATTTTGAGCAATAGAGTCTATGTTAAGTATTCTAACTCAATGTTCTGTGTTTGAAAAAATTTAAGTGGTGCTTAATTTGTTTGGGAATTTGAACTCTTGACAAGTTCAGCTATTCGGAGCAGCATTATAAACCCAGAGTATAAAATACCATCAAAACATTCACCAACGGCAATGCACCAGATACCTTGAAAGACATTTTTGCTTTAAAATAGTAGTTTCTGTATAAAACAATCTTTGAATCATTCCTAAGATGATTTTTTGAAAAGAGGAAAATTAAGTATGAAGAGAAAGCATAAAACATTACAAAAATACTGAAGCAGTAATGAGGAATAATAAACAAATGTAAAAATATCAGCTGCTCCTCTGAACAAATGTTTCTTTCAGCCCTACAACTTTTAGATGGTGTTTTGGGTCAGTGTAAAGGTCTGAGTGATCAACATCTGCCTCCTCAGAAGGCGAAGTCAAATGCTGTTGAAGGAACACTCTCTAGCACCACGTGAAGAAACACAAATGCTACAGGCAGAATACTAGTATAAGTCTGGAGATTTTATCCAGATCAACATTAACTAAATATTGTCAAAGATAAACCGAACACATTTGTATAGTGTAAACAGCAATAAAAGCTATAGATTTAGCATCATAATATGAAAAATGTTAAAAAATCCATTATGAACTATCTTTAAAGAATATGTGGCAATTAAAAACGAGTATAAAATAAAGATATTAAAAAACAAAAATTTTTTTTAGAAATGACAAAATAATTTGTAAAACTTAAAAACAAATTAGAGATGGCTAAAGTAACTGTTAGAAGACAATCGAGAATCAAAGGTTGTAGTTGAAGTTAAGTGTAATTTAGTGGTAATTAAGTACTACCCAGCAGGTAGTACAAATAAAAAGAGAGTGAAAAAAAATGACAGGAGTTATAGGAAGTTTGGTGGAAAGCATAAAACGTTTCAACATATAGCTAAAGTCCACAAAAGACAGAATAATGAGAAATAAAGAGAAAGTATCGAGGAGTTAGTAGCATATCTTTTTCTGTAAAATTTGCAGACTCTAGAAAGAGAAATTTCTAGTAGGCTGTGCAAATACAAATAAATATATAGTGGAGACTCCTTAAAACAAGGTATGACTCCAGAAAAGGGTTTTCTTCATATTCTGAGAGAAAATAACTGGCAATTAGAAGTTGTATACCAGAAAATCTTGTATAGAGGAACATGAGATAAAGTCAAGATCATGAGATACTAAAGGTGAAGTAAGAGCTAAAAGAAACTGTGTAGAGACAAAGTTCAGTGGCATTGCAGGAGAGGGGACAGTTTGTTTCTGTTGTGGAGACAATTCAGTGAAACCTGAGTTTGGTCCATGGTTCGTTTGGAAGAAGGGACCGAGAGATAAATTGTGCCAAGTCTTTTTGCAGAGGTATTAAAACATGTCCAGTTAAAGCTGGAGGGGGAAGAAAGTTCTTGTTACTGTTGAAACAGAGAATCAGCCCAGATCTAAAATAGCACACGCACTCAAAAAGCATATTAGATTTTGTAGAACACTAGATTATTGTTCCAGAAAATCCACTTTGTATAAGGATTATGCCCTTTTGCCACTAATTTGGCAGCATCTTTACAAACTGTGTATTTTGTTACTTTTTATGTGCTTTGTCTTTGTTACAAGACTGGTCTAGACCAACTCATGTCACCAGATGTGGCAATGTGCAACCTTCCCGCTTTTAATGTGCTTTTGGAGTGTGCTTGGCCCTTTGCTGTCCTCTGCTCCTTAGCCAGAATGAAGATCACAGCACAGAAGCTGGAGTCTCAGCTCTAACCAAGCTCAGGAAACTCACAGACCCATGAGTAATGCAAACACACTTAGGGCAGCAAGGGACTGAATCTAACTTGATGCCAGTTTTGGTTGTCAAGGCAAAACTTGACATAAGCACACTAAGAGACTGGGATGTCCTCACACCAGTCCTTAGTTTTTCCTGCACAAAAACTGAGATAATATGCGTAAAGGCACTTGTTATTATAATGCACTCAAGTTTATGTTACCAGACAGTCATGGTTAAAGACAACTAAACTGAGATAAAATGGGCAAATTCACTACAAAGTTTATTTGAGGAAAGGGCAGTCCATGCATGGCGAGGTGGAGAAACTGAGGCATGGGTATCCTTTAGTAGAAAGTGTGGGAGAGGTAAAGAAACTTCTCTTGCTATTCTCTTAACCCGGGGGAATGGGAGAGCACTCTGCATTGGGTTTAAGGAGGCAAGATGCTAAAATAAAGAGGGGGAAGGGGCTGGAGTGATAGTACAGCAGGCAGGGCATTTGGCTTGCACACGAGTGACCCAGGTTTGATCTTCAACTTGCCAGAAGTAATTCCTGAGCACAGAGCCAGGAATTTCTGAGCACAGAGCCTGAGCATCACCAGATGTGATGGAGAAACTTAAAAAAAATAAAATAAAAAGAGGGTGGAAAGAGCAGGATATTTGAGAGGATTATTTTAAGCATATTCTGGATTCATTCTCCTGGAATTTTTCTCTGGGGTCATTCTCCTAATCTCATTCTACTCATATTGCTGAATCACTATGTGTACTGAATACTTTAATTAAAACGTTTCGTTTTTCTTTGCAAATATTTCCCCCCTAGGAATGTCTTCAGAGTAATATACAGTACCAACATTTTTAGTGTAGATTATGCAAAGGGTTACTTCCAGACATAGATTCCCTTTTATTTTAGACAAAATGCTGAAGATTTACCAGATTCTTTTCTTTCTGTGTAACTTGAACTTCAGGGAACACTTAGTAAACAGGCACTGTTTGCTAGTGTATATGTGTCATGATCTCTAGTTGCTTTCTGTTTATTTTTTCTGCTCCAAATAAGAGAACTTAAGTTTTTGCTTTTTCAGCATCCTGATAATCAACTTCCTTAGTCCTTTTACCTAGAGGCCAAGGTCATTGACACAGGCCATGTAGACTAGTGAAGACCTTGGAAATATTCTCCTCCTCTATGATAACCTTGACTTTCTTCTTGTAGACAGCCTGAAAGGGCAAGACAGTCCCTATAGCTATGTGTCAGTTTCAGTTCTTAAACCCAGCTCATTGTTGCCCTTCTTGGAGGTGTTGGACATTGAGAAGGAGAGGATGAACTTGAAGCAGTACTCAATGTGCACCTCAACTGCTGCGTATTGGCCTGCATGGATTTAGTGTGAGTCAATGGTAAACGAAAATGCCAAACATGAGAGTCACCTCCTTGTGGATACTGGCTGCCCACAATGGCATCCACTTAGTGCTTCTAGTAATATGAAATTAATTAGAACAATCTTTGTTGACATTTCAATGTTTTTCTGTGTATTTAATTTATCCTGAACATACCTTAAATTTCGACTACAACCATATCTGTTGCTGGGTAATGATCTTTGTTTTAAAATGAAAAGCCACAAATCGTCTTCATCTAAAAATGTTTTTTGAATTCATTATGCTAGTTTTTCATTTTTAAAAACACAAACCTGACAGGCCTTCCCTCTCACTACCCCCCCACCACACATACACCTTCCGATTTTGACTAGAGGAATTTTCTCTCCTATCCCCTTGAGACCTGCCACCTCTGGAGACAATGCACAGACACTCTACCCCTTATGGCCCCTGCTAGCCACTGCCCATCTCAGCTCTGCCTAGGGAGCTGGAATACTTTCCCCCATTTTAGCTCAGACAAGAGGAACTTCCTTCCCTGACTTCACCGAATATGCCACCTTGAGAACCAAGCTGCCACTAATATGGCCACTTGACAGCTATATTTTACCCACCTTACACACTCTAAGGACTGTAGGAAATCACAGGGTCTTAATTTAGAGCCATATTACCCCTATGAAAGCCCCTGCAGGAATTGCATTTCCTGACTTGAAGCTATACATTAAAGCTAGTAATCAAAACAGGCGTGATACTGGAATGAGAGACAGATAGAAAAGGGAGTTAGAATTCAGTACCTAATAATAAACCCTCAGATAAACTGTCAGTTAATTATGATAAATAAAAGAGCCAGATCCATGAAGTGGAGTATAGATATTCTCTGTAATAAATGGTGTTTGGAAAACTGGATAGCTATGTGGAAGAAACTGAAACTGGGTTTGTATCTTGCTCCTTACACAAGTCAATTTGTTGTGAATCAACGATCTTGAGATTATACCATAATCTATATAATATATTGAGGAAAATTTGTGCAAAACATGCTAGGATTTGGACTTCAAAGGTGTTTTCAATAACATGATTTCATGACAAAGACAACAGGAACAAAAATAAACAAATGGGACTACATCAAACTATAAACATGGGCGAAAATTAAAAAAAATTCTATGATTGGGACAAAATATTTGCAAGTAATATGTCAAATAAAGAGTTAATATCCAAGTTATACAGACAAATGCAAATATTAACATCAATAAACTCAATAACCACATTATAAAATGGGGAGAAGAAATAAACAGATATTTCCTGAAGAATACAGATAGATGTCCATTAGCCATAAGAAAAAGTGTTCATCATCACTTATTATGATGGAAATTCAAATTACAATCATGATATGTCACTTCACGCTGCTAAGAATGTCATGTCAAGTGGGGTTGTGGTGAAAATAAAACTCTCATGCTCAGTTGGTGGGAATGTTGTCTTTACAAAGCATTATGGATATTCCTCAAAAAAATAAAAATAGAAATACTATATGACCTGATGATACCACTGTTAGGTATCTATCCACAAGATGCAAACACATTCTTTGAAAAGATAAGTGTTGGGGGAATGGAAGAGAATATGGGATCACTGATGGAGGAATGCAGACAAGGGTTGGTGACATTGGAGGTGGGAGCATTGCATGTCTGAAAGCCTATTGTAAACGAATATGTAAATCATGGTGTCTCAACAAAATAAAACAAGTCTGGCAAAACCTACAAGACCTTTGCCCTTGTTCCTCCTAGGTAAAGGTAAAGGTAAAGGCCCTCCCGTTGATCGTCGATTTGCTCGAGCGGGCCCAGTAACGTCTCCATTGGAGACTTTGTTGTTACTGTGTCTGGCATATTGAATACTCTCGGTAGCTTGCCGGGCTCTCCGAGAGGGGCGGAGGAATCGAACTCGGGTCGGCCATGTTGGCCGCTTGTAAGGCAAACGCCCTACCCGCTGTGCTATCTAACAGATGTTATTCCCATGCTCATCTCTTATTTATTCTATTTGGACAGGAACACTGATCTCGGTATCATTTTTTCTTTCTGTCACTGAAAATTATGACAGTTGTATGCAGAAAAGGGCCCTAAAGTTCTGGTTTTATATGGGAGAATAAGCAGAAGTGAGACGCCCCCAAATCAGTCAGTTGATCTCTGAATTACAACATCAACAACCTTTTTTTTTCTATCTGGGCAACCCTGTGAAAACTCATGAGAGACATTTTTGTCATTTGCTAAGGTATTCGTTAAACAAAGTTTTACTGAATTTGAGATGACGTTGAGGAATGAGAGAGTGTGGCAAGAAAAGAGCTTTTGGGTGATGCGGGGGTGTTGTGTTCTGATGTGGAAGTGTAGGGAAATAACCAAGGGACAATTGACAGCAGGGGAGGACATGAAAAGAGGAATTAAAGAAAAAAAATAGAGGAGTGAAGATGTTTCAAAAAATAGTAAAAATTTTAGAATGACATTGGATTAATAGTTGAGATAATGAAGCTGATTGTGATCACATGAGTTTCGAGTAACACTTATCAGCCCATGATAAACTTGTTCTGGGGAAAATGGGGGAGGTAATCCTGAGTTTAGGGAGAAAAAGTCAGAGTTTCACTAAATTTAGTTAAACTTGATATAAAGTAATGCGCTGAATAGAAGTATTGTCACTTATAAACTAAATAAAACCAAATAACCCCTACAAAATAATATTATAAAATAATTTGAAAAAATTCTTTTTCCTTGTCCCTTTCTGCTGCTATTGTGACAACCAGAGTCCACAATCAGTGTTCACTGACTTACAGCACTGAGTTATTCTTGCTCTGAGAGGGTCACATGCTTGGCTATATGCACAGAGAGCTTCAAGGTCACACACTCCAGTTACAGTGCTCAGATACCTCTGGCTATGGTGTTCCAGAGATTATGTGTTGTTAAACTATCAAAGATTTCTAAACAGAAGAGTGGCCTGGACTCTGCTTGGTACTTTGTGGTAGCACCAGGAACAAACTTATGCTTGAAAGGTAGGACTTTAATTCCACTGAACTATCTACAAGCCTCATCAAATTATCTTTTTAAAATGAATTTAAAAGCTACAATAAAAATAAAACCAGTCATTCATGTAAAGGCAAATATTAATTCTTCAAAGTCTAAGATATTTAAAGAGCCCTGGCCACATACTGGTAATATCAGACTGCTATCTAATGAGTATTCATTATGTAGCTAAGATATGTAGGTTCAATTTAGGTAAACCAAAGTGAATATTCAGAAGGAATTATTTATGCACGCACTCTCTCTCTCTCTCTCTCTCTCTCACACACACACACACACACACACACTCCCTCTCTCTCTCTCTCACATACACACAAACTCTCACACTTATTCCAAGCACAATAATGTCAGATCAATGCTGTTAGATTTCGGGCTCAGTATCAAAGTTAACAAATAATTGAGACGAAATGTTAAACTCTGCAAAAAAAATTGAAAAGTTTCTATTTTCAAGGGATATTGTAGTGTTGCTAACTTTTAAAACAAGTCGGCTCAAATAGCTAGATGTTCCTAAGCACAGGGCTAGGGAAAAGCTAAAGTGCTCCATTGAATCATAAAGCTATTTCTTTTTGGGTCACACCCAGCGATGCACAAGGATTACTCCTGGCTCTGCACTCAGGAATTACTTCTGGCGGTGCTCGGGAGACCATATGGGATGCTGGGAATCGAACCTGGGTAGGCCGCGTGCAAGGCAAATGCCTTACCCACTGTGCTATCACTCCAGCCCCATGAATCACAAAGCTATTTTTTAAAAATTTATAAGGGGGCTGGAGCAATAGCACAGCAAGTAGGGCATTTTCCTTGCTCGCGGCTGACTGGACCGATCTGAGTTCGATTCCTCCACCTTCGATTCCTCTGCCCCTCTGGGAGAGCCTGGCAAGCTACCGAGAGTATCTTGCCCGCACGGCAAAACCTGGCAAGCTACCCATGACATATTCGATATGCCAAACACAGTAATAAATCTCACAATGTTACTGGGCCAGCTCGAGCAAATTGATGAACAATGGGAGGACAGTGACAGTTTTAATGTAGGAGCACTGCTATTTATTCAGCCATTGATTAAGCTGATTGAATTGGGCATGAACTCCACATTACTTTTTAAAAAATTTTTTAATTTCATAAGTTAGTTCACAATGTTGGATTACTTTAATATTCAAACACCAACCCCACCACAATTTCACCTTCCCACCACCAAATTCAGGATGTTTCCATCCCAAACCACAGTCACTGTCCCAAAACACAACCAAATAATTTATTTCATATTGTCTGTTAATCACTAAGCTATTTTTGAGTTGAGCGCAGGTAAGGATGTCTTCTGTAGATTTTATTTTAGGAAACCCTTGAGTCGTAGTGAAGACCTAGGAAATCCAAATGAACTCACAAAAGCAGTGGAACTTTATCACGCAAAGAAATTCTTTCACTGGCTGCTGTCAGTAATGATCTGAAGTTCTTTCCAGACGCCTCATTGCTCAGCTGGCTGCCTGGGGGAGCGATAGCACAGTGGGTAGGGCGTTCGCCTTACAAGCAGCCAACATGGCCGACCCGAGTTCGATTCCTCCGCCCCTCTCGGAGAGCCCGGCAAGCTACCGAGAGTATCTCGCCCGCACAGCAGAGCCTGGCAAGCTCCCCGTGACGTATTCGATATGCCAGACACAGTAACAACAAAGTCTCCAATGGAGACGTTACTGGGCCCGCTCGAGCAAATCGACGATCAACGGGAGGGGGGCCTTTCCAAGCACCACTGTAAAACTTCAGTTGTCTTCCACTCTCAACCTCCAATCTGTTGATGGTGTTCATTTTGGTAACTAGATAGATACTGACTGAAAAAAAAAAGGGTACAGAAAAAACAGTTTAACTGAATATTCAAAAGACAGGGATTAAGTTGTCCAAAAGCAATTGCAAATATTTCTGAAGAAAGTTAGGCTTAAACAGTGAGAGGTTTCCAAACGTCATTGTCATACTAAGTAAACCCAGGGAAGAGAAGGGGGACTTCCAGAACTTGATGTGTTTTGTGTTTACTGCATGAAAAAAAGTGTGGAAAAGCTTTTTTTCCCAGAATTATGTTAATAATAATTAATTTTCTTCACCTCACACCTAGCTGTGCTATTTTTCTGTTGGAAACAATGAACAACCGGTTGCTCAGAAAGTCACAAAACCATACCAGAAAAGCTGATATTCAAGAATCATGGGGAAGAGGGGTAGTTAATACCCAGAAGCACTCAGGCATTACTCCGGGCTGTGCAAGGTGGGGTTCAGGGGACCTCATTGGTACCAGGGACGGGACCTGAGTCTGCCACATGCAAAGAAGATACACTAATCTCTCCAGTTCACTAAGGTATTTTTAAGCCGGAACAATAATTCATGGCTCAACAAGGAACATGTTTTCCCAGGAATGATTTGAATGATTACTTTTGAGGAAGACAAGAGATTTCATTATCCTAACGCTATTAGGTATTTACCTGATCTTCCTATTTAAAGAATATTTACTGAGGGATTTTCCTATAGCAGTTTTTTTGTGATTTCCTTATATTCATGTTGCTCAATTTTATCTTAGGTATTTTACTGTTGAAATAAGTCCTTCTAAAGCTCTTGGAGTAATCTTAAAGAATTTTTCAAAATTATGATTATTATAACTTATCAACTATAATAATATATAAAGTCTCTAGTTAGCATAACATGTATATTATAATCTTCAGATCTGGAAAGAACTTCAGATCATTACTGACATACTGAAATATTAAAACAACATAAGTAACTCTGTGTTTCTCATGAAAATGAGATAATTGATTTATTAGATATTCTCAGGTTTAATCATCTGGATTCCAAATAATGTCATTATTTCAACTACTCCTGTACAAAATATTGTCCTTATAATAGAAAGGGACGTTTAATTTACATTAATTATACCTAATATGCACAAAAATATATTGTGTACAATGTTTTTGGAAACTCTATGTTGCTTCTTTAACAAAATAAAGATAGAGGCCAGAACAATAGCAGAGCAGGTAGGGCTCTTGCCTTGCAAGATGCTGACTTGTTTCGATCCTAGCATCCTATACAGTCCCCCAAGCACAGCCAGGAGTAATTCCTAAATGCAGAGTTGGGAGTAATCCCTGAGCACCATTGAGTGTGGCCAAAACCCAAAAATACTTTGTAAAAAGAGACTAAAGATTGAGAGTTTCATGTGATGCAGCAATCTTTATTTTCAATATTTATACAGAGAATACAAAAACAACCAACATCAACACAAAAGTTAGAACCATCCAAATGTTTACTAAACCATCATTAAGAAAGCTAAAAAAAATGGAAACAACTAAAGAGCCTATGGGCAAGTGCAGGAATAGAGAAAATGGAGTACTTTTATAGGTTGGAAAACTATTTAGCTATGAAAAGATGAACTTTTGTCATTTATAACAAACTATTCAGAGTGACAAGGAACTATACAAAGTAACAGCCTGGAAGAAAAGAGAGAAGATTATATGAGTTAACTTATATGTGCTATAAAAGGATATAAAATTGGTGAAAGATGAAAAAAATGAAAAACAAAACAAGTGATCATTCACAATAAACCACACTTACTTTAAGCAAAGGGAATATAAAAAGAAATAAGTTGGTGGAGGAAATAAATCTAATATAGAAAAAATGTATTATGTACAATAATGGATAGTTATAGACTAAAGTAAATTTATAGCTTATTTATTTTTCATGCCAATTGAATACATTATAATTTTATAAATTGTGTCAATGTGTGTTTATATATTTTTTATTTCTTACATTTAAATCTGGAAAATGGGAAAATAGGTGCTATTTTAGGTTTATGAAAATGGAATGAAATCATAGGCAGCTTTAATTTTCTTAGCATGAAGCCTTTGGACTCAATACAGCGTGGGTAAGAAGTTCTTTGTGGAGGGACAGCACCTGCTCCCATCTGGAGTGGCACAGCGAAAGTGGCCTATTGCAAAGTCCTGAGGCATCATTGCAGCGAGCTGCTTGATTTTGAGATTTGTGTGTGTGTGTGTGTGTGTGTGTGTGTGTGTGTGTGTAGCATGGTCGTGTAGGGGCTTAAGTAGCCGCTGGCACCGTGTACCCTAGGAATCCTGACGGCCGCCATCTTCTAGAACTCAACAAAAAGCCCGGGTACGTGGTAGGAGTGGTGGTAAAAGCACAGGGGAGGAGCCAGCCCTTCTCCTTCCCCAAGACCCGATGGGACTTGAGATGACACCCACAAACTGCCACCAGCCACTTAAGCCCCTATACAGCCATGATCCAGACACACACACAAGAATCTCGAAACAGAGCAGTTCACTACAGAAATCTCTCCAGACACTGTAGCACTGTCCTCCCGGTGTTCATGGACTTGCTCAAGCGGGCACCTGTAATGTCTCTATTGTGAGACTTGTTGTTATGTTTTTGGCATATCGAGTATTCCATAGGGAGCTTGCCAGACTCTGCCATGTAGATGGGATACTCTGAGAAGCTGGCTGGGCTCTCCAAGAGGGATGGAGGAATTGAACCTGGGTCAGAGACATGCAAGGCAAATGCCCTACCCGCTGTGCTATCACTCCAGGCCCTCCAGACACTAACTATTAAAATTTTAGAATTCCTAGAGCAGGCCCTCCAGACACTAACTATTAAAATTTTAGAATTCCTAGCCACTCTTGTGGCTGCACAACATTATATTCTGTCTGTAACAAGCAACACTAAACAAACTGTCTAGCATTGCCTTTTTGGCAGGTTTGAGTGGTGGTGGGACTAGTGTCGAAATATCAAACGTACCCAAAGTAGAAAGAGAGTATATGGTGAAAAATTGTTTGTCACACAGGCAGGGGAAGAGGTGGAATGGAGGTGGGGGTATACTGGGGATTTTGGTGGTGGAAAATCTGCACTGGTGGAGGGATGGGCATTTGATGATTGTATGAAAGCTCAAACATGAAAGCTTTGTAACTATCTCACAGTGAATCAGTAAGAAGCATGTGTGTGTGGGGGGCGGGGGGAGAATTTCTTTCTGGTTATTGAGTAGAAGAGTGTAAGGGAAGCTCTGCTTGGGAGACTGGTCTGGCAGTGATATGATAGATAAAAAGGGGTAAGCAGGAAGAGACCAGAGCAATTTGGGAAAAGATAAATATCCATTCCTCACACCAAACACAAAAATAAATTCACATGAATTAGAGATCCAAAGGCAAAGATGAAAGCATAAATAATTCCTCTTTTACTATGGTATAGGGACTTTCTAAATTAATCTAAATGCAAAAATAACAGAAGAAAAATAGCTGAAGTATTAAAGTCACTAAATTGCCTTACATAGGAATATGAGTTACCTACTTCTGTGTAACAAATGATCATAAATGTATCAGTTTGTAACCGTTCATGAGAGAGAGAGAGAGACAGACAGACAGACAGACAGACAGACAGACAGACAGACAAAGAGAGACAGAGAGACAGAGAGAAGAAAAGCCCCTGCCATAGAGGCAGGCTGGGGTGGGGTGTGGGTTGGAAATGACGGAAGGGAACCTGAGGACACTGGTTCTGGGAAATATACACTGGTGGAGGGATGGGTATTGGAATACTATGTGATTGAAATCTAATCATAAACAGCTTTGTAAGGGTCTATCTCACTGTGATTCAATAAAAAAATTAAAAAAAATAAAGCCGCTCATGTTTGTTACTTTACTTTTTCTGTGGTTCAGGAGTCTGTACTAATCAAGCCCTTGCAATCAGGATTTTACAATAGAAAATTTGGGACAGTTTACTTATTTGGAGGTCAGATGGGAAAGACTCTCCTACTTCACTCAAGCTATTGGCGCTTTATTTTCTTGCAGTGGTAGATGGCGGGCACTGCAGGAGGTGCCTTCTGGTCCCAAAGGCAGTTTCCAGTTCTTGGAGGCCTCCTGCAGCTCATGGTTATTAGGTTTCACAAACTGGCCTCTTCATCAAGCCAGCAAGGAAAATCTCTAGAGCATGTTTGCTAGCAAGGCAGAGTCTTATATATAACTGTGAAATAATTACGGGAGTGACAATCCATTACCTTTGCCATTCTGTGGGTTAGAAGCAATTCACCGAGCAATGGGTACCACCTCCCATTCAAAAGCAGAGGATTTCCCAAGGACATGATCACAAATGTGAGAATGACATGAAGGACTCCTGTCACCAGTGGCAAACATAAGCTCAGTGCCATCAACCGAAGTGAGAACTTGAGAATTAAGTGAAGGTTGTTTGTAAGGAGAAAACATGTGACATTTTCCTTTCTCTGATTATTGTGTTCGTGTATTATGCTGACTACTGGTGCTATTTCCCCACTGGCCCACAGGGTGATGTGTTGGTTCTTCAGTCAAGTCATCTCCCCACAGTTGTGTTTACCTTCTATGTCTCTGTTAGAAGGAGAAACTGCTGCTCTAGCTTGTATGTATTCTTTACTAGAAAAAGTGGTATGAAAAAATTCAGTTCCAGGCCTCTTCCCCTTTCTGGAATTCTCTATGAGTCAGCGTGCTTGCTTTAATCCTTCAGGTCAGTGCTTTCCTCTTTCATCCCTCACTTCCCCCTCTCTGGCTAGGGTTTTAAGACTGGTCAAGTGGGAGGGTATGTATCGGATTTAGACTTACCTGTTGAGTCCCCAAGTAATAGTGTGAAAAAATTATATTTTTTCTTAAATAAAATAACTCTGGAAAGATGATCTCCTAGGGCTGAGTAGCTCCACGACGTCAATAAGAATTTATGCTACAAAAGTGAATGAGAGACCAGAGATAGTATAGTGGGTAAGGCCATTTGTCTTGCATGTGGCCAACCCGTGTTTGATTCCCAGCATACCGTGTGGTCCCCAGAGCACCGACAGGGGTAATTTCTGAGTGCAGAGCCAGAAGTAAACCCTAAGCATCACCAGGTGTGACCCACAAAGAAAACTACAACAATAAAGTACCAAAAAGTGAATGGGGGATGTAGTCTTTCATTTCAGGTGGCAATATTCAAGCTAAGAAGTAAGATTATTTGTGTTACTAAGAGGAGAAAGATAACATGGCAATGGTAAATTTGTAATCTCTAAAAAACTCATCATTTTCTTGCACTCCCTACAAAACCTTTTCAGGATGCTTTGGTTTGTTAGTTGTACAGACCATAGATAGTGGAGCACAGCAGGGGAGGTACAGGTATGAAACCTAGGACTTCTTGGGTCTTAGTCTCTTGTGCAAGATTCATTTTATTACTGGATTCAGTACCAGATATTGTGGTTTCACTGTTTCATTCTGAATTCTATTTTGATCCTCATCTTGCTGTGTATTGAACCTAGGACCTCACACCTGGAAGGTGTGTCCTTCACCTCTGTGTCACACCTTCACCTATCACTAATTCTTGATATAGTCTAATTCTTACAAATAGTATGTTGAGTTGAATTGTTTGAACAAATCAGCTACTTCCTCCCTCATGTCTATTGTATCAACAGAAACTGTTCTCTTCCAAATTAAGTAGATAGAGTGCTCCTAAGGAAGGGTTTACTTTCTGTGACGGGTGTCCTAATATCATAAAGATACTCTGTGATTAAAGGGCTGGTGGTTTCCCCTTGTCCAGTATAGTCTCATCAGCCTGGACGGGGATGTTGCTGTGTGAGGTGCCCAGTGTTCATCCTGAGTCTCAGTCTTTTACCCCTGATTCCTGTCTGCTATGGGAATATTTGGAATTATTACCATGGTTGTGGGTACAAACAGCTTCTAGTGATGTGGCAATTTGGTCCAGTTTTTCATGAATATTTTATAAAGGTAAAGGTAAAGGTAAAGGCCCTCCCGTTGATCGTCGATTTGCTCGAGCGGGCCCAGTAACGTCTCCATTGGAGACTTTGTTGTTACTGTGTTTGGCATATCGAATACTCTCGGTAGCTTGCCGGGCTCTCCGAGAGGGGCAGAGGAATCGAACTCGGGTCGGCCATGTTGGCCGCTTGTAGGGCGTTTGCCTTGCACGCAGCCAACATGAATATTTTATATGATTTTTTTAAAGCATTGAGGTAACATAGTTTATAATTGTGTTAATGTTGATTAGATATACATTAACTTTTGGTGCAAAATGTTGCTGAACCTATCAAACACACACCAAAATGCCTAAAAGACTCCATACTGTCCTCATGTCACTTCCTAAGCATTTTAAGAGATATTGGCAAGAGATAAATTGGAGACCACTCCCTGAATTCTGTTTTATGTCAGAGGTCCTGCATTACAAAATTTTAGTAGAAACCTCTCTGTGCAAAAATCTTTCTGGAACTCGAAATTCCAACATATGACAGAACCTTGAAATAATTAAATTTCTAAGAATATTATCTGCAAAATGTATTTTATTTGGAGTCAATAAGATTCATGGTTTTTCATTATATCTTCAAAAAATGTTTGGCTCTATGCTAATGAGAAAAACACATTTCATAAAATTGCAAACCCTCAAGAGATGCTTCCAGACCGGCTGTCTTATCTGGGGCAACACAGTGGGGCAGGTGAATCCCTCCACTTGCTCCAACAGAGCTCCAGCAGCTGAAAACCTCAGGAACTCAGTCACTGCCATGCACATGGCTGATTTCCATAGGCTTGGACAAAACCTCATCCATGAGTGAATCTGCTAAAAACTTCAGGTATGCGGGTTTTGTGATTGAAATCTCCAGGCTCACATGAAGTCAGGAATGAGCAACCTTCCCCCATCTCTCTGTTCTTCTGGGAGCCTGGCAGTCACATCCATGAACTGCCTCTGGTGCCATATAAATTAATTAATAGCCATGATCCAGAGACACACAAATAAATCTCAGAAGAGAGCAACACCATCAGAGATGCCTCCAGATCCCAAAGTAAAAAATTAACTTCAGCTGTTTCACCCTATTCAAAATTTTAGAATTCTGGAACAACATCTCAAACTCCACACCACTGATGTTCCAAGAGTATGACAACACATTTAAGGGGGTGTAAAGTTGTGGGCAATCAATCTCGATGAAAAAATATATATACATGTATATAAATATTAGCACACAAGACTCAACCTTTAACAACATGTTAGTAATCTCATACAAGGATTTAAGGGCTTCAGGGTGAGATACAACAATCTTTAAACACTTTGTTCTAAGAAAAACTTTTCTTGATCACTTTTAGCAGATTATTCATAACAGGCAATACAAAAATTGCTTAAATAATCCTACTTTGGGGGCAGGATTCAGAGTTCTAGGTAGAAAAATGCAAAATATAGTGGTGAGAAGGTATAATGGTGGTGGGATTGGTATTGGATATTGACTAATTACTGTGAACAACTTTATAAAAATAAAATAAACTAAAAAAAATTAAAAACCCTCTAAGATAATTTCATTTTTGATTTTTGGGCCATCCTCAGTGATGCTGAGGGTTTATTCCTGGCTCAGTACTTAGGGATCATTTCTGGAAGAACTCTGGGGACCACACTGAGGTTACAGGGAACTGAACCAGGAATAACAGCTACACAATCTCTCTCTCTCCCCTCTAAAATAATTTCTATAAAGCAGTTTTGTAGATCTAGTAAAATAATTTCACAAAATGCAAAGATGGTCTAAGAAAATCTTTTTGAAATATGCACTTAATTTTTCTTATTTTAGCTTAAACATCTCATTGAGCTGACTAAACATAAGCACTAAATAAAAATTTGAGATCTTACATAGCTTTCCCCATAAAGCAGAATATATTTAATGTTTCTTTGCATCCTGAATAAAGAAAGAAGGGAGATAAAGATAATAGAAGTCAGGAGGGAGGAGAGAGGGAGTGTGAGAGAGAGAGAAAGAAAGAGAGAGAGTTAGAGATAGAGATAGAGACAGAGACAGAAACTGAGAATCTGATGTCAGTTAAAGAATTAAATAGTAAATAGTCCAGAAATTTCTGGTCATTAAATTAACCGAAAACCACCCTCTTTGCTTAAACAGAGATTCAGATAAGTGTTCAGGGTCTGTCTTTTGCTAGCACATGTTGAACTAGTTCAGTAGTTTAAAAACCATTAATTACTAATTTTAGTAAACTTAATTTTTTGAAGTTTATAAAAGGTATCAACTATACATTTTATCTACTTGGAGTACTTATAGATATAAATAGTCTGGGTTCTGATAAAAATAGTAAACCTAGATTGTGTTCATTTTTTCACTATATGATGAAACTCGACTCAGGACATGAGCAAATAATGCAGAATATATGTTGGGAAAACATATTGGATTACTTTAGACTTGGCAAGTGTCCAACCCATGGGCCAAATTTGGTCCTCAACTCTGGTTCATCTGAATCTTGGCAATTATTTCCTACATGAGTGTAGGTCTGGCAAGAACTTCTGCAACCCCAGTGTGATTTTATTGTAGGGATTATTCCATACTGGGAAGTCTATGAAGGCTTAATGATGCTCTGTAGTGAACTATGAACTTCAGATTTTAACTCAGCAGAAGGCTGAGGGGGATATGGTTCAGATGGCCCAGCCATAGAGAATAGCATTCAGCCCTGGACTCCTCCAGCTTGAAACCACAGAGCTTCCCCTCCTTTTGTCACCTCTCTTTTTCCTCTCATTCTTCCTTTGAGCATAGTCCAGACATAGGAAACTTAATAAATATTCGCTGATGGGATAACTGGGTGATTTTTTCTATCATCAGTCTTTCTCTTTATGTGTTTCTCTTCACCGCCCACAGTCTTTTTCTTTTCTTGAATTTTCTTTATCTCTGGCTGTTCCCTCATTTAAATGAACACAACATGGAACTCAAATAGATTTATATTCAAGTGGTTGTAATTCAATTAAATCATTAAAATAATGTCTTTGCTCAAAGGAATTTTAGGATGCATGTAATCCATGAGTGCACTGATAAGCACACTGCTTTCAAAATTCTTAGAGATTATACTAAGAATTGATTGATTTCTCTAAGATGAGAAATTTTGATAAAAAATGTTTTATTGCTTATAGTTATTCAGTGAACTAAATAACACTAGTACTAAAGCAGCAGAAGGGATTTTTAGAAAGCAGCAAAGCTCTTGCTTTGCTTCTTTCCCCAATATTACTTTTTCTGAAAGAGCTACTTAACATAGTAAGGGTCACTGTCACTGTCCTCCCATTGTTCATCGATTTTCTCGAGCAGGCCCAGTAACGTCTCCATCGAAGACTTTGTTGTTACTGTGTTTGGCATATTGAATACATCACGGGTAGCTTGCCAGGCTCTGCCGTGTGGGCGAGATACTCTCGGTAGCTTGCCAGGCTCTCCGAGAGGGGCGGAGGAATCGAACTCGGGTAGGCCATGTTGGCTGCGTGCAAGGCAAACGCCCTACCCGCTGTGCTATCACTCCAGCCCATAGTAAGGGTAGTTAGTTTTATTTTTAACTTTTAAAAAGAAAGAATTAGAATTCTAAGAAAATTCAGTCTAAGAAAATTCTATCCTGATTCTAAAATTAGCCAAATTACATAAACCAAGAAGGATATGTCCTAAGTAATACTGAATTATAATTAGGAAAAGAGCTTTGACACTCAAGCACTATTTTAGAATATTCCTCTTTTTCAGGTGTCTTGCTGAAGGACATTTCCTAAATTGAGATGGTCTGTATGAACTGCAGAGTGGACAGGAATCCCTTGAGATGTCACTGCAAATGGGGTGAGAGAAATGACTGCTGGAGTGAAAGTTAGGAACAGTGGGATCCCAAAGCAAATTATTAATGTTGAGAAAAATCTGAGCTGGGAAGGCATATTTTGAGTTACTAAGTCTCTGTGTTTATCATCCAAAAGAAGAGGAAAACAGTGAGAAGGAAGTGGTTCAATCTCTAGACCAAGGAAGGATGAATTGGGACAGTGGCAGGGCCAGGGCCGGTGGCCAAGGCAGATCACAAAGACTATAAGAAAACCCAGGACTTCTGAAGAATGGCAATGAGATGTTAAGATGCTTGGGAGCTACCTTCTTTCACCAAATGCTAGTGTAACTGACACAATCTTGGGTGGGGCACTTTTTCAAAGGAATTCTAATTCTTTTGGGTAGAGGTTTGTTTTAGAGACCAGGTTGGGGAAACAATTGAGAACTGCAATGAAGACTGTGAGACAATGGCCAGAAAAGTATCCATTAAACTTAATGAATTTAATAATGATAATTGTATACTTTCATTGTTTGTGTATAGCTTTTTATTTTGTTGTGTATAGCTTTTGCTAAAGTATTTTGATATATCTCTAGTAGTCCTCATAACAACTCTGAAATAGTACTATCCACCCCTTTGGTTGTAGGTGTAAAACAAACCCTGACAGAGTTCAAAGGCCTTGTTCTAGATCACTTCAACATTGTTCCTGGATCTCAACTCTAATACACTTGCTGTAGTTTGGAGATTCACATTTAGATTTTTTCTTTATTAATCTGTTTTATTATTATACATATGCATTCGAAAAATATCTATTTGTTGTTTTAATTTGGGGATTGCAACCTAACAGTATTCAGGGCTTACTCTTAGTTTTGGTGGGATAGGGCTTACTCTTAGTTCTGGTGAGCTCGGGGGATGATATGGGGTACTAGGGATTGAACCCGTTTTGGCTTCATACAAGACAAAGACCCTATCTGCTATACTACCATTCTAGCTAAAGGATTTATTCATTTTTAGTTATTCAATATTTTTCTCTCATAAGTAGTGCCAGTGTCCTGGGGCCACTCCCACGTATTCTTGGAGGATCCAAGTGTGTGCTTCTGCTAAGACACTGAGGACGCACTGTCACCATTAGTGACACCCTGTCATGTTTGGGGCTATGTAGGGGATATTATGTGTTTCTAGTCACCTCCTATGGTCTTTGTCTTTTCCTGAATTTTCTTTATCTCTGGCTGTCTACTCATTTGAATGATCACGGCATAGAACTCAAATAGATTTAGATTCAATGTAGGGCTCTACTTGATGCTTGAGAAGTCATGTGGTTACAGGGATCAAATCATTTAAACTATTTTTTAAATTTTAAATTATTTTCTATTTATTGAAGTTCTGTGATTTACAATTCTGTTAATGATTCACATAACTATGCACATAACTCCAGCACTACCATCACCATGTACCCACCTCCATTCCCCAGGGACTCTAACACACTCTTCCCTTTCATTTTTAATTGGAAAGGACACAAAACTTCCATTTAATTTGTAAGCCTAAAGAACAGAAACCCAAAAATAAAGTTGCTCCTTTGTGACTGAATTAATCCAATGCAAGAAGGTCCTGGGAAATAGGCAATCCTGTTAAAACTTACAGAAGTTCAAATGGAATCTAAATTTACCTTAATCATTTTTGGGGAGGGAAATGACTGCCAGAATTCTGACAAAGGACAGCCAGATAGCTTCCTCCTCAGAGTGAAGTCTGTTTTGGAAACCAAGTGTCAGTCCATTCCATTTGAGTAAGCTTCCTTTTATAATTGTAATTTACAAATCACTCTTCAAATATATATTCTCATGTAACCCACTCAGTATCCTTCAGTGTCAAACAAAACAGATACTATTATCTTCCATATTCATTCTGGAAGGGAACATGCTGGCAGGCTCCTCAAGGGAAGAAGAGGTCACATACATCTTCCTATGACCATCCAATCTGGAATTCTCAGGGAGAGAATCAAGGGGGAAGTAAATCTTAAGTGTATTGTGAAATTGCTTCTAATTAATTACTTCTCTTTCTCAGAATCTTTGTGTGTGTTTGTCTGTGTGTATGATTACCGTGAGAAAAAGGAGTTCTTTGAAAAATAAAGCATATAAATGGACAACAGGAAAGGGAGGAATTCGGAATTCTAAGTCCTACTTTGCAAATTAGTCCCGAGGAGAGGTGTACTGGTGACTGCAAAGAAAAAAAAAAGCACTGTCTGTTGCTGGTAGCTTGCCAGGTTTTACCTTGTGGGCAGGATACACTCAGTAGCTTGCTGGGCTCTCTGAGAGGGGTGGAGGAATCAAACCCAGGTTGGCCATGTGCAAGGCAAATGCCTTACCCACTGTGCTATTGAAAAAAAAAGACTAAGAAAATGTGATGTAATGTGGTTAGTAACGCTCTAATGAAATAGAAAAATATTAGTAAGCCAGGGGAACTAGTGGGCCACCAGCAAACCAGAGAAGTGAAGTTAAGAAGAGAGGACTCACCTCTGGAGTGAGTCCTATCACTGGGATCTTATCACAAGTCTCAGAGTTACTGGTCAGGCTCAGAGCTTCCTAGAAATCAGGACAGAAGAGCACTGATAGCTTAGGGGAAAAAGGGATCATTATGGGCATAAGGCAAGATCCAGACCCCAGAACTAAGGGATGGAAAGAAATCTAGATCTGAGCGAGGACAAAGAGAGATTCTTATTCTGGAAGAAGGCAAAAAAGTGACCCAATTCTGGTCATTCTGATATCTGAAGACAGAGCCATCAGGTTAGAAGCCAGGAGAAACCCTCTGGGAGCTGCCAGCCAGATGTAAAAGCAGAGATGGAGGATCTCCTTAACATCCTAAGTCACCATTAACAATCACGATCACGACCATCCTGTTGTTCGTCGATTGCCTCGAGCAGGCTCCAGTAACGTCTCCTTCATCCTAGCCCTGAGATATTTTAAAAAGTGCCATATTCAAGGCTCTTTCAGGGTTAGGAGAATGAGATCCATCATTGTTACTGGTATTTGGCATATTTTGTACACCATGGGGAGTTTGCCAGACTCTGCCGTGTGGGCAGGTTACATTCGGTAGCCTGCCAGGTTGTCCAAAGTAAGAATGAGATGATAAGATGTTGCGCGGTGCCAATGAGGCCGTGTGCTTCCGGGAGCTGGGTTTTATAGTCTCTGGGTCTTGGCCGTTGATGGGATTACACAGCTCTGGGGGTCAGTTGGTGGGTGTGACCCCTGCCTACTGGAGGATGGAGGATCTGGGTGGAGGATGCTCAGCCCCTATCCGAGAAGGCTTGGAGACCTCAGCCCCAGGACCTGCATGCCTTTGTTCCTCTGCCAGTATCTTCATGCATGTGGAGAGTGGTCTCAGCATGGTTGTGGCTGGTTCTGGAGGTCTTTGGCTGCTGGAGCTCTGCTCGGGGCAGGGAATGAAACTCAACCTGCTCCCCTCCAAGGGGCCCCGGCGAGGACAGCCAGGTGCAGGGGCAAGAAACTCTGCCACCATTAACAACCTCCAAAAAATAATTTAAAAAACTATGCTCTTTTCCCCAGGAAAGTTTTTAATGGAACACAAAACGCTTACAGAGTGTTGACAATGGGATAACTTCAAAGGAAAGTGGTAGTAAGTGCATAGTGGTGGTCGATGAGAAAAGAGTAATGGCATTTCATTCTTCAAGTTTCAAAGCAAGATAAAGAAAACCACCTGGGAGCTAGATGCACAGTTTTCAGCAAGAATAGCAGCTCCTGAGAACTGCTCAGGATAGACACAGCAGAAAAGAGATTGCATGATAGGAAGAAAAAGGACAACACATTTCACAAATTCAGAAAAAAATCCTTTGCACCCAATTGGCTTGGCCCAGGGTAAAAATAGAAGAATATATTCTATCCATGAACTCCTTGTAGAATCGCATACTCTGGGTTTAAATCAGGACCAGGAAACAAGGCATTCTGTGACAAATGGGAAATCTGTTTGTCAGATCTGCCATGACAAAGTACCATAAGCTGGATGACTTAAACATCAAATACTATTTTCTCCTAGTTCTGAACTTTAGAAATCTGAGACCAAGGTATTGACTTACTTGGTTTCGTCCAACAATTTGCTTCCTGGCTTGTGTATGGCTTCCCCCGCCCCCCTTGAGCATCACATACTCTCCTCATGACTTGGGAAGACTTGTCATTGTTGTCTTTATCAAATTCCTTCTTTTTATAAGGATACCACTAGAGGGTAAAAGTGTATAGGTGAAGGGATGGGTGTTGGAACATGATAAGACTGAAATCTATCACGAAAAACTTTATAAATGTGTATATCGCTCTAATTCTATTCAAAAAATGGAAGAAAGGATACCATCAGAGTGGATTAGAGCCAGTTCTAATGCAATCTATTTAACTTAATAATTTCTTTAACAAACTATTTCCAAACAGTCACCATTATCAGCTGCTGAAGGATCACTGTCACTGTCACTGTCTTCCCATTGTTCATCGATTTTCTCGAGCGGGCCCAGTAACGTCTGCATTGTGAGACTTTGTTGTTACTGTGTTTGGCTTATCGAGTACGTCACAGGGAGCTTGCCAGGCTCTGTCGTGTGGGCGAGATACTCTCGGTAGCTTGCCGGGCTCTCCGTGAGGGGCGGAGGAATCGAACTCGGGTCGGCCATGTTGACTGCATGCAAGGCAAACGCCCTACCCGCTGTGCTATCGCTCCAGCCCAGCTACTGAAGGATAGATTATATTAAATTTAGGGGACACAGTCAATCTAAATCAACAGATATTTCTACAAATGATGCTAGACCACATTTTTTAATTTAATTTTTATTAGTGAAACACCATGGGGTACAGTTGTAGACTTACAAACTTTCATGTTTGAGTTTCAGTTATACAATGATCAAGTACTCATCTCTCCACCAGTGCCCATTCTCCAACACCAATGATCCCAGTAACCCTCCCACCCCCACCCTATCCCCCTCACTGCCCCGCTTCTGTGGCAGGGCATTCCCTTTTGTTCTCTCTTTTCCTTTAGGGTGTTGTGGTTTGCAATAGAGGTATTGAGTGGCCATCATATTCGGTCTATAGTCTACTTTCAGCACGCATCTCCCATCCCAAGCATGCTGTTCCTTTTACTTGGTGTTCCCTTCTCTATCGAAGCTGCCTTTTCCCCCAGCATGTGCTGCCAGTTTCCAAGCCATGGAGCAAACCTCCTGGTACTTATCTCAACTATTTTTGGATGTTAGTCTCCCATTCTGTTACTTTATATTCCACAAATGAGTGAAGTCTTTCTATGTCTGACTCTCTCTTTCTGACTCACTTCATTTAGCATGATACTTTCCATGTAGAACCACTTGAACGCAAATTTCATGACTTCATCTGCATAAACATTACTTAGTATTCCATTGTGTGGATGTACCAAAGTTTCTTTAACGAGTCATCTGTTTCTCAGACACTTGGATTTTTTCCAGATTTTGACTATTGTAAACAGTGCAGCAATGAACATACAAGTGAAGATGTTATTTCGACTGTACTTTTTGTCTCTCTGGGATATATTCCCAGAAGTGTGTCAAATGGGAGCTCAATTTCTAATTTCTTTTGAGGATCAAAAAAAAAAAACCAGCTGAACCAGTTGGCATTCCCATCAGCAGTGAAGGAGAGTCCCTGTCTCCTCACATCTGCACCAATACTGGTTGTTTTTGTTCTTTTGGATGTGGGCCATTCTCTGTGGTGTGAGATGATATCTCATTGTTGTTTTGATCTGTGTCTCCCCTGATGATTAGTGATGTAGAGGATTTTCTCATGTGACTTTTAGCCATTCAGATTTCTTCTTTGACAAAGTCTCTGTTCATTTCATAACCCCATTTTTTGATGGGGTTGTTTTCTTCTTGTGGAGTTCGACCAGTTAGGCTACACTTTTTATAAAATAAGAAACAAATATGTATTGGTCTCTACCTCTAATTTCTAATAATATTTGTTATTTTGTCCTGGGTACTTGACACATGCCTCCCTGAAATCTTTATAATTGCCTGAGTGATAGGAGTATCTGGAACAATCCTTATAATTTATTTCCCAGGTGATAAGAATGTTTTGAATTGTAATGAGATAACTTTTGTAAGCTGATGCACAGGGGTTTTTCACCAGAAAACAAGTCATGAAAAGATTTGAAATTTTAGCCCCATCATTCATTCTCTGATATAAGGAGAAGGACTGTAAATTAAACTAATAATTAAGTATGCAATCATATTTTCACAAATACCCCTGGTATGGGGTTCAGATTAGCTTCCAGATTGGTGATCACATCAGTATGCTGGGGAGAAAGGTACGCCCCAAATCTGCAGAACAGAATCTTCTGTATTTGGGATTCTTCTAAACTCTGCTTTTTTGAATCTGATTGTTCATATATCCGTTAAAATGTTCTTGTATGGGCCATGGAATAGCATAAGAATTAGGGGGCATTTGCTTTGCAATACCAGTCCTATCTCCTCCACCAGAAGACTTCCCTGAGAATCGCCAGATGGAACCCTAGCGGCCCCTGATACTGGCAAGTGTGGCTCTAATGACCTCCACGCTACAGGGCCCAAACATTGCCACATATTTTGCCCTGACTTGAACCACTGGCTTGGTTGTCTGAGTTTGATAGTGGTCTCTGGACTCCCTAAACATTACTTAGAAAATTCCTCTTCCTGAAGAAAATACCCTTTATAAGGTTGGGAGATACCTCACGGGACTGGAGTATATGTCTTATGTGCTTGAGTCCTTGGGCTAGAGCGATAGCACAGCAGGTAGGGTGTTTGCTTGCATTGGCCGACCTGGGTTCGATTTCTCCATCCCTCTCGGAGAGCCCAGCAAACTAGCAAGAGTAGCCTGCCCCTATGGCAGAGCCTGGCAAGCTCCCTGTGATAAATTCGATATGCCAAAAAACCGTAACAAGTCACACAATGGAGATGTTACTGGTGCCCGCTCAAGCAAACCGGTGAACAATGGGAGGACAGAGCTACAGTGATTGAGGCCTCAAATTTGACACCTGGAACTGTATGCACCCCACCCCATCCCAGCACTGCTATGTATGGCTTGGAGGGCTCTAACACTCCAGGCCCAAGTTGGACTGCAGTGCAAGATTAGGGAATAAAAACTGTTAGCTGGCGATACTGCCTGGCTTCCTGAGCGCTTCTGTGGAAGGCCCCTAAAACATCCCTTGTAATAATCTAGCAGTATTTTCCTGAGTTGTATGAGCTGCTTTCACAAGTTACGAAACCCAAGTAGAGTTCTTGAGGACTTTAAATTGTTTTTTAATTCTTAAATATTTATTTTTTAATTTATTTTAGAGCATTACATAGCCGTTCATGACTGGATTTCAGTCATACAAAATTTCAACAACCATCCTTTCACCAGTGTATATTTCTAAGCACCAGTGTCCCCAGGTTCTCTCCCACCATCACCCTCCCACCCCTCATCCCCTGCCTGCCTCTTTAGCAGGTACTTTTCTCCTCTCTCTCTCTCTCTCTCTCTCTCTCTCTCTCTCTCTCTTACTATCTCTCTCTTACTCTCTCTCTCTTTCTCTCCTTCTGGGTATTGTGGTTTGCAATATTGATATTGAAAGGTTACCAAGAATATCCCTTACTTACTTTTAACCTTTGGATCTTGTTCAGCGTGATCATTCCAAGCTATTATTGTCATAGCAGTCTCCTCTGGAGAGGACCTTCAATTTTAACCAAGTCAGACAAAAGTGGCAGGGAACCTGGAGACTCACTAGTTGGGGTTGGCATCTGCAGTGGGACTGTCTTATGCAATGGAGCCCTTAATGGATGTGCTCTGCCTGAACTCTGGGTAGTATTAGAAAACAAAATATAAGACATCCAGCTGGTGGTATGGATTTGTGATTGTGAGAAAAAGTCCACACATCTGGTGTCAGGAATGTTGTGAGAGGAAAAAAAAACAGTTTGCTTTTCATAGGCTCTATTGTTCCTTTTTTTTGTTATGGAAATCAAGCAATTCATTACGAAGCAAAATCCCAAACTTGCTTTCAGGCTTTGAAACTGGCAGACTTGGGACAGATATTAAAATAGTGTCTAAGGTACTAGCCTTTCCTGTAGCTGACCTCAGCTCTATCCTGGGCACCACATAATATTCCTCAGCCACACCAGGATTAATAGTGTGGTCAGGGGACCAAAGTGCTGAGAGTAAGCCCTGAGCGCAGGGGGGTGTAGTTCAAGTCCAAAACCAAGACCACAACAAAAAACTGAGAGCCTTTTATTTGTAGCCACCTGGGTGGAAGAAAGGACCAAGGAAAATTGCTAGGTGGTAAGTTCTGAGAAACTTCACTACATTAAATACATTTTAATTTACACTAATTTTAAATATTGAAACATATGAAGTTTTTAGCCCACATATTCTCAGAGGCATTAACTTTTGCTCTCCAGTGAGAATAATAAGAATATCTTTCTTTAGCATATATTTAGTAAGACAAAACTCATTGGATAATTTGTCTTTATAATTATTGCTTTGGCAAATTTAGAGGCTAAATAATTATAGGATTTTCAATTTCATTTTATCCTAACATGCATATAAATATATTCAATTAAATATAAAAGAGCACCATCAAAGGCTTCTTTCCACAAGATGTTTCAAAGCTTAGTTATAAATTCTCAAAATTAAATCTGTATATGATGGAATTTTCCTTTAATTTGTTTATTTTCTTCTTGATTTTAAAAGGGGAAAGGCAGGAAATTTATTGTTTACAATAAATCCAATTCACTAAAATTTTCAAGGCTAAAAAATTTAGCTTTCTATTTGTTTCACTATTTGATTTTAAGGAATTTCCAGCTAATTTAGCAGAGGGAGGGGGAAATGCAGCCAAGATTTGGCAGATTTATTTACAAGTGACATTTCAGGACATTGTAGATCATTAAGCTAGTTTAAAACAATGACTTTCATAGTATTTTTTTTTCTGTGTGAGTATGTCTCTGTGTGTATTTTGTTTGTTTGGGTGGGGTGATGAGTCCGGCAGTGCTAAGGACTGACTCCTGGTTCTGTGCACAGGGATCACTCCTGGAAAGCTAGAAGGACCAGATAGGGTGCCAGGGATTGGATCTGGGTTAGCAGCCTGCAACACAAGTGCCATACCTTATGTACTATCTCTCTGACCCCAGGTTTTCAGAGTCTTAAACCATTTCCCCAAATCTAAATCAAAATGGATAGTGACATTAATTTGTGTCATTAGTTAGCTTCCAATAAGAAAACCAAAAGACTAAAATCACTAGTGACTGAGTAGTTTAAACAAATTAATTTTATCATGATTCTGGAGATACAGATCTTTTTTTTTTTTTTGGTTTTGATTTGGAGTCATATTCAGAAGTGCTCAGGATTTCTTCCTTGTTCTGTCAACCCACTGTACAATCTCTCCACTCCACTGAAGATTTGGATTTTTAAATTCAAGTTATCAATAGGCTATTGACTGTTCTCCTTGGTGTGTAGAGGGCTATCTTCACTGTGTCTTAGCATGTTCTTTGTTCTGTACATGCTATGTCAGAAATTTCCTCTTCTTCTAAGGGCCTCATTTAATCACAGTTGCCTCTTTAAAGACCCTATATACAAATACAGTTAGATTCTGAGTTACTGGGCGTTATGAATTTGGTTTGCCATGAGACACACAATTCACAATACATTATAGCAATAGACAGGTATGGCTCACAAAGCCACATGATGTTTAGTCTGAGGCACTGGAGTCACTATCAGTTTCTGCATTTTATTATCCAGCATATCACTTCCTCCTTGCACAGGCCCCTCATTCTGGGTGTGTTCCGACCCCTCCAGAGAGTAAGGGAAGATCATTGAGGAAAAAGGGGAAGCAGAAGGAGCTAATCTGAGTTGTACTGAATGATTAGGATCTGGCTTTTTCAGTGGTGGATATTTAAAGCTCACTCTGAAAGGTAGAGGGGGTGGTGAAGAAATCCAGCTCATTCTTTTGTGTGGGGGAGATTCCCTGTGTAGAAGTTCCCCAATGGCAATAGTTGACCACTGTTGCAGTTAGCCTCTTCTCCGGATCTCTCAGGGTTTCCAGACCAGTTGTGGGGAAGTTCAGTTCTCCCACTCTTGATGGTTATCTTGGGCAATATTTAAGAGTTTTAGATTGGTGAGCTCCCCTGAGTGGTCCATGCTAATAATAGAATTCACAGACAGCTGCGCTCCTTGCTCCTCTGGTTTTCAGGGGTTTTAAGTTTAAATTGGCCAAGAAGGCACTTGGAATCCTCACCACTTCATCACTGAAGATGCCATTGTGAGTCCTAACAAACAGATATATAGAAAGGCCAACTTCCAAGGCTTCAAGTCGTGAACTACATTAAACCCTCCTGTAGGACAGGCATCCACAGGGAAGCCAAGAAAAAATTGTATGCAGCACCTCCATATATAGCTCAAAAGCAAAGAACTTTATAACTTAGTTCAAAAGCAAAGAATACGTCAGACCTGTTGAATATTTTCATGTACTGTTGTTTATTATTGTATACTTTTATGTTTATACTTTATAAATTTTTATTTGACTAATTTCATTCATTAATTTGCCTACCTAATAATTTAAGTTCAGTATTGCTAGTGTCTAGTACTTATCCCTGCATCTGAGGGTACAAGACAGGAGTTAATTCTGGACAGGACACCCTTTTATTGTAGAGCATTCTCACACACAGTCTCTCTCTCTCTCTCTCTCTCTCTCTCTCTCTCTCTCTCACACACACACACACACACACACACAGAAAGAGAAAAAGAAAGAGAGAGAAAGACACACCACTCATGTCAATGGAACAATTTAGAATACAAATGTACTGCACATACTCACCTTTGCTATGTGGGAAGAAACTAAGTATACAGAGGGACCCTGTATAGACCTAGGGACAATGCACAACCCTCACATACCTCTACAAGGAATCAATTATTTGTCTCATCAATCTTATAGTGATGTGATGTTATTTGATGATCTGCTATGTATTTGCTTGTTGGCTCTCTCCTCTCTTGAAAAATGTAGGCATCACAAGGTCAAGGTCTGAGTTTTTTCCATTACTTATTTCTAGTGCCTATAATATGCTAAGCTATAATAAAATATCATTGAATCATATGTATGTAGACTGAGTAAATAAATTCCAGAACCAATGAAAAATGTGTACACTATTTAGAGAGCCTTCAGGGTCTTTGAGAGCACTCAAATGAGAGAACGAATCCGGAGTTCTGACATCCGTCGAAGATCAAGGATCAGGGACGCTGTCTCATTTGCCAAGGTGTCGAAAATCAGATGGGCTGGTCACGTAATGAGATTTAAAGATGACCGTTGGACTAGAGCTGTTACTGATTGGATTCCACGGGATGTCAAAAGACCGCGTGGCCGCCCACCTACCAGATGGTCAGACTTCTTCGTCAAGATCATGAACGATCGGTTTGAGGCCCTTCATGTTCCCGGAGCGAACAGATGCCATTGGGCTACTCTAGCACGCAACAGGGACAAATGGAGACGTTACTGGCGCCCGCTCGAGCAAATCGACGACTAACGGGAAGTTAAGTGATTAAGTGATTTAAGTGATTTAGAGAGCAGATCTAGCACACTAATGTTTGGGAGATATTTCTCTAGCATGAGAGCTTTGAAACTTACTAGTGACTTTGAACTCTTCCCCAAAGTAGCCAACACATTTAGTGTTAACAATTGGGAGCAGATGTTCATAATACACCACACAGCTCCTCCATGTTGAGAACTAATTATCTGAGAGAATCGGCAAGGTCTGCCAAGGTGACCTTAGGTATAAACTTGAACAAAGGATTTTGGAAGATAGAACTAAGTCTAGAAACTAGGGCTAATCTGACTTTGCTATTCCAGGGAGATTTTATACCTTCAGTGGATTTTCTGCTTGGGAAAGAAACATTCAGCCACTTTCAGGAGATGGTCCATGTTTTTGCGCTTTAACTAGAATACATTATGATTATTTATATAGAAAACATTACAACTTTTATGGAAAAAGTCCGGTTGACTTAGCAACATTGAAGTCTAACAATGAGACTCTGGCGACGTGATAAGGTATATGACTCATCATCACTTTTTATTTCCTTAGGGACAGAATGGCATATGTTTATAACAGGGCTTCAAAACACTTCAAAAGTAGTTCCAAATTTTCCTGGATTGAAGCAGTCATTATCTCAAGTCTGAGTAGATGTACATTTTAGAGATTTAGCTTCTCCCTTCATAATTTATTGATTAAATGATAGTCATATACAATTATTTGGTTGAGCACTTAAAGATCTTAGGTTGATTGGAAGCTGGGGGGAAAGAAGACAACTGTTCTGTTCCTTGAGATACTTGTTAGTCAGGGATGAAGCTGTATATATTGAAAGTTATATTGAAACTATGTATACTGAAACTGTGTATATTGCAGTGGGAAAGAAGAAAATAAAAATTCTCCCAGAATTGCTCTATTTTACTTAATTTTATTTTTGTAGATATTATTAAAGTAGCACTGTAGCACTGTCCTCCCGTTGTTCATCAATTTGCTCAAGCAGGCCAGTAACGTCTCCATTTTGAGACTTGTTGTTACTGTGTTTGGTATATTGAAAGTACAAGATATAAAAGTATAAATTAAATTTTAGATAAAATATAAATACTTTCACATAGTGAATATACTCAGAAAATCTGCATGTAGATTGTGACATGGAATGTTGAACCCAAGACTCCACCTTTCTTTAGGTGTGTCCCTGTAATTGATCACCAAAGGTTAATTATATTTTTGAATTTCAAAATTAAGTACAGAATTTGCCTGTATTTTTAATATTTTTAATAGACACTCCTTCTAAATGGGATCATGCATGTGCAAATATTTGTTTTGTATTATAGTCTTTCTTCATCAAGATACATCCATGAAACATCCCAAATGAATATGTTACTGCTCTTGTCTGTGACCATATCAGAATCTTATGATTATATAGGACTTACCTATATTTGAAAATGGTTTCCTGAATGTCTACCAATGTATTTTGATAGACACATGTGTGCATTTACCTGGGTATATACCTAGGAGTGGAATTGTTGAACCACAGGTTCATGTATATGCCAAATTTCAGTAGAAACTGATGAAGAGTTTTCTGTATTAAATCTACCAATTTATACTCCCAATAATTCAACAATTCCAGAAGTCTAGTTGCTAACCAACATCTATTGCTATCGATTTTATTAAGTTTACATATTCTGTTTTCTGGAAACTCTTATTATCTAGTGGTAACTTCAACATATACTTCCTTGACAAACAATTTTTATATTTAATTGTCACTTACATATCTTCCCCTGCAAATTTGCATTAAAGTTATCCAAACGCTCCATTTATTTTCCTAGTAAAAATGGTTGAATACTTGTACCTAAAGGTACCCATTCTATGAGTCTGGAGTAATAGTACAGCAGGTTAGGCTTTTGAATTTGCATCCAACTAACCATAACTAACCAAAGAGCCAGGAGTAAGTTTTGATGATCAATGGGTGTCGCCTCCAAAAATAGAAACACAAAAATATACCCATGCTTTAACCCCAAAAGGTATTGTGCACGCTATCTTCAGACTTTGTAGTTCTGACTAAGTTAAGGACCCTAAGGAGGGAAGATTTTTTTTGGAAATATAGGTAAGTCCTATATAATCATAAGATTCTGATAAGAGGCAAGCAGTATGGTCATAGTTATAAAACAAGTTATACAAGACACTTCTGAGGTACAGTCAGTTCAATGAGTAAAGAAAACAATACAATAAAGCAAGATACATACAGTTTTGGATTTCTTAGTAAAAACAAAGTTGTATTTGTGGTGGTCTACTAGTTGTCTAAATAATCATGTTTAAGAAAGTCTAAATAAAAGTAATTTTAAAATGCTTTGTTGCATCTAAATTTTATGTAGAAAAGAGACCCCCTCAAATAGCCAAGTGATTCTGATAAGAAAGAACAGAACTGGTGGTATCACCTTCCCTGACCTCAAATTATAAAAGAAAGCAACTGGGGTTATAACAGTGTCATGGTCATGGTCACAGTCCTCCCACTGTTCATAGATTTGCTTGAGCGGGCCCAGTAATGTCTTCATTGTGAGACTTGTTGTTAATGTGTTTGGCATATTGAATATGTCACAGGTAACTTGCCAGGTTTTGCCATGTGGGCAAGATACTCTCGGTAGCTTGCCGGGCTCCCCGAGAGGGGAGGAGGGGAGGAGGTGGTATTAGAAAAACAATCAGGGACACAGATCAACAGAATAAAACAGTGAGCCTAGACTTAAATCCACACATGCAGGTACAGTAAGTGAGATAAAATTATAAAGTAGAGAAAAAAAAATCCTCTTCTAAAAAAAGTATTAAGAAAAAGAAACAAACTGATAGCAGTCAATACCCCACACAGAAATGGACTCGAAAAGAGATCTGGAGCCACAAAATACATTGATACAGAAGAGATACCAAATGATACTCTAGAAGATACAAGATTCAGAAATGTATTTGGAGATACAATTTCAGTGGAAAGGAAAACAAAATGGGACTACATCAAATTAAAATGTTTTTATGTAGTAAAAGAAACTATTACAACAGCAAAAGACAACTGGACAATTGGAGAAGATATTTGCATATCTTACATCTGACACGTGGTTAAAATGAAAAAAAAAACAGAGAACTCACATAAGTAAACACACAAAAATAGTCAAGCAATCTACTAAAAATTTGGAACATTTTCTGAATACTTATCCAGAGAAGATATACAGATGCCAACAAACAACTGAAAAAAAGCTCAACTCTCACTTATAATTAGGCAAATACAAATTAAAGTCACAAAGAGACTGTGATAATAGGTATAATAAGAAACACTGGAAACAATTAGTATTGGAGAGAATGTAGAGAAATGATAACCCTGGTACATTATTGGTCCATTCTCTTTGAAACCTTATTTAACCATTGATTTCTCTCTATCCATGAAAATTATAGATGGCATCTTCTTCCAATGCTGATTTCATATACACTAAAAATCTATACGATCGAATGATTAAGCACCTCCATGATTGTGCAAGGAATGCCAAGAGAGAGATAATCTTTCTTCGAACACTATTGAACTTATTCACCAACATGGCTTGGTACATGCCTCGGGCAACCTCAAGCGAACGTCCAAGCTGGCAAAACCATGCAGAGAAGCGATCAAGGTTGACCTCAAAGACAGGAGAGCAGGGGTGCTGGTAGATGCGGCAGAAACCTGGAAAAGCATTCATAATGCCCGCCTGTCCTTCACCAACTACAAGACCAAGATGACTGCCCTCCGACATCCTGATGGATCTATCACATCTTCCAGAAGGGCAATGGAGAAGATTATTCATGACTTCTACTCAGATCTCTTTAATAGCCACGTCCACTTGCCCACGTACCAAAATCTGCACGATGGATATGTCATTCCCAATGTTCTCTCTTCTGAAAGAGAGAACACGTCATTTCGTCGGTAAAGAAACAAAGAGCACCTGGCCCAGACAAGGTCAGACCTGAACACCTGAAGAACTTACCATCAGTACTCATCAATACACTGGTTTGGCTCTTCACACGCTACCTGTCTGAATGCTAGGTTCCATCCGAATGGAAAACCAGCAAGATTGTACTACTATACAAGAAGGAAGATATCCATGACATTGGCAACTATCACCCAATCTGCCTATTGTCTGTCATCTACAAACTGTTCACTCGAGTCATCTTAAATAGGATTGGCAGAACACTAAATGAAGGACAATCATGTGAACAAGCTGGGTTCCAAAAAGGATTCAGTACCATTGACCATATCCACACAATAACTAAGCTCATTGAGGTTTCTCAGGAGTTCAAGATGCCGCTCTGTCTAACGTTCATTGATTTAAAGAAGGCCTTTGATTCTGTTGAGATGGAAGCAGTCATAGAAGCCCTAGCCAATCAGGGCGTACAAACTCAATACATCAGGATCCTCCATGAGCTCTATTACGAATTCACTACCAGGATTGAGATTCTACATTCTACAAAGAAGTAATCATCCATGTCAAGAGAGGGGTTCAGCAGGGTGATACCATTTCACCAAAACTCTTCAGTGCCACCCTCGAGAACATCATGCAATGACTGGAATGGGAAGGAATGGGAGTGAAGATAGATGGTTGGCAACTACACCACCTCTGCTTTGCTGATGGCATTGTTTTAATAACACCAAACATCAGCCAAATGCTGGCCGACTTTGACCGTGAGTGTGGAAAGGTAGGACTACAGCTGAATCTTACGAAGACAATGTTTATGAGAAACAGCCTCGTTCCTGACGCCCCATTCGCTCTCAATGGAACGACCATCTCTGAATGCAACAGCTATGTGTACCTAGGTCGAGTAGTCAACATGACAAATGACCTGGCACCCGAGCTGCGAAGAAGGAAGAGAGCAGCTTGGAATGCCTTCAAGAGTATTGAAGAAATAACTAAGAGGACAAAGAACCTCCAGCTATGAGCACATCTCTTCGATTCCACTGTGCTTCAGAGACCTGGGCCCTATGAAAACAGGAGGAGAACGCTATTCGGATGTCTCAAAGAGGAATCAAAAGATTTATGCTTGGAGTATCACGCTTCACTCAAATGAGAGATAGAATCCGGAGTTCTGATCTCCAACAATGCTCAGAATCAGGGATGCTGTCTCATTTGCCAAGGCATCAAAAATCAGATGGGCTGGACACGTAATGAGGCTTACAGATTACCACTGGACTAGAGCCATTACTGACTGGATTTCACGGGACGTCAAAAGATCGCGTGGACGCCCACCTACAAGATGGTCAGACTTCTTCGTCAAGACTCTGAATAATTGGTTTGAGACTCTGTATGTTCCTAGAACGAGCAGATGCCACTGGGCTACGCTAGCACGCAACAGAGATGAATGGAGACATTACTGGCACCTGCTCGAGTAAATCGATGAATAACGGGATATCAAGTGATCAAGTGAAAAATCTATTGCTGAATGTAGCAATCTTCGTCAATAGTCTTAGAATAGTGGGATAACTTACCACAGCTTCAACATCAGCATCTGCTTATATTTTCATGATTTGAAGATTTTATTTTACCCGAACTTTAGGAATCAAACAATGCAACTCTGAACTTTTCAGGATCCATCTTCTCAACCTGGGTTACCAAGTAACTCCCAGCCTCCCCAGATGTTCTGTTCAACCTCAGATGGGTGTACTTGAAGAACTTTTTCATGGAAATTCACAAAAGACTAGTGTAAATTTAAGCAGAAGCAGGATAAATGTTTGGAATATTATGAGACTACACTGTAGATTGGATGAGTTAAACAATAGAAGTTATTTCTTACAGTTTTGGATCCTGGAGGGTCAAGATAAGGTTGCTAGGGAGTTTAGTGTCTGATGAGTGCCTGTGATTTGGTTTGAAGATGACCATCTTCTCTTATATTCTCACATGATGGCGATCCAGATATTTAGTTAATACCAATGAATGGACATTTCTCAGAATCTGCACTCCCATTACCCTTCAGGTGAGTCCTTATGATTACATTTTCTGACCTGGAGTGATGATAAATGCTTCTTCCCTTGCCTGTATTATGGACATTTCCCTGAAAAATACTCAATGTCCATAGTGCCTAGTTGTCTGTTTGAAAGAAATCACAAAGCTTTATTGGTAAATATAAGATGAACAAACAAAAGATCTCTGTGTTATGATGAAATACAAAATTTTAAAAAGGTAATGATCTTATTTTCTTGAGGGTTAACATAATTACCAAATAAACCCTCAGACCTTTGTAAGTTTGTAGATGCATTGAAATTACTGGGAAAAATAAAAAAAAAACTTGAAAAACATGACTTATAAAGTGAAAAAGCACGTTTAAAAATGCATTTCTTAAAGCTAATCATGATGATAATAACCAACATTCACTGAGAACTTTTGATGTGTCAGGCATTTTTCTGTCCTCCTGCATACTGTTTTGTTTGATCTTCAAAACAATACTATAAAATAGGCACTATTATCAGCCATAATTTAGAGAGAGAGAAGTGACTGAATTAAAGTGGTTAAATAACTTGTTCTAGATCAAAGATCTAATCAGCTGTGAAGCAGGCCTTCCTATTTTCTTGGTTTATCTCTTCACTCCTCTACAATAATCATGAAACCCACACAATGTTGCTAAAGAAACCGACAGGGCAATGAAATGGTTGAACTAAAATCTGAGAATACTTTTCATGTTTAAAAGTAATAAAATAAGACCCACTGAAAACTATAAAAATAACCTCTACAATTTTCAGTTTATATTGTCACAAATATAATCAGGATGCACAGAAATGAAAGCTAAAGAAACAAATTTAAAAGGAAATTGCAGCAAATATAACAAAATATTGGAATGGGATTAAGATTTGAATTAGAGTCTGCAGCTGGGATGGAATAATTAAAAGCACAATTGAGTTGATTCTAAAAAGAGGGTAGAAAAAATTGGAAGGCACTTGATCACCAAAATGAAACTCAAAACAACAAAAAAGCTTGGAAGATAAGGATTTATGTAAAATCCACAAAAGAAAATCACTTGTTTGCAAAATATTGCCACAAACTACACACACTTGTAAATAGTTCCAGTATCTGAATATTTTCCACCTTGTTTTTTACTTTCAATTTTTACATTTAGTGGTCTTTTCTTCAATGTTCCACTTTTAGCTTTTTCCTTTACTTTTAACTGAAAAATTACTTTTGTCTGTTATTTATGCGACAAAGTGCTGTAAAGTCAATGTTTGTGGAGGAAGTATTGGACACAAAATGAGAGGACCCCTAAGTTGTCCACCAACATGCTGTGACTTTGCTAGTTCAGACTGTGACAATCTAAGGGCACACCTGAGCCACTAGAGTTGATGACATAGCTCAGGTGTATTATGACATGGCTAAGGCATGCAAGATCCCAAGTTCTATCCCCAGCACTATATGACCCCCTGCGCATTGTTGGGTGTAGCCCCAATGGTCCTCGTGTTCTTCATATACTGTCAGACCTAAGCACCACTGAGTGTGACACTGATAAAACAATCCCATTTATAATTGCTTACCAAAAGGCAAAACATTTGAAAGCAAACCAATCAAATGAGGTAAAAGATTTCTATACTGAGAACTATGAACATATGAAACTATGAAAGACATCCATGCTCACATAATGGAAGAATAAGTTTTCCTAAAGCAAAATAATCTATAGGTTCAACATAATCCCAAATGAAATACCAATGACATTTCTCAAAACTTAGAGCAAGAAATGACAAAATTTTCATGGAATCACAAAGTACCCTGGATAGTCAAAGCAACTCAAAGAGAAGGGAAGCAGAATAGTGTCACCAAGTTCACTAACTCCAAAACATATTACAAAGCAATAGTAATTAAAATAGTATGTACTAGAACAAAAACTAGAGCTGATATTTGTGAAGAACAAAAACAGGACCATAGACAAATGGAAGATACTAGAATGCCCAAAATAAGTCTACACATATATAATGGATATGTAATCTATGCAGAGTCAAATCCTTACAATGAAGATAGGAAATGGAATTGGGAAAAATGGTTAGTCACATCCCAGGAAAGGAAAAAGAGACTCGGAAGCTAATGCCATGCACAAAAATTAATTCAAAATGAATTAAATAATTAGCATTAGACCCCAAACTATAAAAATATACATGCAAACATGGATGATATGCAGTAGCAACCTTTCTCAACCAGAGGCATATGCTCCCTGATCCAGTATTCCCGGATATCCCAATGGAGAGGCTATGGAACAAGACTAATAGGACACAGGAAACATAGAAAGAAAACAAATTCCTTAGACGGCCATTTCAGAAAAAAAGGTTAAGAAGCATTGCTGTAGAGGACCTCAAGATCAGAGACGTATTTCAAAACTCAGGTCCATTGACAAAGAATATAAATGTAAAAACAACAACAACAAAAATACATTTAGACTGAATTAAAAAGCTTCTACCTAGGGAAAAAAGCTACTACAAAAACAAAAAGTCAACCTAGAAATTAGGAGAGGATATTGCACATCACACATCTGACAGGTGCTTAATGATTAGACTCCAAAGTGTATGAATACAATGCAACAACATAAAAACAAAACAAAGGAAGCAACCCATTTTAAAAACTGACAATTGACCTAAATTGACACTTCTTTATGTAATGGCCTATTGACACATGGGAAAAAATGCTCGATATAAGCTTTTATTATGGAAATACAAATCAAAACTACCATGAAATATCATCTCACATCTGTGAAAATGGCCTAGATAGCAAGAACGAAAAACTGGAAACAACTGTGTCAGTGAGGATCTAATGGAAAAGAAACCACAGTAATGCTGGTGACAAAGTAAATTTTCCTGCATGAAAACGTATGGACGGGCACCTCAGAGAGGGGCATGTGTGTCTCTCCACTTGCCCCAGGGGAATCTCTGCAGCTGGAAACCTCCAGATTCCTATAGCTCCCATGATCACAGCCAACCTTCACAGGCTCACTCCCAGCCTCCCATGCATGAGGTTGAATCCGCTAAAAATCCCAGGTATTCAGGACTTGTGACTGAAATCTCCAGGCTTCTGGAATCGGAAATGGGCCCTGTTCCACCTCTCTCCCTGAGCTTCAGCTTTCCTGGCAGTAATCCCCCAAACCTGACTGTGGGTGCCATTTACATGCATTACCGGCCATGATCCAGACTCACAAATGAATCTTGGAAGACAGCAGCATGATGTAAAGATTCCTGCAGACTTCAAAATCACCATCCAGTAAAAAAAATTAACTCTTGTTCTAGCACCCTATAGAAAAATTGTAGAATTCCAGGAGCACACAGCTGCTTTTGTGATTGTGTGACATTTTGTACAATTATGCCACTGATATGCCAAGAGTAGCTCACCACAGCTGATGGGGTATAAGGTAGAAGACAACCAATCTTGATAAATATATATATGTACACATATATGTGTATGTAAGGGCTGGAGCAATAGCACAGTGGTAGGGCATTTGCCTAGTGCGTGGCAGGCCCAGCCGAGCTGGGTTCAATTCTTCTGCCCTTCTCGGAGAGCCTGGCAAGCTACTGCGAGTATCTCACCCGCACGGCAAAGCCTGGCAAGCTACCCGTGATGTATTGGATGTGCCAAACACAGTAACAAGTCTCACAATGGAGACATTACTGGACCTGCTGGAGCAAATCGATGAACAATGGGAGGACAGTGATACGAGATATATATATATATATTTCACTTAATCACTTAATCCCCGTTATTCATCGATTTATTCAAGCGGGTGCCAGTAATGTCTCCATTCATCCCGGTTGCGTGCTAGTGTAGCCCAATGGTATCTGTTCGTTCTAGGAATATGCAGAGCCTCAAACCGATAATTTAGGGTCTTGACGAAGAAGTCTGACCATCTTATGTCCACGTGATCTTTTGATGTCCCGTGGAATCCAATCAGTAATGGCTCTAGTCCAGCGGTTGTCTGTAAACCTCATTACGTGTCCAGCCCATCTGATTTTTGATGTCTTGGCAAATGAGACAGCGTCCCTGATTCTTGAGCGTTGACGAAGATCAGAACTCCGGATTCTATCTCTCATTTGAGTGAATCATGATATTCCAAGCATAGTTCTTTCGATTCCTCTTTGAGAGACCCGAATAGCGTTCTCATCCTGTTTTCGTAGGGTCCGGGTCTCTGAGGCATATGTTAATGCAGGAAGAATAGTGGAATCAAAGAGATGTGCTCGTAGCTGGAGGTTCTTTGTCCTTTTAGTTATTTCTTCAATGCTCTTGAAGGCATTCCAAGCCGCTCTCTTCCTCCTGCGCAACTCAGGTGCCAGGTCATTCATCATGTTGATTTCTCGACCTAGGTATATATAACTGTTGCATTCGGAGATGGTGGTTCCGTTGAGAGCGAATGGAGCGTCAGGAACAAGGCTGTTTCTCATAAACATTGTCTTCGTAAGATTCAGCTGTAGTCCGACCTTTCCACATTCACGGTCAAAGTCGTTCAGCATTTGTGCCGCTTGGCTGATGTTTGGTGTTATTAGAACGATGTCATCAGCAAAGAGGAGGTGGTGTAGTTGCCGACCATCTATCTTCACTCCCATGTTTTCCCATTCCAGTCGTCGCATGATGTTCTCGAGGGTGGCACTGAAGAGTTTTGGTGAAATGGTATCACCCTGCCGAACCCCTCTCTTGATATGGATGATTACTTCTTTGTAGAATGGTGAGATCTTGGTAGTGAATCCACAATAGAGCTCACAAAGGATCCTGATGTATTGAGTTTGTATGCCCTGATTGGCCAAGGCTTCCATGACCGCTTCTGTCTCAACAGAATCAAAGGCCTTCTTTAAATCAATGAACGTTAGACAGAGCGGCATCTTGAACTCCCGAGATACCTCAATGAGCTTGGTTATTGTGTGGATATGGTCGATGGTACTGAATCCTTTTCGGAATCCAGCTTGTTCACATGGTTGTCCTTCATCTAGTGTTCTGCTAATCCTATTCAGGATGACTCGAGTGAATAGTTTGTAGATGACAGACAATAGGCAGATTGGGCGATAGTTGCCAATGCCATGGATGTCTCCTTTCTTGTATAGTAGTACAGTCCTGCTGGTTTTCCACTGGGATGGAACCTTGCATTCAGACAGGTAGCATGTGAAGAGTCGAGCCAATGTATTGATGAGTACTGATGGTAAGTTCTTCAGGTGTTCAGGTCTGACCTTGTCTGGGCCAGGTGCTCTTTGTTTCTTTACCGACGAGATGGCATGTTGGATTTCGGAAGATTTTGCTTGAGCGGGCACCTATGAACAATGGGAGGACAGTGCTACAGTGATATATATATATATATATATATATATATATATATGTATCTCGTAGCACTGTCCTCCCATTGTTCGTCGATTTGCTCCAGCAGGTCCAGTAACATTTCCATTGTGAGACTTGTTGTTACTGTTTTTGGCATATTGAATGCGCCATGGGGAGCTTGCCAGACTCTGCCATGCAGGCGGGGTACTCTTGGTAGCTTGCTGGGCTCTCCAAGAGGGATGGAGGAATCGAACCCGGGTCGGCTGTGTGCAAGGCAAATGCCCTACCCACTGTGCTATCACCCACTTGGAATGGGTGAGATATATATATAGATAGATATAGATATATATTGCTATATATATCTATATATAGATATATATTATAGGGCTGGAGCGATAGCACAGCGGTAGGGCGTTTGCCTTGCACGCAGCCAACATGGCCGACCCTAGTTCGATTCCTCCGCCCCTCTCGAAGAGCCCGGCAAGCTACCGAGAGTATCTCGCCCGCACGGCAGAGCCTGGCAAGCTCCCCGTGATGTACTCGATATGCCAAACACAGTAACAACAAAGTCTCCAATGGAGACGTTACTGGGCCCACTCGAGCAAACCGACGAACAACAGGAGGGCCTTTATTTTATTATTTTTATATATATATTGCAATATATATATAAAAAAAAATATATATATATATATATACTGCAAAGCCTGGCAAGCTACCAGTGACATATTCAATATGCCAAAAACAGTAACAAGTCTCACAGTAATGTGAGACATTACTGATGCCCGCTCGAGCACATAGATGAACAACAGAAGGACAGTGCTACAATGCTACATACTAGCATATATATACATACACATATGTATGTACTTATATATGTACATATATATTAGCATGGGGTTGAATCTATAGTACAGTGGGTAGGGCATTTGCCTTGCACGCAGCCAACCCGGATTTGATTCCTCTCCTCCTTTCAGAGAGCCAAGAGTATCTCGCCTGCAGGACAGAGCCTGGCAAGCATCTGGGGCGTATTCGATATGCCAAACACAGTAACAACAAGCCTCACAATGGAGATGTTACTGGGGCCTGCTGGAGCAAATTGATGAACAATGGGAGGACAATGTTACAGTGCATATATTAGCATATGACTCAGAAGTCTAAAAACATGTTAATGATCTCTAATTCAGGGGCTCTAGGATGAAATGCAACGCTTTCACACACTTTCCTCTAAGGAAACCTTTTTGGATCATTTTTAGTCAATTATTCTTAACAAGCAATACAAAATAAATTAGTTAGCCTCTGCCTTTGGGACATGCTTGGGTGGTGATGGGAAAGTGTGAAATAAAGTGCTGGGAAGGTATAATGGTGGTGCGATTGGTGTTGAAATATTGAATGTAATCAATTATTGTGAACAACTCTTTAAAAATAAAAAAAGGAAAAAAGTGTTTGGAAAAAAATTGTAATAAAAAGACTAGAGTGGTATTGATGAGTCAAGACAAATCAATGGCAAAAACAGGTATTTTAAGTGAAATTAGGAGAGAAGTGAAAAACATTCAAACTGGAAATTCTTAATCATATGAGGAATATAAATAAACAAAGTGGCCAAAAAATAATAAACTAATTTAGATTCAGTGAAAACAATGGTGGATGGGAAGAATAATTGAAGGAGTGATTTTTGTGGCAGGATGGTGCTGGATCATCGTTGATGGTAAGGTCAGTCAATTCTATATACATAAATACACATTAAGACACTGGAGCCATAGTACAGCCAGTAGGGCATTTGCTCTGCACACAGCCAACTTGGGTTCAATACCCAGTACCACATATGATTATTCTCCTGAGCACTGCCAAGAGTGCTCCCTGAACACAGAGCCAAGAGCAAATCATGAGCACTGCTGGGTGTGGACCCAAAGTCAAATCAAACAAAATCAAATAAAAAAATAGGCATTAAACTGTATCTCTAAAATACTGTTGAATAATGAGAACCAATTTTTAAGAGGTTTTGGGAACATAATCTGATTGTTGACATGTCTGCTGATGTGATGTCAAGTGCATGGTACTAGGTAAGCAAGAACCTTTAGCTCCAAGACTCTGTCCTTTAATTTTCTCAGTGGTTTCTGTCCTTTTGATTGTAATAATGTGAATAATTTTTCCGTTTAGTACTATGTAGTCTAAGCATTATTTAATATTTCCTTCTCATTTAGAGTAATGTCCCTAGAATTTCAGATTGGTGAGAGGATATTTGCTTTCAAAAAAAATATGTCTTGGCAATTTCATTGCAATTCGTAAGAGAAGCAAGTTAGTGAGGACAAACAATTGTCACAAAATTGTGATTTCCTGTTTTAACTTAAGGAAATAATCATGACACTAAAATATTCACAAAAATATTTTCTTAGGATATTAGAATAAATATTTTAATAAATAAATAAAATATTTTCCAGTTCCACTGTAAAATTACAGGCCTGTGAATATTGACATAGTTATGTCTCTTGATATGTAATTGCTAAATAAACCAATCTAAATTGGATCTACAAGGTGGATCCAATTTAGAATGCCTTCAGTGATAAATGAAGATGAAAAATAGCAGTTTTCCTGTTTATTACTAACATTTTCCTCTTAACTTGCAGCTAAAATAGTACCTGCTACTTATTTCAATTTTTGCATCTTTTTTATTTTTCCTTTTTTAAAAAAAGCCAATGTGTTACCTTCATATTAACTTCAGGGATATTAACATAATCTGGTTTGCTTTTCTCACCTTTTTCTATTATACTTGAATTAAAATAACTTCAATTAGATGGTAGAGGCCCAGTACCCACTACCATATGCCTGAGAAAGTGAGGGAGCTAATATTTTCACCACTTTTAATTCAATTTTCAGACTCAGTGGGAGTTCCCTCTCTCCTTTTTCTTACCTCATGAGACATTATTGTCCCTTATTATTCCTTCAAATCCTTTCCATGCAAAAGATAGAAAAGAGGCAAGGAACTTGCAAGTAGACAAAAGCCCCTAACACTTATGTTGTAGACATTTCTATTTATAAAAGGGCATAAGCTTTCCTGATCCTAGAAATTTCCCAAGAATAAATTGCTCTCTTCCTTGAGTCCCAGTGCCCAGCATTTTGCTGACCCCCTTCTTCTGAAGAACACAACTTGTCAAAGCACTCCTAGGCTCCCCAAAGGCTTCCCAGAGGCCTGGAGTCAGTCTCAGCAGCATGGTGTCCTTCATTTACTTCCATATGGTTGTGTCCTAAAATTACATTTTTTCATACTGAAATGGTCCATCAGTGCTTAATAAAACACTTTGTTTGGTGATGGATAAATAGAAAATATATCAAGTCACATGTCTTGCATGCGATTAACCCTTATTTGATCCCCAGCATCTGATAGGTAAATTACCCTAAATATTTCCAGGAGCAATCCCTGAGCACAGAACAAGGAGTAAGCCCCGAGCACTGCTGAGTGTGGCCCCAAACCAAAACAAAACAAAAATACCCACTTTTCTTCCTGAAAGATTATGCAATGACTTTAAACCTCTAATTTTTCCTTTCCATGTCTTTGGCCATATTTCCTCTTTTCTATGTTGTCTGTTCAGTTTCTTTGCTTGTCTATCTAAGAATGACTTGATGTTTCTCTCGGTAATGCTCACTTTTTATTCACTTCAAGATTCCTTTTCAATGAAAAATCATAATTGGCTGGTGTCCTCTCCACAATTATCATCCAATACTACTTTTCAGTTCTTGAGAAAATATTTTTAGTAGTGACAAATCTTTCAAAATATCATTATATCTGTACACATTATATATGTGTATATATACATGACATATATGTTCATATGTATATGTGCAGAGAATATGTATGTATGTGTTTATATGTATGTGTGTATGTGTATATGTGTATATACATGGTATATATATCAAGGTGCAATGCAAATATTCAATTGTCATCTTATATATAATATCAGAATAAATTTCCCATAATTGTCTATTTATCTCCATTTACTTATTTATCTTAGTAATAAATACCATGCATTTAACTCATATAAAATGCATGGTATTTAATAAATACCATACATTTAACTCATATAAAAATATCAAGTTCTGGGGCCAGATATGTAGTATAAGAGTGAAGGTGCCTGCTTTGCAAGGTCTGACCTCAAGATCCCTAACGTTACTTGGTCCTCCATGCACCATCACATTTGGCCTTCACATCACTTGGGAATCCCACACATCCCCCCCACATCACATGTAAATGCTACTAGACACAGAAACTTTGCTTTAAAGATTATATGTTCGTTCCTTCACTTAAAGATCTTATCCTAAATTTTAAACTAAAATTTTGGAGTATGTAATTTAAGTTTTTGCATTTTCTATTATCTTTAAAAATCTCAGTGGCTTTGAGAACAATAGTACAGGGGGTAGGGTGCTTGCCATGGACATGGCTGATCCAGGTTTGACCCCCCAGCTCCATATATGGACCCCTGAGCCCTGTCAGGAGTGATCCCTTAGAGCAGAGCCAGAAGTAAGCCTGAGCACCACAGGTGTGACACCCCCCCAAAAAAACCCACTACAAAACAGAAAAGCAAAATAAAATCTCAGCAATCTCATAATTAGGGTTAATAATAAAGGCCCAGAGGCCTGAGTGATAGTACAGCAGATAGCATGCTTTCCTTGCTGACCAGGGTTTGATCCTGGCATCCTATGGTCCTCGAGACTGCCAGAAGAGATCTCTAAGCAGAAGTAAGCCCTGAGCACTGCTGGGTGTGGCCCCAAATCCAATGGCAAACAAACAAAAATTTAACATGTCCAAAACTATTTCAGTATTTCTCAAGTTCACTCAATGTATAAGTATACGGTGACCATTGGAGGAAAGTGGAAACACTCAATGAAAAAAAGGATAGATCCAAAATGATATCCTAAGGCAGATTGTTAAGGATCAATGGGAAATAAATATCAATAAAATAAAATATAAATAAAATAACTATAAATACTTAAACCCATCTTATAAAATCAAATAAAATCAAAGCAGAGGTCTGTCGTGTCAAGAACTGAAAAGTGAAAGTAAAGAAATTCTGTGCCACTGTTGAAGGGGTCATCTATGTTATGAAGAATAAGCAGCCATGTCCATATAAATGGTGGTTTATAAATTCCTAGATATTCTGGAGCTGTTACTTCATGCAGTCATGATATGCGTAGGCAGAAAGTTCACTGACTTTGTGCTTTTTGAGCTACTAACCTGCAGAGAACTGCCCCAAATTCCACAAACTTCTTACTTATGAAAGCTTTCAGCAACTTGCTTCAGCTGCTTCGTATGGAAATAAATCAGAGAAATTGAACAGACCCTTAAAGTATTCCCAGTAGCTTTGAAGTGCCGGAAAGGAAATGGAAAGGTCTTAAGAGCACAGATGGTATTTTCAAGTTTTCTTTAACTTTGGAGACGAAGATATTGAAAGCGAAGAGATGATTAATAAATCGAAGTGGAAACTTCTTACATGGATATTGTCAGTTAACAGGATTTGGTTTTCCAAATTGCAGTAAAACTTCTCAAACAATGGCTCTCTCACAAAGGATAAGATGTGTAGGGGTTAAAAAGCAGTTATCTTTCTCTTTCTTAACTTTTATATAATAAGAACTTTTTTCCTTTAGTCAAAGTGATACAAAGGTTAAAATGGCTCTTGCAGCCCTTCCTTTCTGAGGGCAGATTAGCATGTAGGAAGAGAGGTCTGAGAAGCATTCTTACCTGGATAAATTCTTTGGTTCAAAGCAAAACAAGTTGTGTTGAGATCTCAATTACATATTATGCCATCTCTCACATCCACCATGGCCATATTCTTTTCCAGGTTGATGAGCAGCTTTTTCGGTTCCTGGTGCCTGTGTGATGTTCATATTCATGTATGCATGCAAACACGCGTGTGTATTTGTGTTTGTGTAGTGGATGTAGCTACTTGATATGAGCAGAAAGAACAGCACCATTTCATTTTTTGTAGGTTTTAATACCTAACTCAACTTCTGTGCATATTTCCAAAGGACAAGATGAAAATGAGGGAATAATGGAAGCATTGTGTATTAAAGGCTAATTTTAGGAGTCTGATGATTTGGGTTCCATTTCTTTCACTTCTTAAAAGCGCTGGCTTGCCGATCAATTAACACCACACTCTGATTCTTTATTTTCAAATAAGAATAATACTACCTTGCTTTAATAATTATTGACTACATTTCAAAAATAGGACAAGTTCAAATTCTTTTGCTTTGCATGTATGTTGGGGGGGTGTGGTCACACCAGGTAATGCTCAGAGATTACTTCTGACTCTGCACTCAGGGATCACTCCTAGTGTGATTCATATGAGGTGACAGGAATTGAACCCATGTCAGTCACATGCAAGGCTAGAACCCTACTTACTGTACTGTTTCTCCAGCCCCCTCAAATTCCTGACTAGTAGCCACAAGTGTCTTCATAATTTAGTCTCAAATTAACTGCCCCTCAGTTTTGTCTCTTCCTAATATATATGCCTTATTTTCCAATTCAACCCAAAGTCTAACCTTTACATAGCAACATGGGTTTCTTAATAATTGGGATCTGCCAGATACTTCAGTTTAACTTCTATTTATTTATTTATTTATTTATTGAATCACTGTGGGAAAGGTTACAAAGCTTTCAGGTTTAGGTCCCAGTCATGCAAATATCAAACACATTTCCCTTTACTAATACATATTTTTTACCATGAAGAACCCCAATAAACCCCCCCCCCAGGCCCTGTGAGGCAGATGAATTCTAGTTAACACTCTATCTGCTTTGATTAGATTCATTGTTTCAATAAAAGATTCACCACTATTATTCAGAGTCCCCCCCCCCCAAATCAGACATGCTGAAAAAGCATTGTGAAGTGATTTGCTTTCTACAGCTGGGTTCAAGAATTAAATGTTGGTTTTGGATTTCTGCTATTTTACCTATTGACCCTGGAAGTATTTCTACTGAAAGTCAGATAGTTAAGAAATTGGTTTCTGTGTTCTGGAGTCGTGGCCGTGCTGGAGAGCCGCTCGTGGGGGGCAACTGGTGGCCTCGGTAGGGCGTGAAGGGCAGACCGAAATGCCCCCCTTCCCATGAGGTTTTAGTCGCCCCCACACCCTCGGCTCATACCTGCTGTCCACAAGGCTCCCATGCGGCCGCCATCTTTCTTTCCAGAGAGGAGAAGGAAACTGGGGCAACACCCTTTCCCCTCCGGCAGCCTTGATGGCCCGGATTAACGCATAGTCCGCTCACTTTTCTGATCCAAGCTGCCGGGTTCTGCATTAAGTCCTTGTGCTTCTGGGGCCGTGCCTGTGCTGGAGAGCTGCTCGTGGGGGGCAACTGGTGACCTCGGTAGGGCGTGAAGGGCAGACCGAAACGCCCCCCTTCCCATGAGGTTTTAGTCGCCCCCACACCCTCGGCTCATACCTGCTGTCCACAAGGCTCCCATGCGGCCGCCATCTTTCTTTCCAGAGAGGAGAGGGCGAATGGGGCAACACCCTTTTCCCTCCGGACAGACATGATGGCCTGGATTAACGCATAGTCCGCTCACTTTTCTGCTCTAAGCTGCCGGGTTCTGCATTAAGTCCTTGTGCTTCTGGGGCCGTGCCTGTGCTGGAGAGCTGCTCGTGGGGGGCAACTGGTGACCTCGGTAGGGCGTGAAGGGCAGACCGAAACGCCCCCCTTCCCATGAGGTTTTAGTCGCCCCCACACCCCCGGCTCATACCTGCTGTCCACAAGGCTCCCATGTGGCCGCCATCTTTCTTTCCAGAGGGAGGGGGGGCGGAAGGGAGCAACACCCTTTTCCCTCCGGACAGACATGATGGCCTGGATTAACGCATAGTCCGTTCACTTTTCTGCTCCAAGCTGCTGGGTTCTGCATTAAGTCCTTGTGCTTCTGGGGCTGTGGCCATGCTGGGGAGCCGCTCGTGGGGGGCAACTGGTGACCTCGGTAGGGCGTGAAGGACGGACCGGAATGCTCCCCTTCCCATGAGGTTTTAGTCGCCCCCACACTCCCGGCTCATACCTGCTGTCCACAAGGCTCCCATGCGGCCGCCATCCTTCTTTCCAGAGAAGAGAGGGCGAATGGGGCAACACCCTTTCCCCTCCGGGCAGACATGATGGCCTGGATTAACGCATAGTCCATTCACTTTTCTGCTCCAAGCTGCTGGGTTCTGCATTAGGTCCTTGTGTTTCTGGGGCTGTGGCCATGCTCCAAACTTAACTCTGATTTTCAGGGAGAAAGGTTGGGTGGTTTACTTCCCATTGATCACTTTGTATATAGAGCGGTTTTGAGAAAAAGTCCTAGTTCCCGCATACTCGAGCTGTGCTTGTAGAGGCTTCTGGTCACCGGGGTTCCATCTGGGGGAGGCGGGATGCGGTACCTACCCCATCTGGGACTTCCTGGTGATCTCGGCTCTTTTTGGAACCTGTTTTTTTTTTCTTCTCTGGGATCTGTGGTTCCCGCCCTCCATGTGGTCCTTCTCTTTTCTCAGTTTAACTTCTACCTGTCAAACATTTTGTTGCCCTTAGTATTCCTCTAAAATTTCCTCTGCCCTTCTCTAATTTCTCTGAGTTGTAGATAAAACAAGATCCTCTTTGAGTACACAAGGAGACACTAATTTTCAGTTCCCTACAACTTGTTATTGTATAAAGCATACAGTTTATGATATAAGTTAGAAGTATACTAAAGGTAAAATATAAGTGAATAGTTTATCTATTTTTACCATTTAGCATTGTTTCTGTTACTGTAAGAGTAACAATGCTAAATGGTAAGAAAAGAAGATGAAGAACCTCCAGCTCTGGGCAAGTCTTTTCGACTCCACCATTCTTCCTGCACTAACATGCCTCAGAGACCTGGGTCCTATGAAATCAGGATGAGAACGCTATTCTGGTCTCCCAAAGAGGAACTGAAAGAGCTATGCTTGGAGTATCATGCTTCACTCAAGTGAGAGAAGGAATCCGGAGTTCCTACCTCCCTCAAAGATTGAGGATCAGGGACACTGCCTCATCTGCCAAGGTGTCGAAAATCAGATGGGATATACACATAATGCGATTTGGAGATGACCACGAGACAAGAGCTGTTACTGACTGGATTCCACAGGACGTCAAAAAATGCCTGGCTGCCCACCTACGAGATGGTCGGACTTCTTCATCAAGACCATGATGAACGGTTTGGTGCTCTTCGTGTTCCTGGAGCGAGCAGATGCTACTGGGCTACACTAGCATGCGACAGGGATGAATGGAGACATTACTGGCACCCGCTTGAGCAAATCAATGTGCATCAGGTTAACAAGTGATACCATTTAGTATATAATTGTATACAATAGCCTATCAATTAATACCAAGTCAATTAAGTCCTTCCTTTTTTACATTAAAAAGATAATTTAATTTGACAAATAGCCCTATATAAGAGTTTATGCAGATTTTTTTAGCACAAATTGGTAAGTCAATGTAATAGATGAATAGTGTTCTCATCCTGTTTTCGTAGGACCCAGGTCTCTGAGGCATATGTTAGTGCAGGAAGTATGGTGGAGTCGAAAAGACTTGCCCAGAGTCAGAGGTTCTTCATCCTCTTTTTTTTAACCATTTAGCATTGTTACTGTTACAGTAACAATACCCCTGGGAATATTGGGCTAATTGTTTTGTAAAGTCATTTGCTTAATTAAATCAGAAGTCAAAAGTTTTCATATTGTTTCTGAGTACTCAACTTACTAGAATGTATCACAAGGCAGTAAATACACATAAAAATGTTGTCAACACAACATAATTTATAAAAACAAAGAACTGATAATAATCAGAAACTCAATTATCATGCAAATTTATGATTCTAAAGAGGCTTGACTACATGTTGAGAAATCAAAGACTTATTAACTTGAAGTTTGAAATCAGAAGGGGTTTTGCAAAGCAAGAACGAGAAAGGCATTTCAGGAAAAGGAATGAACAGACTTGTCATAGGAGATAAGATATCATGTTGACAAGTCTTTAGGAGTTGTGGAGTGGTAGCTGGGAGATGGGCCTGCTTTGCAAGAGATTCATTATGTGAAAGGCATTGAGATCAATCTTAAGCATTCTGTTTGTGAGAACCTAACCGGGCCATTAATAAATTCATCATTGGCATCATTGAATCAGAGTTTGGGAATAGGGTTGATAAGATGCCAACAACAACAAAAAAGAATGACAAGGTGTCATTTGATGACATAAATCTAAGATGATGTGGTGTTGAACATCTGGATCATAAGAAACAGTTGGATCATCTGGATGTCAGCATCATCCAGATGAAATGTTAAGCTGGTTGGAGAAACAAGCAGAAATGGTGTGAAAAGGGTACAAATAAAAACTTAAAAAGAAAAAATCTTAAATTTCTCAAGAACACTCAGTGTTAAATATGTTGCAATATATTTAATGCACCCCCACTAGCAAGAGCAAACATTTGGAAAACAACAACAAAAATTATTAAGACACTCTAGGGTTGGTAGCAAATGATACAGCATTCTAATAATTCATTTCCTTGACAGTTAAAAGACTTTCACTGCAGGCAAATTAAACAAAAAGGGTTTGCCGGAAGACCATAAAAAGGAAATTCTCAGCTACTAAGATAAACAAAGTTGTCATTGAACTCACTTAACAAAAATAAAATTCAAATAAAATAAAAGTTTTCTGTGAAATTATTGTGTCATTTCTTACAGTGCTACAGAATGATATCCTGGAGAGTGTGGGATTGATTTTTTTTAGTGTCTTATAGTGATTTAACTTGATCTTTAATTATGTAAATTGGAGTTTACAACAAACATATAAAAGATATGGAAATAAGACTATACTTAATAATATATTTTGAACAGGTTTTGCCATTAACTGAAATGGAGAAATTAATATTAGATTCTGTTAAGTCGAAAAGTAAATGTATAATATATAATTTGTATAAATGCAATCTCTTCTGTCATCTATAACATACTTGTGTGATTTTTCTTACATGTTTAAAATGACATCATCTCCGAAGCCAGCCCAACCTCTACCTTCATAAAACTATATAGGACATTACTAGGTTTCATGGCTTCTTCTCTTCTAAAATCTGATAATATTATCATTCAACAAAAATATTTTCATCAACTTTACCAAATACAAAGCAACATTAGAGCAGTAGGGAACAAAACAGTAATTAAGAAATAGCAAAAATTTCTATGTACCAACTCTTAATATATGCTTTACATGTAATAACTTTTATTTCTAACAAAATTACAAGGCAATTACCACTAATATCCCATTTTTAGAGATAGGAAAATAGAGTTACTAAAGGCACCAGGCCTGGTGAGTAGTAAAGTAATATGCCAATGTTGTCATTCTTTATTATTTTTTTTATTAGTGAGACACCATGAGGTACAGTTGTAGACTTACAAAGTTTTGTGCTTGGGTTTCAATTATACAATGATCGAGTACCCATCCCTCTACTAGTACCCATTCTCCACCACCACTAATCCCAGTCTCCCTCTCACCCCCCACGCCCCCCAATCCCACCCTACCTCTGTGGCAGGGCATTCCCTTTTGTTCTCTCTCTCCTTTTGGTTGTTGTGGTTTGCAAAAGAGGCAATGGGTGGCAATCATGTTTGGTCTATAGTCTACTTTCAGCATGCTTCTCCCATCCTTCTTATACTGTTAACCAGTTAGATCACTTAGTTGCTTTGTAACTCAATTTCATCTCAGAAAAAAAGCATATTATTCTACATCGCCCTAATTTATAAGGTTGATATTGTAGGATAACACTGGTTTGCCCTTTCTGCCTTGCCACAGAGACCTTAGATTTATTGGGTTACTCCCATTACAGTGCTCCAGTTCCTGTGTTTATTTGTAACCTCTTTCTGTTGACTTGTAATTATTGCTTTTCTCTTCTCCTTAACTCCTTTGCATAGTTAATTCAGAGCAATGTCCTTTTTTTTGTATAGATACAGGAAGATAGTTAATGCTATGCTTTTGTAACTTGGAGTTAATTGACTTCGAGTATCATTCGGAGTCATTCATCCCTCAGCATCTGTTCTCTTGATTTAAGTCTCAGTTGTCCTTACTTCCTAGCACCCCAAAAGCAGGGTGCCAACAAGGGACTGGACGGACCCAGGGCAAGCAGTGAGCTTTCCTGACATCGAAATGGGCCTGGCCAAAGCGCCATAATACTTAGCTATAAGTTAAGAGCATGGTCATGGACGAATTCCGTCACGATCCAAAAAGTAATTACTGAAGTAGGACCCTGCTAGGGTTAGGAAAGATTAATCTGGCCTAAGCACTGTACTCTGAGATCTATAGGGAAATGTGCCCAGGAGAGCCAACCTACAAGCTCACTGTATCTCTTTCTGTGTCTATACTACAATATAACTATATTAAGAAGTAGAATTAAGATGTTAACTACTTATTTAACTAAGGAGAAGAGAAACACCGCTAGGTATTATTTCTGCCCTTGAACCTGATTAGGAAGGGCTTTTGGTATGTTGACTGTGGACGGGGTGTGGGGGCTACCCCCAATGCAGGAAGTTGGGGAGAGACTAGAGAGAGATCAGAGCAGGAAGATGGAACACAGAGACATTAGCAAAGGGGACAGAGGGAGATGAATGTAGGGGAAGAATGCAGGAGCAGGTGCATGGAGAGACAAGAAACGAGGCTCTGAGAGGGAGCTTGGGGAGATGAGTGGGAGAGACAAGAGAGACGGGAATGAGGGCCAGGTTGAGACTAGAATGGGGAGCTTAGTGAGACTGGAACAGGTGCATGGGGAGAATGGAATAAATGGAAACTCTTCATCAACCAACCATCCTACCCCTGTTTCTTCCTTTGTCTGCCCATGGCATCAGCCAACCCAAGCAGGGAAGTGGCCTGAGTCCACTGAAAGTAGGCAGTGAGAGAGGGGGCTGTGTGTGTGTGTGGGGGGGAGTATCCCCAGTCATCCCGGAGATTACACAGATATAGAATAAAAAAAGAAGAAGAAGAAAGGACTTGGAAGTCAAAAACTTCAATCTGTTGTCGTACATAAAATATTAGCTATTATGATTTTTTAAAAACAATGAATTATATTACATGAACAAACTCAGTTAACACAACTCTTTGTGACATCTTTCCTATGTGGAATATAAAAAAAAGATAGCAAGGGAACAGACAGCAAATGGATAAAGGTAACAACTTTCTACAGAACTCAGTTACCTGAGAGGGGTCAAGAGGAGGATGGGAAGGGCGTGTCCCTGGGACATCACGGGAGGAAGCAGAACTGGTGATGATGTATGCATGAAACAATCCCGACACTATTGTAAATCATGGTGCATCAATAAAAATATGGGGGGGGATCTTGCCTGATTTATGATGAAAAAAATAACACACAGACAATCCACACCTGTTAAAGCAGGGAGTCAAGCCCAGATGTTAATCTCTAAATCCTGTGACCTTATTTCTGGACTTGCCTTGTGGGTGGTACATGGTTACTGAGTGGGGAGTCCATAGTGGGAGACCTGGATGCTGCTGCTGAGGGTGAAGTCTTAGACTCTAGCTTCTGTTCCTGGCCTGTAATTGGCCCTGGCCCAGGCCTCTCAGCTGTCCATATGAGCTTAGTCCCCTACCATGGACACGCTATGATTGGATGCTTGGGTCTGGCTCTAGAGCTGGGTATTCAGTAAGCTCCTTGAATTGCAAGGTATCTGCAGTGAGAACCTTGGTTCTCTTAACCAGTCATACTCCACCTTTCCATGAAGAAGTACTGAGTGGGCCTAGTTCCTGCAATTCTTGACTTCCTCTGTGTGAACATTTCTTATGACTGAAATTCACTCACTAGAGAAAAACCTGCTATTGCCTTACCTAGGAAGCACTGCCTTTGGAATCTTCAAGTTCTGCCACTTTGTTTTATGAACAACAAACCTAGTCTATTTTCCTGAACAGAAGGTAACATATGAGGAGCAATTTCACTTTTACGACAAGGTGAAAATCAAATAGAATGTTAAGCTCTTGTTTGCAGCAGCTGCTGTAAAGGTCATACTTACCTGTAACAGAGTGACACTACCAAGCCCCTTCCCTTAAAGCTAAACTCAGCATCTCAACATCAAGCTGCCATAGTACTATAATTTTGAGCTATGTCTGGGAGTATTCGTGCCATATCTTGATTTATTTTGTGCATTCATTAACAAGGTCGCCAGTGTCTACTTGTTTTTTTCCCACCCACTGGTCTGCCTCTATGACAGGTACATTTTTCTTTATATGAATTTTTGGCAGTGGGGCTTACAGTTCTGTTACTGGTAGGGTTTTGTGCATTAAACTTTACCACCTTTGATAGTGGCTTAACTTTCTTAACCCACTATTTTCTCATCTGACAGCTTCAATAACAATAAAATATTCTTTAAACTAACTTTTAAATTAATTTCCATGTTAGGAAAAGCAGGGTATCTTTTAGCTCCCTGTAATTCTAACGTTCAGTGCAGTATATTTTGCAAGATGATATGTAACTGAAATTGCAATCAGGTACAAATCTAATAGGCAATCTTCTTTGGTTCTAATTTCAAAGAAAAATATGATTAAAACTTCTTCCCAGTATATTCAATTAACATTTTATGTTCACAAAAGGTCAAAAAGATTGCAGAGTGCACTCTGCAAATTCTGCATTATTAAAATATGAAATAATTGGGTGATTCAAGAAAGGAAGATATTCTATTGATGTGAAGTGTTACATGTTAATGCATTTACCACTTTTAACACTTCATAAAAATTTTAAAAACTCAAAAAGTATCATTGAACTCATATCACAAATGAGACACTTGACACCAGGAAAAAGATTCTACTATTGATCTAGAGAAGAGAATGGAAAATCAAGACTCCCAAATCCACGCTTCCATTTTAAATTAATGAACATGTTGCTTCCAACGGGAATTTAAGCATGAAGAATACAGATTTATGAATTATAAATATATAAATAATATATGCAATTGTATAATCCCATGCAATTTGTATATATATCAAATGTAATGTACATTTTCATTCCTCACACCCTCATAGATTTCTAGTTATCTTGAGAGTTGCACAAAACGTAAGGGATGTAAGGGATGCTTTGCATTTCACTGTAAATTACTCCTATGCACAGAATTTGGAATAACCCCCAATGACTGTCAGGTGTGGTCCAAATCCCATCTATTCCCCAAGAAAAGGGTTTTGATTTTTCAATGATCATAAAACCATTTTAGAAAACTATAAGCAAGTAAATACCAGCATTAAAGACAGAAGTACCATTCCAGTAGGAATAGAGTTTATCTTACAAAAAAGTACTTAGAGATATTTACATAGTCTGCTATGTCTGTTTGAGATGAATATGAAAAATAATACTGGTACAAAATTTCTTTGTGGGAGATTCACAAATTTTGCACATCAAATGGAAAATTTTTTATCTGCTAATACAGTTACTAGCAGTTGAATAAAAATAATAGAAAGATGCAGAATATAAAATCTATTGTCTTCAAAATTTTTCTATAAAATGGAAAATAAAAGATTATTACATTTATCAAAAGTTTTTACTTTGGTGAAAATGAAGAAAACAATATATATGATATAATATATTATATATGAAGATTGTGGAGCTGGAGCGATAGCACAGCGGGTAGGGCGTTTGCCTTATAAGCGGCCAACATGGCTGACCCAAGTTCGATTCCTCTCGGATAGCCCGGCAAGCTACCGAGAGTATCTCGCTCACACAGCAAAGCCTGACAAGCTACCCGTGACGTATTCGATATGACAAACACAGTAACAACAAGTCTCACAATGGAGACGTTACTGGGCCCACTTGAGCAAATCGATGAACAACGGGAGGACAGTGACAGTGATATGAATATTGTATATTAATTTTATAAATTTTGCATATATATCACATAATTAATATTTATATTAAAATATATAACATATTATATATGGGCTGGAGCGATAGCACAGTGAGTAGGGCATTTGCCTTGCATGCAACCGACCTGGGTTCAATTCCTCTGCCCCTCTCAGAGAGCTTGGCAAGCTACTGAGAGTATACCGCCCTCATGGCAGTGCCTGGCAAGTTCCCCATGGCATATTCGGTATACCAAAAACAGTAACAACAAGTATCACAATGGAAACGTTACTGGTGTCCATTTGAGCAAATGGATGAACAACAGGACTAACAGTGCTAACAGTGCTATAGCATATATAAAATAATATATGATATATAATTAGTATCATATAATATATAATATTTACCTTATAAATTAGACATCAAATATATTATTGTTTTCTTCTTAGATCATCCATGATGCTAGAAATTCTTTCCATGTAATTACTTTATTGTATTTACTTTTGGGGTTACACCCAGTTATGCTCAGATCTTGCTCCCAACAATGCACTTAGAGATCATTTCTGACAGGGTTCAGGATGTAGATAGAGCTTGGTTAACCGCATGTATGGCAACTTATTGTATTATCTCTCTAGTCTCTCCATACGATTATTTAATAAGAAACAAAGTGAAAAAAATAAATTTTCACAAATGAAAATCACTGATATCAATTGAGGGAAGCCTTTTCAAGTATCAGATGGTAGTTTTTATTAGAAAAAGGAAAATAATTTCAAAGTCATAAGACTTTCAGAAAGGAATGGATCCATATTTGAATGAATGTATATAGCTAAAGGGTTTTCTAGAATAAAAGGAATTAGAATAAATTACAAATGCATAAGTACACACATTTATAAATATAATTTTTGTGAACATGATCAAGTAGGAGTTTTATAAATGAAATAATCTCCTTAGATTTTTAAAAAATATTTTATTGAACCACCATAAGTTAGTTACAAGATTTCATGTTTGGGTTACAATCACACAATTATCAAACACCCATCCCTCCACCAGTGCAAATTTCCCACCACCAATATCCCCAATACATCCCCCCTTTCCCACCCTCCCCCTACTTCCATGGCGGACAATATTCCCCATACTCTCTCTCTACTTTTGGGCATGATGGTTTGCAATACAGATACTGAGAAGTTATCATGTTTGGTCCTCTATCTGCTTTCTACACACATCTCCCATCCCAAACGGTTCCTCAAACCATTATTTTCTTAGTGATCCCTTCTCTATTCCAGCTGCCTTCTCCCCTTCACTCATGAGGCAGGCTTCCAGCTATGGAGCAATCTGTCCTGTGTATTCACTGTCCTTAGGAGTCAACCTCATGTTATGTTGTTTTATACTCCACAAATGAGAGCAGTCCTTCTATGTCTGATCCTCTCTTTCTGATTCATTTCACTTAGCATGATACTCTCCATGTCTATCCATTTATAAGCAAAGTTCATGACTTCATCTCTCCTGACAGCTGCATAGTATTCCATCATGTAGATATACCAAAGTTTCTTTAACCAGTCATCTGTTCTAGGGCACTTGGGTTGTTTCCAGATTTGGCTATTGTGAACAGTGCTCTAATGAACATATAGGTACAGATGTCATTTCTACTGTGCTTTTTTGCATCCTCGGGGTATATTCCAAGAAGTGGTATTGCGGGATCATATGGAAGCTCAATTTCTATTTTTTGAAGGACTGTCCATATTGTTTTCCAGAAAGGCTGGACTAGTGGGTATTCCCACCAACAGTGAAAGAGTGTCCCTTTCCCGTACATCCATGTCAGCAGTGGTTGCTTTTGTTCTTATGAATGTGTGCCAATCTCTGGGGTATGAGATGATATCTCATTGTTGTTTTGATTTGCATCTCCCTGATGGCTAGCTATGTGGAGCATTTTTTTCATGTGCCTTTTGGCCATTTGTATTTCTTTTTTGAGGAAACTTCTGTTCATTTCTTCTCCCCATTTTTTGATGGGGTTGGAGGTTTTTTTTCTTGTACAATTCTACTAGTGTCTTGTATATCCTGGATTATACAAGACGGGTGTTGGGTAAATATTCTTTCAGATGGGTATTGGGTAAATATTCTTTGCCATTATGTGGGCTCTTTCTGTATTTTGGTCACTGTTTTTGAAGTGCAGAAAGCTTAGTTTGATGTAGTCCCAATTGTTTATGTTCGCTGCCACTTGCATGGTCAGTGTTATTTCATCCTTCAAAATGCTTTTAGCTTCAATGTCCTGGAGAGTTCTGCCTACATTTTCCTCTATGTACCTTATGGATTCATGACTGATATTGAGGTCTTGAATCCACTTTGATCTGACTTTTGTGCCTGGCATTAGACAGAGATCAGAGTTCATTTTTTTGCAGGTAGCTATTCAGTTTTCCCAGCACCCCTTGTTGAAGAGGCTTTCCTTGTTCCACTTCACATTTCTTGCTCCGTTGTCAAAGATTAAGTGGTCATATATTTGGGGGTTTGTGACAGAATATTCAACTCTGTTCCATTCGTCTGCAGGTCTGATTTTAGCCCAACACCATACTGTCTTAATTACTACTGCTTTGTAGTACAGTTTGAAGTTGGGGAGGAGAGGGTGATGCCACCCATCTTCTTTTTCCCAAGGATTCCTTTAGCTATTCTTTGTGGTTATTGTTCCATATAAATTTAAGGAGTGTTTTGTCTATTTCTTTGAAAAATGACATGGATATCCTGATAGGGACCACATTAAATTTGTATAGTGCTTTGGGTAGTATTACCATTTTGATAATGTTAATCTTCCCTATCCATGAGCAGGGGATGTGTCTCCATTTCCTAGTGTCCTATTTTGTTTCTTGAAGTAGTCTTTTGTAATTTTCCTTGTATAGGTCCTTCACCTCTTGATGTTTCAAGATGAAGATGATTTTCTTGAGGTACTATTGTAAATGGGAATTTTTTTAATGGCTCTTTCTCCTCTTTTGTTATTTGTATATAAGAAAGCTGTTGACTTTTGGGTGTTTATTTTGTAGCTGCCACATTACTAAACCAACCTTTTGCTTCTAGGAGCTTTTCTGTAGAGTCTTTAGGGTTTTTTAAGTATAGTATCATATCATCCACAAATAGTGATAGCTTGATCTGTTCCTTTCGTATCTGTATGTCCTTGATAACTTTCTCTTGCCTAACTGCAATGTCCAGGACTTCCAGTATTATATTGAATAGGAGTGGAGAAAGTGGACAACCTTGTCTTGTGCATGATCTTAGAGGGAAGGCTTTTAGTTTTTCCCCATTGAGAATGATACTTGCTGTGGGTTTGTTGATGGGTTTGACTATATTGAGGAAAGTTCCTTCGATGCCTACTTTGCTGAGAGTTTTCATCATAAACATGTTCTGGATCTTGTCAAATGCTTTCTCTATGTCTATTGATATGATCATATGGTTTTTATGTTTTCTTTCGTTGATATGATGGATTATGTTGATCGACTTATGAATGTTAAGTCATCCTTGCATCCCTGGGATGAATCCTGCTTGGTTATGGTGCATGATATTTTTGATGAGTCATTGGATTCTATTTGCTAATAGTTTGTTGAGGATCTTTGCATCTGTGTTCATCAGGGATATTGACCTGTAATTCTCTTTCTTTGTGTTATCTCTGTCTGCTTTTGGTATCAGGGTAATACTTGCTTCATAGAAACTGTTTGGAAGTGTTTTTGATACTTCAATTTTGTGGAAAAACTTAAAGAGGATTGGGAGTAAGTCCTCTTTAAAGATTTGGAAGAATTCACTAATGAATTCATCTGGGCCAGGACTTCTGTGCTTGGGAAGACTTTTTTATTACTGTTTCAATTTACTTGATGGTGATAGGTCTGTTCAGGTATTCCAGGTCTTCTTGGTTCAGCCTTGGGAGGCTATAGGAATCTAGGAATTTATCCATTTCCTCGAGGTTTTTGTGTTTTGTGGCATAAAGATTCTCAAAGTACTCCCTGAGGATCCTTTGAATTTCTATATTTTCTGTTTTAATGTCCCCCATTTCATTTCTGATTCAGTTTATTAGGGTTTTCTCTCTCCCTTTCTTTTAGAACCTTGCAAGAGGCTTATCAATCTTGCTTATTTTCTTGAAGAACCAGCTCTTGGTTTCAGTGGTCTTTCAGATTGTTTTTTTGGGTTTCCATCTTGTTAATTTCTGCTCTGAGTTTTATTATTTCCTTCCTCCTTTTTGGATTAGGCTCCTTTTATTGGTCATTCTCCAAGATCTTAAACTGCGAGGTTAGGTTACTTATGTGAGCTCTCTCCTCCATCCTGAGGAATGCTTGTAGAGCTATAAACTTTCTTCTTCACACAGCTTTTGCTGTGTCTCATAAGTTTTGGTAACTTGTATCCTCATTTTCATTTGTTTCCAGGAATCTTTTGATTTCCTCTTTGATTTCCTTTCTAAGCCATTTCTTCATAGTGAGCTGTTTAATTTCCAGGTGTTTGATTTAGTTTTCAGTTTGTTTGTGTGTGTGTGTGTGTGTGTGTGTGTGTGTGTGTGTGATTTACTTCTAATTTCAGCACATTGTGGTCTAAGAAGATTGTTGATACAATTTCTATTTTCTTAATTTTATGGAGGTTTTTTTATGGCTCAGTATGTGGTCTATCTTGGAGAATGTTCCATGCACACTTGAGAAGAACGTGTATTCAGCTTTTTGAGGATGAAGTGTCCTGTATATATCTACCAAGCCCCTTTCTTCCCTTTCTTTCCCTCAGATGAAATATGTCCTTGCTAAGCGTGAGTCTGGTTGATCTATCAAGAGGTGATAAAGCGGTGTTGAAGTCTCCCACTAGTATTGTGTTGCTATTGATGTCTTTCTTTAAGTCTATGAGTAGTTGTTTTAGGTACTTTGCTAGTCCCTAATTAGGTGCATATACATTTAGTATTGTAAGTTCTTCCTGTTGTATAGATCCCTTGATCAATAAGAAATGGCATTCACTGTCTCTTGTAACTTTCTTCACTCTGAAATCAATGTGGTCTGATAGTAGGATGGCTACTTCAGCTTTTTTATGGGAGTTGTTTGCCTGTAGGATTATTTTCAAGCCTTTGACTTTGAGCCTGTGTTTGCTCTGACTATTGAGATGCGTTTCTTGCAGGCAGCAGAATGTTGGGTTCAATTTTGTAATCCATCCTGCCACTCTGTGTCTTTTAATTGGTGCGTTTAGCCCATTGGCATTGAGAGAGATTATTGTTATGGGTTTTTCCCCATTTTTCTGTTAAAATTTGGTGTATTTGAGAGGCCTGTCTTGTCTTAAAGTAGCCCATTTAGTTGTTCTTGTAACCATGGTTTTGAGTCTATGAAATTCCTGAGCTGTTGTTTCTCTTTGAAACTGTGTGTTGTTCCTTCTGTTATGAATGAGAGTCTCGCTGGGTAAAGTATTTTTGGTGAGGCATTTATTTCATTTAGTTTTTTCACTGTATCTCACCACTGTTTTTGCACCGTGAGGATTTCATCAGACAAATTGGCTGTGAATCTTAAGGATGCTCCTTTATAGGCAATTTCTTTCTTTGATCTTGCTGCTTTCAGAATTTTGTCTCTATTTAAGGTTTTGGTCATTTTGATCAGGATGTGTTTTGTGATATTTTTATTCGGATTTCTTTTAGCTGGTACCCTTTGGGCCTCCTACATATGGTCGCATGTTTTCTTCAGCTCTGGGAACATCATAGCAATGATGTCTTTGGCAGTTTCTTCTTCATCCGGGTTTTCTTCCTGTCCCTCTGGGACTCCAATAATTCTTATGTTACCCCTCTTGGCTTCATCACAATCTTTTCTTGCCATCTGTTTCCATATTGTGAGTCTCTTTTCCATTTTCTGCGCTTTTCTGGAGAGTCTCTGGACTTCATCTTCGAGCTCACTGATTCTGTCCTCAGCAGCTGTTCCTCTGCTGCTGGGGCCTTCCACTGAGTTTTTCAATTTGCCTACCAGGTTTTTCAGGTCTGACATTTTCGTTTGTAATTTTGTTTGCATTTTCTGCATTTCTACCTTCAAATCCTCTTGTCTTTTATTGGCATTGCTTTACATTGTTTCTTTTAGCTCCCTAAATATCCCCAGTAGTTCCCTTCTAAATTCCTTGTCAGAGAGGTTGTCTAGCACTTCATTACTGTTGGGGTCTTCTGGGCTAGCCTTTTCAATAAGCAAGCTTGGTCGGCTTCTGTGTTGTTGTGACCTATGTAGTTTAGCCCTTCATGCTCACTGTTACTATTCTTCTTATGATGCAGTATTAATTGAGGTGGGCTTAATGAATTATTGGCTAATGTGTTTCTGGTGGTTAAGCTAACCTAGTGAAAGTTCCAGCTAAGAGGTTAACTTATGGTTCTTATGCAATATGGAGGGGGAGAATAATTGGTGGGCACATTAGGGGCCGTGGCTCCGGGACAGAGCCCTGTCACTGGGTGGGTACCTGAATGAGATGAGCTGAAGGTACCTGGAAAGGTTCAGCTTTGGTTGTGCGTGGTGTGCCTCAATTCATGTCCCCCGCAGATCAAGGACGAAAACCAGCAGCCCTGGGGACTAGTTAGACGCACAGATCTGGAAAGGAGTCCTGCAACCAGGCAGGTACCTGGGTGAGAAGATCTTTAGAATTTTGAGAACTTTAATGCCCAGGAAATCTTTCTAGGAAATTGTAGTAATTTTAAAGCAATTATTTTGTATCCCAATTGTGCTACTTTTACTGGAAAATGACTTTCTTCTCAGGAAATTTCTAAATTACATATTCTCCACTCTTACACCAAGAATTTCTCTGCACATGCGCATATATTTTTTAAACAAACAAGGTCAGTAATGACACGATAAACTCTGGGGCAGAGAAAGAGATTGTCAAAGGAGACATTATGGAGGAGAACGAATTCAGAGCCATTAAAGAGTTTGATACTAATAGCTGAATTGAGGACAGAAATCTTTAATAAAGAGTTTCTGCCTAGTGGATCTAAACATGAAATTTTTCTCTTCCTTAACCATTATTTCTATGCTCTTTGGAAGCATCTAGTCTGGTCTCATAATGTATCTTGGGCAGATTTTATATATTTCTGACCCTTTATAATATACCTTGGTTTAAAATGTAAAGTTTATACATTGATTCTGGATTTGAATTAAGTCTTAATATTTATTCTAATATTGATGTGATAATAATTATAAATGTTTAAGAATTTTCTTATCTTCCTTCTAGAGATAGGAATGTGTTCCCTGTAGCCTTTGAAGCCTATATAGTGGATATACGACTTGGGTTTGACCAAAGAAATATTAACAGATATGGCAAGCATTACACACAATAAGGAGGCTTATGAGCTCAGGCAGAATTTACTGCTTTTCTTCCCTGCCTATGGTGGTACAGAAAGCTTATATTCTGATGAAGTCAACTTTAGCACTACCCTTTAGTGACCATGGGGAACAGAATTTCCTGTTAACCCACCTCAAAATCATAGCATTAATGAGAATGAGGCTTAGGGATTTTCTGAGACACCACAGTCAAATCTTGCCTATTCGGTTCCTACATCCCAGCTCAGGGATGAGCAATGAATTTGTTTACTTAGAATTGAAGAAAATGATGGGGAGTTACATAATCTGCCTCTGCAGCATGAATTCTCTTAGTTGGCTGTTTCTTTCTGGTTTGGAAGGAGTAAGAAGGGAAACACAGAGAAAGCCAAAAATACCTTCTATCACTGGTTGCAAGTAGGTGTTAAGAAAAACGGCTGGACTTACTCAGAGGAAATCTCCTCCTAATTATTGATGTCAAGGCCTCTGTAGATGAAGCATAGGGTGTTGAATGTCACTCTGGCTTTCTCTGCTGCTAAAAATCCCTTGGACAGAGACATTCAATTATCTGCCTTTGGGGACAGCATTTCTCTCCTGGCGTGATATCTATCTTGGGCACTTCATATCATTCTGGCTTCCACAGCTGAAGCTCCCAGCTCTTTCATGGGATCAAATGACATAAATAATTAACCAAGGTGCCTATTTTTGTTCTTTTCTTACCAGAGACACTATGCTACTTCCCATTTTTGCCTACTAATGTCAGAACTACCAGCAAGCCTCCTGCTATTAGAATGATATATCTGAGAAACAAACATAATGTTTCATGTTTTTGAATTTTTACTGCAGAGAACACTCCAGTATTTACTAAGAACTCTCTCTCTCTCAGGAAGGCAGTTGGTATTTCTCAGGGATTCACATTGGTCTCTTGGATTCTCCTCCTTACTTTGACTTTGGGAAGGGCTAGAGGGAATAAAGTCTTATGAATATATCACAGTCTCCATAGTCAGCCATGGTCCTGTTTCTCCCCACCTCAGGACCTCTTCTCATTAGAGACCTGGGTGAAGAGTAGGAAGCTGGGAAGCATTGAAGTAGGTGATGATTATTTGTACTATAATCTGGAGTATGGTCTGATCTTTATCTTGAGGGAGCTCTTTACTTATTTATTTATTTTTGCTTCAAATAAGCATTTATTTCTAGAGTTCTGAAAACTGACAATCCCCATATTGCTCCTTGGCTTTTAGACAATGTCAAACCATGTGCTTTCATGAATGTGTGTGTGTGTGTGTGTGTGGTATGTGTGTGTGCATGTGTGTGTGCATGTGAGTGTGTGTATACAATTCACCACCATGAGGGTCCAACTCTTATGAACTATTCTAAACCTAATTCTTTCACAAAGATGCAACCTCTGCATAACATCACTTTGTCCAAAATTCAACAAATGGATTTTGAAGGAACACAGATCTTCATTTCATAGCAGTCCATTTTTTTTATTGGAAAGCAGAAAAGTTTATTGGAAAGTAGAAGAGAAAGGAAAGGGAACTATGTAGGAAGAAACTTAGTATAGGACTAAGTTAGCAGTTCATTTTTGTGAATTCTCTAGAATTTATGTCATAAACTCAGAGAGTTGGATTTTCTTTATTGGAGATTGAAGTGCCTGACTTAAACTTTAATAATTATAAAGGTATTTATTTCAGATCATTTTGGAGGGGAGAAGGGCACATCCAGGGATGCTCAGGAATTACTCCTGGCTTTGAACTAAGGAATTACTTTTGGCAATGTTCGTTGGCCAGGGATTGAACCCTGGTCAGCCACACAAAAGAGAAATACCATGCAGTGGTCATATCACTCCAGCCCAAAAGGGTATCATTTTAAAGAAAGCAATCAAAATTAAATATTGAGTCACAGCACTATATAAAAATTCAGGGGCTGAAAGAGTCATGGGTAAACTGTTTTTATTTCACATAGCTGATCTGAGTTTGATTCCCTGGCACCCCATGTGGTCCCCCAGAACCACTAAAAACAATCCCTAAGTGAAGTGCCAGGAATTAGTCCTAAGCACAGTTTGGTGTAGACACCGAACTATAAAAACAAAGAGCCAGCAATGACAGCCTCCACCCTACTACTTTTCAGAATTCTTTGTTTTATAAATCTCAGTTTATTTTAATAACGGACTATTTGGGAAGATTGTTTTTGATTTATCAATAAAGAATAAGCCCAGAAACCTACTAATCCAATAAAATCAGGACCCCAGCCAGACTTTCTACATTCTGCTGTACACGCCCAATATGCCTTAGAAGGCTCCAGAATCTATTGATAATCAAGTGATCATTTCAAATTTTCCTGCTGGTTATCAACTATAACATAATTATAATGGAAGCATAAGAATTGTCCAACTGCAACACTGATTATTTGTAAACTGATATTAACATAGAGCAATGTGACATATCTGTGTTTTTGGTTTAATAGCCACAGGTAAATGCCAGTAAGTACCATGGCAAAGTGGGCCGATTGTTCAGATATGGTAGGATCATTGATTCATCATTCATTCAAATATTTATTAAGATTAATTGCATCTCTGGCATTTTATCTAGGAACAGCGGAGATTGAAATATAAGATAATCCAGGAGCTAATAATCACTGAAGGAGTGATTATTATACAGAGCTATTAAGTGCCACATGACTGGTCTGAACTCTTTAGGAGACTGTGGGAGAGATACCTAATCTGAGCTTGAGGTTTGAGGAAGGCTCATAACATGAGCAGAATGGTGAGAAGACAGCAGGGGACCTAGAAGAGAGCTTAACTGTAGAGCACATGCCTCGTGATTAGTTTGTGCTTGGTCCTGGTTGTAGGATAACTTTGGTTTGTCCTTTCTGTGTTGCCACAGGGAGCTTAGGTTTATTGGGTAACACCCATCACAGTGCTCCTGAGGCACTCCCTTGTGTTTACCTGTAACCTCTTTGTGCTCTGCTTCCCCAACCGGTCAATCACCTGTATCCCGTAATCAGATTCTGTTAACTTGTAAATATTGCTTTTATCTTCTCCTTATATCCTTTGCATAGTTACTTCAGAGCAATGTCCTTTTTGTATAGAAGCAAGAAGATAGCTAATACTATGCTTTTGTAACTTGGGAAGTTAATTGACTCTGAATAATATTCACTTCTGGGCATTTGTTCTCTTGACTTCAACCCCAGTTGCCCTTAGTTCCTAGCACCCCAAAAGCAGGGTCCCGACGAGGGACTAGATGGACCCTGGACAAGCTGTGAGCTACACTGGCATCAAAATGGCCATGCCAAAGCGCCATAATGCTTAACTATAAGTTAAGAGCATGGTCATGGACAAATTCTGTCATGATCCAAAAAGTAACAGTTAGATTAGGACCCTGCTAGGGTTAGAAAAGATCTATAGTGAGATGCCCCCAGGAGAGCCATCCTATAAGATTAATGTGTCTCTTACTGTGTCCATACAAAATGACTAATATTATTAAGGAGTAGAATTATGATAAATGTTTAAATGGTTATTGGACTAAGGAAAGGAGAAACACACTTTAGGTGGTATTTCACCCTTGAGCGGATTTCCTGGATGCAGGAGATCAGAAAGGGCTTTTATATGTTGATCATGCTACCAGACCTTGGTGTGGTTGCTACCACCAAGGTTTGTAGGGTGTGAGAGACTAGAGAGACCAGAATGGCGAGTCAGAGGACAGAGAGACTAACAACGGGGCCAGAAGGAGAAGAATATGTAGTAGGGGAGAAGAGAGGAGAGAAGAATGTAGGAGCAGGGTCCTGGGGAGAGGAATCAAGGAGAATCGGGGAATCGGGGAGGTCCAAGGGGAATCCAGGAGAAAGAAAAGAGATTCAGGGAAGGAGAGTCAGAGGAGAATGGAGAAAAGATTGGAATAAACTGCAATTGGTACCAATCAGCCTGACCCTCGTTTCCTCCTTCATCCGCCCATGGCATTAGCCTCCTGGGTCGGGGAGTGGCCCAAGACCACCCAATGCAGGTGGCAAGAGAGAGCCACAGGCTTCTTATTTGTTTCATGAATACACATCTGGGTGTGTGTGGTTCAAGTCACCCCCTGGTCCTCAAATACTACCTTTGTCCATAGATCATCACTGGGATCAAGCACCACCCATCCTGTCTGGGTCTGGTGACCATTGAACATCTCTGAAAGTGACCCCCAGAATCCCATGAGCTACACTGGGGATGACCCTGTTTTAAAAAAACAAATTAAAAAAAACATGGAGGACGGGCCTAGGAATGTGCCAGTGGAACTCAGTCTTAGGCCTGAGGGACTTTCGTATTCCTTAACAAGGCTGAATAGGCAGAGGACAAAGAAAAATCCTTAATGCAGAAAACAATACAATCACTTTCATATCTTAGAAAAGTAAAGTAAAGGCCCTCCCGTTGATCATCGATTTGCTCGAGCGGGCCCAGTAACGTCTCCATTGGAGACTTTGTTGTTACTGTCAATAACGTCTCCATTGGAGACTTTGTTGTTACTGTGTCTGGCATATGGAATACTCTCGGTAGCTTGCTGGGCTCTCCGAGAGGGGCGGAGGAATCGAACTCGGGTCGGCCATGTTGGCTGCGTGCAAGGCAGACGCCCTACCCACTGTGCTATCGCTCCAGCCCATTGTGAGAGGCATATTTGGGGGCCGTGGTGTGGGTATGGAGCAAACTGCAAAAAGGAAAAGTGAATTGCAGTGGTTTAGAAATAAAGGACAGCGCCCTGAATTAAATGGCCTCTCAACTAAATGACCTTAATCAGCAAAGGCTAAGATTTTGTAATCAAGCAATAAGCCAATATTAGGAGACCCAGTGAAAGCACCATGCAAGCATGAAGCTATTTATGTGCAAGTGCAGCTGTAAATAATACTTCCAAAAAGCCAGGTGCTGATTTGATATTTTTCTTGTCAGGTTCTCAGGCAGGAATCTCAACACTGCCAGACCAGGGAGTTTCCCATCAGATATGCAGAAAGATTTAAAGATCTGGTAAAATTAAATAAAATCAGAATAAAGCAGCTGATCAGTGCTTTGAGACACACCATCAAACTGAAGCGCCAGTATTATTAGCCTGATTACAGGGCTCTGAGTAGTGAATGTTGTCGCCCCTTTTTAGCAAATGCCATCTCTTCCCTGTGCTTGTCTCTGCTCTTGGTCCAATTCCTCAAAACCACTAGGTGACACTATGAATCATGGTCTTGGCATTCAGCAAAATTTCACAGGCTGGGAAATGAACTCAACTTGATATTCTCCCACACCAATCCCCATAACCTCCCAACTGTAAAATAAATAAATAAATAAAAAAAGGCCATTTGCTTCACCACCATTCCCCAATTCACTTATTTCCCACTGTGATAGAATAGCTGGACTGAAGGGTGGTGGTGGTGGTGGGGTGTGCTGGGGAAATTTGCTATTTAAAGGGTAAATTTCTTTGTAAAGAATTTATATTTGTGGTATGAAGTTAAGTTAATATTTTTGTTCGCTTGCTTTGGTATGCTATGAAGATTTAATTTAATTTATCCAGTGTTATTGTTGAAAAGTCTCCCCTATTTTCATAACTTGATTTTATTGGCTTGTCAGGGGGAAATAAAGGTTGGTCTTATTTGTTTGTGTCTGTAAAAAAAGAATTTATATTTGTGGGTTTGGAGATATAGTAGAGCAGGTAGGGTGTTTGCCTTGACACAGCTGGCCCAGGTTGTATCCTCAGCACCCTATATGATCCCCAGAGCCAGCTAGGAGTGATTCCTGAGTGCTCAGCCAAGAGTAAACCCTAAGCACTGCCAGGTGTGCCCTCTGCCCCAGCCCCTGAGGCCAAAGGGATATTTGTCTGGGAAATACTGATTTATTTTCTGATCATTCTACCTGCCAGTTCTTAAGGTTTTATTGGAATAAGCAATATAAGATGAATTTGTTATGTGCCTACGGGGCAGGTTGGGATTGGGAGGGAAACTAGGGATACTGACAGAGCGAAGGTCACACTGGTGGTATTGGAACACTAAATACTCGAAACAACAATATAATGAACAACTTCAAAAATCCTAGTGTTTTCAATAAAAATTACTTTTTAAAAAGGAAATACACCAGCAGCAATAACACTGGCTTATTACTTATCTAGAAAAGAACAGAACAAAAATCCCCAAATTCTTTTGCTGTTTGGGATGATTGCTCTGGGGTTTGCTTTTTCCTGATTTTATAAGGTATAGTTTACAATAGTGAGGGACTAACTTTTAATTCTTAACACTGTATAGATATTTTATTTACTTACCTTGTCCTTACTCTCTCTGTAATTTTCCTAACTACTCTATAGCACAATGGGTAGGGCATTTCCCTTGCACGAGGCCAACCTGGGTTCGATTCCTCCACCACTCTCGGAGTGCGTGGCAAGCAACCGAGAGTATCTCGCCCACATAACAAAGCCTGGCAAGCTACCCATGATGTATTCGATATGCCAAACACAGTAACAACAAGTCTTACAATGGAGACATTACTGGGCCCGCTCGAGCAAACTGATGAACAACGGGAGGACAGTGCTACAGTGCTACTCTACTTCATTGCATAATTATGTATTTGCCCATTTAAACAAATTGGTGAGAAGTGGGTTGGACTAAACCCGGTGATGCTCAGAACTCATATATATGGTGCCAGGGATCCCACCTGGGTGGGTCCAGTGCTAGGCAAGTGCTCTAACCCCACATCATCTCTCTGACCCCACATTTTAAATTCTGTTCATTGATCTATGCTCTGAGACTTGTGGTTGCAATTTTATTCCGATGGAACAGATCTTTGTATAGCTGGAGATATATTTCTGAACATAAGGGGCAGCTATGTTTAGGGTTTTGGAAAGATCTCCCAAGCAATGCTCAGAGGGCTTGGGGAGCACTCCCAGAGATAAAAGTCTGGAGCAGCTGTTATTGGAACAACTCTTCAATGCTCGTTTGCTCAGGCCCTACAGCATGAAGATCACTTAAGCCTAGAGGTGATCAGGGACTTTCCAGCTGCTTTTTAAAGTTTTTAATATTCTATCCAATAAAACAAACACCCTTCAATTTTTGAATTCACCTCTTCATTTATTTGCTTACACATTTTCCTTTTTAATGACTCTCAACACTAATTTGTTTCCAACTTTAAACACAGATTTTACCTTTCCTATAAATATCCATCTATCCTTGATGTAAAATCAGATAAAGAACATCTGTAGGCTACTTTTTAATTCAATTATTTCCTAGAAAATATTGTATTTTGGGGTCTGAGAGATGAAAGAGCAAATAGAGCATTTGTCTTGCACATGTCCCACCCGGATTTGACCCCTACCCATATGGTCCCAAATACCATCTGGACTGATCCCTGGCCACCAAGCCAAGAAAAAGGCCTGTGAACCACTGATGTGATTAAATTATTATTATTATTAAAGGCCCTCCCGTTGATCGTCGATTTGCTCGAGCGGGCCCAGTAACGTCTCCATTGGAGACTTTGTTGTTACTGTGTCTGGCATATCGAATACTCTCGGTAGCTTGCCGGGCTCTCCGAGAGGGGCGGAGGAATCGAACTTGGGTCGGCCATGTTGGCCGCGTGTAAGGCGAACGCCCTACCCGCTGTGCTATCGCTCCAGCTCCCACCTCGCCAAATCTACCCACCTTGCAAAAAAGAAAAAAAATCACAAAAAAGAGAAAACATTATATTATTTGCCTTGCCATGTTGAATACATATAGATTTCAGACTTACAAAATAATAGAACCGGAATGTTATTTTCCCACTTAGCATAGCAGCAGGGCGTTTGCCTTGCATGCAGCTGGCCTGGCCGAGCCAGGTTAGATTCCTCCGCCTCTCTCGAAGAGCCCGGCAAGCTACAGAGAATATCTCGCCCGCCCGGCAAAGCGTGGCAAGTTACATGTGACATATTCAATATGCTAAACACAGTAACAACAAGTCTCACAATGGAGACTTTACTGGGCCTGCTTGAGCAAATCGATGAACAATGGGAGGACAGTGTGCCAGTTATTAAAAATAAATGTGGCCAGAAGGATTACTCCATAGCTTAGAGGCCAGCCAGGCATTCTAGGGGAAAGGGCAGCTCAGATAGAGAAGGGAGCACCAATTAAAGGGTGTTTGGAGGATCCTCCCAGGAGGGGAGATGCATGTCGAAAGTAGACTATGGACTGAACATGTTTGCCACTCAATGCCTCTTTTGCAGACCACAACACCCAAAAGAAGAGAGAGAACACAAGGTATTGCCCTGCCACAGAGGCAGGGTGGGATGGGGGGATGGGGGTGGGGGGGATATTATCCATGGTGGTGGAAAATGGGCACTGGTGGAGGGATGGGTATTTGATCATTGTATAATCGAAACCCAAGCACAAAAAATTGTAAATCTACAACTGTACCTCATGGTGTTTCACTAATAATAATAATAAAAAATGTAAGTGTGGAAGAGGGGATAGTAGAGAGGTTTGGATAGAGGTGCCCCATCCATGTTTGATCCTGGCACTGCTTGGTCCTAGAACATCACTAGTATTTAAGGAGTAGTCCGGGGAGTTCGTTACACAAGATCTGGGCAGCACAGATGGGCAAGGCAATGGGCCCTTATACTGAACCACTGGACCACTAGGCTGAGAACTGCCAGTGACTGTCTCCGGCTGCCTGAGCACCTTTTGTGCATAAAAGCACCTTTTGTGACTCCTGCATAAAAGAAATGTGAATCCCTGCCCCATCACCCAACTACAGTTGAAATACAAGGACCACTGTTTTCTAGTCACTTGAATATAGCTGTTCAACTATACCAGTCCCACAGGACTCAACACCAGCTACATGTGGGCCTATTTGTAGCTGTTATTGGCCTGTGCTGTTTGCATGGATCCCTCAGCCACTAGAGAGGTTCTTTGTGACAGTAATAGTTACTGCAGTACCTCTCTTTCCTGCCTCCCAGAGGGAATCTAGCTGCAGGTCCATGCTTCTGATTGGGCTTCCTGAATTTTGGAGCTTCTCACTCCCTTCAAAGCTATTTTGCCTCCATGAGAATACTTGCTTTCAAAGAAACTTTTTTGCATTATTTAAAAGATGGACTCTGGTTTTAAAAAAAATTGTTCTGACAGTGGTCTTAAAGATTGAGAAATATGAGTTCTGGAAAAATTCAATTGTTGTATCATGTCCTAATTTTTATATTTTTTTAAATTTACTTGAGGGAGAGGGAATTATTCTGAGTGCTGTTGGCCAGTTATTACTCCCAGTAATGCCTGCCCTGTCCATGTGGGACTGATAGTGTTTGGCCCTGAAGATAAGATGATACTTGGGCGTGGAGGTGCTGGCGGTCGCCAGAAACACACTTAACAATGTTTGGGGAACCTGGAGTGCCAAAAATTGACCTGGTGATCTTGTGCATGCAAGGCATGTACTCTTGCCCTTTGTGCTCTCTCTCCAAACTCATTTTACTTTATTTCTTGTATTTTATTTAATTTTTATTTTGTAGCAAAGTTATAAAAGCATATAGCATCCTACATGGTCTGTGATTAAAAAAATAGTTTCTACTACTTAAAAAAGTTGTTTTTAACTGGGATTATCCATTGACTTCATATTTTAATAGAACATGTGAATTCAGGTCTTCTATGGGTATGTTACAATTTTCAGTTAATCACGATGCAATGAAGAGTGATGGGTGTCCTGTTAGTCCTGTTATCAGGATAACAACCAATTTTACACAGCACGGAAAGTGGTGTCCACCTCAAGGTTGACCTGTGGCAAATTTTTCAAAGTTGTAAACTAGAAATAACTTGAGAAAATGCCTATCTACTGATCAGTTTCCCAGAGAAATGATCTGATGGAACATTTTTGATGGCCATTTTCTCACTTCTAGACTCCCAGGTGTTTCCTCTCAACAGTTTATTGATTTCCCCACTGAGGGAATCTTGCAAGTGCACTTCTGTGGTGTTTGTTCTGAGAGTCACATGGGCCACCTCAGACTCAGTGCATCCCAAATTGAATTCCAGATCCTATCTCCACAAATGGCTCTACAGTTCATTTAACTTAATCACAAGTACTCTGTTTCTGATTCTAAAACTTCTGCTCTCATACTTGATGGTTCTCTTGCCCATACTGGGAATTACTGTTGGTGTTAATATCTTGGAGAGCTAAGATTCAGCATTTCTCAACATTTCCCTAATCTATTTTCATCCTTGTTTAAGATCTCCTCAGTTTGCTTTGATTTGAGCAGCCCCTCGGGGTCTCTGTACTACTCTTTGTTCCCCTAGTACCACTTTGACCCTTGCCACCTGCAATTGATTCTCAACACAGATGTCGGAACAATTCTTTCAAAGCGGAACAGAGAGCATGTTGGTCCCTGCAAAAAATCTTATAGCTGTTCCTATCTCACTTAAAGTGAAATTCTAATTTTTACACTTTCAAGGACCCATAGGTTCAGAAACCTTTGGATTTTCCTTGTTTCCTGTCAATTTTCACCTTTCCCCCTGTACTACAACAGTCTTATCTTCCTGTCATTCCTGTTTTTATTTTAGATGATAAATCTATCTATTAAAAGGAATAAAAGACACAAGGAAAGGAAACACATTCCTTCTCAGTGAATTGAAAGGATTAACATTGTTAAAATGACCATCCTACCCAAAACTCTATACAGATTCAATGTAGTTCCTGTCAAAATTACTATTGCATTTTTAAAGAATATAGACTGCTGATATTTATAAAACTCATAAAACTTTGGAGAACAAAAGGAATCCTGGTAATTTATTTAAAAAATTTTCCTTTTTAAATTAATTTTTTAAATTAAATTACCATGGGATACATAGTTATAAAGTTGTTCGTGATTGGGTTTCAGTCATACTGATGTAGGTAGACCCCATGGGTGGCTCACGTGAATCGGGAGGAAAGAAAGACAGACGGTCACTTTCTCCTGACCCGCCTCTGCCACTCAGGACCCAAGGTTACTGGGTTCTTGTCTAGCCTTGCAGAAAAGAATTTCAGGAGTAAACAAACAGTGAAATAAAACAGATTTTATTTGGAGGGAATTTGAAGGTGTGGAGGAGGTGAGAATGAGAAAGAGAGAGTAATGTGCTCAAGAGAGAATACAGGCTTTTCCAAGGGTGGAGAGAACCCCTACACACATCCCAGCATTAGACACGATGGCGTGAAAGTATACATCTCAAGAAGGGAGATGCAGGCAACACGTGCTCAGCCATGCAGGCGCAAGCAGCACATGGGCTCAGGCAGCATATGCGCGCCCTTCCTTTGTTCAAGGTGGCTTTTATAGGCTCTTCGAAAGTTGTCTAGATCCAGAAGTTCTGGAGTCTTCTCGAGACTGAATCACTAAAGTTAGTTGAATTATAGGAGAGGTCCAAGGATTTTCCAGGAGAAGAATTTCATGGGGAGGGGTCCAATCTCCTCAGGGTCTGCTGAAGGTCTTATCAGGTCTTTGTTTTCCATATCCACAGAGTGGATCAGTCTCAACATTTTCCTTCCCAGAAGTTTTGTTGACTTAAGTTTCATTGCCAAGGGCCTTTCCCTGTCTATTATCTTTAATACAATGTTCCAACACCCATCCCTTCACCAGTGTGTATTTCCCACTACTAATGTCCCTAGTTTCCCTCTGTCACCACTTACCCCAAGCTGCCTCTATGACAAGCACTTTTCTCCTTTCTCTGTCTCTGTCTCTGTCTCTTTCTGTCTCTGTCCCTCTGTCTCTCTGTCTCTCTGTCTCTCTGTCTCTGTCTGTCTGTCTGTCTGTCTCTCTCTATCTCTCTCACCTTTTGATACTCTTCCTGTTTTTCCTTAAACATACAAGGCATAACCTTACCTTGGGATTTCTATTCTGGCTTAACTCCCACCTGTCACGGTCAACTCCTTCATGCTTTTCAAACCTTTGTCTAAAGACCTCTTCTTAGTGGGTGGAGTGCTAGCACAGCAGGTTGGGTGTTTGCCTTGCACGCAGCCAACCAGGGTTCGATTCCTCCATCCCTCTCAGATAGCCCGGCAAGTTACCAAGATTATTCTGCCCACATGGCAGAGTCTAGCAAGCTCCCTGTGGTGTATTTGATATGCCAAAAACAGTAACGACAAATCTCACAATGGAGACGTTACTGGTGCCCACTTGAGCAAATCGATGAACAATGAGAGGACAGTGCTCCAGTGCAGTGCTACATTACAATGTTTTCTTTTCCTCTGGCACTTACCATTTTCCAGTTTACTAGAAAATTTTCTCTACTCTATGTCTTCCTCTGCATCCTAGCTATTTGTTTTATTCAATGATGTATGAGTAGTCACTCAAGCATAAGCTGATGAATTAATGAACAAATAGGATATTTTCCTTTTTAAGTATCCTTTTTAAGTATGAGATAAGATTAAATAAACATTTACAGTGTTGTTGAACATTTACACACACTTTCTCATTTAATGTTATCTCTAATTCCATGAAATAATATTAACTGTATTTGCCAAACATGTAGACTAATTTCAGCAATCTTTTTTCCTAAATGTTCTTTAAAAATTTTTTTATTCGTTTTTTTGGAAACCTGATGAAAGTCAGGGGTCAGTCCTGGTTCTGCACACAGGAATTACTCCTAGCAGTGCTCTGGGGACCATATGGGATGCCCAGGATCAAACCCAGGTAGGTTGAGTGCAAGGCAAATGCCCTACCTGCTGTACTATTGTTATGGTCCCTTCCTAAGCATTTTTAATTAATTAAGGGATCTAGTTTGAAGAGAAGCAGTCAAGAACCGATGTTCTCCCTATTATATTATGCTGACTCCCAACTTGTAGCTCCCTCCTCTTGATCACCACTGTATCTGGAACCTGGGCATGTGTCTAAATTGGATTTGATTCCTGGTGTGCATAAGGTCCCCAAGCACCACCAGGACTGATTATCAGTGCAGCAGGAGTAAGACCTGAGTATTGTTGGGTGTGATCCTGAAGGGGTAACAAAAAGAATAAGCAAACAAAAGAAACAATCTGACTCAGCAGTCTGACTCAACTCCCTGTCCCCACCTAGGAAAGACACCTATTCCTGATTCCTCTTTATCCATGACAGTGGAAGAGCATTATCCTTGTTATCTCCTTATTCATAGTTTGAAAAGAAACAAGAAAGCCATGTACTGATTGTGACCAACACCTAAACATCCCAAATTGCAACATTCTATGTGAACACTTCTGTCAACTTGCCCAAAAGTTCAAGCAAATAACTTAGGCTTGATCCTTTAAAAAATGCTTTTTGTCCTGTCACCAAGCGAACCGACCTCGCATTCCCCCTTGTTTTGAAGTTAAATCATGATTCTTATTCTGAAAAACAAGAAAAAGGAAACCTATCTTGATTATATCACCATCTATCTATGATAACTAGTAAGTGCTCATCAAGACCATTTGTTTCTGGGCCTATAATTCTGAGAACTCACATTTTACCTTTGTTCCTTTATGGAGGAAGAAATCGCCATAAGAAAGAAAGATAATAAGATGCACAAACATAAATAGGTATAAGTATGCATATATACAAAAAATCTTTCAACACAAAATCTGAATATAATAGGATGTAAAGATTTGAAAGGTATAAGTAGTCAACTTACCTCAAAACATCTCCATAGTTTTCATGAATCTTCAACCATTAAATTTATTTCTTTGGAATAATATTTCCAAGAGTTGCCACTAAAAATGAAAATGCCTTTGCTGAGTTATTATGGCAAAGAACATAGATAAGGTTGTCAAATTTTTGAAAATACTAGCGTGTGTGTGTGTGTGTGTGTGTGTGTGTGAGAGAGAGAGAAAGAGAGAGAGTGAGAGAGAGAGAGAGAGATAAGGAGTGAATGTAAAAACTCAGTCACTGTAAGGACAAAAATTTGAGACTTGGAAAAAGTCAATAATTAAGCAAAATAGAGAGAGCTCTCGATTTTGGTTATTATAGAATATAGAGCAGTAAGATGAAAATACTTGTTATGGAAATATTTTTTATTTCTATGCTGAGAATTACTTACTACTAATGTTAATTTGACTTTTGCAATCCAGAAATCCTAATTTCTTGGAAGTTTTAAACAGACCCCCACATCCCTAAGATGAGATGTGACCAAACATTTGTGGCATCCAGTATTTTTTAAATCAGATGTTGACAAGATTATCTAAATATTTTACTTTCCACCAGGAAAATTTAAAATGGTAAGTTTTTACAGTATTTACCAGATGTGCTTTTCAAGTGGATTCTATCTATTGTCACATAGTAAGCCTGCATCAGTTATTTTCCCAAACACTTGAAAATGGGCAGAGAGGGATGAAATACCTCTATGCAGCAGTATCTTTGCATTCAAAAACTAGTTAGATTGCCATTCTTGCATGATTGTGTTTACTTTTGTCAAATACTTGCTTCAAAATCCAGCACATGGATGGGCCTCATTCTTGCTATTACTGTTATTGTATAGTTTCCAAATCAACTTAATTTGGGGCATTTAAATCCTTTCAACAAAGCCTTTCTTCAGCATTTATTATAATCTCAAGGAAAAAAGGCCAATGACAGTAATCATTGCTGCAGGACAACCTGGAACTGAGGTGACTCTGACCTGAATTCAATAGTCTATTTCTGGGTTTGCATCAAAACCGTGTTGGGAATGCAACTTTTTTCAAGCTTTTATTCAATTTATGCAAAAAATACCAAAAAAGACTAAAGCTATAAGAGTAAAACACAAAACCACTGGAATTTAAGCTCAGTAGTTATCATCCCTTTTCTGCTCCAAAAAGTTTCTTACGTTGGCTTAAAATGAATAGTTGGGGAGACAAATAGTACAAGGGTAAAGCCTGGTTCAGTCGTTGGCACAGGATATAATTTCCCAAGAATGAGTAGAAGTGAGCACAGAGCTCAGAGTAAGCCCTCAGCGCAGTTGTTATGAGTCAAAACAAACAAACAAATACTGTTCTCTGGTTGTTCATCAATGTGCTCAAGTGGGCCCAGTAACGTCTCCATTTTGATACTTGTTGTTACTCTGTTTGGCATATCGAATATGTCATCGGTAGCTTGCCAGGTTTTGCTCTGTGGGCGAGATACTCTCATTAGCGAGATACTCTGAGAGGGGCAGAGGAATCGAACCCAGCTCGGCTGGGCTGGCTGTGCACAAGGCAAACGCACTACCACTGTGTTATCACTCCAGGTATGAATGAAAAAACAAATTAATCAATTAATTGGAGGTTCTAGCAGGGGAGCGCATCTACTCATATACCCTCGACTGAAGACCAGTTCGTCTCTATTCGGGGAAGGCCATCCTCTTCGACCGAGTGCGCAGCTTCGGGAGGGACACACATGGAGCGGTGAGGGAGGAAGGGGACACCTGCCTAGCCAACCAGATCAGCCGAATCAGCCCTGGCGATCAATGGGGTGACAGATGTCGCAGCCAGATCGCCCTCACATTGCCCTCACATCGCCCTCACCGACACTACCTCCACTACCCAGCCGCTGCCACACTCCAGGACGCTTTCCGGACCCAAGTGGCAGCTCTGGCCGAGACTCACGCATGACTGAAGACCACAGAACAAGATAAGCGGAACTCTCTGAGACCTTGGACACATCATAAGACACTAAATACCCATCTTCCGGAATTGCCGTACCATATTTGATAGGGTTCAAATATGGTAACACCTACGAGGATGATTAGAGGTCGCCCCAAAAGCCTCTATCCCCCTCGGAAAGACTGGCAAGCTACCGAGAGTATTCCACCCGCACGGCAGAGCCTGGCAAGCTATCTGTTGTGTATTCGATATGCCAAAACCAGTAATTACAATGGGTCTCATTCACCTGACCCTGAAGTCTTCACCAACATGGAAGCAATGAGAAGGATGAGAAAGGAGAGGCCGATAAAATCTCAAGGCCAAACTAGGCTGCCACAATGAAGGAAGACAAAAATGATTGTCTGTACTTTCAATGCACATACACTAGCATCAGATGCATCCATCGAGGACCTGATGGTACAAGCGCGAAAGATCAAGTACACATCATTGGTCTGACTGAGACAAGAAGGCACCAATCTCATCATGCCGTTTTCGACACTGGAGAAGAATTTTTCCTCAGAACATGTGATAAAAGAGGTGTCGGAGGCATCGGTGTCTTTGTCAACACAAACTTGGCCACGAGCATTGATTCATTCAAATGCTTAACAACCCAAATTGGACGTTTACATTTGAATAGATGTGGCTCACTGCCCGCAGTTTCTATCTTTGTTGTCTACGCACCAACATCTAATTATGATGAAGAAGAAATTGAGAAGTTCTACATGGAGCTGGAGAAGTTCTATAAAGAAGACCACAACTTCTACAAGATAATTATGGGTCATTTTAATGCCAAGATAGGATCAAGAAGAACAGCTGAAGAACTTCACATTGGGACCCATTGCCTAGAATGGAACAAACAGGGTGAGAGACTGTGTGAGTTCATCATGTCGACCAAGACTATCCATGGTAACTAATAGTTCCAGAAGGCTGAATCTAAACGTTGGACATGGGAGTCTCCTGGTGGACGATTCCACAACAAAATAGAACACATCATATTCAATCGACGGTTTTGCCTGACCGATGTTGCTGTTGTCCCAAAATTTTGAATGGTATCGGACCACCGTCTCTTTCATGCAAAATTCTACTTCATAGAGCGGGGAGAAAGGGCTGCAAAGTTCAAAAAGAGAACTCCCAGAACGACCACCAACTGGGAACTCTTTGGCACTATTGCGGCAACATGGGAAGATGCTATTGTTGACAACATTGACGAGGAATACGATTGACTGGTTCAGCACCTCCATGATTGTGCAAGGAATGCCAAGAGAGAGATAACCACAAAAAAAGCCTGTCTTTGAAAACTCTTGAGCTTATTCGCCAACGTGGTTTGGCGCATGCCTCAGGCAACCGCAAGCTAACTTCCGAGCTCGCAAGTCAGTGCAGAGATGCGATCAAGGAAGACATCAAAGAGAGAGGAGCAGAAGTGCTAGTAGATGAGGCAGAAGCTGGGAAAAGTTTTTGTAACGCCGGCCTGTCCTTCGCCAACTACAAGACCAAGATGACTGCCCTCTGACGTCCTGATAGATCTATCACATCTTTCATAAGGGCAATGAAGAAGATTATCCATGACTTCTACACAAATCTCTTCAATAGTCATGTCCACTTGCCGACATATGAAATTCCACAGGAAGGATAAGTTGTTCCCAATGTTCTCCCTTCTGAAATCTGACACACCATTTTGTCAGTAAAGAAACGAACAGCACCCGGCCCAGACAAGGTCAGACCTGAACACCTGAAGAAACTGCCATCAGTACTCATCAATACACTGGCTCGGCTCTTCACACGCTACCTGTCTGAATGCAAGATTCCATCCCAATGGAAAACCAGCAGGACTGTACTACTGTTCAAGAAGGGAGAGATCCATGACATTGGCAACTATCACCCAATCTGCCTATTGTCTGTCATCTACAAGTTGTTCACTCGAGTCATCCTAAATAGGATTGGCAGAACACTAGATGAAGAACAACCATGCGAGCAAACCAGGTTCCCCAAAGGATTCAGCACCATCGCCCATATCCACAAGATAACCAAGCTCATTGAGATTTCTCGGGAGTTAAAGATGCCGCTCTGTCTAACGTTCATTGATTTAAAGAAGGCCTTTGATTCTGTTGAGATGGAAGCAGTCATAGAAGCCCTAGCCAATCAGGGTGTACAAACTCAATACATCAGGATCCTCCATGAGCTCTATTATGAATTCACTACCAGGATTGAGATTCTACATTCTACAAAGAAGTAATCATCCATGTCAAGAGAGGGGTTCAGCAGGGTGATACCATTTCACCGAAACTCTTCAGTGCCACCCACGAGAACATCATGCGACGACTGGAATGGGAAGGAATGGGAGTGAAGATAGATGGTCAGCAACTACACCACCTCTGCTTTGCTGATGACATCGTTCTAATAACACCAAACATCAGCCAAGCGGCATAAATGCTGGCCGACTTCGACCGTGAGTGTGGAAAGGTCGGTCTACAGCTGAATCTTATGAAGACAATGTTTATGAGAAACAGCCTCGTTCCTGACTCCCCATTCGCTCTCAACAGAACGACCATCTCCGAATGCAACAGCTATGTGTACCTAGGTCTAGAAGTCAACATGACAAATGACCTGGCACCCGAACTGCGCAGGAGGAAAAGAGCTGCTTGGAACGCCTTCAAGAGCATCAAAGAAATAGCTAAGAGGATGAAGAACCTTCGGCTTCGAGCACATCTCTTTGATTCCACTGTTCTTCCTGCATTGACATACGCCTCAGAGACCTGGGCGCTATGAAAACAGGATGAGAACGCTATTCGGGTCTCCCAAAGAGGAATTGAAAGAGCTATACTCAGAATATCACGTATCATTCAAATGAGAGAAAGAATCTGGAGTTGCGACATCCGTCGACGATCAATATTCAGGGATTCAAGGTGTCAAAAATCAGATGGGCTGGTCATGTAATGAGATTTAAAGTTGACCGCTGGACTAGAGCTGTTACCGACTGGATTCCACGGGATGTCAAAAGACCGCATGGCCGCCCACCTACCAGATGCTCAGACTTCTTCATCAAGATCATGAACGATCGGTTCGAGGCTCTTCATGTTCCTAGAGTGAGCAGACGCCATTGGGCTACACTAGCATGCGACAGGGACAAATGGAGACGTTATTGGCACCTGCTCCAGCAAATCGACGATTAACGGGAAGTCAAGTGATCAAGTGCAAGTGATCAATAAATCAATTAAAGGGCACATTTAATTCCACTATCTCATTCTATACTAGCTAATAATATTTGAGAGCCTTACCTCGACTTAATTTTTTTTTAAATGGAGATAGTCATCTCACACCAGTGATAATGGCACACATCAAAAATAGTAGGAACAATCTGTGCTGGTGGAAATGTGAGGTATAAGAGATTTTTCATTGACTACTGGTATGAATATTGTCTGGTTCATCTCTTAAGGATAGTAGTAAGGATGGTCCTCAGTAAACTTAGAATTGAACTGCTTTATAACCGAACAATTCCACTTCGCGATATCTGTCTCCAAGACTTAAAAGCATTCATTCAAAAGAACATATGCACACCATTATTCATTAGTGCACTTAGAATAATAGCTAAGGTATGAAATCAACCTAGGTGTTCAACAACAGATGAATGGTTTAGGAAGATGTGGTATATATACACAATGAAATACTATGCAGCTGTAAGGTAAAGGTAAAGGTAAAGGTAAAGGCCCTCCCGTTGATTGTCGATTTGCTCGAGCAGGCCCAGTAACGTCTCCATTGGAGATTTTGTTGTTACTGTGTTTGGCATATCAAATACTCTCGGTAGCTTGCCGGGCTCTCCGAGAGGGGCGGAGGAATCGAACTCGGGTCGGCCATGTTGGCCGCTTGTAAGGCGAACGCCCTACCGCTGTGCTATCACCCCAGGAACAATAAAATAAAAAAATTTGCTGCAATCTTGTTGGAACTATAGATATCATCCTGAACGAAGGAAATTAGAAGAAGTAAGAAACACAAGATAGGATCTCCGCAGGACAGGAATGGAGGCCCACCTCTCGGCAACAAAGCTGAATGTCTCCTATTCCAACCAGGTATAGCACATAGCCCCCCAGGGCCCGGGACTCTCTCTGGGCATGCGCAGCTAGCTCCATCTCCTAGAAAGCCGTTTTTCTCCCCTGATCTACGCGGGACAGAAACGGAGGATCACCTCTCGGCAACAAAGCTGAACGTCTTTTATTCCAACCAGGTACAGCCTGGCGCCCAGTGCCAGGGACCCTTTCTGGAGCCGCGGCCACTAACACAGCCGCGAAATATTCTCCCATTACATATGCCATAGGAACCATAAGCTACCCTCTTAGATGGAATCTTCTCTATTTTAGCTCAGCCACTAGAAACACAGTAGCCAATAACTCATAAGCCTATCTCAACTCACACTGCATATCAAGCAGAATTGTAACTGTGAACGTGAAGGAATAAACCACACTTGTCACAATGGTAAAGCAATGCAAAAGCCCACCAAACTTTCATATTGAAGAGTCTAGCCCAGATGACACCAACAATACTATAGTGTTAGACAACCTCTCTGACAAGGAATTCAGAAGGGAGCTACTTAGGATGCTTAGGGAACTAAAAGAAACAATGGAAAGCAATGCCAATAGAAGACAAGAGGATTTGAAGGCGGAAATGAGGAAAATGCAATCGGAAATGTCAGACCTGAAAAAATCTGGTAGGTGAATTGAAAAACTCAGTGAAAGGCCTCAGCAGCAGAGTAACAGCTGCTGAGAACAGAATCAGTGAACTCGAAGATGAAGTTCAGAGACTCTCCAGAAAAGAGCAGAAAATGGAAAAGAGACTCACAATTCGGGAACAGATGGCAAGAGAAGATCGTGATGAAGCCAAGAGGGATAACATAAGAATTATTGGAGTCCCAGAGGGACAGGAAGAAAACCTTGATGAAGAAGAAAATGTCAAAGACATCATTGCTACAACATTTCCAGAGCTGAAGAAAACTTGTGACCACATTCAGGATGCCCGAAAGGTACCATCTAGAAGAAATCCGAATAAAAATACCCCAAGACACATCCTGATCAAAATGACCAAAACTTTAGACAGAGACAAAATTCTGAAAGCAGCAAGATCGAAGAAAGAAATCTCTTACAAAGGAGCATCCTTAAAATTTACAGCTAATTTTTCTGATGAAACCTTCATGGCCCGAAAACAGTGGTGGGACATAGTGAAAAAACTCAATGAAATAAACACCTCTCCAAAAATACTTTACCCAGAGATACTCTCATTCATAATAGAAGGAACAACACACAGTTTCACATACAAACAACAGCTCAGGAACTTCATAGACTCAAAACCATGGTTACAAGAACAACTAAATGGGCTACTTTAAGGCAAGACAGGCCCCTCAAATACACCAAATTTTAACAGAATAATAGGAAAAAACCCATAACAATAATCTCTCTCAATGTTAATGGGCTAAATGCACCAATTAAAAGACATAGAGTGGCAGGATGGATTAGAAAAGTGAACCCAACATTCTGTTGCCTGCAAGAAACACATCTCAATAGTCAAAGCAAACACAGACTCAGAGTCAAAGGCTAGAAAACAGTCCTACAGGCAAACAGCTCCCATAAAAAAGCTGAGGTGGCCATCCTAATATCAGACCATATTGATTTCAGAGTGAAGAAGTTCATAAGAGACAGTGAAGGCCATTTCTTACTGATCAAAAGATCTGTACAACAGGAAGAACTTACAATAATAAGTGTATACGCACCTAATGAGAGACCAGCAAAGTACTTAAAACAACTACTCATAGATTTGGAAAAAGACATCAATAGCAACACAATACTAGTGGGAGACTTTAACATCGTTTGTCACCTCTTGATAGATCAACCAGACTCAAGCTTAGCAAGGACATACTTTATCTGAGGGAAACAATGGAATAAAGGGACTTAGTAGATATATACAGGACACTTCATCCTCAAAAAGCTGAATACACATTCTTCTCAAGCGTACATGGAACATTCTCCAAGATAGACCACATGCTGATCCACAAAACATGCCTCAAAATTAAGAAGATAGAGATTGTATCAACAATCTTCTCAGACCACAATGCGCTTAAATTAGAAGTAAATCACACACAAAAACAGAAAACTAAATCAAACACCTGGAAATTAAACAGTGCGCTATTGAACAACGAGTGGCTTAGAAAGAAAATCAAAGAAGAAATCAAAAGATTCCTAGAAGTGAATGAAAATGAGAACATGAGTTACCAAAACTTATGGGACACAGCAAAAGCTGTGTTAAGAGGAAAGTTTATAGCTCTACAAGCATTCCTCAGGAAGGAGGAGCGAGCACACATAAATAACCTAACCTCACAGCTTAAGAGCTTGGAGAAGGACCAACAAAAGGAGCACAACCCGAACAGGAAAAAGGAAATAATAAAACTTAGAGCAGAGATTAATGAGATGGAAACCCCAAAAACAATCCGAAAGATCAATGAAACCAAGAGCTGGTTCTTCGAGAAAATTAACAAGATCGATAAGCCTCTAGCAAAACTCACAAAGAAAGGGAGAGAGAAAACCCTAATAAACCGAATCAGAAATGAAAAGGGGGTCATTACAACAGAAAGTACAGAAATTCAAAGGATCCTCAAGGAGTACTTTGAGAAGCTTTATGCCACAGAACATCAAAACCTCGAGGAAATGGATAAATTCCTAGACTCCAACAGATTCCCAAGGCTGAACCAAGAAGACCTGGAATACCTGAACAGACCTATCACCATCAAGGAAATTGAAATGGTAATAAAAAGTCTCCCCAAGCACATAAGTCCTGGCCCGGATGGATTCACTAGTGAATTCTTCCAAATCTTTAAAGAGGATTTACTCCCAATCCTCTTTAAGCTTTTCCACGAAATTGAAATATCAAAAACACTTCCGAACAGTTTCTACGAAGCAAATACCACACTGATACCAAAAGCAGACAGAGATACCACAAAGAAAGAGAATTACAGACCGATATCCCTGATATCTTCTCTGAGAGCCCGGCAAGCTACCGAGAGTATCTCGCCCGCAAGGCAGAGCCTGGCAAGCTCCCTGTGAGGTATTTGATATGCCAAACACAGTAACAACAAAGTCTCCAAAGGAGATGTTAATGGGCCCGCTCCAGCAAATCAATGAACAATGGGAGGGCATTTACTTTTACCTTTTATCCCTGATGAATACAGATGCAAAGATCCTCAACAAACTACTAGCAAACAGAATCCACTACTCATCAAAAAGATCATACACCATGACCAAGTAGGATTCATCCCAGGGATGCAAGGATGGTTTAACATTCGGAAATCAATCAACATAATCCATCATATCAACAAAAGAAAAAATAAAAAGCATATGATCGTATCAATGGATGCAGAAAAAGCATTTGACAAGATCCAGCACCCCTTTATGATGAAAACCCTAGCCAAAATGGGTATAGAGGGGACTTTCCTCAACATAGTTAAAGCCATCTACCACAAGCCTACAGCAAGCATCATCCTCAATGGGGAAAAACTGAGAGCCTTCCCTCGAAGATCAGGGACGAGACAAGGATGCCCACTATCTCCACTGCTGTTCAACATAGTACTGGAAGTACTTGCAATAGCGATTAGGCAAGAAAAATATATTAAGGGCATTCAGGTAGGAAAGGAAGAAATCAAGCTCTCACTATTGGCAGATGATATGATACTATACTTAGAGAACCCAATAACCTCCATCAAAACAATCTTAGAAACAATAGACTGGTATAGTAAATTTGCAGGCTCTAAAATCAATACCCAAAAGTCCATGGCTTTCCTATACGCAAACAGTGAGAGAGAAGAAAGCAACATGAAAAAAACAATCCCGTTCACAATTGTGCCCCAGAAAATCAAGTACTTAGGAATCAGCTTAACTAAGGAAGTAAAGGACCTGTACAAAGAAAACTACAAAACACTACTTCAGGAAATAAAAGAGGACACAAGGAAATGGAAAGATATCCCCTGCTCATGGGTCAGGAGACTTAACATTGTCAAAATGCCAATACTACCGAAAGCATTGTATAAATTCAATGCAATCCCTATAAGGATACCCATGACATTCTTCAAAGAATTGGAGCAAACACTCCTATATATGGAACAATAAGCCCCCAGGAATAGCTAAAGCAATTCTTGGGAAAAAGAAAATGGGAGGAATCAACCTCCCGAACTTCAAACTGTACTACAAAGCAGTAATAATTAAAACAGCATGGTACTGGAACAAAGGCAGAACTGCAGACCAATGGAACAGGGTTGAATACACTGACATTTCCCCTCAATCATATGATCATCTAATCTTTGATAAAGGTGCAAGAAATGTGAAGTGGAGTAAGGAAAGCCTCTTTAACAAATTGTGCTGGCATCACTGGACAGCTACATGCAAAAAAAATGGGCTCAGAACTGTGCCTAACACCATGTACAAAAGTAAGATCAAAATGGATTAAAGTCCTCAACATCAGACCAGAAATCATAAGGCACATTGATGATAAAGTTGGCAAAACCCTCCATGACAATGAAGCTAATGGTATCTTCAAAGACGCCACGCCACTGGCCGAGCAAGTGAAATCAGAGATAGATAAATGGGACTATCTTAAACTAAGAAGCTTCTGCACCTCCAAAGAAACAGTGACCAAAATACAAAGACAGTCTACAGAATGGGAAAGGATATTTGCTGAATACGCATCTGAAAAGTGGTTGATATCAAAGATATACAAAATACTGGTTGAACTCCACAAGAAGAAAATATCCAACCCATCAAAAAATGGGGCAATGAAATGAATAGAAACTTTCTCAAAGAAGAAATCCGAATGGCAAAAAAGCACATGAGAAAATGCTCTACATCATTAATCATCAGGGAGATGCAGATCAAAACCACAATGAGATACCATCTCACACCTCAGAGACTGGCCCACATTCAAAAGAACACAAGCAACCGATGCTGGCGCGGATGTGGCGAGAAAGGGACACTCCTTCACTGTTGGTGGGAATGTCGACTGGTTCAGCCCTTCTGGAAAACAGTATGGATGATTCTCAAAAAATTAGAAATTGAGCTCCCATTTGACCCAGCAATATCACTCCTGGGAATATATCCCAGAGAGGCAAAAATGTATAGTCGAAGTGACATCTGCACTTGTTTGTTCATTGCAGCACTCTTTCCAATAGCCAGAAACTGGAAGAAACCTGAATGCCCAAGAACAGATGACTGGTTAAAGAAACTTTGGTACATCTACACAATGGAGTACTATGTAGCTCTTAGAAAAGATGAAGTCATGAAATTTACATACAAGTGGTACAATAGGGAAAGTATTATGCTGAGCGAAATGAGTCAGAAAGAGAGGGATAGACATAGAAAGATTGCATTCATCTGGGGGATATAAAGTAACAAAGTATGAGATTAATACCCAAGAATAGCTGAGATCAGCACCAGGAGGATTACTCCATAGCTTAGAGGCCAGCCGGGCATTCTAGGGGAAAGGGCAGCTCAGATAGAGAAGGGAGCAACAAATAAAGGGTGTTTGGAGGATCCTCCCAGGAAGGGAGATGCATGTTGAAAGTAGTCTATGGACTGAACATGTTTGCCACTCAATGCCTCTTTTGCAGACCACAACACCCAAAAGAAGAGAGAGAACACAAGGTATTGCCCTGCCACAGAGGCAGGGTGGGATGTGGGAAATGGGGGGTGGGGGGGATATTATCAATGGTGGTGGAAAATGGGCACTGGTGGAGGGATGGGTATTTGATCATTGTATAATCGAAACCCAAGCACAAAAATTTGCAAATCTACAACTGTACCTCATGGTGTTTCACTAATAATAATAATAAAAAAACACAGGATAATCTCACTTAACTTTGGTAGATAAAATAAGTGGATGAGAAGATGTAATTTTGTAAGGGGGGGCACCTATATCACTCTTAACCCCAGAACTTAGGGAAGAGAAGGATAGCGTAGGAAAGAAATCAAGGGGAGAAGGAAGAAGATGAGAAAGTTAAGTAAGGGAAGGAACAACTGTCAGAGTTTTGGTTTTATTGGAGATGTGGGAGAATGGTATAGTTATAGATGGGTAACTGAAATATAGACCTTCCAACAACTGAAAACATGAGATATAATCTACAACTACAAAACTCTGTAGTTGTCCCTGCCAAGGTGACAGTCAGAGAGAGACAGTTGCAGTAGTGGGAAATGGAATATAGGACATTATTGGTGGAGGGAAGTGTGAGGGACAGACCCAAAATGGACCACCAGAATTAATTTAACTTAGCTTAACAGGAACCCGCATTACAAAATAACTGGTTTTTCTGCCCCTGAGCAAGGAATTCAGATACAGGTGCCCCGAGTTGCAAGTCACGAGGAGGGTGGGGGTCAGACCAGATAACCAGATGTCTCTCACAAGACCCAGGACTATCCTAAAAACCAGGACATTCCTAAGCACTGACGCAAATGTTGATCTTTAAATTATAGGCTAAGGTGTGATTAACTTTTAAATAGATTGGTCAGGAAAGTGTGGGTTGTTACAAATCTATGACATGCACGGGCTCTGCTGTAACAGCTGGTGAAGGCCTAGATAAGATCCCCTTTGGAGAAGCTCGGGGTCTTGCCCATCCTGCCAGACCTGCGTGTCTGTGTAGGCGGGTTGATCCTGGCTAGCCAGTCTTACAATAAACCCTGCTTGCAGTTTGCAGTCTCTGGAGTATCTTTGTCATTAAAGGGAGGTCACTATCTGCATCCTAACAGGAAGTTGACATTTGTGGGATTGGTGTTGCAATGGTAAATGCCTGAAATTCAACTGTCAATAACTTTGTAAATCTCAGTTCTTTAATTAAATTTAAAAATTATAAAATTATAATCATCTCACATCACACACATGATATATAGATAGACATGACACACATCAAAAACAACAAGAACAACCAGTGTTGGTATGAATGTGGGGAAAAAGGGACTTTCATTCACTACTAGTGGAAATGTTGACTGGTCCAACCTTTCTTGAAAACAATGTGAACAGGCCTATAAACTCTATGAACTATACTTCAATTTGACCCAAAACTCCACAAGAACATACTGGAATATCCGCCAGGGTCCAAAAACAAAATGAAGTAAAGACATTTGCTCCTCGATATTTCTTGTAGCCAACACCTGGAAGCAACTGATGTCCAAAAATAGATGATTGGATAAAGAAACTATAGTGCATACACACACGGAATATTACTTGGCCACAAGAAAAGATACCACTGTCACTGTCACTATTCTCCCGTTGTTCATCAATTTGCTTGAGCGGGCCCAGTAACATCTCCATTGTGACACTTGCTACTGTGTTTGGCATAGAAAATACATCATGGGTAGCTTGCCAGGTTTGCCGTGCGACCAAGACACTCTCAGTAGCTTGCCAGGCTCTCTGAGAGGGGTGGAGGAATCAAACCTGGGTCAGCCAGGTCGGTCTCATGCAGTACAAATGCCCTATCCATCGTGCTATTGCTCCAGCCCAAGAAAAGCTAAAGTCATAAAATTTGCTGCTATATGGAGAGACCTGGCGAATATCATGCTGAATGAAGTTAGTCAGATGAAGAAGGACTGACACAGAATGATCTCTCTCATATGTGGGATATAAAAAAAAAACATAATGTGTTGGGCTGGGCTGAGTTGTCAGGGTGAGCCCACATAGACTCCACCGCACAACAGGCAGGAACATAGGGACCCATGAAAATGGGCGAGATTTCTCATGTGTCTTGACTAGTTTGGATGAGGCTGAACATATTTGCCTGTCAAACTGCCTTCAGTAAATAATTTCAGTATATTGTAAGAGACAGTTTTCCTTTTATTACTGAGACCTTGCTGGTTTGTGACATGCAGATTTCAGGTGCTAGCCAAGCCTAATCTTTGGGATGTAGATTCCAGGCTCTAGCCAGACTAGTCTTTGGGATGCAAATTTCAGATGCTTGTCTTTGGGATGTAGATTCCAGTCTCTAACTGACTAGTTTTTGGGATGGAAATCCAAGAGCTTGTGGCCCAAGAAAGGTTTCAGTTTTGGTTTTGTATCTTCTTTCTGGAGGCCAAAATTACAGACCTGGGGAAAAAAAAATTGCTGGACTGCAGATGCAAGGAAACACTGTATGTTTTGCTTCCTCGGTGTTCTTTCTGTAACTCCTTTTGATGATGTCACTGCATTGCGCCCTTTAGAGGTCACTGTCGCTGTCCTCCATTGTTCATCGATTTACTCGAGCGGGCCCAGTAATATCTCCATTGTTACAATTGTTACTGTGTTTGGCATATTGAATACGTCACGGGTACCTTGCCAGGCTTTGCCCTGTGGGCGAGATACTCTCCTTAGCTTGATGAGCTCTCCGAGAGGGGCGGAGGGATTGAAATTGGGTCGGTCATGTTGGCCACTTGCAAGGCAAACGCCCTACCGCTGTGCTATCGCTCCAACCCTTTAGAGGTACCATGATCAATAAAAGGAGATTTCAGGGCTCTTTACCTTTGTCACAGTTCTGAGAGAAACTGGGTTCTGCATGACACAAATTTCTTTCACGTTCCTCGTCTCAGCAAGGAACAAACTGAACAAACCAACTGAACAAACGTTCACGCAACAATAATGGGGGACTATGAATACCCAAATACAAATGGAAACAAAGAACATGTGAAGCACTATTCAGTAGGTAACAAACCACTCGAGGGGGCTGGGAGTTACAATAGGGAGGGGGCAACATTTATGGTTGAGAGAAGAGTTCAATAGGAAAGAGGAGGGATGCTGAAAGGTGGCAAAGTGTTATGTATGAAACTCATACATAACTCAGAGATGGTACTATAAACAACAGTGCAAAAACTTATAAATTAAAAAGTGCAGTTTTTTGCTTTTTATTTATTAAAAAATTTTTTATTGAATCACTGTGAGCTGCAGTTACAAAACTTTCATGTTTCAGTTTTAGTCATACAATGATGAAACACCCATCCATCCCTCCACCAGTGTACATTTTCCACCAATGTCCTCAGTATCTCTCCCCTCTCACCCCCTTCTGCTTGACCCCTCACCATAGAAGTAGACTAGTGTGGGAGGCAAATGGGGTTTGGGGGTGATGTAGGCAGGTAGATAGGGAAAGGCCCTTTGCAATGAAACAAAGTTTCAAGGAAGAAGAATTCTAGGAATGACCCACCTTGTGGATACAGAAAACAAAGGCCTGATAAGACCACCCGCAGACCCTGAGGATTTAGGCTTCCTCCCCATGAAATTCCTCTTTTTTGACCTCCCCTTTAATCTGATGAACTTTAGTGATTCAGCCCAAAGAAGTCCATCACCGCTCCCAACCTTCCTAGCAACGAACTTTTACCTGGGAAGAAGCTTCACGTGGGGGCAGGCTGGAGAAACCCTATAAAGGCCACCTTGAACAAAGGAAGGGTGCGCATATGCTGCCTGAGCCCATGTATGCTTACGCCCACGTGGCTGAGCACATGTGGTGCCCGAGCACATGTGTCCACCGCATCTTCCCTCTTGAGATGTGTACTTTCATGCTTTCATGTCTAATGCTAGGATGTGTGTAGGGGCTCTCTCTCTCTCCACCCTTGAAGAAGCCCGTGTTCTCTCTTGAGTATGTGAGTATGTTTCTCTCTCTCTCTCTCTCTCTCTCTCTCTCTCTCTCTCTCTCTTCTCTCTCTCTCTCTCCCCCTCCGCACCTAAAAATTATCCAAATAAAATCTATTTGTTTCACTGCTTGTCTACTCCTGAAATTCCTTTCTGCGAGGCAAGACAAGAACCCAGTAACCATGGGTCCCGAGTGGCAGAGGCCGATGGGGAGAAAGTGACCATCTTTCTCCTCCCCGCTTCATATAAGTTACCCATGGGCCCCACCAACATCAGGGGTACTGGAAAAGTGAACACTGGTGGCGGGATGGATGTTGAAACACTGTATGCCTGAACCAATCATGAATAACTTTGTATTTTCATGTTGACTAAATTTTTTAAAAAAATGCTTACTCATCCAGAGTTTCGTAGAAGTAGTTTTTATGTATATTCCTTCTGTAATTCCTTGTACTTTGAAAAGGAAGTAATTGGGCTAAAAATGCTACTGTGAGCAAATTCACGTGATAAATTAAGAGGCATATTGTCAACCGTCAAGTAATGCTTAAGTATATAGATTAGAAATGGAAATTGTCCCTGTCATGTTCAAAAACTTCCTCTGAAGTAACTGCTTGACAGACCAGGTAGATGGTTCAAACAGTAGAGCACAAGTTTCATCTCTGACATTGCATCCTGCCCCCAGAACTGCCAATGGGTGGCTTCCACACTGCGACCAACCATCACCAAATCATTGGGTCTAGGGCACTGATCCAAGCAGCTCTTGGTTCCCAGCATCATTGGAGCAGCCCTATAAAAAATTACTTGTGATGATCTGCATCGTCTTAGGTCATTTTCAATGACTAACATACTAAGTGTATGTGTGTGTGTGTATGTGTGCATACATATATATATATATTTATATATAAATGAATTTTGGTTAACACCAGGCAGTGCTCTGTGCTTACTCTTGGCTCTGTGATCAGATATTACACCCAGAAATGTTAAAGGGACTGTCTCTGGGGGTGGGGGTGGGCAGGGATTAAACCAGGGTAAGCAGCTGGCAGAACAAGCACCTTGCTTTCTGTGCTATCTATCGCAGAAATCATTTTTATATGTGCTTGTGTAGGGGATATCACATAATACATACATATTTAGGGATGAGGGTCACACTTAGGAAGGCTCAGGAGTTACTTCTGACTCTGCATTCAGAAATCACTCGTGGCAGTGCTTGGGGGAGTATATGGGGTGCAGAGGACTAACCCGGGGGTTAAGTGCGTGCAAGACAAACGCCCTACTCACTATATGATCACTCTAATGCCAGTACATTTACTTTTATAATCTATATCTTTATTTTATGTGAAATTTTGAACATTTTTTCAAGTAACTATACAGATTTATTTCACTGTACTTTGAGCTTTTTGTTTTGTGATTATTTGGGGTAGTCCCCAGGAGTGCTCAGGAGGTTGAGGGACCACTCCTGAAAATAGGTGGGCTGGTGATTCAATTATAGGGCCTGGGGTGTAGTGCTGCTTGGGTCCCACAGTACCAGGGACAAGGGACACAATGGCAGAACTCTGGGTCTTCCAGGGCTGGCTGCACTAGGCAATGCTTAGAGGGCGAGGCGGTGCTACAGATTGAACCTGGGTCAGGAACATGCCTAGTTTGCTCTCTAACTACTAGTACTGTAACCTGCCCCTTCACTGTACTTTTTTTTCTATTTTTTGGCAGGGTGGGGGAGGGAGGAGCAGGCACACCCACCTCTACTTGAAACTTATTCTTGCCTCTAAGTTTAGGAATCACTCCTGGTGGACTTGGAGAACATTGCATTGTGAAGTGCTGGGGATTGAAGCTGGGTCAGATGCATATAAGGCAAACACTCTACCCACTGTGCTATCCCTTTGGCCCCTTCACCAGACTTTTAAAAAAGTGATAACTTATATTCCATAGCCTGATTAATAATTTGATTGGTGGCTATTTGTTTTTTTCAATTATTGTTGTTTCCATTTTTTAAATTTTTGTTGAATTGTTCTCAGGGAATATACATTCATGCCTCCTTGGTAACAGAAAAATTTCTCTTAGATACCAGGAAATGAAATATGTTGCAAATGACTTTGGCTGTGGGGGTGTCATGTTAACTTTAGGAGCAGAGATACTAAAAAACATCTCTGAGAATGAAGTAGGAGTAGAGTGGAAGGATGATGCCAGACTTCATTATTTTTCCACCAGGGAACAAATTTGACTAATCATCCAACCCTTGAGTCTCTTCCAACTCTAGAATTCTAAGGTAAATTCATCTCCAACTTCTTAGGGAATGCTCCATGGCACTAACTTCCTATAATAAATTGTTGTAGGGTGATTAACTAGACGTAGTTTCTCCCAGTTTTAGTAAATTTAGATTGATAGCTCTGTGTCAATGGGTTTTTAGCAAATTCTGCTGCTTATGTACTCTGTTTATTGAATCATGGGAAAAATCAGAGTGCATTTAGTAAGAAGTTTTATTCCGTGTATCTGACAAGAGCAATCAGTAACATCCCAAGTTTCACAATTAATTAGCACATCAATGTCTGGAAATGATGGAATTAACTGAAAACTTGCTGATTCTGTAGGAAATAGGGTTTGAGGAATAGGGCCCAGATACGGAATCAGACAGATCCGATCCATTCTCAATGTCCCCACATATTGCTGTGAAACTACAAGCAGTTATTTAACTTTGCCCAAGAAATCTGCATAACAGAACTATCAGGTGTTAACTTCATAAGTTTGGGCTATGGAATAAAAATTCCATAAAATACAAATCATTCCAGAGATTTTCTTGTGGAGACTAATAAACAAAAAGACAAATGTGAATATGTCTCAGCTGTCTCCTTTGCTACCTAGGATTTTGTGATAACTGTATTGTTTTCAGTTAACACAGGGTAGTCACCTCCTCTTTCTACATCTGTTTTATCATAGTATAATTTCCATTGAAGATGAAAATTCTTTGATTTTTATAGGAACTTCTACTATTTATTCATTTCATCATTCCAATCTGGTGTTTTGAGCAGTATTAAGGATATTATTTATCATCCTAACCTGATGTGCTTTGAATAAAAAGTATTTTACTTTTAAGTAATTTTATGATTTAAATATATGTGGATACAATATAATTAATTTTTATACAAGTACCAACATTATATTTCAGCACTGTTATACTCTGCTCACTGTCAGAGTGCAAAGAGGTCTCCACCATTATCCCAAGATCTCTAACTCTTCGCATCTTCAGATCACAGTTCCATGGACTTATCTCAGGGTTTGTTTTGGTAGGGATTGCTTTGTTCTCATATATTCCATATGTGAGAAAATTCATCTGGTATTTTTTCTTTTTCTTTCTAACTCCCCTTAGCATGACATCCTCCAATTGCAACTAACTGCAAAGTTTCATCTTTTTTCATAGCTGAGTAATATTCTTTTTTCATTAATTCATCTGTTGTTGAATACATAGGTTGTTGTCAAGTAAATAATGCTGTAGTGAACCTGTATGTACAAATGTCCTTTCAGATGAATGTTTTTGTGTTCTTAGAGTTGCCGAGGAATAGAATTGCTAATCATATGGAAGCTCTGTACATGATTTGAGAGTTTCCAAACATATTCCAAAGATACTGAACCAGGCATCAGTCCAACTGCAGACAGTGAAAATTCCTTTGCAACTACATCCTCACCTACACTTATTGTTTCTGGACTTTTTAATATAGATAATTATCTTTTGTATGAGATGATATGTCACTATTGTTTCAATTTGCCTTTCCTTTCACTTCTTTATTTACCTGCTGGTCATATTTGTGTCTTTCTTGAGGAAGTGCCCGTTCACCTACTTTCCTCATTTTTGATGGGGTTGTTTCATTGCTCTTAAGTGTTAAGAATGCTTTATATATCTTAGATATTTGTCTTTTGTCTGAGGTATGATGTCTGAACATGTTATCCCAATCTGTAGTGTGTCTTTATATTTTAGAACTAATTCTTTTTACTTCCATAGGTTTTTAGTTTGACAAAATCCAATATGTTTACTTTTGCCTAATTGTTCTGTCAAGAATTTTCAGGTGAAAGCTTCCTGTGAGGCAAAAACTTAGGCACTGGGTATTTCTTTCAGTCATACTGTTGTGGTTTAACTTCTGCTTGACTTTAACTATAGAAAAGAACTTAGTAAGCTGATTATTTCAATACAATTCTAAGGTATGAAAAAATGCTGTCAATTCAGATGGAAAGTCAATAGGGGCATTAAAAAATGCTCAGCATCACTCATCATAAGGAAAATCTAAATTCAGATGACAATGAGATACCTGATATGGTGAGACAGTGAGAAGGGCAAATATCAAAAATAGTAGGAACAATGTTTTTGGCAGGATGTGGTGAAAAAGAAACTCTCATCCATTGCTGGTGGGAATGTTGTTTGATTCAATCTCTTTGGAAAACAGTATGGAGAGTCCTCAGTAAATATAAAATTGAGCTGTCATATGACCCAGCAATTCCACTTTTTGACATCTATCCCCAGAATTTTTAAAACATTCATTCCGAAGGACATATACACACCATTATTCATTGCTGTGATTAGCAGAATAAATAAAACACGGAATCAAAGTAGATGTCGAATAACATGAATGGATTATGAAGATGATATGTATATTCACAATGTAATACTATGTAACTGCAAGGAATGATAAAAAAACTATGCAATTTGCTGCAATTTTGTTGAAACTGGAAGATACCACATCAAGTGAAGGAAGTCAGAAGAAGAAAGACAAACACAGGATGATCTCACTTATGTGTGATATATAGAATAACTGGATGAGAAAATGTGAAGGATTAAGGGAGGAGTTTCTGTATAATCCTTGATTCTAGAGATTAGAGAAGAAAACAGAGAAGGAAAGAAATCAAGGGGAGAAGGAAGAAGATGAGAAAGGAAAGTAATGGGGAAAAGGGACCCGGGCTTTGGTTATGCTAGTATTGTGGGAGAGTGGTATAAGTTATATATCCAGAGCACAGATTCAACAAAACTGAAAACAGGAGATCTAAGCTTCAACCACCAAACTTTGCAATGTGCCTGTCAAGGAGGCGGGCAGAGGATGGGGGGAGGGGGTTGGGTAGGATGGAGCACGAGAACAGTGGTGGAAGTTGAAACTTATGGTGGGATTGGCGTTTAAATACTATATGCCTAAAAGTCAACTACCAATAACTTTGTAAAGCATGATTCTTTAATTTAAAAAAATTATTTTTAAAAAAGTTGTCAACTCAACGATCTTCAATCAAATCTCCCTTCCTATCTCTCACTATTTTTGCAACTCAGTTGAACTGGTATTTGCTGACAACTAAGAATAGTGGTGGCTCTGTACATGGCTGAATGATAGTTTTCACTGTTTTTTGCAAGACCTATAAAGGGATGTTTTCCGTACTGATGTGTAAAGCTTAGAGGAGCAAATTTTTAAAACTTTAGGCAATTTTTACTCTTTACCTGGATCAGCCTGTGCTTCCTTATCTGTGTATCATTTATTTCATACATCATTTTCTCCTCAATGCTATAGTGTGTGTGTGTGTGTGTGTGTGTGTGTGTGTGTGTGTGTGTGTGTGTAGGAAAGAGGAGGATAGAGGTTCTCTTTTTGTAACTTGTGCAATGAGGGTGGGGACCATAAGAGATTTGTCCTTATGCTTTAATCTGAAATAAGCAGCAATAAAAACTTGAGCTGGGCGTGCCTACGTTTATTTTAGATGTCAAAGAAAGTTGATGGCAGAGAATAGAAGCAGTTTCCAGTTTCATAATATATTTATAAAAGAGTGATAGCACAGCAGGTAGGGCCTTTGCCTTGCATGCAGCCGACATGGCCAAGCCATGTTCGATTCCTGTCCCTCTTGGGGAGCCCGGCAAACTACTGAGAGTATTGCACTCGCACTGCAAAGCCTGGCAAGCTACCCGTGATGTATTCGATATGCCAAACACAGTAACAACAAATCTCACAATGAAGACTGGGCCCACTCGAGCAAATAGATGAACAATGGGAGGACAATGACAGTAACAGTGATTGTTAGTAGGCTTACCTTCCAGTTTTAATCATTACAGCTGTTTACTCATGTACTGACTGGAAGTGATACATGCCATAGCAGGGATTTGGCCAATGTGATGATCAAAGATTATTCCGATTGGCTTTACCCCTTCAAACATGTGGGCCATCCACAACAGTCAGTCAGACCAGTTGCTGTCTCATAATTCCTCAATACCCCATCTGTTTCAGGGACTCATTTTTCTGATTAGTTGGAAGAATTATGAACCAGTTTTATAGTGAGCTACATGGTGAGCTACAAAGAGTGATATTTATCAGTTTCATGTCAGTAATATGTAATTTGAAGCATCTGTCGGATGTCTGGTCTTTCACCCGCAGTTATGGGGAGGTCACTCAGAGGTTTCATATAACCAGTATAAGGCAGCACAGTGTTTTGGTGATCTTATACAACCTAGACTGAATCTGTTTAAGCTGTAACACAAACATCATCAGTTGGCAGAGTATGTATCTTATGTGAGGACATTTTCCTTGGCTATTTTTTTTTTTTGGTGGAGAAAAGGGATAGTGTTGGGAATTAAACACAAGGCCTTATGAATTCAAGACACGAGCTTTACTACTCAGCTACAATCATGGCTTCTTGTGCATGGCAGTGAGTGACCCCATTGTACAGGGCTCATTTCCAGTGGTATACAAGAGGTCATGAAATTTCTTTTTGATCAAACAATTTATTATTTCGGTCATCTGTTTGTCTGTTTGTGAATTAACTTTCTCGTGTAGAAATTAAATGAAAATAGCACCAATAACAAATGGAACTGAGTGTCAGTTTGTTATTAGCTGTTAATACCTTTCACCTCATTCACTGTATGCAGGAACCCTCATTCTGAGTGTACAGCAAGAAGATAAAGGAAACATTCCTATAGCCTGAGAGCCTGTTTGAGATGATCCTAACTTGAGCTCTTTAATTCAGAGTATTTTAAGTTATTTTCTTAACCATGATAAACAAAATGTTTAACTTAATATCCACAAGGAAACCTAAAATAACACTTTCATCTTTTAAATTAAGACTATTAGAGATCAGAGAGATAACTCAAGGGACTGGAGCACATGCTGGGCATATAGGAGACTTGAGTTCAATTTTGAGCACTGCTCTGAATGACTACTAAGTAATTATCCAAGAGTAGTACCAGAGATAATCCTGGATATTGCCCCTTAAACCAACAGGAGCAAAATATGAGTATCAATATTATATTTAATTTTTAAGACTTGAGCAACAGTACAGAGGGTAGGAAGTTAGCCTGGCCAATCTGGGTTTGATTCCTCTGCCCCTATTGGAGAGTCTGGCTAGCTACCAAGAGTATTCTGCCAGCATGACAAAGCCTGGCAAGCTACCCGTGACGTATTTGATAGGCAAAAAAATAAAAGAAAAGTAACAACAAGTCTCACAATGGAGATGTTACTGGTACCCACTTGAGAAAATCTATGAATAGGAGGACAGTGCTACAGTGCTTGACTACTAGAACAATTATTCTAAAATTAATCCAATCTTCTATTTTTAAAAATTGAGGTGAGAAATCTCCAGGCTCTTGCAGAGTTGGGGATGGGTGACCTTCTCCCATCTTCCTGTTCTGCTGGGAGCTGCAGTCATGTTCAAGGACTACCTCTGGAGTCATGTAAGCTCATTAATGGCCATGATTCAGGGACTTACAAATAAATCATTAAAGAGATCAACAAGCTTCAGAGGTGACTTTGGATCCCAAAGTCATCATTCAGTTAAACCTTACCTCCAGCTGCATCACCCTATTTAAAATTTTAGAATTCCTGGAGCAATATCTCACACTCTATACCAGGAGTAGCACACCACATTGGGTGGGGTGTGAAGTAGAAGGTAACTGATCTTGATCATAGAGAAAAAATATTAGCACACAAGGCTCAACCTGTAACAGCATATAAATCATCTCTTATAGAAGGGCTAAATGACTCCAGGTTGAGATACAATAACCCTCCTACACTTTCTCCTTAGGAAACTTTTTTTGATCATTTTTATCAGGTTATTGATAACAAGCAGTAGAAAATAAATTATTTAGAGCCTGCTATTGGGGCAACCTTGGGTGGTAGTTGGGAAAATTTATAATAATCGTTTTAAAATAATGGTGAGAAGGTATAATGGTTGTGGGATTGGTGTTGGAAAACTTTTTTGTGATGCTCAGGGCTTACTCCTTGAGGACTCAGAAAACCATACTGAATGCTGGGAATCAAACCCAGGTCATGCAGAGCAAGCTTGCTACCCATTGTACTATTTCTCTGGCCTTGGAAAATTAAGCAATTTAATGAGAAAACATCAGTATCATTCAGCGTAGTCACAATGTTGTACAACGATCACCTCTATCCAGTTTTAAAACACCTTTTTATCACTACATGCATAAACTTCACATTCATTAAGCATTCAGTCTACCATTCCCTCCCCCAACTCTCTGGAACCTACCCATCTGCTTCTTGTCTTTATGAATTTACATATTCTAGATCTCATAAAGATGAATTTATACAGTATGCGACCTTTTCATTCTGGCTCCTTGCAGTTGGCATATGTTTTTGATGTTCATCCACATTAAAACATCTATCATTATTACATTTCTTTTTATAGTCGAGAAACAGTCTGTCAGATGTATATACTACTTGTGCTTATCATTGATTTAGAGGTGGACATTTGGGTTATTTTTACCTCTTAAAAAGGTTATTTTTACCTTTAGATGTTGAGGATAGTGCTACTGTGAACTTTTTTTTATACAGTATCATTTTTTATTACTGTTTTAATAAAAAGTTAAATATTCTTTGTAACACCTATTATTTTCTTTTAATAATAGTTATAGTGAATAAGGATCTAGAAGTTCTTTGGTACTAGCCTGACCTACAGGAAACTGCGAAGGTAGTTTTGAAAACTTGAAAGTGCACTAGATAGAACTTCATGCTGTATGGGGCAATAAAGATCTAATAAAAGGTAAACATGCTGGTAATTATAAAAACTAGTACTATTGTTAGAAAAATTTATATCTCTTATTTTTGTTTGCCACATGATTTAAGAAACTAAATGAAGAAAATAATTATTAATCATTTTATTTATTTTTAATTTATTGTTAATCTTATTGATTCACCATGAGATATAGTTACAAGCTTTCATGTCTTTTCATGTTACAATCACACAATGATCAAACAATTATCAAACAATCACACAATGATCAAACCCCCATCCCTCCACCAGTGCACATACTCACCACCAATATCCCAGTATTCCCCCCTTTTCCCACACTCCCCCTGCCTCCATGGCAGACAATATTCCCCATATTTTCTCTCTACTTTTGGGCATATTCCCCATATTTTCTCTCTACTTTTGGGCATTATGGCTTGCAACGCAGATACTTTTGGTATCTGCATACTTGTTTGGTCCTTTATCTACTTTCAGCACCCATCCCCCATTCCGACCAATTCCTCCAACCATCATTTTCTTTCGGAGAGCCCGGCAAGCTACCGAGAGTATTCGATATGCCAGACACAGTAACAACAAAGTCTCCAATGGAGACGTTACTGGGCCCGCTCGAGCAAATTGACGATCAACGGGAGGGCCTTTACCTTTACCTTTTATCATTTTCTTAGTGATCCTTTCTCTATTCCAGTTGCCTCTCCCTGTCTGCTCGTGATGCAGGCTTCCAACTCTGGAGCAATCTTCCTGACCCTTCTATCTACTGTCCTTGGGTGTTGGTGTTGTGTTATGTTATTTTATACTCCACATATGCATGTAGTCCTTCTATACCTGCCCCTTTCTTTCTGACTCGTTTCTCATAGCTTGATACTTTCCATGTCTATCCACTTATAAGCAACTTTCATAATTTCATCTCTCCTAACAGCTCCATAGTATTCCATTGTGTAGATGTCCCAAAGTTTCTTTAACCAGTCGTCTGAATTATTAATCATTTTAAACTTTGGATTATAACTGCACATTTTGTCCTCTATATAATCAAAGAAAGACTTATGTAAAGAAAATAATTGTAATTCTTTCTTTGCTTTTGTCTTAAATATATCAAAAGAATTTATGGTAACAATAATTAAGTTGATATGGGGAAAGAACTCTATAGATTAAAAGTTTTTGTACATTAAATATAAGGTGATACAAATTAAAATGAAAATTTAGGATATTAAATGTTTTAAAATTTAGGATTTAAATGCAATTACCATTGTTGCTGCAGAAAAAAAGTAGTTGTCAAATATTTAAGAAATGTCAAGAGAAGAGAATACAATTATTTCCTTCAAAAATCAATTAAACATAAAGGAATACAATAATGCTAAGAATTAAAAGGACAGTGGACCAATAATATACAGGGCAAACATGGTTTAAATCAAATTTAGCAATTTTTTTAACCACTCCTTTATGTTTATTCAAATAATGTTTCTGTAAGATGTATTAGTCTGATGGTAGCCACAAAGAATAAACTAATTATATACAGAAGAAAAACAGAAAGGATTTGGTAGATGTCACCAAACTATGAAGAAAAAAATCAACTTAAGAAAAGAATGAAATGCAAGTAGATAATTCTTAATTGTCAATAATTAATGAGACTTGTGTAAATTTTTCATTTGAAATGCAGAAAGTAGATAAATTGATTAAAAAATAAATAATGCTAACAAGGTAGATTGATCAATATTGTGGAATATATGCCTTGTTTATGTGAAGCCCTGTTTTCTATCTCTACCATGTACTGAACTCCCAAACACTGCTGGTATAAGTTTAGTGGTCCCCCAAGCACCTCTTGGTGTGGCCTTACTGGTTTCTAGAACTTTCAGTCTCGAGCAGGCAGCCTGAGTGCTAAACAGTCAGGTCTTGTATTCTGGGCTGCATATCACCGAAAGTGTTCCCAGATCACAGTGAACGATAGGAGATTACCCCCAAATTAAAATTCAGCAATATTCTTGCTGGAATAAACTAACTTTAAACCCTACAGACTGGAATAGAACATTTGCTCAATACTCGTCTGGAAAGTAGTATATAAAGTACTTATAAATCTTAACAAAATACAATCCCATCAAAAAATGGGAAGAGATAAACAAACACCTCCTCAAAGAAAATGTGTTGATGGCCAATATGTATATGATATGTACATGAAAAGTGACCTTCATCACTTAGTACCAGGCAGAAGCAAATCAAAGCAGCAAATGAAATGTCACTTCATACCCATGGGACTGGTTCATATGAAAAAAAAAAAACTAGTTCTGGTGCTGATGTGTGGAAAAATGAGCCCTAATTACTCTTGGAGGGTCTGCCAATTTGCTTCAACTCTATGGAAAATAATATGGACACTCAAAAAACTAAGAATTGCGCTTCCATAAGATGCAGCAATTCTACTTTTTAACATTGATCCCAAAGGTTATAATTTGTAATTGTCAAGATCTGGAAACCACCAATGCACAAGAACAGATGAGAAATTGTAATGTATATATATGTGTAATATATATATGTAAGGTATATGTATATATACATATGTAATATATATATATATTACAATTTCTCATCTGTTATCATATATAGCACTGTAGCACTGTCTTCTGTTGTTCATCGATTTGCTTGAGTGGACACCCGTAACGTCTCCATTGTGAGACTTGTTACTGTTTTTGGCATATCGAATATGCCACAGGGAGCTGTCAGGCTCTGCTGTGTGGACAGGATACTCTTGGTAGCTTTCTGGGCTCTCCGAGAGGATATATATATATATATATATATATATAAAACTATGATTATATATATATGATATATATTTAACTATTTGAGATACATATTATATATATGTATCTCAAATAGTTAAAAGAAATCTCCAAATTAGCTCTCCAATAAATATTAACTGAATTTCATAACAATAAGAGAATTCTCACTTGGAAGTAATAAGAAATGAAAACATATAAAATGTGAGAAAGTAGGAGAAAATTAATAGTGCTCTTTATTTTCAAATTTATTGATATTTTTCTTATTTTCTCCACTCTCTTAAATTTATAAATATTCTAAAATTTAGATATTTCATTTTATAGTTCTAAAATTTGGATTTAAAAAAAGATATTATTTTTATATGTAAATTTAGTATTATTAAGATATTTTCCTTTTCATCATTGAATGAATGGAAAGAATCTTTGATATATTCCTTTTTTCTCAGTTCAACATTTGGCTCAAATCAGGATTGGCAGACACAGATTTTATATTCTTTTGGAAATGGGTACTATTGCTCTAATTCTTCTTTTGATGAATAATTTCAAATTTTATTGCAGGAATTTTGTATAGTTTATTGAAAATCTATAAATTTTTTTTCTTACTTCTCTGGGGAAGAAAATTGAATTAGGTAGTTAGATGTCACCAGCATTAAAATGGTGGTATATTTGTATTTTCATTTGAAAAAAAATTTCTATTTCTATATATAATACTGTTATTTTCTGCTTGTGTGTGTATGTGTATGTGTGTGTGTGTGTGTGTGTGTGTGTGTGTCCACAGTGCTGAGGCTTATTCCCGGCTCTGCACTCGGGGATCACTTCTGGATGCCTCAGGGGTCTATAGTGGGTGTTGGGGATGGAACTCCTCTTGGCCAGGTGTAAGACAAGTGTCCTACCACTGTATTACTGCTCTGGTTCAAAGACTTATTTTTTTATGAGATCCTAATAATCCATTGTTACCTTTAAGATGTGGAGGTAGACAACAAAAACTACTGGATTATCTCTAGGTGGGATATAGAAAAGCAAAACAAGGAAACAGACAAAAGCAACAAGAGAGCAAACAAAAGCAAATGAAATAAACTCTTGGCCACAACTATTGGACGAAATATAGTAGGACTGAAGTGAAGAGGGGCCTAGTGGATTGTGATGGCTGGATATTGGTACTTTGGTGGTGGATGCAGTGCGATAGCATATATTAAAGAGATTTAAATTGTGCCTCTAACCATGCTGAGACCACTCTCCGCACACATGAAGGTACTGGCAGAGGGACAAAGTCACGCGGGTTCCAGGACCAAGATCTCCAAGCCTACTCGGATTGGAGTCGAGCATCCTCCACCCAGATCCTCCAAATTCCAGTAGGCGGGGGTCACACCCACCAACTGGCCCCCTGGCACCGTGTAATCCCATCAGCGGCCAAGACTTAGAGACTATAAAAACCAGATCCTGGAAGAGAAGAGTGCAGTCTTCTGCCCCTGCGCCTGACTGTCCTCGCTCGCCGGGACCCCTTGGAGGGGAGCGGGTTGAGCTTTCCTCCCCGCCCCAACCAGGGCTCCGGCAGCCAAAGACCTCCAGGACCAGCCACCACCATGCTGAAACCACTCTCCGCACACATGAAGGTACTGGCAGAGGGACAAAGTCACGCGGGTTCCAGGACCAAGATCTCCAAGCCTACTCGGATTGGAGTCGAGCATCCTCCACCCAGATCCTCCAAATTCCAGTAGGCGGGGGTCACACCCACCAACTGGCCCCCTGGCACCGTGTAATCCCATCAGCGGCCAAGACTTAGAGACTATAAAAACCAGATCCCGGAAGAGAAGAGTGCAGTCTTCTGCCCCTGCGCCTGACTGTCCTCGCTCGCCGGGACCCCTTGGAGGGGAGCGGGTTGAGCTTTCCTCCCCGCCCCAACCAGGGCTCCGGCAGCCAAAGACCTCCAGGACCAGCCACCACCATGCTGAGACCACTCTCCGCACACATGAAGGTACTGGCAGAGGGACAAAGTCACTCGGGTTCCGGGACCGAGATCTCCAAGCCTACTCGCATTCGCGGCCGCGCGACATCTTATTATGACATCTTATTATCTCATTCCTACTTTGAACAAACTGGCAGGTTACCGAATGTAGCCTGCCCACAGGGCAGAGTCTGGCAAACTCCCCGTGGCGTACCCAATATGCCAAACACCAGTAACAATGATGGGTCTCATTCTCCTAAAGAGCCTTGAATATAATCTCAGGGCTAGGATGAAGGAGATGTTACCGGGGCCTGCTTGAGGCAATCAACGAATAACAGGATGATTTGTGATTTGTGAAACCATATAGAGTCTTGTTAACCTCTATAAAAATGAAAGAGGTTTTAAATTGCAGTATCTTGTTACTAGACTCTTTTCCCCAGTAGATTCCTGGTGAAGTTTTACATTTCTCTGAGGATCATCTGTGCTCTCATTTTCATCACCCCATTAACTGTTTGCAGGCTGTGTGTCTTCATGCTTTGCACCAGGTACTGAGAAAATGTTCCCTTGTCTAGAGAGAAATGCATAATGACAATAATAGTACATCGATTCAAAAAACTCTTCTTTTAAAACTATCATTCTTTATTGCTTCTTGTTTGTCTCACGATATCAACCTTTTTTTTAAATGATGTAACAGTTATAACAGATGGCAGAGTTTTTTAAATGTCATTATTTAAAAAATATATGCTTGGCAAAACGCTGACAATACCCCCTCACTTTTATCAAATAGTAAATTACTTTTATATGGGCAATAAATTAACATAGCTAACCAATTAAAAATGAAAAAATAAAAAGTGAATGATCTTGCACTCCATCTACATCTGTTACTGATTTCTTCGAATTTTTGGAGTTTTGTTATTCATATCTATATTTTTATCTTTTCCAAATTTATGTAGACAAAAGATATAAATGCTCTATTCCTTATTCTTTTCACATAGGTATATTTCTCTTGTTTTGTTTTATATCTCATTAAGTAGAAACATTTTTCTATTCTTAATTCTAAGTTTTTGCTTCTTCTAAGTTTTTACAAACAATACTGACATTATTTATCACTTAACACTCAAGAAAACATATCTGCAGGACAAATTCTTTGAAGTTGAATTACTGGGTATATGAAATTTAAGCAGTTTTGGGACTTTTATGACATTGCCAAATTTTCTTTTCATGGCAACAAAATAGAATTGTTACACCAATTTTCATGCCCCAGAGTACATGAAAATATCTATTTTTCACTCAATCCCACAAACAACAAAATAGTTAAATAATTACATACTAATAGGCAAAAATTGATTAACTATATTTTTAAATTTAAGTGATGCTATTATGAATGTAGGTCCACATATTTTTATATCTTTAAAAGCCATTTGTGTTTCATTTTCTGTTAATATATTTTATACTTTTCTCATTTTTCTCTGGGTTTTGGTCTTATTCTTTATGATTTTCTGGTTGTGAACATTATTGCCTTATTTTTTTTGTTTTTGTTTTTGTTTTATTAGTGAAACACCATGAGGTACAGTTGTAGACTTACAAGTTGTTGTGCTTGGGTTTCAGTTATACAATGATCGAATACCCATCCCACCACCAGCGCCCATTCTCCACCCGCACCAATCCCAGTATCCATCCCATCTCCCCGTTCCCCATCCAACGCTCTCTCTGTGGCAGGGCCTCCCTTTTGTTCTCTCTCCTTTTGGGTGCTGTGGTCTGCAGAAGAGACATTGGGTGGCAATCATGTTTGGTCTATAGTCTACCTTCAGCATGCATTCCCATCCTGGGCGGATCTTTCCTGCATCCTTTATTTGGTGCTCCCTTCTCTATCTGAGCTGCCTTTACCGCTAGAGTGTGCGGCTGGCCTCTAAGCCATGGAGTGAACAACCTGGTATTTATCACAGCTGTCCTTGGGTGTTAGTCTCTTATTTTCTTACTTTATTTTACCCAGATGAATGAAATCTTTCTATGTCTGTCCCTCTCTTTCTGACTCATTTCACTTAGCATGGTATTTTCCATGTAGTACCACTTGTAACCTCCCGAACTTCAAACTCTACTACAAAGCAATAATAATTAAAACAGCATGGTACTGGAACAAAGGCAGAGCTGCAGACCTATGGAACAGGGTTGAATATACTGACATCTCCCCTCAAATATATAATCATCTAATCTTTGATAAAGGAGCAAGAAATGCGAAGGTGAGTAAGGAAAGCCTTTTTAATAAATGGTGCTGGCAAAACTGGACGGCTTCGTGCAAAAAACTGGGCTTAGATCTCTGTCTAACACCATGTACAAAAGTAAGATCAAAATGGATCAAAGACCTCAAAATCAGACCAGAATCCATAAGGTACATTGAAGACAAAGTTGGCAAAACCCTCCATGACATTGAAGCTAATGGTATCTTCAAAGATGTCACGCCACTGACCAAGCAAGTGAAAACAGATAGACAAATGGGACTATCTTAAACTAAGAAGCTTCTGCACCTCAACAGAAACAGTGACCAAAATATAAAGATAGTCTACAGAATGGGAAAGGATATTCATTGAATACCCATCTGACAAGGGGTTGGTATCAAGGATATACAAAGTACTGGTTGAACACCACAAGAAGAAAACATCCAACCCCATCAAAAAGTGGGGTGATGAAATGAACAGAAACTTTCTCAAAGAAGAAATCCGAATGGCTAAAAGGCACATGAGAAAATGCTCTACATCATTAATCATCAGGGAACTGCAAATCAAAACAATAATAAAATATTATTTCACACCACAGAGACTGGCCCACATTCAAAAGAACAAAAGCAACCTGTGTTGGGGCGGATGGTGCGAGAAAGGGATCCTCCTTCACTGCTGGTGGGAATGCCAACTGGTTTAACCCTTTTGGAAAACAGTATGGACGATTCTCAAAAAATTAGAAATTGAGCTCCCATTTGACCCAGCAATACCATTCCTGGGAATATACCCCGGAGAGGCAAAAAAGTATAGTCGAAGTGACAACTGCACTTGTCTGGTCATTGCAGCACTGTTTACAATAGCTAGAATATGGAAAAAACCTGAGTGCCCGAGAAGAGATGACTGGTTAAAGAAACTTTGGTACATCTACACAATGGAGTACTATGTAGCTGTTAGAAAAAAAGAAAACATATTGCCTTATTTTTTATTTGTGGATATTTTTAGTCTTAGATCTTCATAACCATCAGAGAATTTTATTTTATTTATATTATTTTGTTTTCATTTAGGAAGAGTTGGCCATACCCACTGTGCTCCAGGGTTATTATTGTCTCAGTATCATATTTTGGGGTTGTTCCTAGTGCTACTCAGAGACCATGAGGTGCCCAGGATGGACAAAGTCCTCCTGCATGCAAAAAAACATGCTCTAGCCTTTTAACAATCACCTGGGCCCTATTTGTTTGATTTTTAAGAGAAATAATACATGCGATAAGTTTTCCCCTTGCATGTGGCTAACTATAGTTTGAGCTCTTTCACTGCTGTGTGGTTCTCCCCCCGCCCTCTGCCACCCCAATCATGATCAAGGGTTATTTCTGAACATAGAGCTAGACATCACCCCAGGTCATAGCTGGGTTGGGCAACCAAACTCTAAAACAACAGAAAAAACCACCACCACAACCAACAACAACAAAACAGTGCAAAAACAAAACAAAACAGAACAAAACTGAATTCTATCTTGTTTGCTATTAAGATGGAAACCCCTGCCATTTGATTGATGTCCTTGCATTTTCCAAATTTTTCTGTATTAATCTTTCTTATTTTTATCCATTCTGAACCCTAAAACTCCTTTGCATTTATTGTTATTACCTTTATCTTGTCCTCATTTTATCAATGTATTTTATATTGAGCTTGTTTGGAGGTTCTAGCAGGGGAGCGCAGCTACTCGTATACCCTCGACCAAAGACTGGTCCTTCTCTATCGGGGAAGGCCGTCCTCTTCGACCGAGCACGCAGCTTCGGGAGGGACGCACATGGAGCGGTGAGGGAGGAAGGGGACACCCGCCTAGCCAGCCAGATCAGCCGAATCAACCCTGGCGATCAATGGGGTGACAGATGTCGCAGCCAGATCGCTCCAGCCCTATAGCACAGCGGGTAGGGCATTCACCTTACACACAGCCAACATGGCCGACCCGAGTTCGATTCCTCCGCCCCTCTCGGAGAGCCCGGCAAGCTACCGAGAGTATTCGATATGCCAGACACAGTAACAACAAAGTCTCCAATGGAGACGTTACTGGGCCCGCTCGAGCAAATCGACGATCAACAGGAGGGCCTTTTATTTTATATTATCTGTACATATTTTAGAGTTTATTTAAAAGTCTTCCACTCTGTGAAATGAATAAAGAAAACAAAGAAGTAAATCCACCTGATTTATTTCTTGTCTCATGTTGAACACTTAAAATTTTTAATTAAAAAAATTTCTTTTATCAACATGATTTACCAAGATGTTCATGTGAGGGACAGGCCCAAAATGGACCACCAGAATTAATTTCGCTTAGCTTAACAGGAACCCGCATTGCAAAATAACTGGTTTTTCTGCCCCTGAGCAAGGAATTCAGATACAGGTGCCCTGAGTTGCAGGTCACGAGAAGGGTGGGGGTCAGACCAGATAACCAGATGTCTCTCACAAGACCCAGGACTGTCCTAAAAACCAAGACGTTCCTAAGCACTGACGCAAATGCTGATCTTTAAACTATAGGCTAAGGAGTGATGAACTTTTAAATGGATTGGTCAGGAAAGTGTGGGTTGTTACAAATCTATTGGCTAAGAAATGCGCGGGCTCTGCTATAACAGCTGGTGAAGGCCTAGATAAGATCTCCTTTGGAGAAGCTCGGGATCTTGCCCATCCTGCCAGACCTGCGTGTCTGTGTAGGCGGCTCAACCCTGGCTAGCCAGTTCTACAATAAACCCTGCTTGCAGTTTGCAGTCTCTGGAGTATCTTTGTCGTTAAAGGGAGGTCACAATCCACATCCTAACAGTTCATAATACAGTTGTTTCCAATACCTATCCCACCACTAGTGTAACTGACCCTCCGGCCACTAGTGTTTTCTGCCCACCACCCCAGCCTACCCTCTTGCAGGCACAAATAAATTTACTTTAAATTGTTTATTACAACACCAGGGCAAATGGAAAAATCAAAACTTAGATCAATAAAATTTAAGTTATGAGAGTTGTTATATCTCACAATTACTTGTCACTTGTATCACTTGTCATCCCGCTGATCATCGATTGCTTGAGCGGGCGCCAGTAATGTCTCCATTCATCCCTGTCACATGCTAGTATAGTCCAATGGCAACTGCTTGCTCCAGAAACACGAAGAATCTCAAACTGTTTGTTCAGGGTTTTGACAAAGAAGTCTGACCGTCTCGTAGGTAGGTGGCCACACGTCCTTTTGACGTTCCATAGAATCCAGTCGGTAACAGTTCTAGTCCAGTGGTAATCTCCAAATCGCATTATGTGTCCAGCCCATCTGATTTTCGACACCTTGGCAAATGAGACAGTGTCCCTGATTCTCAATCGTTGATGGTGGTTGGAATTCCATCAATGGAGTCACATATCACAAAGTGAAATGTGATGTTTCAAACACAGCTCTTTCGATTCCTCTTTGGCATACCCGAGTAGTGTTCTCGTCCTGTTATCATAGGGCCCAGGTCTCTGAGGCGATGTTAATGCAGGAAGAATGGTGGAGTCGAAAAGATGTGTGTGGAGCCGGAGGTTCTTCATCCTATTAACAACTTCTTTGATGCTCTTGAAGGTGTTTGATGTCGCTCTCTTCCTCCTGCGCAGTTCTGGGGCCAAGCAATTCCTCATGTTGAATTCTCAACCCAGGAACACATAGCTGCTGCATTTGGAGATGTTCGTTCCGTTGAGAGCAAATGGACCATCAGGGACTAGTTCATCTTTCATGAACATTGTCTTGGTGAGATTCAGCTGCAATCCGACCTTTCCACACTCTCGTCGAAGTTGGCCAGCATTTGGGCCTCTTGGCTAATATTTGGTGTTATTAGAATGATGTCATCAGCGAAGCGGAGGTGGTGTAGTTGCCAACTGTCTATCTTAACTCACATTTCTTCTCATTCCTGTCATCGCATGACATTCTCAAGGATGGCACTGAAGAGTTTCGGTATGTCACAATGGTGTTACTAAATTCATTGAAGATTTATTGGGCTGGTTGGTGTTAGCTGAGCCTTTTGTGTTGTTGGTTTTGCTCATTGAACTTGATGGTCTTCTACTCAGCTTTCCTATTAGATTTGCTACGATCTATTGGGCTGACAGTACCTTGAAGTTTGCAGGTGTAGCATGCTCTTCTATATGGTTAATAGGTACAGTATCTATGGAACTGGAATGATTTGATGGCTTGGCAGCTTGATGAGGTTCAGTTGTGGAGCTGGGCTGTTTCAGCCGGATTGGTCTACCTAGGAAGGTTGGGCACTTGTCTGCCAAAAAGATGAGGGGTTTGGACAGGGGCTGCTGTGTTTTCTGGTTGTGGGGATGGGAAAGAATCTGTACATCCCCATTCTGAAAATGGTCCAGAGTCCTACCTGGGGAAATTCAGCTGCTCGTCTTTATTTTTTGTCACTTGTTTCAGTTTTTGTTTGGGAGCCACACTCTGCAATGCCCAGGACTTATTCCCTGCTCTGCATGCAGGGATCACTCCTGGAGGCTCAGGAGACCAAATGTGGTGCTGGGGATAGAACCTGGGTCAACCACCTGCAAGGCCAGCTCTCTCCCCACTGTACTATGTTCTATTTAAGATGTTGTGAAACTAGGTCCAAGGGTGTTGGATGTGGCTGTAGGTTGCAAATGTTCAGATAGAAAGGGTGATCTGCCAGTCCCCATTCCAAGAAGGCCCCAGGGTTCTCAGCCTGGACTGGCCGACTTGGGAAGGTTCGGGGACAGCATCATTCATGTTGAACATGAATTCATATTCCAGTAATGTTTGTTGATGCCACCCTCGAGAACATCATGCGACGACTGGAATGGGAAAACATGGGAGTGAAGATAGATGGTCGGCAACTACACCACCTCCGCTTTGCTGATGACATCGTTCTAATAACACCAAACATCAACCAAGCGGCACAAATGCTGAACGACTTTGACCGTGAATGTGGAAAGGTCGGACTACAGCTGAATCTTACGAAGACAATGTTTATGAGAAACAGCCTTGTTCCTGACGCTCCATTCGCTCTCAATGGAACCACCATCTCCGAATGCAACAGTTATATATACCTAGGTCGAGAAATCAACATGATGAATGACCTGGCACCTGAGTTGCGCAGGAGGAAGAGAGCGGCTTGGAATGCCTTCAAGAGCATTGAAGAAATAACTAAAAGGACAAAGAACCTCCAGCTACGAGCACATCTCTTTGATTCCACTATTCTTCCTGCATTAACATATGCCTCAGAGACCTGGACCCTACGAAAACAGGATGAGAACACTATTCGGGTCTCTCAAAGAGGAATCGAAAGAACTATGCTTGGAATATCACGATTCACTCAAATGAGAGATAGAATCCGGAGTTCTGATCTTCGTCAACGCTCAAGAATCAGGGACGCTGTCTCATTTGCCAAGACATCAAAAATCAGATGGGCTGGACACGTAATGAGGTTTACAGACAACCGCTGGACTAGAGCCATTACTGATTGGATTCCACGAGACATCAAAAGATCACGTGGACGCCCACCTATAAGATGGTCAGACTTCTTCGTCAAGACCCTAAATGATCGGTTTGAGGCTCTACATGTTCCTAAAACGAACAGATACCATTGGGCTACGCTAGCACGCAACCGGGATGAATGGAGACGTTACTGGCACCCGCTCGAATAAATCGATGAATAATGCGGATTAAGTGATTAAGTGATTTGTTGATGCATAGTTGAGTTTTTCCTTATGTATGTTTATACATGTTATGTATAAACTCAGGCACCACCATTAATCTTCTCTAGCTCTCAGTAAAGTCTGTGTGGACTCTTTCTCAGATCTTTATTTCTACTTTATATTGTTTATTTTTCATATATAGTGCCACTTTTCTTTTGCACTCTTGGAATGTTTTTGGTTTCTTTTTGCCACCACTTCGTTTGTTCTATTTGTTTCCTGAGCTCTGCTATTTATATTTCATCTTCCATTGTTTTTCTCTCTCTTTTGAATTTCTATGTTTTATCATTGTGGTTTTTATTCATTGAATTGACTGCTTTATTGGCTCCTTGAAATTCATAGTGAAATATTGTTATGATGTTTATTCCTCATGATATTTTAAAACTATACTTGGTGCATTGTTTGTGGTTTTTTTCCTCTCATATTTTTATTTTATACTCTCTTTGATTCAATGCTTTGTCAGGGTCATTTTCAAATATATATTAGACTGGAATTTGTGGTAGGTGGGTTTGTATGTGTGTGAGTATGTGCGTTTGGGGCGGGTTAGTATAGCCTTTTCATGCTTTACATGCTGATAGCTTTATTTTTCTGCTGTTTTCTGCTAAAATGGTTCTCTCAAATATATGAGTTTTATTTTTCATCTTTTATCTTTCCTCCTCTGAGCCAAATTGTGTCCAGAGAGACTTCTTTAAGCATTCCTGCTAACCCTAGTTCTTACTCCCATTAATAAAAATGATCTATATTTGTTTGAACATCAGAGTACGACCACTTATCTTCAAGAAGTATGTTTTTCTTGGCTCTAGGACATCAGGCCGTCTTTATGACCTTTTCTATACTTATTTGATTTTGTCCAGTCTAACTTCATTTTGGAATCCTCACACATTTGAAGTGTCTCGAATAACTATATCATAGTTTTACTAAAAACACTTTATGGTTTTCCTCTTCTCCATAATGACTTTCATCTGACTTCAAGGAGAAAAGGAGGAAAGATTTTCACTCATACAGCCATGTTCATATTGCAAGTTTATTCTCAATACTTACAATATTTGCTTTAAGTATATTAACTCTAAAGCCCAAAGAATGGGATAATTAGCCCATAAAACAGTCTCTGCATTACTTTACAGTACTTGTTAGAACTATATCAATTTCTATAGTCAGGTTTTAACGATGCAATTTGGCATTGTTGGCATCCTTACCAATAAAACATAACCCAATTTTGTTTAATCAATTCATTGAGATAAGTACAAATATAGTTACAAAAATCACAAATAATATAACAGCGTTTTAACTTGTTATATGATTATCCAAATACAAAAAAATTAGTTTGATAAAGAAAGAATCTGCACTTAGTGAATTCTGGCTAAGTAGGATAATGAAGCGATCTTGTCAAATGTTAAGTGTTCTGTGAATAAAAAAAAGCTGCATATAACATAATCCATAAGAAAAACACCAAGGCTAGATGAAATTAAGTGCAGATATTCTATTTTACTTACTGAATTTCTGCCACATGATTTCCATGGGTAGTGCAAGTTTTAGACTCCTCTCCTAAATTAAATTAATTAACATTTCTGTATTTATAAGCATAAGTAGAACAAGCTCAATTTTGCCTTTACAAATTATCTTTTTGTCAAATATATGTATATAATTGACTTGGATATAAGGAGTTATCTTTCTCACTTAATTTAAGCTTTATTACAGAATAAACATAATGACATACAGAATTCAGAGGTACCTCATTGAAATTAAATATGTTCAACTTCTTTGTCCTGATTTTTGTCTAATCTCAGTCACCTTTCCATCCTATCTCTTTCTTTCTGATAAAGGTAAAGGTAAAGGCCCTCCCGTTGATCGTCGATTTGCTCGAGCGGGCCCAGTAACATCTCCATTGGAGACTTTGTTGTTACTGTGTTTGGCATATCGAATACTCTTGGTAGCTTGCAGGGCTCTCCGAGAGGGGCGGAGGAATCGAACTCGGGTCAGCCATGTTGGCCGCGTGTAAGGCTAATGCCCTACCCGCTGTGATATTACTCCAGCCCTTCTGATAAAGACTAATTGTTATTGTTTTAGTTCATTTTCAATCATCGATTTGCTCGAGCGGGCCCAGTAACGTCTCCATTGGAGACTTTGTTATTACTGTGTCTGGCATATCGAATACTCTCGGTAGCTTGCAGGGCTCTCCGAGAGGGGCGGAGGAATCGAACTCGGGTCGGCCATGGTGGCCGCTTGTAAGGCGAACGCCCTACCCGCTGTGCTATGAGCTGGAGGAATAGCACAGCGGGTAGGGCGTTCGCCTTACACGCGGCCAACACGGCCGACCCGAGTTTGATTCCTCCGCCCCTCTCGGAGAGCCCAGCAAGCTACCGAGAGTATTCGATATGCCAGACACAGTAACAACAGTCTCCAATGGAGACGTTACTGGGCCCGCTCGAGCAAATCGACGATCAACAGGAGGGCCTTTACCTTTACCTTTACCATTTTCAATATTAATTCAATATTTCAAATATTATTCAATTATATCTATTTATAATTGAATAATATTTCATGTATATACATCACATCTTTATTTATTCTCCAGCTGATGAATATCAAGATGTTTCCAGATCTTGGCTTTTGTAAATAAGGCTGAAATAAACATTTTTCAATAGACCATTCAAAAACTGTTTTCATAATATTTGTAAGTAAATACCTAGAAGAAAAATAGATGATACAGAATTTTTATTTTCTCTTTTCTGAGGGATCTTTATACCACTTTCCAGAATGATATCACCTAGTTTATATTCCTACCAGGGTTGTATGTTTCCAGAAGGCTTCATTGTTCTTTAATGATGAGATGTAAGAACCATTTGGATGGATTAAAAATAAATTGTTTCTCTTATTATGCAGAGATTACTTAACTTAGGCTTTAACCTTTGAGTTTTTGTATGAGATTGTACAGGAAAGATTTTATATATTAAAGGGTAAAAAGAACCCTATACTCTGAAAATAAGTTTATGCTTTTCCTCTCTTAGCACATTTACAGTAGCAAAATAGAAATGATAATACTGTCTCTCCTTGTCCTAATAATTTATACATTGCTGTGCTGCTCTAAAAATTGCTTAAGGAACTTAATTTACATGAATAATCTACCCCTCCCCAAATTAACCCTCTATCCCCAAAGGACCCCTATAAATACCTTATTGCAGGGCCAGAGTGATAGGACAGGGGGGAAGGCGTTTGCCTTGCACACAACCTGGGTTCAATCCCCGGCATTCCATATGGTCCCCCATGCACCACCAGGAGTAATTCCTGAGTGCAAAGCCAGGAATAACCCCTGAACATCACTGGGTGTGACAAAAAGAAAAGAAAAGAAATACGTCATTGACTCAGAGAGAATCTGGCTCTTTCTCATACAACGGCATGTCTCTAACTCTCTTTCATGATCTCCCAAGTGATTTACTCAACTTTTTTGAGGCACAGAAGGGTTGGGCCACATGGAGCAGTGCTCAGGGCTTACTGCTCATTCTAATCTCTAGGATCTCATCTGGAAGATTTAGGGGGCCATGCGGGGTGCAAGAGATGGAACTCGTGTTGGCTGCACGTGACCTGTTTTACTATAGCTCTAACCCCTTTCATGAATGTTTTAAAATTTGCTTTTTCTTTGCTAGAACATTTGTATTCCCAGTCAAAATAATAATAATCATAGTTACACTGTTCTGAGAAGTCAGGGAAGTTTTGTTTTTGTTTATATTGAAAGAAGTCTTCAGTGAAAAACCCTAAGCCCCAGTTTGAAACTTAAAGTGAGTTCTTTTAAAAGAAGACATCAAGACATAAAAGTCTGCCAGCAAAAAAAATCCACGCTTCAACCTCACAGCAACCTCCACAACACAAGGGAGTCACATCATGTCCTTTAAAGGCTCTTGAAGGTGTTGGTTGTAAAATCTCTGACTCTGTACTACAGATGTTAGTATAAATTAGAAATTATTTTTAACCAAGATATAGTGCACTTAACAATGTTTTTATTTCAGTCATCAGGGCCCAGCTTTAAATTAAAGAAAGCCTGTTTCTTGTTCTATATTTCCATGTGAGACACTTACTAGAGAAGGTTCTAAGCAGTGGCTGCTATTAGTACCTCTGAGTTATCTTGAATGTTCCCAATCCTGTGGTCATTTACAGATACATCAAAGTCAGTGGTCATTGTTCTGGAGTCAAATGAGCTAAGCTAGCCTTTCCCATGGAAACTCCACAGCTTAAGGTCTTCAGTCAACTTTTGCACTTCTTGGGCTTCCGTTTAGTTATGGTGTGAGAAAAAAGCAAAATAAATCATCTGAAAGTTAGGATATACCATCTGAATGAATTTCAAGGGCATTATATCACATATTAAGCATGGATCAGACATAATTGTTGTAATATATGTTATGAAACTGGTGAAAAGTTTTCAAATAAATTTCACACAAGAAAAATGAGAGACATACTCACATATGAATGGAGATCAAAGGGAACTGAGACGGTAATATTCCCCTGACCCCAAATAAACAGAACAAACCAAAAAGGTGTGACCCCCAAAACCAGAACAAACAAACCAAAACTTTAAAATGGCAAGCTTTTGAATTGAATTAGCAAGTCAAAGGCAAGATAGTAATGTGCATGTACTTATGTAACTATGAATCTTTCAATATCTACTACTTGTTTTTTAACATAAAATATCATTTTATGTTTATCTTGGGAATGTGTTTGGAAGAAAAAAAGCTTTTCTATTGTAGGATAACACGGTTTGTCCTTTCAGTCTTACCTCAGGGACCTTAGGTTTATCGGGTTACACCCATCTCAGTGCCTCCAATCACTCCCATTCCTTTATCTGTAAACTTTTCTCTGTGCTCTCCTCCCCAACCAGTTAATTACCTTTTTCCCTAATCAGATTTTTTTTAATCTGTAAGATCAGATCTTTCTAAGAACACTGAACTTGTATTGTAAGTTATGTTTTTTGCATAGTTTACCTTCAAGCAATGTCCTTTTTGTATGGACACAAGAAGACAGTTAATATTATGCTTTTCTAACTTGGGAGTTAATTGAGTCCAAATAATATTCACTCCTGGACATCTGCTTTCTCATCTCAGTTGTCCTTACTTCCTAGCAACCCAAAGCAGGGTTTCTACGAGGCACTGAATGGACCCAAGGCAAGCTGTGAGCTACCCTGGCATTGAAATGGGTCAGGGCAAGAGCCATAATACTTAACTAAAAGTTAAGAGCACATTCATGGATAAACTCTTTTCTGACCTAAAAGAGGTAACTGAATAAGGACCCTGCTGGGGTTAGGAAGACTAGCCTGGCCTGAGGATTGTGGTCTGGAATATATAGTGAGATGTCCTCAGGAAGAACCAAATTTTAAGCTTGATATATCTCTTACTGTGCTCATACAGAATGACATTGCTAGAAATACTAGAAGTAAATTTATTACAACTATTTAAGTGGATTACTAGCTGAGGAAAGAAGAAAGCAACACACCCCGGATGGAATCCCACCCTTGAGCACATCTCCTAGCAATCCAGAGTAATCTCCTTAGATGAGATTTTTGTCCTTGAGTTAATCTCCTCGATGAGTGGTCTTACCTCTCTTTGTTGATTTCTTAATGTTCAAGCCACCTTTGTATCACCACCCTACGTGATTGCTATATAAACTAAGACTGTAAGATCAAGTGAGTAAGATGGGAAGGGGAATCCGGATCCAGTCAGGGGAAGCAGAGAAAGAGTCAGGGAGTCGTCAGAGCCAGAAGCAGTCAGAGCCAGAAGCAGGGGGAAGAGAGAGAGCCAGAAGCGGAGAGAGTCAGTCAGACGGAGAAACGGTTGTGGAGACAGCAGAGAGACAGCAGAGAGATGGCGATATAGAAGATGGATACAGAGGGGGAAAAGAATTGCACAGCTAGACAGAGACACGCACTGAGAGAGAGTTGGAGAGAGCTGAGAGAGATGAGAGACTGAATAAACCGGCAGCTAATCATCAACCAGCTTGGCCTTCCTTCTTCCGTATTCTGTCCACAGCAATAGCCGTCTGGGTAGAGAAGTGGCTCGAGAGCACTGAACGAGGGCAGCGAGAGAGAGACACCCGGAAGGAGAGCCTGAGAACATCCTTTCACGTGTAATCCCTGACTGCACGGGGATTTTCACAGTCTCCTGGCCCCGGTCCTATACTTTATATCAATTCTTTAACAAAGAAGAATGAGAGATATTTTAAATGATAAACAAACTCAGTAAAATTCAATAACCTTAGTGAAAGTATTAGTAAACTAGCAACAGAAAAACATTCCCCACCCCCACGTTCTGAGCTGCACGTTTGTTTGTTTTTTTTTCTGTTTGATACATAAGTGACAACATGCCACTGTATGGTTTTCCATCCAAAGCTTTCCTGCACTGCAGATAGGTACAGAAGTACACAAACACAATTTTAGCTTTGGTTTGACCCACGGTATTCTCTCCAGTGCCCAGGTCCACGATTGGAAAACAGATACTTTACAAAATGCAGCAATCACTTTAATTTATAGGTGAGAAATGAAGTGCTCAAAGGGTATGCAGTTCAAGCAATTTGTAGGTTATTCCTGAGAGGATTTCTGCAGGTGACGCATCACAAAATCACAAATCATCCTGTTAATCGTCGATTGCCTCGAGCAGGCCCCAGTAATGTCTCCTTTATCCTAGCCCTGAGATTATATTCAAGGCTCTTTAGGAGAATGAGACCCATCATTGTTACTGGTATTTGGCATATTGGGTACGCCACAGGGAGTTTGCCAGACTCTGCCGTGTGGGCAGGTTACATTCGGTAGCCTGCCAGTTTGTCCAAAGTAGGAATGAGATAATAAGATGTCATAATAAGATGTCGCATGTAAATTTAATTTTAATTGTTTTCTGATTATCATCGTTTTGAAGTTTTGAATTCGGTCATTTTATAGTTGTGGGACTACTGCATCAATCCTTCCACCAGCGTTCTAGTATCCCTCACTACTATCCCATAGTTTTTTGCCTTCTTCCCACTATCACCAGTCCCTCTTAGCCTACTAGGTCCCAGTCTTATTGATCATATCTCAGAGTTTGTTCCTATTGAAGATTGTATATTTCCATTCTTTGTTTACTTATACCAGATGGGATCATCTGGTATTTACCTTTTACTTTCCAATACACTTCACTTAGCAGGACACCACCAGTTCTAGCCAAGTAACAGGTAACTTTCATCTATACGGAATAATAATTCTATTGTGCATTTGTGTATATATACAAAAATCTATTTGTCCACTCATCTGTTGTTAGACCTTGGGTTTTTTTCATTTATTTTCTATTATATATAATGCTTGAATGAACACAGTTATGTAAATGTCCTGTTGGATTAATGTTTGTGTTTCCTGGGGTAGATGTCCAGGAGCAGAATTGCTGGGTCATATGGAATTTATATTCTTAAGGTTTTGAGAACTCTCTAAATTGACCTCAGGAAAATGAAAATTAAAATGACAATGATATATCACTCCATTCAGTAAGAATGGTAGATATTAAAAATATTGAAAAAGATTCCATTACCTTCAATGTTGTGGAGGGTTTTGCCAACCTTGTCTTCAGTGTATCTTATAGATCCTGGTCTGATGATGAGGTCTTTAATCCATTTTGATCTTACTTTTGTACATGGTGTTAAATAGAGATCTGAGTCCATTTATTTTTCCATTTAGCGGTCCAGTTTTTCCAGCACAATTTGTTAAAGGGACTTTCCTTGCTCCACTTCACATTTCTTGCTCCCCTATCAAAGATTTGATGATCATATATTTGGGGGTGGGGTGTCAGTATATTCAACCCTGTTCCATTGGTCTGCAGCTCTGCCTTTGTTCCAGTACCATGCTGTTTTAATTATTACTGTTTTGTAGTAGAGTTTGAGGTTGGGGAGGTTGATTCCTCTCATTTTCTCTTTCCCAAGAATTGCTTTAGCAATTGAATTTCAGGAGTGTTCAATATTAATTTCAGGAGTGTTTGCTCCATTTCTTTGAAGAATATCATGGATATCCTTATAGGAATCACATTAAATTTATACAATGCTTTGGGGAGTATTGCCATTTTGACAATGTTAATTCTCCTGATCCATGAGCAGGGAATATCTTTCCATTATCTTGTGTCCTCTTTAATTTCCTGAGTAGCATTTTATAGTTTTCTTTGTACAGGTCTTTTACGTCCTTAGTTAAGCTGATTCCTAGGTACTTGATTTTCTGAGGCACAATTGTGAATGGGATTGCTTTTTTCATGTCACTTTCTTCTATCTCATTATTTACGTGTACGAAAGCCATGGGGTTTTGGGTATTGATTTTATAGCCTGCAACTTTACTATACAAGTCTACTGTTTCTAGGAGTTTCTTGGTAGAGGTTTTAGGGTTCTGTAAGTATAGTATCATATCATGTGCGAATAGTAAGAGCTTGATTTCTTGCAATTAATATCTTTTTCTTTTTCTAACCATTATTGCCAAGCAAGTGAAAACAGAGATAAACAAATGAGACTATCTTAAACTAAGAAGCTTCTGCACCTCAAAAGAAACAGTGACCAAAATACAAAGACAGTCTGCAGAATGGGAAATGATACTCACCCAATACCCATCCAATACGGGGTTGATATCAAGAATATACAAAGCACTGGTTAAACTCCATAAGAAGAAAACATCCAACCCCATCAAAAAATGGGGTGACGAAATGAACAGAAACTTTCTCAAAGAAGAAACCTGAATGGCTAAAAGGCACATGAGAAAATGCTCTACATCACCAATAATCAGAAACATGCAGATCAAAACAACAATGAGATATCATCTCACACCACAGAGACTGGCCCACATACAAAGGAACAAAAGCAACCAGTGTTGGCGTGGATATGGCAAGAAAAGGACCCTCCTTCACTGCTGGTGGGAATGCTTACTGGTTCAGCCCTTTTGGAAAACAATATAGACAATTCTCAAAAAGTTAGAAATTGAGCTCCCATTTGACCCAGCAATACCACTCCTTGGAATATATCCCAGAGAGGTAAAAACATATAGTCGAAATGACATCTGCACATGTATGTTCATTGCCACACTGTTCACAATAGCCAAAATCTGGAAAAAACCTGAGTGCCCAAGAACAGATGACTGGTTAAAGAAATTTTGGGTGTACATTTACACAATGGAATACTATGCAGCTGTTAGAAAAGATAAAGCCATGAAATTTGCATACAAGAGGTTCTACATGGAAACAATCATGCTAGGTGAAATGAGCCATCTGTGGAATATAAAGTAACATAATAGGAGACAAACACCCAAGCAGAGTTGAGATAAATACCAGGAGGTCTGATCCACTGCTTGGAAGCTGGCAGTACATGCTGGAGGAAAAGGCATCTCAGATAGAGAAGGGGACACCAAGTAAAGGATGTCTGGAGGATTTGCTTGGGATGCGAGATGCGTGCTGAAAGTAGAGTATAGACTGAACATAAAGACCACTCAATACCTCTATTGCAAACCACAACACCATAAAGGAAAGAGAGAGCAAAAGGGAATACCCTGCTACAGAGGCGGGACGGGGTGGGATGGGGAATGGAATGGGGGCGTGGGAGGGCTACTGGGATCATTGGCGGTGGAGAATGGGAGGGTGGAGGGATGGGTACTCAATCATCGTGTAACTGAAATCCAAGCACAAAAATTTCTAATTCTACAACTGTACCTCATGATGTTTTAGTAATAAAAATAAATATAAAAAGTAAAATAAATAAATTAAATAAATTAAAAAATTGAAAAAATAAGCACTGCAGGGATGTAGTTAAAAAGAAACTTTCAGTCTCTGTACACAATACTATTGGTTGCAATGTTCAGATTCTTTGGAAATCTGCTGGAGACTTCTTAAAATGTGTAAATTTAACCAACAAAACTATGCTAGTATATTTAAAATCATAAAAAAATATTGTTCTGTTGTTCACAGTGGATTATTTTAATATAGTATGTTTAGTGTCAATACGGCATAAAGCCCATGCTATTTTAATTTTCTTCTGCGAATTTTAGCTGTCTTTCATAAGAGAAATGCAGAAATAAAACTTAAACCATTTAATAATTAAAATAGCACTCCTGTTGGCATTGTCAGTATAGGGATAAGCATAGCTACCTTATATAAAAAATACTTCCGCCATAATTCAAATTATTTTCAGTAACACAACTGACAGTATTCTTGCCATTCCTAGTTCTTTTAAAGATTAAATCTCTGCATTGTTGCCCTAAGTATATCTATAATATCCTGTTCTCTGCTGAGTCAGTTTACTTGTTACAGTTTATAAACTACTGCCTGATTTAAAGAATTTAGCTTGTTGGTCTATTTACAGTGCACTGCATCAGACATATTCTATCTTTTGATGATTCAATTAAAGAGTTGGTTGACTTGATTGTTTAAATTTGGTAATGAAAATAAGGCTATCCGTTCTTGCGCTGTACCAGCACACTTTTCCTATCATCTCCATTACTGTTTAATCCATTAAAAAAGAAGGAAATGTAAGCCATTGTGCAGGTTCCTATAATGTTATTAGTATAGGTGTTTTAATAATTCATGAAAGTTCTTCAGTATGAGAATATGTTTCTCGTATTCACAGAATATGTTTCTCATATTCTCACACTGAAGAATCTCATCCAGGAGGCTGCTGTGATTAGCTTTTAGAATTTTTTAAAATTCAGTGACATCGATATTCTGATAGGGATTTCTAAAATTTGTCAATGCTAGCATTTCTGTATTATTTTTGGTATGGTTTGACCCTCTATGAATCAAATAAAATTATTCCCAATTTCATTCATATATTTGCCAAATTAATGCTAAAGCATATTAACTTCATATGGACTTTCACATCACTGTGATTCTTGAAATCTTTAAAAAAAAATGTGTGTCTTTTAAAATTCATCTTTTCTGCCTACCACATTCTCCCATTACTCTCATACTTAGAGGATGAGAGACACTGTACTTTGTATGAAGTGACTATTCATAGAGTGCACTTAATGTTTTGTTATTTTTCTGTACTAGGTACATTTTAATCGCCAGAGCATGCATTTCTAATAACTGTGTAGCCTTTTTCAACTCATTCTTTTTCTCATCAGTCTGACATAAAACATTTACATTATATTAATATAATATGGGCTGGAGCGATAGCACAGTGGGTAGGGCGTTTGCCTTGCATGCAGCCAACCCGGCTGACCCAGGTTCGATTCCTCCGCCTCTCTCGGAGAGCCCGGCAAGCTACTGAGAGTATCTTGCCTGCACGGCAAAGCCTGGCAATCTCCCCCTGACGTACTCGATATGCCAAACACAGTAACAGTAAGTCTCACAATATAGACGTTACTGGTGCCCGCTCGAGTAATGGATCCCCATGAGGTACAGTTACAGACTTACAAACTTTCGTGGCTATGTTTCAGTCATAAAATGTTCGAGTACCCATTCTCCACTACCAATGATCCCAATGTGCCTCCCCCTACCTCCACCTCATCCCCCCACCCCACTTCGCGTGGGTGGCAGGGCATACCCTTTTGCTCTCTCTCTCCTTTTGGGTGTTGTGGTTTGCAATAGAAGTATTGAGTGGCCATCATGTTCGATTCTATAGTCTATTTTCAGCACGCATCTTCCATCCCAAGCGAGCCCTCCAAGCACCATATATTTGGTGGTCCTTCTCTATCTGAGCAACCTTTTCCCCCAGCGTCTGAGGCCGGCTTCCAAGCCATGGAGCAATCCTCCTGTTTTAATGCAAATGTTTTAAATATTTTTATACTCCTCTTATTCTAAATATAGTCCCTAACTTTTTGTTTGGCTTAAATCACAGTCTATAATCGTTAGTGTCTTTCACAGCTTCCAGTGTTGTTTCATAGAATTCCTTCAGTGAATTCATTCTGTTAAGTGGAAATATTATCAAGATGAGAAATATGGATTCTTTTTCAGAATAAATTTTCTGTGATTGCACTCTGAATATAGGTCAATAGTTGTTTAGAACTTCTTATCATTTCCGGAAAGATCATCATCTTAAAGTTAATCATTTGTTTTAATGTATTAAATCCCCATTCTCCTTTTTCTTCACCTTCAAGTTCCAAAACCTTTTGGAAACTGCTTAATGCTGCTCTTGTGTCTTCTTTTAATACTTTGTAATTACGGTATTGATTTTCCAAATCCACATTTGGCTCAGAGAAACAATCTTCAAAATATTCTGGGTCATAGTCCTCATATTCATCACGCACAAATTCATCACAATGTCATGCTTGCCAGAAGCTATAATTTAAAATCTGATGTGTGTCCCCCCAACTAGTGCTATTGGCAATATTGTTCCAGTTGTAATTTAAAAAGCACTTTTTGCAATTGGTGATGGGTGTGGTGTTGGCATTATGAACATGTAAAACTACCCTTAACAATATTATAAGTTTGGGGACTGGAGTAATAGTACAGCGGATAGGGCATTTGACTTGCACACGGCCGACCCGGGTTCGATTCCCAGCATCCCATATGGTGCCCTGAGCACCGCCAGGAGTAATTCCTGAGTGCAAAGTCAGGAGTAACCCCTGTGCATCGCCAGATGTGACCCAAAAAAAGCAAAAAAGAAAAACAAAACAATAATATAAATTTCTGCACCTCAAGCAATAGAAAATTAATAAATAAAAACATCTTTGTTCACAGAAACAAATGAAAGACATTCATAGTTTTCTTTTGGAGAGGGTAGGTTATTTGTTTAGAAAATCTATGATTTTTAAATAAATTATTAGATTTAAAACATTTTAACAAGGTGTTTAGATGTGATTACTCTCTTCGATCCCACTGTTCTTCCTGCATTAACATATGCCTCAGAGACCTGGGCCCTACGAATACAGGATGAGAACGCTATTTGGGTCTCCCAAACAGGAATCGAAAGAGCTATGCTGGAGTATCACGCTTCACTCAAGTGAGAGAAAGAATCCGGAGTTCCAACCTCTGTTGACAGTCAAGAATTAGGGACACTGTCTCGTTTGCCAAGGCGTTGAAAATCAGATGGGCTGGACACGTAATGAGATTTGGAGACAACCACTGGACTAGAGCCGTTACCGACTGGATTCCACGGGACATCAAAAGACCGCATGGCCGCCCACCTACGAGATGGTCAGTCTTCTTCGTGAAGACCCTGAACGATCGGTTTGAGGCTCTTCATGTTCCAAGAATGAACAGACGCCATTAGGCTACACTAGCATGTGACAGGGACGACTGGAGACATTACTGGCGCCCACTCAAGCAAATCGATGATTAACGGGAACTCAAGTGATCAAGTTTAGATGTGATATCAATATACAAAAAATACATTTCAGTATTATTGACAGAAAATATTAGCTTTTAAATAGCATTGTTTATTACTTCCCCAAATTTTCATCCAAAGAGAAATCCATAAAAACCTATAACCACTATTTAGTTATTTATAGCGCTTTCCTAAGTGATATTAAAAAGACTTACATAGCTAAAAGATATAGTATATTCATGTAGGAAGATTACATAGCACTGCACTGTGTTCTCTCCTTCCGTTGTTCATCTATTTGCTTGAGCAAGCACCAGTAATGTTTCACAACAAATTGTGAGACTTGTTACTGCTTTTGGCATATCAAATATGTCATGGGTAGCTCGCCAGGCTTTGCCTTATCTGTGGGATTCTCTCAGTAGCTTGCCCGCCTCTCTGACAGGGGCAGAGGAATCGAACCCCGGTCAGCCATGTGCAAGGCAAACACCCTGCCCGGAAGACTACATACCAAAAAAATATTTTTTTATTTAAATACGACCATTAATTAAAAATGGTTCCTTCAAATACCAAATAATCTCATTCATCCATGGAATACAGAGACAAATGAGGAAATAGTACTGAACAATGACAAACAATGACAAAACCAATTAACAAATGGCAAGGAGGAATGGGGAGGATGAACAGAGACAGGAGATGACAAAGGAACAGGGATAGAGGGTAGAAAAACTTTTGTGGTAGCTGGGTGCAGTAATGTTGTACATCAATCCATAAACTGTAACTTTATTGTCACCATGTTACCTAAGTTGTGAAGTATATATAAAAATAGTAAGGATTAAAGAGACTCCTAGAGTTTTTCAGGAATTGTGCAAGTTTATTTCAAATACGCATGAAAAGCTAAAGACCAAGAATAGTTGAGATGTTCCCAAATAAATTGAAGGGATTTTGGTCACACAGAATCAAGATTGATGATGAAACATTAGTGCTAATGGCATTGGAAGAAAGTGAAGAGCTGATGAAGCAGATTATAGATGGTCAAATGCAGATCCGTGCAGGCCTGGAAAAGGTGTCAGATAGCTGAGGGTCAGAGGGAGAGATAGGCTATTACTGTGCTAGAACAAAGATAAAATAAGAACCATATCTCAAATACTGCTCAAAACTCAATTTCATCTAGATAATTTTTTAAATATGGATGCTAATTTTTCAATTTAATTTTAAATCATAAATAAGTGCAAATTTATTTATTTATTTATTTATTCTTGAGTCATCGTGAGATACACATAACAAAGCTGATCCGGGAGTGAAATGAGTCAGAAGAAGAGGGATAGACATAGAATGATTGGACCCATTTGTGGGATATAAAAGCTAATTTTAATAATGTGTACATTTTGAAGAAAATATTGGCTTATCTTTATGACTTTGAGGAAAGGAAAACGTTTCTTAAATAAGACATACACAATATCAAGACTAATATATTTTACTGTATTAGAGTTCATTCTTGTTAATAAAAATGATATTGCAAAGAATATCTGAAAAATGAAGAAACATAAGTAGTTCTTTTTAGCACACATGATACAAGGGAATTTGTCTAGAATCAATGAACCTATGAAACTTTTACTGCAGTAGTGTTTGTTTTAGCAGAAAAGGGAAGGGAGAAATGTGAAGCAACCATGTACTCAGTAGAAATTTTTTTGTTTTTGTTGGTTTTGCTTTTAGGGCCACACCTAGCAGTGCTCAGAGCTTGCTCTGCACTCAGGACTTACTCCTGGCAGTGCTTGGGGGACCATATGAGGTGCCTGGAATTGGACCTGGGTTGGTATTGTCTTTCCAGCTCTGAGAAATTGAACAAATTGGTTTATGCGTATAATCGAGTACTAAAACATCCTGATGGTTAAATCCATGTGCATGGATGAATCTCAGAAACATGGATTGAAGATTAGACTGTTTGTAGTCTTACCTAGTGATCAGATCATCTGAACTTTGTGCTCCCTCCTCAGTGCAATCAGACCCTCTAAGGGTTAGGAATAAAATTGGCGACAGGTTTGCCATTTGCACATTGTGGTGGATGACCTCCCATTCTTTCTGTACTGCGGTAGCTAATCAGCAGAAACTGAGCACTAGAAATTAAGTCTCATGACTGCATCTTTTTCCTCGTGGCCTACTAAGAAAGCACATCTTTGAGATCCTGTATGTTTATTCAGTATATGTTCTTTAACCATAAGTAGTTATTTCTCCTATCATATGTAATTTTCCATGGAAATTTCCTGTATATATCACTGTCACTGTCACTGTCCTCCCGTTGTTCATCGATTTTCTTGAGCGGGCCCAGTAACGTCTCCATCGTGAGACTTTGTTGTTACTGTGTTTGGGATATTGAATACATCGCGGGTAGCTTGCCAGGCTTTGCCGTGCGGGCGAGATACTCTCGGTAGCTTGCCCGGCTCTCCAAGAGGGGCGGAGGAATTGAACTCGGGTCGGCCTTGTTAGCTGCTTGCAAGGCAAATGCCCTATCCGCTGTGCTATCGCTCCAACCCTCCTGAATATGTACAGTTATTATATTTTCAGAACCCCACTCTGCCTCTTCCCTTCCTTACCCACCCCTCCAAACACTTGCTTTATACTTTCTGCTGGTCAGGTGAGTTTCCCAACTTTCAACTTGCTTTCTTGTTCATATATTTCTCTTTTTTAAAATTTATTTTAAAATAAATTTTATTGGATCACCGTGAGATACAGTTACAAACTTTCATGATTACATTTGGGTCATACAATGATTGAGCACCCATCCCTCCATCAGTGAATTTTCCATCACCATTGTTCTCAGTGTCCTTCCTACCACCCTCACCCCATCCCACCCCCTAACTCTGTCTTACTCTCTTTAAGTTTGGGTGTTATGATTTGCAATACAGATACTAAGAGGCCATCATGTTTGGTGCTTAGTTTACTTTCAGCATATATGTCCCATCCTGAGAGATTTCTCTAATTATCATTTACTTAGTGATCTCTTCTCCATCCCAACTGCCTTTTCTTCCAGTATGTAGGGCTGGCTTCCAAACCATGGCATGATCCTCCTGGCCCTTACTGCCCTTAGATGTTTGTCTCATATTATGCTACTTTATATTCCACAAATGAATGCATTCATTCTATTTCTGTCCCTCTCTTTCTGACTAATTTCACTTAGCATGATACTCTCCATGTCCATCCACTTATATGCAAATTTCATGATTTAATCTCTTCTAACAGCTGCATAGTATTCCATTGTGTAGATGTACCAAAGTTTTTTTAATCAGTCATGTGTTCTCAGGCACTTGAGTTTTTTTCTCATTCATTGTTGCTGGGAATGCCAAATGGTCCAGCCTTTTTGGAAAATAATATGGACATTCCTCAAAAAACTAGAAATTGAGCTCCCATATGACCCAGTAATACCACTCCTGGGAATATATCCCAGAGATGCAAAAAAAAAAAAAAAAAGACACAGTAAAAATGACATCTGCACTTGTATCACTTGTATGTTTATTGTATCACTGTTCACAATAGCCATATTTATTTCTCTTTCCTATTCAGCAGTCCTATTTTTGGTGCCAATATCAATTATGAAGTCTAAAAAAATATAAGTATACATTAGTTTTTATCTGAAGCGCAAGGTACTGAACGTTCTGAGCACCATAAGGGGTCATTCCTGAGCACAGATCCAAGAATAACCCTTGAGTCCCACAGATTGTGGCCCCCAAATAAAGAACATAGTGTACAGAGTATAAAGATGACATACATATAATAGATTGGGGCTAAAGTAAAAGCAATGATAACTAGAAATAAATGTGGTGGTTACTCAGAAGCTCAGATGACAGTGGAATGTATATATTTTTCAGTCACTTCTCATATTTAAAATGTTTTAAAGTAATTCTCAACTTCTTTCAGTCTGTTCCAATTCCTCTTAAATAACTTGTGACTGTAACTGAAGACAGCACTTTATTCAGAGCAGATTCTATCACAGACGTCCTCCAAAAGTGATCAAAGACATTTTTCTACTCCCCCCAGATTAAAAGGTTTCTCTAAAATACTGTTATCTAAGTCCTATTATTAAAGTTGTTACAGGACACAAATCACTAAATGGCTAGTAAACTGGTTGTGTGGTATACAGGAGAAAGGATGGCAAGCGGCTCACAAAACATTATGCTTCAGGGGTGTGTGGAAAGAAGAGTAAAGTTGTCTAGCAAGTTGCTTGTGTCCAGACCTTGCAAATGGTACCTGAGTATCTGGTTTTCCCTGTGCGAAAGTGCTATGACTCTCTGAGCCTCTTTCTAATTTCAGCCTCCTTTCCTTTCACATACAAAGTAGAGGATTCTGCATTACTTTTCTTCATTTCACATTCTCTATTAACATCTCTGCATTGAGTTTCCCATGTTTATTTTGCAAGTCTAACTTAGAAAGACATTCCTTGTGGTTTTGTGTTTTTGAAGACTGCAAAACCAAAGGTGCTCAGAGCTTACTTCTGGCTCTGTGCTCAGGGATCACTCCCGGTGTTGCTAGGGGATCATATAGGGTACTCGGGATTGAATCTGGGTCAGGCATGCACAAGGCAAGTACCCTACCCATTGTGCTATCTCTATGCCCAATATGATCTTTGTTTTTATAGTTTTGAGTAGAAAAACAGAAATTTCCTAGGTAAAAGTAGAAAAATAGCTTGGAAAAATTTTAAATATGGTTTTTGTTTCTCTCTCTCTCTCTCTCTCTCTTCTCTCCTCTCTCCTTTATCTCTCCCGACTTCCCCTGCACAGGCAGCTGAGTGTCATGTATTTCCCTTGATAAAACTGGAAATAAGATTCTCTTCTCCATCACATGTTCCAAAATTAAAGTAAAATTTTCAGCAAGAAGGAAGTGCAATGTAAAAGTGTAATGTCAAACGATGCTACTCCACTTACATAATCAAGATGACTGAGTTCAGTGATGCAATAATATAAAATATTTAATGATATGCCTTATAATTGCCAATGAATTTTGAAAATTTATGTGTCAGAAAATTCTGTTAAGTAATTAAATCAATGTTTCTCAAGTGTGGTCTTGACAGGCTAGAACTGTGTCTTGAATCAGTGGAATCAGATTAAAGTGCAGATTTCCTACTGACTCAGAAACTCATTGGATAAGGTCCTAGAATTTGTATTTCAACAAGCTTACTGAGCAATTTTAAGAAACCCCCTCTAAGTGATTTTAAATTCTCTAATCATGAAGAGCTTTCACTTTTGCTAGCCTGGGCAATGTCTCTAAACAGAGATTTTAAAAGCAATTAGCAAAGACAGGCCCAGTAACAAGCAATCATAGCATTCACTGAAATATTTAATCGATAGCAACCTAATATAATTAGAAACTATACAGGCTTCAGTTTCAATAATTTAAATAATTTGACTTGTTCATCAAAAAATTTACTAATTATTTATATTACTATGGATTTGATTATTTTCTTTCTCCTGTGATTTAAATTTTCTGATAACAGTTTGCCCTCAATTATCCTTGAAGTCAAGTTATCCTACTACGCTGGACAAAGTCAAAGGTTCAATAACTAGCCAGAATTTGGTACAAAGGCTTAGATGTAACATTTCTACCTCCTCTATTTGATTCTTTCATGTTTTTATTTGCTTTAATTAGCAAAGCATATTCGTGTTTGAAGCTTGTAATTGTTTCTCTTGGTACTGAAACCTGAATCCTCTATTATCATTCCTAATTAATATACTCTTCTGGCATCACTCTTAGTTAGAAGAAAAATACTTATTTCCTTTGCTTGCTTATGGAAGACAAACCTAATATGGTAAGTCTTGCTGAGTCCTTCCTGGCTCTTTCTTCAACAAGAGAAGTTGGAGGTTCAGCTTGGTGCTTTTTACTTGGTGTCTTTTTACTGCTAAAGAGATCACTTTCCATTGACTCGAGTTTTTTTTCCTACTGTTAGTATAACCTTAATATTATAAAACTATTATGATATATCAGTTGAATGGGCATAATGTAAGGCAGGGAAGTTATGTGTGAATCATGAAAAAGACTTTTTTGGTTTATTGCTGTGTATTTGGCCTTCTATTCTTTAGAAGACCTGTGTCCTTGGGGTAGAAGGGGAACCCTAAAGAATGGCAGGAATTTGTCAAGATGTAAATAATCTGACATTCACAGACCATGCCACCGGACTCCATGCCAGGCTGTGGGGCGGGTGAGAGCCCTCTCCACCCCAAGGGACCCAGCCCCGGCAGCCAACCTCCACTGCCCAAACACCGCCATGCTTCAGGTCGTTTTCTGGACACTCAGGCCGAGCCTCACACAAGAATGAAGTCTCATGGAACCCAGATAATGTGGAACTTTGTGACCTTGGACTCTGGACTCAAAGGGCCCTGAAAAGAGATGCTCTGCCTGCTTCCCTCTTCTCCAGTGACTCAGGGATCATGCCCCTAAGCCACACTCTGCCAGTACCAGATAATCTTCTCATTGACCACCCTCCAGAACTCATGGATGTTCCTCCCAGACGGGAGTATAAAAGGAGTCTCCCAGAACCATGCCACCAAAATCTGTGCCAGGCTGTGGGGCCAGTGAGAGCCACCCCAAGGGATCCAGCTGTGGCAGCCTATCTCCACTGTCCCACCATCGCCACGCTCCAGGCCACTTTCTGGACTGCTTTGTGGCTGTGTGACACATTATAAGCCACTTCCTACCCATTTATGCCTCTCAGAGAACCCGGCAAGCTACCAAGAGTATCCTGCCCACACAGGCAGAGTCTGGCAAGCTCCCCGTGGCGTATTCAATATGTCAAATATAGTAATGACAATAGGTCTCATTCCCCTGACCCTGAAAGAGCCTCCAGTCAGTGGGAAGAGATGAGAAAGAAGATGCTGCTAAAAATCTCAGGGCTGGTAGGAATAGAAATGTTACTGACTCCCACTTGAGTAATTCGACAATCAATAGGATGACAGTGACAGTGAAATAATGCCACTTTTATAGTAATGGCAGGCTTGATGGAGTAAAATGGTATCATTCAGCAAACATATTCTGAACACCTATGATGTAATATGTGCTGTGGTTGGTCCAGTCTGTTTGGGTTGCAGTAACAAAATACTAAAGGTTGGGAGCTTAGAAGCAACAGTATTTTTTTTGCAGTTCTGGAGGATGAAATATCCAAGATCAAGTTGTCATCACAATCACGTTGTATCATCCTTTTCCTGGTTCATAACCAATGTCTTCTTGTCTTCTCACGTAAAAGGGGCTGGAAAGCTAAATCCTTTCTTTTTATTAGAGCATTAATCCCATTCATAAGGGTTTACTCTTGAGACCTATACCTCCTAATATTATGATGTTGAACAGCAGGATTTCAGCATTTAATTATTCAGGGGACATAAACGCTCATAACAAACATATAGTCCATTTTCTCAAATAGTGAACAGTTAATAAGGAGAGAAAAAAAAAGAAAGGAGGCAATTTCAATGAGGATGAAAGTGCTAGGATGGAAGTAAGCAAAAATGCTGATCCTTAGGTGGTATATGTTGGTTAAGTGCTGAAAATATACTGGGGAGATAAAAGTAGGAAGGATAGTTCTAGAAAAAGGATAGTTCCCTGGCAGAACAAGGCACACAATTCACTATTAGAAGATAAAATGTGGTGACTTGAAACAAATTGGTGAGCTAAACTAGAGTGATAGTAAGTAATCATATTTATTTTTCATATCCTAAGTTGCTTTTTCTCTTAAAGGTTGTGGAGACCTATTTATGGTTTGTAGGCAGATCCTTTGTCAGATGCACATTGGAGTGGCTTAAACACAGAGAGTTTCCTTCAGTGTTATGATAGTGATCTGGGTGGAAGTTAGTGATGGTCAATGCTAATAGAGTACATATTTACTGATATATGCACTTGATCACTTGACATTCCATTACTCATCGATTTGCTCAAGCAGGCGCCAGTTACGTCTCCATTCATTCCTGTCGAGTGCTAGTGTAGTCCATTGGCTTCTGCTCGCTCCAGGAACACGAAGAGCCTCAAACCAGTCATTCAGGGTCATGGAATCCCCCCCCTAAAAAAAACAATCCAAAAGATCAATAAAAACAAGAGCTGGTTCTCTGATAAAATAAACAAGATAGAAAACCCACTAGAAAGACTCACAAAGAAAGAGAGAGAACCCTAATAAACTGAATGAGAAAGGTGAAGACGATTATCACAACAGATACCAAAGAAATTCAAAAGATCATAAGAGACTACTTTGAAAGTCTGTATGCCATGAAACAAGAGAACCTAGAAGAAATGGATAAATTCCTGGATTCCTATAATCTTCCAAGGCTGAATCAAGAAGATCTAGAATATTTGAGTAGTCCTATTAATATCAAGGAAATTGAAACTGTAATGAAAAGTCTTCCCAAAACAAAAGCCTAGGTCCAGATGGATTCACTAGGAAATTTTCCCAAACGTTTAAAGAGGACCTATTGCCAGTTCTTCTCCAGCTTCTCCAGGAAATTGAAGAAACAGAAACTCTCCCAAACAGTTTCTATGAAGCTCATATCTCTCTAAAAACAAAACGAAACAAAGACACCAAAAGGAAAAAAACTACAGGCCAATATCTCTGATAAACACGGATCTGAAGATTCTTAACAAAATACTAGCAAATAGAATTCAACAACTCATCAAAAAGATCAGACACCATGACCAAGTGGAATTCATCCCAGGGATGCAAGGAATGTTTAACATTCGGAAATCAATCAACATAATCCATAATATAAACAAAAGAAAAGATTAAAACCATGTGATCATATCAATAGATGCAGAGAAAGCATTTGACAAGATGCAGCACCCGTTTATGATGAAAACCCTCACCAAAATGGGTATAGAAGGGACTTTTCTCAATATAGTTAAAGCCATCTACACAAGTTTATGGCAAACACCATCCTCAATGGGGAAAAATCAAGAGCCTTTAAGAACAGGGATGAGACAAGGATGCCCATCCTCTCAACTGCTGTTCAATATGCTACTGGAAGTACTTGTAATAGTGATTAGACAAGAAAAAGATATTAAGGGCATTCAGATAGGAAAGGAAATATCAAGCTTTACTATTCGCAGATGATATGATACTATACTTAGAGAATCCTAAAACCTCTATCAAGAAACTCCTAGAAACAATATACTTGTATAGTAAAGTTTCAGGCTATAATATAAATACCCAAAAGTCCATGGTCTTCCTATACGCAAATAATGAGAGAGAAGAAAGTGACACGGAAAAAGCAATCCCATTCACAATTGTGCCCCAGAAAATCAATTTTTCTGTGCCCTAGGAATCAGCTTAACTAAGGACGTAAAAGACCTGTACAAAGAGAACTACAAAATGCTACTTTAGGAAATAAAAGAGGAAATGAGGAAATGGAAAGATATCCCCTATTCATGGATCAGGAGAATTAACATTATCAAAATGGCAATGCTCCCCAAAGCATTGTACAAATTCAATGCGATCCCTATAAGGATACCCATGATATTCTTCAAAGAAATGGAGCAAACACTTCTGATATTCATATGGAACAATAAGCCCCCATGAATAGCAAAAGCAATTCTTGGGAAAAAGTAAATGGGAAGAATCAAACGCCCCAAGTTCAAACTCTATTACAAAGCAGTAATAATTAAAACAGTATGGTACTGGAACAATGTCACAGTCGCAGACCAATGGAACAGGATTGAATATACTGACTCCTCCCCCCAAATATATGATCATCTAATCTTTGATAGGGGAGCAATAAATGTGAAGTGGAGTAAGGAAAGTCTCTTTAACAAAGTGTGCTGGCAAAACTGGAGAGCTACATGCAAAAAAAAAAAACAGGCTCAAATCTCTACTTAACATCATGTACAAAAGTAAGATCAAAAAGACCTCAACATAAGACCGGAATCCATAAGGTACATTTAAGACAAGGTTGGCAAAACCCTCCACGACATTGAAGCGAACAGTATCTTCAAAGATGACATGCCATTGGCCAAGCAAATGAAAAAAGATATAGACAATTGAGACTATCTTAAACTAAGAAGCTTCTGCATCACAAAAGAAACAGTGACCAAAATACAAAGATAGTCTACAAAATGGAAAGGTTACTCACCCAATATCCATCTGACAAGGGTTTGATATCAAGGATATACAAAGCACTGGTTGAACTCCACAAGAAGAAAACATCCAACCCCATCAAAAAATGGGGTGACGAAATGAACAGAAACTTTCTCAAAGAAGAAATCTGAATCCTAAAAGGCACATGAGAAAATGCTCTATATCACTAATCATCAGGGAGATGCAGATCAAAACAACAAAGAGATATCGTCTCACACCACAGAGACTGGCCCACATCCAAAAGAACAAAAGCAACCAGTGTTGGCACGGATGTGGTGAGTAAGGGACTCTCCTTCACTGCTGGTGGGAATGCTGACTAGTTCAGCCCTTTTGGAAAACAGTATAGAAAACTCTCAAAAAATTAGAAATTGAGCTTCCATTTGACCCAGCAATACCACTCCTGGGAATATATCCCAGAGAGGCAAAAAAGTATAGTCGAAATGACATCTGTACATGCATGTTCATTACCACGCTGTTCACAATTGCCAAAATCTGGAAAAAAACCCGAATGCCTGAGAACAGATGACTGGTTAAAGAAACATTGGTACATCTACACAATGGAATACTATGCAGCTGTTAGAAAAGATGAAGTCATGAAATTTGCATACAAGTTCTATATGGAAAATATGCTAAGTGAAATGAGCCAGAATGAGAGGGACAGACATAGAAAGACTGTACTCATCTGTGAAATATAAAGTAACCGAATGGGAGTCAAACACCCAAGAATAGTTGAGATAAGTACCAGGAGGTCTGCTCCATGGCTTGGAAGCCGGCAGCACAAGCTGGGGTTTCTGCAGCTCAGATACTGAAGGGAACATCAAGTAAAGGATGTTTGAAGGACTTGTTCGGGATGAGAGATGCATGCTGAAAGTATAGACTGAACACGATGGCCACTCAATACCTCTATTGCAAACCACAACACACTAAAGGAAAGAGAGAGAAGAAGGGAATGCCCTGTTACAGAGGCGGGGCGGGGTGGGGTGGGGAATGGGATGAGGGGGTGGGAGGGTTACTGGGATCATTGGTGGTGGAGAATGGGCACTGGTGGAGGCATGGGTACTTGATCATTGTATAACTGATACCCAAGCATGAAAGTTTGTAAGCCTACAACTGTACCTCATGGTGTTTCACCAATTATATAGAGAAAAAAAAGTTCATGTACTTAACTAATTTAATCATACTTGTCAGTGTCGTCAAGCGGGCACCAGTAACGTCTTCATTGTGAGACTTGTTACTGTTTTTGGCATATCGAATATGCCACAGGGAGCTTGCCAGGCTCTGCCTTGTTGGTGGGATACTCTCAGTAGCTTTTTGAATCCGGGTTTATGTATTTGAACTATTTATCTAAATGCTGTCATAGAAAATTTCAATTATTTTTATGTTTTTTATTAAATAAAATTTTATTCAAGTATATTTTTCTGATTATAAAATAATTATATTAGTTTTGAAAAAATTATAGAAAACTGAAGAAAAAGAATATTTTAGGGGCTGGAGAGATAATACAGCTATAAGGCACTTATTTACCTTGCATGCAGCTAACCTGGGTTCTATGCTGATTTCCCATATGATCCCCCAAGCACCTTCCCAGGCGTGATCCTTGAGATCAAATCTAGGAGAAGCCCTGAGCACTGCCCCAAACGTAATAGTGAAAATATTTTAAGCTGTCATAAGAAAGGGCTGGTGTGATAGCACAGCGAGTAGGGCATTTGCCTTGAGAGCCTGGAAAGCTACTGAGAGTATCTTGCCCCCTGGCAAGCTACCCATTACGTATTCAATATACCAAAAACAGTAACAATAAGTCTCACAATTTGTTGTGAGATGTTACTGGTGCCTGCTCAAGCAAATTGATGAACAACTGGAGGACAGTGCTAGAGTGCATAAGAAAGATATGATTGTTTAAATTATTTTTTGTGGTCATTTCTGGGCATTATGTCTGGGGCTGTTATAGATTGGGAAATCTCATCTGAGGCATTATGAGATGTGTAGCATATCAAAGGTAGGATACTGAAGTTTTTATTGAAAGTTTATATTTTAGTAGTTTCCCTGTAGTCTCAGATAATGGATTAGGTTTTTGTTTAACTTTGCTATTAATGAATACATTTAAGCAGAGTTGATAGACTAAAAGTACTGCTTCTTTTTTTTTATTTGGTTGATTTTGTTTGGGGGGCACCCCACTGCGGTCAGGGCTTACTCCTGACTTTGGGCTCAGGCATTACTCTTGATAAGCTCTGGAACTACTAGGTCCAGGGGTGGAACTTGGGTTAGTCTCACAATGAAGATGTTACTGGTGCCTGCTCGAGCAAATTGATGAACAATGAGAAGACAGTGGTACAGTGCTACAGTGTTAGTGTCTTATTGCCTAAAACTATGTGCTGAGTTAATCTCATGGTGGATAACAGGGTGTTGAAACCCAGAGGCAGGATTCATTGGGAGTGACTAAAGTAACTCTGTACCATAGGGATAAAGAGAAGATTGGTAGAAATGGCCACCTTAGGGCCCTGCAGCCCATGACAACAGCTCTACTGTAGTTCTCAGAGTTTATTTTGCTTACGGTTGCTTATCCCCTTCCTCATATGGATCAGGAAATCATATGGGTGAATAAAGAATAGTAAGCTTATACTGCCTCCGAGACTTAAATATTACTGCTAAAATTGATTAAATGTCAGTCTTCTACCTTTCACTTTCTTAAAGTACTTGTCTTGAGTTTATTATTTAGTAATTTTATAAGAAATCAATGCAATTATTTAGCAATTAGCAACATTTTCAAAAAATATCTTTCTTTAAAACTGATAAATATTGTTTTATTTGAGGTTTGAAATCCCACAGGCACAACTAGTGGCCAATCTAAAAGATGAAAGTGATGCCAGGCCAGGAAAAGGACAGCAGGAAAGAAAATAGTTATTGAATGAACTGTGCTATTTCTGAATCTGTTTGGATGGGACTCATTCACTGTAACAATGATCACTTTGATGTTTGTGGCAATTGGTCCCATGACTCATTGCAAATGTAATTCTCATGGGGTGATCCAATCCTTTTAGAATATATCAATTTCTCAGCATTGAAACAATACTTTAAAAGTACTCTTCTTTCATACTGAAAGATGATGCACAAAGTGAGTCTTTTCTATGAGCATTTCCTTCCTTAGAAGCCCCAACTCCCTTGTTTGCATAGAGGATTAACAGCTTCCTCATAGGTTTGTTGGGAGGATGGAATGAGATAATGAGTGTAAGTGACTAAACAGCCACTCAGTTTATGAGCAATGACTCCTTTATGCTCTAAGACTATTTTCCAGATAGAATGTTGTTTTTTCCCAGGGTTACATATATCTTAAGACTAGTTCCCCCATGAGTCCAATAGCTAAACCGAAGCAGTGCCATTGTACAGAAATGCACAGGTCAAGGGTTTGGTCCTGCACAGTTCATATAACTCCTCCAAATGTTCTTCCATTTTGTATGTGAAAATTGAAATGTGGGCCTGATTTTCTCTTAAAGAGTCTCCAAAAGAGAGACTGTTTGAAAGTCTCCAAAACAGGCTATTAAAAGCCATTCATTCAACATCCCAGTAATTTCAACTCGCATTTTCCATTTTTGGGTCAAATGACTAAAACTCTTCCTCCCTCTCTTTTTAAATTATCCATTTTATCCAGATCACAGCTTTCTCTTTGAAAGGGACAGAACCTTGTGCCTGATACATAATTCTGGAGACACAACACAAGAATAAATGTCCTATTGTGGATATTGTACTACTCCATCTTTATTTCATTTCCTTTCATTATCTCTAAATTTATTCCATTTCCTTTTTGTGATGATTCCTACTGTCCAAGGAGATTTGATCTTTACAAGCTTAAACTAGCCATCTCAGTATTTTTCCACCCTCTCTTTGAAGAAGTATTCCTGTTTTTTGTAGCTCTTGGGACTGATGGATACCACCATTTCTTATTTAGCCCTGATCTCATGTAACAGTCTGTAAACCTTCAGGAGTGGTTTAGCAATTTAACAAAATATTGCCACACACAAATGCTCACAATCACAGCACTGAGAGTACTCAGTGTATTTCTCACCTCTTGATGGCACCCAAAGTGAAGGCATACCTTGTTCATATGCATCTGTGCTGGTTCACAAGAACTTGAAAATAAGCAAAGCTCTTTCATCAAGCAAAGGTGAATTATACCTAACCCCCAACAATTTTAGTCAGTCCAATTTCCAGGAACATATTATCTTACTAATATGCACAATGAAGAACACTAACATTTCTGAGCTTATAGGTATGTAATTCCAAATTGCAGAGGCAAACATTCTTTACTGCTGTCTGACTTGTAGAGAACCAGCCTTGATACTGGTTCAGAGCTGGAATCAAATACATGCCGTCAGAGATCGCTGCACGAATCAACACCAATTTCAAGGAAAACAATTCCATAAGTTAACTGCATGAGATTGTTGTTTTACATCATTGGATTGAAAAGGGAGGTTTTAAATTTAAAATTTGAATATATCACTTTTCATATATTTTTATGATAAATGAATTAATTCACATGCAATACAGAATTAAATGAAAAGTACTCATCAACTAAAGGCCTAAACGTATCTTGGCATGAATGAAAAAAGTGAAAACCACGAGTGCTGCAAATAAATCATGTTTATAGTTTTGTTCTCTAAGATAACGTGCTATCTACATTGGTAATATAAAGATGATCATCAGAGAACCCAGAACCTTAGATTCTAATTATCAGACCATCTGACTGTCACCATATTCGACTGTATCCACTGAAGATTCTTGAGTCAGTTTGAATTTTTTAATAAGCACACTAAGATGAAAATAAGCAAAAGTCTACTTTACTCTGCTTCTATACTGATTATTCTCCTTGCTCATGCTTAGATTATTTTCACTTGCATTCTGAACCTGCCCTTGAATTTATCCATTGAGCTCTCCGGAGCTCCTCCCCCTAAGGGAACTAATACCTTATGTTTCTCTTCACCATCTGTTTCTTTTTTGCAGTGCTTTTGAAGCTCAGCCTTTTGGAACAAGAGAATAACAAAGATGAAATTTATTGCCATCGATCATTTTTAGATAAAACGAAATGTCTTCTAGCCACTCTGAATTGATTTTCTTTTCCCCCTTGAGAAAATAACAAAAAGGAGTTAGAAGCCATGCAGGGGATTGAATCAATACAAAAGTAAGGAGAATTTTGTGGAAGTAATCGTGTGTAGAAAAGCAGAGATCACACAGGCCTAGTTAATAGAGGCAAGTTGCTTACTCAGCTTTATTAACAGCTCACTAGACAGGCCATAAAAACTCATATTTTCCACCTTAGTATTAGTTCCTGCTCCCTTGTGTGAAGGAAGAATTTACTGTCACTTGCTGTACCCTCCAATAATTCAGAGAGAGTCAGGGCCACTCACAATGACATTCAGAGCTGTCTATTATGTGTCGCATCAATATATGGAGTAATAAGCCCTGAAGTCAGAAAAGAGAGTTAGTGAATATAAGTATAGTTATAAAATAACACTATTTGAGTATGTTTGCTAGTTTTCTCTTGATAGTTAAAGATAGGTCATGCTTGCTTCCCCTTCACTCTGTGACACCCAATGGCATACTGGTTTCCTTAAAATATCTTTCTTGTATCTTTAATTGTTCTTAACTCAGTATGATTTATATAATAAGAATTTTCCACTTTCTCTGATTTTTTGCATACAACTCAACTGCATTCATTCTATTTACAATGCAATGTCACCATAACCACTATTTCTAAAACCTTTTCATCAGTCCAAACAGAAATGCTATACCCATTCAACATAATTCCCATCCCGTTACTTCAGACTCTAGTAACTGCTGATCTATCTTATAAATGTAACTTCTTAAACTATATTAATAAAATTACCATTAATCAAGTCAAAATCACAATATATTTTGTGTGTTTTATTCCATTTTGCATAATGTTTTCAAGATCATCCTTGTCGTAGCATGTGTCAGAAAATTATTAATTTTTCTGACTGGTTAATGTTACATTATTTTTGCTATTGATCCTCACTCATAAATGCTGTGTTTGAATTTGCCCATTTGCTAAAAATTTATTTATAATCTCAAAATCAATACTTGTGGCTCTTTTGTGTTTATAGTGGGCATGCACAGAATGGGGGAAAATTGATTCTTTTGTAGTTTCTGTTCCTAGCTAAAGGTGAACAGTGTAGCTATAAATAATGATGCACACATATGCATATAAGTCCTTCTTTCCAAGTAGAGCATGTTGTCAGTTGCTGAGTAAATCCACTAATATTTTTGAGAACCTATGAAGCTTTTCTATAGTGATTATAACATTTTATATTTACATCAACAATGTATACAAGTTTCTATACATCATTGTTAATATTTGTCTTTCCTTTTTTATTCTTACAAACACATTTGTGATGTCTGTAGTAAGTGTGCTGTGGCACCACATTGTTGTTTTGGTTTGAATTTCCTTAGTAATTAACAAAGCAAGCAGAAACTCAACAGTGTGCTACTGAGTATATATCGGGCTATTGCAGAATATGGCTCAGTGATATTCCACACAAGGCCTTATACTTCCTGGCAAGTGTGAGACCCTGAATCCATTCTCTGGCACCCCTCCACACTACTGTGTGATTCACTATGGGAATTCACCCCAAGGTCAGGATAATAGCTCCCTGGGTAAAAAAGTTTAATTTAGTTTAGTTTAGACAATCAGGGCTGAAAATGTGCACTCAGCACAACTAGAATATGAGATTACCATACTTTAATGCTGTTACACTGTAGCACTGTCCTCCCGTTGTTCATCGATTTGCTCAAGTGGGCACCAGTAACGTCTCCATTGTGAGACTTGTTACTGTTTTTTGCATATCGAATACACCAAGGGGAGCTTGCCAGGTTCTGCTGTGTGGGCGGGATACTCTCGGTAGATTGTCAGGATCTCTGAGAGGGATGGAGGAATTGAACCCGTGTCGGCCACATGCAAGGCAAATGCCCTACCCGCTGTGCTATCACTCCAGCCCTTTAATGCTATACTTTTAAAAAAGTTTTTTGGGCCACAATTGGATATGCTCAGGGCTTACTCCTGGCTCTATGCTCAGGGATCACTCCTGATCATTCCCTTAAGGGAAAATGGCAGGGATGGAACCTGGCTGGCTGCATGCAAAGTAAACAGTAAACATCCTACCAGATGTCCTACTATCACTGTGGCCCCCATAATGCTATACAATTAAAGATGCGATTAGACAGAGAAGGGACCACTATGACAACGATAGTTGGATAGATCATTCTAGACACAAAGGAGGTAAAGTGATATGCATGTACTCTTACAGTAACATTATTGCAAACCACAGTGTCTAAAAGGAAAACGAGGTGGGGGGGGTGTTTGCTATAGAGGCAGACTGCCAGGAAAGGGCGAGGGAAGGCAAATAGGAAAGAAATTGGGGCCTGGAGACATGTGTTGGTGGTGGAAAATGTGCACCGGTGAAGAGAGGGGTATTGGAACATTTTTATATAACTGAGACTCAATCGTGAACAAAGTTGTAACTGTATCTCACCAGTGGTTCAATAAAATGAAATAAAATAAAGATGCCTGCTGATTGTTTATCACCTATGGCCACAACTATGTGATACTCCCAGTTTTTGCTCTTAATGTATTTGTCAATGGATGTACCTACTAACTCTTGATGTACCTGCTAACTGCCTTTAGTGTACCAGTTAACAAACAATGGCTTGTGTGTCTGGAGCCAGAGTGAGAAAGCAGAAATTGTATTCAATAAATGGCTATCGGGCTAACTTGCAACCTGAAAAACACCAGTGTCTTTCTGTTTCCTTCTTTGAAACTGATTCTTTTGGGAAGAGTTCAAAGGTACCAATCTTATTGGCTTTGTTGTGGTAAATCACCACAATCTGCAGTTCTAGCATGCTTCCCAGCACAGAAACAAATGCAATCCCCAACACCCCAGCAAAGTATGTGACCCTCAACATCTAAACAAATATACAACCTCCGGTACCTCAACAAGAAGGCAACTTCTAGAGTGCAACAGCTATGACCCCCGAAATGCAGCTTATCAATGTGGTAACAAATAAATAATAGGTAGTTACCTTTTGTGGAACTTTGAAATACACCGAAGAATCAAAGGAATCCTAATATTGCTTTGTATAGATCCTTGTGTGCATGGCCAGGAGTGAATTTTGAGTACAGTGGGATGTGGCTCCTAAGCAAAAATAAAAACAAGAAAAGGAGATTTACAGAAGGGCCAAAGACACATTTAGAGAAAAAACTCAATCACTTGTTAGGGAAATACAAATCAAAACCACAATAAAATATCAATTCACACACAAAATAATGGCCTTCCATAAAAATCTTGAAAACAAAAAATGGCAAGGATACAGAGAAAAAGAAAACTTGATATACTGTTGATGGGAATCGCAATTGGTGCAAGTTTTATGAAAAGTACACACCTCCACGACTTGGAGATATCTTAATTAGACAAGATGAAAATACTAGGTTGTCCAGTAATTCCTACCTTAGCCATTTATCTGAAAAATATGAGCACAATGCTTCAAAATGTATTTGCATTCCTTGTGATCATGACACCCCTTGTTCACATAGTCAAAACATGGAATCAATTAAAATTTTCCGCTGTCAAATGACTGCATAAAGAAAATATTGCACATGGCTGCTCTCCATAGACTCAGATGAACCTCACCCATGAGTGAATATGCAGAAAAACCTAGGTAGGCGGGTCTTGTGACTGAAAACTCCAGGAGGGTATGGGTGATCTCCCCCCATCTCCCCTTATTTCCAATAGGTTGGCAGTCACACCCACAAACTGCTTCTGGTGCCATGTAATCTCATTAATGATCCAGAGACTCAATATAAATCTCTCAGAAGAGAGCACAAAACGATACGCCACAGCCATCCTGCCAGATTCCCTGCCAGGCTGTTTCAATAGGAGCAACCCGGAGGGGGGTGGGTAAGGCCCCTCCCTGCCCCCAAGGGACCCAAATCCAGCAGCCAAAAACCTCCAGAACTCAACCGCCACCAGGCTCATGGCTGGTCTGCACACGCTCGGACAAAACTAACCCATGAGTGAATCTATTCCTGAACATCCCATACTTTACACCAGTGATATACCACACACACACACACACACACACACACATATATATATGTATATATATATGGCATATACATATATGGCATATATATATATATATATACACACACAATGCTCAACTTTTAACAACATGTTAACATGTTACTAATCTCTTATGGAAGGGTTTAATGGCACCAGGGTGAAATACAACAATCTTCACACACTCTCCTTTAAAAAACCTTTTCTGTCTCATTTTTAATGGATGGAGTGATAGCACAGCACGTAGGGTTTTTGCCTTGTTATCAGCCGACCTGGGCGACCAGAGTCGATTCCTCCGCCCCTCTCGGAGAGCCTGGCAAGCTACCAAGAGTATCTCACCAGCACGGCAAAGCAAGGCAAGCTACCCATGATGTATTCAATATGCCAAACACAGTAACAAGTGTTAAAATGGAGACATTACTGGGCCCACTCGAGCAAGTCAATGAATAATGGGAGGACAGTAACAGTGACAGTGATTCATAATAGGCAATACAAAATAAATTTATTTCGGTTCTGCTTAGGTGACAGGGTTTGGGGTTTAGGATGGAAATATGGTGGTGAGAAGGTATAATGGTGGTGGGATTGGTGCTCAAATATTAAGTGTAATCAAACATTGTGAACAATTTTAGAAAAATAAAATTTAAAAAAGAAACTGATATATAGACTCAGTGGAATATGACTGATGTTACAAATAAAAAACTGCTATTTAGGACAAAATGGATGGGCTTTGAACTGATTATACTATGTGTACTACAGAAGGAAGTGAAAGACAATTATAATGTAACTTTATTCATATGTGAAATATATAAATAACTCAAGCAAATGAATTGACAGAAAACAACAAAATTCTTAGACTTGGTGCAAAGTATGGAGATTATTGAAGAGAAAATCTGGGGAGCAATGGTAAGTGAGGTCTTTTGGTAGTGGAATGACATTGGCACTTTGGTGGTAGGTGTGATGAATCCTGTATTTATAGAATAGTGTTGAATTATGATGCTGAAATGCCATAATATTGTAAAAATAAAATGTCCTTTTTAACATTTATATTAAAGGTAATTCAATGGAAAGGAAAAATTGAAAACAGTGTGGCATTGCAATGAAAATAGACAAACTCAGAAATTGGATGAAATTAAAAATATGGAAATTAATCCTCACATGCTTTGTTAATTTATGACAAAGCAGTCAAAAACATAAATTAAAGAAAGGACAGGGTCTTCAGAATAATGATGTTGTTTTGTGAAATATTGTTGGGGAAACTGGATAGTTACATAGAAAAGAGTAACTTTTATTAGATCACTATTTCACATTGTGCCAAAAGTTAACTCAAAAGGATTAAAGACTTGGATGCTAGACTTGAGACCATAAAACACATTGAAGAAAAAAATAGGCAGAGTGCTCCATAATATTGACTTCAGTGTTATCTTTAGGGATTCACGTTCAATGACAAGGGAAAAATAAACAAATAGAATATCTTCAACATAAAAATCTTTTGCAAAGTAAAAGTATCATTAAAAAAACAAAAATATCCAAAAGGGGTAAAATATTTATATACTATGCATCTGACAAAGAACTAATGTTTAAGAAATGTAAAGACCTTATAGAACTCAACAACAAAAGTGTGATCTATCAGGAGTTGAGGAGATAGTACAGCAGGTAAGGCGCTTGCCTTGCACTTGGCTGACCCGGTTTCAATTCCCAGCACCTCTGAGCACTGCCAGGAATAATTTCTGAGTGTAGAGCCAGGCGTAATCCCCGAGCATTGCCAGGTATGGCCCCCAAAACTTAAAAAAAGTAAACAAAAAATTAACCTACCAGAAATGGGGAAAACATCTAAATAGACACTTCTCCACAGAAGACGTACATATAGCCAAGAGGCAAATGAAAGAGCTTATTTTTATCTATTATTATGAGTGTGCATGTCAAAACTACAATGAGGTATTATTTTAAAATTTGTAAGAACAGTCTTCTTGAATGGGTCTAAAACAACAAGAATTGGCAGGGATGTGGAGAAAAGAGGACGCTCAAACATTGCTAAGAAATACAAGTGATTTTAGACTCCATGGAAAACGGAATAAAATTTTTTCAAAATATTGAAAATAGATTTATCATATGATCTATCAATCCCACCCCTAGGTAAGTATCTATAAAAGATAAAATTACAAATCCCAAAGGATATCTGCATAAATAGGTTCATTGCAGCCTCAGTATAATGAACTGGATAAGTGTCCAGAGACAGATGGTACAGAAGATCTGGTACATATATGCACATGGAATATTACTTTACTATATAAAAAAGATGAAATATTTCCCTTTTTTTGCAAGAATGTGGATGGAATTGAAAGTGGTAATGCCAAGCAAGATAAGTTGTAAGGAAAAAGACGGAACTGGATGATTTCAGCCCATATGTGAGAAATAAAGGAACAAAGCAAGGGAGCAGCTGAAGCCAGACACAATTACACTGTTAGACTCTGGCTGAAGATCTGAGGTTGCCAAAAAGGGAGAGATAAGTGGGTTGAAAGGGGGCAGGAGATCCAGAAGATAGTGGTGAGCCTGGTGAGGCATTTTGAAGAGATGGTATAAATCAGGTTGCCTCAACAACAAAGCATTTATACTTGCCCTTCAGAGAATGTGGCAAATGCATTCATTCTGCATGTGGCACTCTGCCTGGAATATCTGTACTCCTCTAGTCTTCTATGATTAAAATTTAACATTCCTGGACTTTAGTGCTAGATGCCATGTTGATCATGGCTGTGTTGTAGAATATATCACTGAGGATGACTGGAGATGAACCCTACAGAGAATAGGGCAGGAATGTTTGATCCTTGATACCTCATATATTCCCCGAAGTCCTGCCAGTAGTGATCCCTGAGCATAGAGACAATAGTCACTGTCACTGTCACTGTCCTCCCATTGTTCATCGATTTGCTCGAGCGGGCCAGTAACGTCTCCATTGGAGAATTTGTTGTTACTGCGTTTGGCATATCAAATACATCACGGGTAGCTTGCCAGGCTATGGTTCCCATGTTCCATATACATATATGTATAAATATAACACGGAGAAGGAAATTCACTTAATAATAACTACTGTATGTAATAAAAATTAAATGATAAAAGAATAAGGCAGTGATAAAGGTCAGTGTCAGGGCAATCTGTATGCCATCAAGAATGTTCAATAATGCAGGTCATTATATAATTTGAATTTTGGGGGGATTATTTTGGGGTCAGCATTGATCAGGGTTTATTCCTGACTTTATGCTCAGATAGTAATCCTGACAGGGCTTGAGGTGGCATATAGGGTGTGAGGAATTGAACCCAGGTCAGCTGTATTCAAGGTGAGTGCCTAACCCACTGTACTATTTTTCCAGCCATTTATAATTTGGATTTTGTACAGTTCATTTTACTTATAGACTATATCAATGCAAATTATATTAAACTCATCAAGAATAGAATGATCAGCTATCAAACCATGTAACTTGGGACATGGAGCTCTTCTCTGTATATAATGATATAGTAATACAAGTAGAAGAATGACTCCCATTCTCCTATGACTTATGACCAATTGCATGAATGATGGATTATAATAATAATGAAGGCATGTTAGTCAGTCATGCACGTGAATGGCCTAGAGAGACTAGCCAAAGATATAGTATTACCTTAGAAAACTAAAGACAGTTAAAATATAGATTAAAGGATGAAGATGAAGATGTGTCCTTTAATCTGATTGAAGGATACTCTCAATATAGAGACTCCTTTTATCTCTCAGGGACCTATTCACTTGGTGAGGATAACTAGACTGTGCTGGTAGATTCTTTCTTCCTTACATTTTTCAATTGCTTCAAGGAACAGCTTCTGCAGAGAGCAAGTATTATGAGTTGAAGGATTGTTAAAGCAGAATAGATAGCCTATTGCTTTATCTCAGGTGTTGATAAACTCTTATTTGTACAAGATTAGATGAGCAAATATTTCAGGTCTTGTTAACCAAGAGACAAAATTAATGGCATTGTATAGCAAACAATTTTTCATAATATTTTTATTGATAAAATTAAAAATTCATAACAAAATTTACATGCAAATGTAGATCAGGTCTACTAAGGAGAATATTATTCTTCTGTGAATATTATTGTGCTTAATGAGAAAACAAAGTTAGGGTTTTCATCATCAAGTTGGTTGAAAATATTTATCTGCAAAGTCTGTTCTCAGCATGTGAAAACTAGGAGAGGAATTGTATACTGCAGATTGCCAATCTCCACAGTTAAACGGAATAGCTCTGCCTGTTTCTTATTACTTGCTTTTACTCTCAGTTCTGGCTGTTCCTACACCTGACAGAGAGGCAAGAGATAACTCAGAAAATAATGGTGGAGCAGTTTGTTCCTGCCTGTTCTGTACATGCCGTCTCCATCATCCCCAATCTCTTTGAAAAAGATATGCCTGCACTGTTCCATTGCCAGTCTTTTTTTTTTTTTTTTGGTTTTTGGGTCACAACTGGCTCTGGACTCAGAAATTATTCCTCAGTTGTGCTCAGCCATATTGGATGCTGGGAATTGAACCCAGGTCGGCCGCGTGCAAGGCAAATGCCCTACCTGGTGCACTATCGCTCCAGCCCCCCATTTCCAGTCTTTTAATGAGAACTTTTCAGACTGAAATATTTAAACTGCCAATCTAACCTTTCAACCACCCTGATTCATCTTTATGTTAGCTAATCTATTTTTATTTTGCATAACCTGCAAAACTTTTGGAAGTTCTATATGATTTTTTTTTGTTGTTGTTGTTATTGGTTTGAGCTACACCTGGTGCTGCTCAGGGATTACTCCTGGTTCTACACTCAGGAATCACTCCTGGTGGTGCTTGGGGGATCATCTGGGATGACAGAGATGGGAATCCTGTTGATTGTACTGAAGACAAGTGCCATACCCACTTTGCTATTTCTCTGAACTTGCTATATGATTCCTTAATATTTTATTTTATTGTTCATTTCTGTCTTACCATCCAAGAATATGAACTTCATGTGAACAATAATACTTGTCTATATCGTCCATGTTGTCTATATTTTCCATAATAAAGTAACTAATATTATGTTTGACCTTTAGTGAATACTCAATAAATATGTTAGATAAGTCATTATAAAACAAATCACTTCATCTCAAAAAATCTTCTGAATTAAGTACTATTAATATTTAAATTTTACATGGAAGGAAACTTGGGTACATAAAAACTAAGTAATAATATTCCTAAGACTGTATATTTATTACTGCTTTCACAACTCCTACTCCTACATTTACTCCTATCAAATGTAATCATTTACTATAAACTACTTAAATATTTTACTTAATTTTTATGATAGCACTGTAGCACTGTCCTCCCATTGTTCATTGATTTGCTCTAGCGGGTACCAGTAATATCTGCATTGTGAGATTTGTTACTGTTTTTGGCATATTGAATATCCCATGGGGGGCTTGCCAGGCTCTGCTGTGTGGGCAAGATACTCTCAGTAGCTTGTTGGGCTCTCTGAGAGGGATGGAGGAATCGGACCCAGGTTGACTGCTTCAATATACCAAAAATAGTAACAAGTCTCACAATGGAGACTTACGGGTGCCTGCTGGAGCAAATCGATGAACAACGGGAGGATAGTGTTACAGTGCCTCCACACTCCATTTAATTTTTATGATAACTCTATGAAAATAGTAGGAGAATTTCAATTTCAGCCCAGACAATCTCTGGTTTCTGATTTCAGCATGTACTTACTGCATCATGGTCACAGTCACGGTTCTCCCATTGTTCATCGATTTGCTCGAGCGGGCCCAGTAACGTCTCCATTGGAGACTTTTGTTGTTACTGTGCCTGGCATATCGAATACATCATGGGTAGCTTGCCAGGCTCTGCCGTGCAGGCTAGATACTCTCGGTAGCTTGCCGGGCTCTCCGAGAGGGGCAGAAGAATCAAACTCGGGTTGGCCATATTGGCTGCATGCAAGGCAAACGCCCTACCCACTGTGCTATCGCTCCAGCCCCTTACTGCATAAATTACAATAAAAAGTAAATTGGTATACTTGAACATTTTATTTTAAAAACAAGAAAAACTTAATAAGAAGTTCTGAATTAACTAATAATAAAGAGAATGTAAAATAATTGTGTCGCAATGGAGTGAATTAATCCAAGATTTCTTTGAAAACAAAGGAAAGGCACAGATTTCTCTTAAATTGAAACAAGTATAAGGAAATAAAGCAAATGAGAAAAATCACAATGAAATTATAACTCAAATGTTGAGGAGGCAGAAATTTTTAACACATGTTTATGGATTAAACTGTGTCTTCTTCAAATTTGTATGTTGAAATTTGAATGCTCCATATCTTGGAATGTGAAGCTATATGTATATGACTAGGTTTCTTAAAAGGGAGATATTATAATGAAAAATATAGTAAAAGGGATGACTAAATAAAAACTCAAGAATAAAGGGCTATGGATAAGCCTAAAAGCAAAATGTAGAACCAAGACCTTTTTACAGCCCTCAGAAAGAATTAATTCTGTCAACATCATCTGTCAACATCAATATTTGATTTGCAGCCTCCCAAACTGAGATACAACCCATTTCTGATATTACATCATGAAGCTTTTAGTACTTTATATAAACTTAGCAAGCTAATATAGTTCCTAAATCTGAATTTATTCACACTTAAATATGAAGATATGAAAAAGTGGTCTAATGATTAACTTAGAATATTTGATCATTGTGATAGATCTGAGATATAGGATTCAAATTTTTAAAAACTAGGATTTTCTTTAATATCTCTCACTTTATATTTTGAGACAATTTAAATATAACGAATAATATCTCTTTCCAATAAAACTTCTGACACTCATTTATTTGAAATGTTTTTGAGATGTTATAATTGTTTCAGTTCATACTTCAAATAGATTTTGAAAATGAGGAATAAAGCACATTTAGGTCAAAGGAAGCTTGACAGGAAAGAGTTGAATCACTGTAGAGAAGAAAGGGGAGGGACCTTATCTTCTCAGTGGGTAGAAACCTTTGGTTCAATTGAGTCTTTTGGAGCTATTACCTACTCTATCATTTGATTTTTCTGTTTTACTTCTGTAACCCCAATATAGTAATCAATGCCTCTTGTTTTTAAGAACAAGAGGCAGACACAACACTAGAGATACATGAATGAATATGCTTCTGTTTGAGCATTCAACCCACCAACCCGCAGTACACATCAATCCAATTTCCCTTCATCTGAGTGTTCTCCAAGGGAATAGGATCACTTATCTGTGACTATCAGCATGGTGATCAAGCCAGTGGCCACACATACCTACAAAGGTACAGAAACTACAAAGAATTTAAAATTATTTATCTTTAAGTAGGGCAGATCTTTACCTGTTCAGCAGGTTTGGTCACAAAGTCAGGAAGGAGTCAAATCACAGAAATACTAAAGTTCCTGAATTATGTAAGCAGATTCAGTGGCAGGTGTATGTGTCAGAAAGAAGTGCGAGACCAGACAGATAATTTAGACTGTCTGTATCCTTCCTAACTTTGTACTGACCTCTAGATTTCATGTGCAAGATTGAAATGTAAGAAATCTGCTGCTCAGAGCAAGTAGAAGCAATTTTCCTATCTTGTATAGCAGGAAAAAACAAAACAAAACAAAACAATACCTTAGATTCTGCAGCCAGTAAGACATGGGTCAAATTCCAACTGGTCTTCCAGTAAGTGTGCCCTTAAGAGAAGTGATTAACCAAGTTGCCCTTCACATAGTGCATCTGTACGTGTGAATAACATATTATATCGACCTCAGAGAGCTTTGTTCAATGTGCTATTTGTGAATCTGTGGGCCTGACACACAATAAGAGTCCGTCAGAATTAGAAAATGTAAACATGCTTCTGAGTAGTTTCGGAAGCACAGTAGGAGCTATGCTTTGTCTTTGTTGAGAGCTAGTGATACAGATGCACTCCAGTGAGATCAGGGCCTGAGATAACATAAAACAGTTATATGAAAGTAAGCCCTGAACTAAGCTCAACTGCCTGGTATAGCCTTGGGCTCAGATAATAATTGGTATGAGAGTGACTCACCTCAGAGATAAGAGAGAATTTTTGCCTACTTCTGTCTCTGAACCATACTCTCACCTGCCCCAAGAGCCCTAGAATTAGGACACTATTCAAGGAGAAGTTCTTGTATGCCTGAAGACCTAGACTTGTCTCTTTAGGGCAATGACCTAGGTGCTCTTTTCAGATTCAGGGCTCAATCTATTTATCTTTCTTTCTTTTGCCTTGAAACTCTGTAGAGCCAAAGAAGATATAAACCATCTCATCTCATTGCCATTAATATGACTCGTGCCTGCATGCAATCTCCTTGTGTTTGAGAGCTCAATGTCTAAATATAAATATGCTTCTCTTCTGCAGCATAAAAAATTAAAATGTCTAACAGTTTATCATTATAAAAGATAAAACTGCTTAAGGAGAATAAGTAGCCTTGAAGAGGTAATTGTTTTGCTTTATGAGCATGTCATATGAGGATCAAAAATTGACATCTGGTCTCTGAAACCAGGAAAGGGGAAGTGATTTTCTAAAGGTTTCTTGTAATTTCAAGTACTTCTCCCCCATTGGGCCTGATGAAATTCCATGCCCTTCAAAACATGACTAAATTGGGATCTTTGGCTTGGCAGAAACACGAAGTAAGAACAGAAATCCAAATTGATGTGGCTTATAAATAAAGAGGTAGAAATTCTGGGCATATCTCTCTGATTACTGGATCTGTTCCAAAGTAAGACACTAACATAGGATAAACATTTGTGATTAGTGTTCCATGTAGACACGTGTTCCAGAGATCCCTGGCAAGATTTGAACATGCGGTTTAGTACACTAATATAACACACATATCATTGCCATTAGGAAAAGTGACTCAGTTAGAGCACAGCATGTTATAGTTTGGAAAAAAGTGACTAAAAGTTCCTTGAGAAAGACACTGGCTAGAAATTCATGTTCTTAGTCAGCAGAGATTATTATAACAAATACCACAGACTGGGCAGCTTATTCAACAGATCATCATTTCTCATATTCTGAAGCTTGAAACATTCAACAACAGGATTCTTAGGTTTGGGTTAGGGTTACCTACAGAGAGCTGCCTTCTCTCTGTTCCTTCCATGGTGGAAAGAGAAAATTCAAGTGTCTGTTGATCTTGAAAGGGCATTAATCCTGTCATCTGGACCCTACTTTCATTATATAATCTAAACCTAATTGCTTTGCCAATAGGATGGTTCCTCATTCCTAATATTACATTGGTGGTTTGTGCTGAAATATGAATTGGGGGTATATGCAAACATTTTGTCCATAACATCAGTGACTCCAGAGAGTCTTGAGTAATAAAATGATTTACTGTAGGAATCTTCCTTAAGCTTTCCTCCTTTTGGACAAAGAAATACTAAATATTATCAAGAGAAGCCTTATTTGCTGCAAATTATACTCCCCAGACTAGAATGAAGAAATTAGCTCATGGCACCTTACAAAATGTTCTAATCCAAAACAGAGTGTGTTATTCAATTTTTTTTGTCAAAACTTAGATAAAGATCCAGGAAGCACGTTTAAAAGGAGTTGAACGCAACGGGTGACAGAATTGCATTCCCAGAAGCTTCCAAGGACTGATTCTGAAGCAGGAAATTAAATTTTACAAAGTGATATTTAAAAGGGCTGTCTATATTTAGCTGTATACTCACTCACATTTGGTAAAAAGTCAAACCTACACAAGTGGAGGTCAGAGAAGAAGTGAAATTAACAGACACTTGGGAGGAAAAGACATACATTCTAGTAAAAGCAAAGTTTCATAGGAAAGGAAAATGTGATATTCCTGGTGTAAAAGGGGATGCAGTACTAAAATATTACACTTGAAGTGAAAGAGATAATGACCTACTTAAACCCTCTGTTCAGGTTCAGACCTCACAGGTAAAGAAAGAAATATACAATTGGAGCATGTTCACTGGAACATACCCAGGATGATGCAGAGATGCAAAGTTTTGCTGCAGAGAGACAGTCTGATGCGCCAGGGAGTATAGGACCTGTTAGGATGACTTGAAGCCATAGTTGCTTCTGTTAAATGTCACTGAGGAAAACAATAAAGCTAGTTTTGTTTGGCATAATGTATCGAGGCATCATTAAGACAGCTGGTAAAAGTTACAATAAAATAGATTTTAATATATTCACTGTCACTGTCCTCCCACTGTTCATCGATTTGCTCAAGTGGGCCCAGTAATATTCTGAGACTTGTTACTGTGTTTGGCATATCAAATACGTCACAGGGAGCTTGTCAGGCTTTGCCGTGTGGGCGAGATACTCTTGGTAGCTTGCTGGGCACTCAGAGAGGGGCAGAGGGATCGAACTTGGGTCGGCCATGTTGGCTGCATGCAAGGCAAACGCCCTACCACTGTGCTATCGCTCCAGCCCTTTAATATATTATTAAATACTTCCAATAGTTAACTATAAGCTAAAGCTTCTTGTAAGTCTTTCTAACCACAATCTAGACAGTGGTTCTCTACAACTCTCTTTAAACCTGTTATCCCAGGGCACATGAGGCTTAAATTCAACTATGAGCAATAAGGAAGCCCAAAGTAAGAATCAGTTAAATTGTACAGGGTTTTAAACCTCCCTCAAAGAATGCCCAAAATAAAACACTCATATTCAGGAGGCAAGACATAGGTTGGGCCTTCTGCCTTACTGTTCACCCATCTTTGGTGAATTGCCTTTTGCCTCAGAAATTGTGTCTGCTTAAGCCAAAGTGAAGAGGTTTACCGCCTCCTTTTCCAGTAGACTTTCCAGAATTCCGCACAACCCTTCTGCTCAGGTTTCACTGGACAGAACTTAAATTCAAAGAAGACTGGGAAATATACACTATGTGTATAACTCAGTGCCAGGTGACAAAAGGAATTTTCACTGAAGGGACATAGTGTGTATGTTGCAAGATAAACAAACTCTCACACTAACATTAGAGCCACAGCCTCCACTTTTTCACCTCTAATTCTAGTTCTTTCTCTGCAACCACTCATGCAGTTTTATAGAGGGTATCATTCCTGGAAGGCTTATTTTCCGACTAGACTTACTGCCAGTTTGTTTTCCCTTTAATTTCCTGCCAATTATGGTGAATGAGTGAGTGAGTGAGTGCCTTATCCAGCCTATTTACATTCTTCTGAGCATTAATTGCCTTCACCACTAATCTTCCCAGCTGTTTCTGGTGAAAGTCTGTCTCTTGATTAAAAACACCTTTTCCATCTTTGTGTGAATGAATTGCCCAGAAATCACAGATGATTCCACCCACCCATCCTTTCATTATATTACAGTGGCCTCCTTTGTCTGTGCACCTCCCTAGCTCATCTAAATCTTCATCCTTAGTCTCAAGTATTGACCTGTCCAGTCTCAGAAAAATGGTCTATTTTCTAGTAATAAAATAGAGAAAGTTAGGAATCAGTAACTATCATAACTCTAATATTTACTGAAAGTTCATTAAGTTCCTGCTAAATGCTTTAAGTACAACTCAATCAGAAATAATTGTTATCCTCAGATTCAGTATTTATTATGTTCCTGGAGTAAGTATTGCTTATTTGTGGCATATCACTCTCATATATATTTTGTTGGATTGGTTTACCAACATTTGGTCATACTTTTTGCATCTGTGTTTATGAAAGATATTAATAGATCTGCTGGAGCAATAGCACAGTGGCAAGGTGCTTGCCTTGCATGAAGCCGACACGGGCCGACCCCAGTTCGACTCCTCCACCCCTCTCTGAGAGCCCAGCAAGCTACTCAGAGTATCGCGCCTGCACAGCAAAACCTGGCAAGCTACCCGGGACGTATTCGATATGCCAAAAAAACAGTAACAAGTCTCACAATAGAGACGTTACTTGTGCCCATTCAAGCAAATTGATGAATAATGGGAGGACAGTGCTATTAGTAGATCACTTAATCACTTAATCACTTAATCCCCGTTATTCATCGATTTATTCGAGCGGGTGCCAGTAACGTCTCCATTCATCCCGGTTGCGTGCTAGCGTAGCCCAATGGTATCTGTTCGTTTTAGGAACATGTAGAGCCTCAAACCGATCATTTAGGGTCTTGACGAAGAAGTCTGACCATCTTATAGGTGGGCGTCCACGTGATCTTTTGATGTCTCGTGGAATCCAATCAGTAATGGCTCTAGTCCAGCGGTTGTCTGTAAACCTCATTACATGTCCAGCCCATCTGATTTTTGATGTCTTGGCAAATGAGACAGCGTCCCTGATTCTTGAGCGTTGACGAAGATCAGAACTCCGGATTCTATCTCTCATTTGAGTGAATCGTGATATTCCAAGCATAGTTCTTTCGATTCCTCTTTGAGAGACCCGAATAGTGTTCTCATCCTGTTTTCGTAGGGTCCAGGTCTCTGAGGCATATGTTAATGCAGGAAGAATAGTGGAATCAAAGAGATGTGCTCGTAGCTCGAGGTTCTTTGTCCTTTTAGTTATTTCTTCAATGCTCTTGAAGGCATTCCAAGCCGCTCTCTTCCTCCTGCGCAACTCAGGTGCCAGGTCATTCATCATGTTGATTTCTCGACCTAGGTATATATAACTGTTGCATTCGGAGATGGTGGTTCCATTGAGAGCGAATGGAGCGTCAGGAACAAGGCTGTTTCTCATAAACATTGTCTTCGTAAGATTCAGCTGTAGTCCGACCTTTTCACATTCACGGTCAAAGTCGTTCAGCATTTGTGCCGCTTGGCTGATGTTTGGTGTTATTTGAACGATGTCATCAGCAAAGCGGAGGTGGTGTAGTTGCCGACCATCTATCTTCACTCCCATGTTTTCCCATTCCAGTCGTCGCATGATGTTCTCGAGGGTGGCACTGAAGAGTTTTGGTGAAATGGTATCACCCTGCCGAACCCCTCTCTTGATATGGATGATTACTTCTTTGTAGAATGGTGAGATCTTGGTAGTGAATCCGCAATAGAGCTCACGAAGGATCCTGATGTATTGAGTTTGTACGCCCTGATTGGCTAGGGCTTCCATGACCGCTTCCGTCTCAACAGAATCAAAGGCCTTCTTTAAATCAATGAACGTTAGACAGAGCGGCATCTTGAACTCCCGAGATACCTCAATGAGCTTGGTTATTGTGTGGATATGGTCGATGGTACTGAATACTTTTCGGAATCCAGCTTGTTCACATGGTTGTCCTTCATCTAGTGTTCTGCTAATCCTATTCAGGATGACTCGAGTGAATAGTTTGTAGATGACAGACAATAGGCAGATTGGGCGATAGTTGCCAATGTCGTGGATGTCTCCTTTCTTGTATAGTAGTACAGTCTTGCTGGTTTTCCATTGGGATGGAACCTTGCATTCAGACAGGTAGCGTGTGAAGAGTCGAGCTAATGTATTGATGAGTACTGATGGTAAGTTCTTCAGGTGTTCAGGTCTGATCTTGTCTGGGCCAGGTGCTTTTTGTTTCTTTACCGACGAGATGGCATGTTGGATTTCGGAAGGGAGAACATTGGGAACGATATATCCATCATGTGGTATGTGGTATGTGGGCAAGTGGATGTGGCTATTAAAGAGATCTGAGTAGAAGTCATGAATAATCTTCTCCATTGCCCTTCTGGAAGATGTGATAGATCCATCATGATGTCGGAGGGCAGTCATCTTGGTTTTGTAGTTGGTGAAGGACAGGCGGGCATTACGAATGTTTTTCCCAGCTTCTGCTGCATCTACCAGTACTGCTGCTCTCCTGTTTTTGAGGTCATCCATGATGGCTTTTCTGCACTGTTTTGCCAGTTCGGACGTTTGCTTGTGGTTGCCTGAGGCACGTGCCATGCCACGTTGGCGAATAAGTTCAAGAGTGTTCGAAGAAAGACGGTTTTTTGTGGTTATCTCTCTCTTGGCATTCCTTGCACAATCATGGAGGTAGATCAGTAATAATAAAAAAATTATAAAGTCTTCAACTATGGACTTTTATTGACAATGCCAAAGAGTTCAAATGTGGCTTTTTTTCATTTTTAAATTATTCAAAGTTCACTTGAAATAAAATAATCTACTGAGTTCATTTTACAGTTTTCTGCAAGAAGTGTCTATCTTCTGGATCCTCCAGCAATACTGTCACAGGGTCTCCTGAGCTAGAAGTGACTATACTTCAGATCCTGACCCTGCTATTAACTCTCCTACCTTAAGAGTAAGATGTCCAGAACTATCCAGAAGTGTTCCAAGAAGTTAGTGAACTCAAAACTAATGATAGTTTCTGAGACTTGTCTGTAAGTTTTGTCTTATTTTATATTTGGTTTATGTTTACTTTTTGGGAACCACACCCAACCATACTCTGAACTTACTCCTGGCTTTAAGACCAGGTATCACTCCTGGTGGAGCTCAGGGAACCATAAGAGTTGCCAGAGATTGGAACCCGGTTGTCCACATGCAAGGAAAGGGCCCTACCCACTGTACTACCCCTCTGGTCCCTCCCACAATAAGTTGGGTATTTTGTTATTGTTTTATTTTATTTTTACTTTGGGCCTCTTGCTAAGCAAGAGCTCCTATGTCCAAACACAAATATCTAGCAATACAATATTTCTGTCAATAATGTAAAATTTTCTACTTACATGTGAACTTCTTAAAGAAGGTAGCACCCATCTGTGTATAAAAGGGTAAAATCTGAAACAAAATTATTTCTTAATTTAAAACAATTTCAAAATATTTTCAGTAGTTTTGATAATATTCTTATATCATCAAAAGGCCATGAAATAATAAATATGTTTTTCTCTTAAAGATTGAACACAAATTTTAAAAAAATAACAAAAGAAATGCCATTTCCGATTCAACATATCAGAGTTCACTGTTAATATTAAAAGGTAATACAATATGATGGTGGTTTAAATTCCCCAACATGTTGAATTTCAGCACACTGATTTTTCTGTTGTTTTGTAGCTTGCTTGGCTTAGGAATTTAGCCCAAAGAGTGTTAGCAGTTAAATTAATCAGATAAACTAAGATATTGCCTGATTCATAGCTAAAAACCTGGAATAACAGACTCATAAAATCTCCATGAACACTAGTCCTCTGGAAGTCATTAACCAGTGTGTTGAGGTTATCAAATTGAAATGCAAAATTTCTATAAATATAAATATCAACAGTATTGATATGAAATGAGGGTTACAAACCTTAATATCATTTCATGTGAAAAACAGAACACTTTTTTTTGGTTTTACTTTTTATTGAAAATAATCTGAATACCAAAAAGGGAAAAACAAAAAGCAGATGTCATAAAATCAGAATGTCCGTATCTGAAGATGATGATTTTGAATTCCACACAGAGCAGATTGGAGGAGATAAATCCCAAACTCACTAAGCTAGAATAAATGCAGAATATCATCAAAAGAGGCAGACTTTCAAATTCTTGCCATGAGATTAGTAGTGCTTATGAATGCTGATAATTTAGTGCTTCACCTTATTGCTATGGTATGCAAATATGTTTGTAACTGATAGCACTCACTGACTGGAAAATGAAATGGTAAGACTATCTTCATTTAATTTTCTATTTTTTTCTAAGAGTATGCTTGCTTTTCTGCATATTTCTGATGCAGGCTGAATAAGAAAGAAAGTGGTGAGTCTTAGCACAGAGACTGAACAGGGTACAAGAGAACCAAGGGTTTCATGGATGAATGAGGGTTTAGAAAACAATTCTGATGTGATGATATCTTAGTCTGTATGAGAGAACAGAAATATCTTTGATTAATTAAATAAGTAGATCAGAAATACATCTGATCAGCTGAAGGAGGAAAGGGGTTCAAATCTGTGAATTTGGTACTTGCAGAGACTTTGAAAGTGCAGAAAGAAGAGCTTCCCAGTGGACCATTGGGAGTGACTTCTAGAAAAACTCCTTTGCAAAAACATGACAGAGAGGATAATTGTGCTAGGATCACAAAGGAAGGGAGTCAGCGATACAGTACCTGGTATTAGCACATCGATCAGAGATCAGGAAGAGACTTCTCTACTCTGCACTGCAACTATTTGTCTATGTCCACCAAACTGCTCCATGGATGCTGAAGTACTGTTGCAGGAAGCAAAATCAAAATGCAACCGCACTGCTTATTTTGGTCCTCACACTAGCAGCTCATTAGGAAGTGGCTAAACAGACCTGGTGTCATTTCTCAGTCTGTCTTCATTAGCATGATCAAATGGGTGTCTGGAACATAACTGAAAGATAATTTTAAGCTCTGTGTACTAGAGAAAGTTAGAATTCACGCTGAATGTAGATCCACAATATCAGTGTACATGGAAAGATTTCTACGTGCTTGAGTGAAGAACAACAGAATTTGACTTGTCTTTTAGAAAGACCAATTTGAAGAAAAGCCCACAAATGAGAAAAACAAAGAATGCAGGGTACTCAGTGGAAGGCTTTACAACAGGCAAGTTCCCAGGTGATGGACTTGGACTCAAGAGACAGGAGTAATAGGCAGAGAGAACAGACTTGAAGGTGTTTCGAAGCTAAAGTCAAATATATCTTTATGTATGTGCTATAAGAAAAATATCTAAAAGATAACAGATCTAATTTTTTTTACATGAACCATTGGAAGACTCTTGTTGAGATGGTGAAGATTGGAGAATTGAAGTTAAGCCTGAAAAACAGAAGATCCAAATAGAAAATAGCTCCAACCCACTTTGAGGAGGAATAAGGCAGGCTAACATCAGCCCCACATAACTGACATTAAATGCACGAGATTCTAAACAATATAGAATATCATGGTCACGGTCCTCCCGTTGTTCATCGATTTGCTCGAGCGGGCCCAGTAACGTCTCCATCGTGAGACTTGTTGTTACTGTGTTTGGCATATTGAATACATCACGGGTAGCTTGCCAGGCTCTGCTGTGCGGGCTAGATACTCTCGGTAGTTTGCTGGGCTCTCCGAGAGGGGCGGAGGAATTGAACTCGGGTCGGCCATGTTGGCTGCGTGCAAGGCAAATGCCCTACGGCTGTGCTATCGCTCCAGCCCAATATAGAATATAGAATATATTTTACCAAAAAAAGAAACAAAAAAGGAGAGTGAGAAAGTTTGGCTAATATAATAGAACTAGGCATGAGAATGTTCTGTAAGTCAAGGAGAAAAGGCAAGTTAAGAGAAAGTGATTATGTGTTCCAGAAACTCAGGGTTGCAACTACTGAGATGTGAAAATTGATAAGTAGATTTGACAAAACTGAGGTCACAGATTTCTGTGGAATGATAAGGGGGTGAAATTCTGATAGGAATTTCACTGTATTACTGTCATCCTGTTGTTCATCAATTGCCTCGAGCATGCCCCAGTAACATCTCCTTCGTCCTAGCCCTGAGATTTTAAAAAGTGCTACATTTGAGGCTCTTTTTCCTGTTAACTGGGCTGGAGCGATAGCACAGCGGGTAGGGCGTTCGCCTTACACGCGGCCAACATGGCCGACCCGAGTTCGATTCCTCCGCCCCTCTCGGAGAGCGGCAAGCTACTGAGAGTATTCGATATGCCAGACACAGTAACAACAAAGTCTCCAATGGAGACGTTACTGGACCCGCTCGAGCAAATCGACGATCAACGGGAGGGCCTTTACTTTACTTTACTTTACTTCCACTTTGTTATTCTGTATTTACAGGGAGCTTAGACTATGGATTTATCTAATTAACTGGAGAATCACTCCAATCCCTACATAGAAAGATATTAACAATGATGCAGATGCCTACTGAGGGCAAAAATCAGACAGCTGAGGTCTGATTGGACACCAAGGATACATGAAAACAATGGAGGAAAAATAAAAATTATGCAATGGTTTTATGTTGTAAAAAGTTGCATGGTCAGCAACTCCAGACATCTGGCATTGTTTTCACTTGTTGAGATAAAATCATTTTAGGTTGTCATTGGCTCCATCAACCATATTTTATTGGTTTCTTAAGTCTGGATACTGAAAGCAAAAGCTGGTTTACCTTGTCATCTGAGGTTTTATAGTTGTTGACAGACATAAAAATGTTCTTTTAGGATCACTGCTAGCTGTATCATCACTAAGAAATCCACTCAATCTGTGGGAAGCCAAGAGCCCTCTCATAGACCCTGGCCATGGTTCCCATGTTAGGAACTGCTTGGGACAGACATTGGTGACAGTCTCCCAGGACTTCCTGATCTCAGCAGATACCTGATCTATAGCCACACATCATGCTGACAGCTTATCTGGCCTTATCTATAGTAACCTCCAGGATGCATCTACTCCCTAAGACCCTTTGATATACAAATGTAAAGCTCAGGATGCACCTACTGCCATAAGACCCTTTGATGTGCAAATGTCTACCTTGAATGTTAGGTAAAGCTCTTGTTGCTGACCTTACCATATATGGTTATATTGCTTCTGCTCCTGACTGAGCTGCCTGGACCCTATATAAACAGCCTGTATCCCTCAATAAAGCCTGTCCCTTTTTCTCTCTGTTTCTGAACTGCATTCTGTCTCTTGTGTCTTGTGTTCATTCCGTCGGTCCCTCCTTGCACCATCGGATCAATCCTCGGGCCACCTCCGCGGGCCGGAGAGTGGTTACCGGGGCCCCCTGCATCAATCCATCTCTTCATAGAAAACTCCATGAATCGTGATGTTTTGTTTATCACAAAAGACCATTGTTTCATTTCTTTCTTAAAAAGTAGTTTTTATTTGTTTGTTTGTTTGTTTTTTTTTGTTTGGGAGCCACACCTGGTGATGCTCAGGGGATAATCCTCACTGCACTCAGGGCTCATTCCTGCCAGTGCTCAAAGGACCATAAGGGATGCCAGAGTTTGAACCTTGGTTAGTCGCAAGCAAGGCAAATGACTACCTGCTGCAGTATCACATCGGCTCCTATAGTTTCATTTCAAGGCAAATAAAAACTTCACATTTTTGTTAAAACTGTTTCAGAATTAACTTGTTGCTCATGTGATAAAATCAAAGATAGTCTCATGTGTATGGCTAAGGCAGACTAGAGGAGAGATTTAATATTTACTATCTTGCTTGCAATTGAGAAGTGGGAACAGATGTTCTTAGCATATCAGTTTGGGTTACAACTTTATCTCATGTGATCTAGTGGAAAGCTTCATTGGAATACTTGGAAGTCCAGGTGTCTGTCTGCAAAAACAAACAAACAAACAAACAAACAAACAAAAATATATCTATATATGCAGGGTCAGAGAAACAAAAAAGCATGAGACCTCTTAGGCAAGTAGGTGTACACGCAATGCACAATTTTATTTCTGGTAGAAGATGTCCAAATAGTAGAATGACACAACTCAAAATTTTTAATTATTCTTTTTTTCAAACTTAGAAGTTTAAAATTAAATATTTAAGAAAGGTTGCTCCTACTGAGGTGGAAATGTACACTAATGTGCTCGTTCACAGTGCAAAGTGCACCAGACAGTACTCGGAATTGAACCTGGGGCCCATACGTGCAAAGAAAACACTCCAGTGTGTTGAGATTGAAAGAATCCATATTAGGGCATCAAATTTTTGTGTACTTTAGCTAACTTGCAACATTGCTTTCTGTAAAACTGCTTGGCTGCTTTGCACCTGGGGGAGAGGGGACTTGCAAAGTGAACAGGGCATAACTTCTTTCTACAAGATTCAGGTGTATTTACTGTCCCTGAAATGTATTGTCTCAGTAAAGCACCCTGCAGATTTGGGTAAAGGCTAACTCAGGATGCTGGTGGTTGGGGGAAATTGCCCTTTCCTGGAATGTATTGTCTCACTAAAGCACCCTGCAGACTTGGGTAACACAAAACGAGGATGGTCAAGGGAGATTACCTAAGGCTTAATGATTCCAGCTATAACCTTGCTTGTGCTGACAATCGATGTACGTAAATGCTGATCTTTGAATCTATAGGCTAAGGAGTGAGGTACTTTTAAATGGATTGGTTAAGAAAGTATATGTTGTTACAAATCTATTGGCTATGAAATGCGCGGGCTTTGCTGTAACGGCCAGTGAAGGCCTATATAAGATCCCCTTTGAAGAAGTTCGGGGCTCTCAGCCACTGCCCATTTTTGGGGTATGCTGCGGAGCCCCAGCATGCTGGTCTAAATAAACCCCGTTTTTACTCCTGCAGGAATTGTGTCTATCTGGTCTCTCCGCGCCTCCCAGGGCCAGGGAACTCCCGATCCCAACATTTGGAGGTTCCACCGAGATCACCGAGGACCCTGCCCCAGGGACGCAGGATTGAGCCGCGGGGTAAGTTAAGGCGCCTCTTTCTCTCTCTTTGTTTCTCCGGTACCGTTTTACTCTAGTTACCGATCGGTGACACAAGCACAGTGGTGTGCAAGCACAGTGACAGTGGTGTGCAGCACACTGTTGTGTGTGCGAGCCTTGTGTCTGACAGACGTGTCGGGAATAGACACGGGCCGCAGCCCTGGGGGACGCCCCGGAGGTGGATGAGGGCCAGGGACGCCTGGAGGCCTCTTTGGTGGTAGCCTCGGAGAGGCTACATCTGGTGTGTCAGGAATCATCGGCCGCTCTATTACTTCTCTATTCTTCTTTCCTCTCCAAAAGGCCTTGCGCTTGCGTCATTCTTTTTTTGTAGGTTGGATCACGCTCGTCCTTTTTCTCTACCGAGACACCGTCTTTGGAACCATAGGACAATCTCCGTCCACTCCTCTCACTCACTCTCTCCCACTGGTCAGAGGTCTGCTCTCGTGCTCAGAATCCTTTTCTGATTGTTAAAAAGCCTAAATGGCTTTTGCTCTGCAGGATGGCCGACGTTCCAGATTGGTTGGCCCCCCGAGGGATCGTTCCACTCGCCGCTTATCTTCCAGGTCAAGGGAGTCATCTACCAGCCTGCTCCCCGGGGGTACCCGGACCAGGAGCCTTAGGCAGGAGTGCCAGGCCGGGGGGGGGGGAGAAGGGGCCCCCACTTACTCTGCTCCTCCTCTGCCCCTGAACCCCGAACTCTCTATTGCCACTCCCGGGCCAGCACTGGCCTTTCCCTACTTCTGATCTCTTCACTTGGAAGAACTAAACCCTCTGGAGGTGAAAAATCATGTGCATGCCCTTTGGGCATATTTGGGAGTCCCAGGGTGACTGGTGAGTGTGGTGCACACCCGTGTGAAAGAGTGGACCGGTCCGAGCGAGTGCCTAAGTGTGATCTGTGCGTGTATCCATAGTGTGTGTATTTATTATCTTTCTCCTAATTCTGTTTATTAAGATTGTTTAATACGGGTCAGAATTGATCACTTCTCTGAGATCCACAGGAAAGCTCAGGATCTGGGCTTGATGATCAAGAAAGGTAAATTTGACACTTATTGTTCATCAGAATGACCTTCCTTCGGTGTGGATTGGCCCCCACGAGGTTCCTTCTCTCCAAACCTTGTGGCTCAGATAAAGGAGGTAATCTGTGGAAGATCTGCTGTGAAGTTCTCCAGGCAATAGTCACTGCAAAGAGGCACCCCTCCTTTGTCTCTCTTCCGTCACCATCCACTATTGGGGGGATGGGAGGAAAGCCCACTAGTGAGAAGATTCTGGGAAACTAAGGCAGATCAATTTACAGGCAGAAAATCCTTTTCCCCACCCAGTCTCAGCTAGAGGTCAATTCAAATGCTAATGAAGGCAGTCCAGATGTAAGGCAGAAAGAAAAAAAAAGGGGTAAAAGGCAGGTAAGAAGCCTAAGAAAAGCAGCAAGCCAGCAAAAGCAGGGAAGATGTAGCAAGCTGAGAGAAGGCAGAACTGTTTTTTTTTTTTTTTAAGGAGCAGAGTTTTTAAGACCACAGCACTAAGTTTGGCTCAGGCACACAGCTGTGGGTCTGCCCAAAGCCAGGCCCACCCAGGTGGAGATGAGCCTCTGAATAAAGGCCAATTTAAGGGAGGTTAGAGTCCCCTTAGGAGAGGCAAAAGTGATAGACCTGGAGAAAAGTTTTGCCAAGGAACCATCCCTTTTCATAGATTCTTGCTTGCAATTAGGAAATCATCTGAGGAGCTTCTAACTAGGTAGTTTTAGATAAGGAGATCTTATTGACCTCTGTAACACCATGTGGCCTGAGTATATTGGGGAAAGATAGCCAGTGAATGACAGTTTGCATTACCAGATCATTTTGCAGTCAGATCTTTGCAGGTAACAAAAGAAATAGGAGAGTATCAAAGCAGAGGAGGCAGGAAAATGCGAGATCTTATGATTAACTGTTTGACATCAGAAACAAAGAAGCCTATCCCCATGTCTGATAGGAAGGTACTAGTTCCCTGCCTCAGAATTAGCCTTGGCGAAAATATGGTAACATCTTTGTCATAGTTTATTTTGCCGGCTTATATCAACAAAAGCGCTTTCTTGACCCATTTTTAACAAGTGGGAGACTGACTAGTTAGGCTGGGAAATGAGGAGCAGAGTTCCCAATCAGCCGCCCTGGGAGCTGTCCCTTCCTTTCTCAGTCCATCAGTTTCTCCCTGCCATTTTTTTGAAGGGTCAGATTGATCGATCAACTACAGATATGTGCACATGTACGTGTGGTGTTTTCGTCAGTTCACTGTCTATCTGTCTGTGTCCGTCTGTCTGTGTCTGACTGTCTGTCTGTCTGTGTGTCTGTGTGGAACACTTGAGTGTTGGAACCAGGCTGAAATCAGAAGTAGAAATTTTAGAGAAGTTAGTGACATGCAACCCAGTGATTTAAGAAATGCAGTTGTTTTAGGAACCTGTTAGACAAGGGTTAATCCTTATCAGAAGGTTGAGCCTACAGAGAAAGCAGAATTCTCAATCTAAATTTCTTGTTAGAAGAACATTGATTATATTATTAACAGTTGAAATCCTTTTTGAACTTAAGAATCTTGTACTGTCTAGAAGAGCTATGGAACTAGAGCCTGAAACTAAAGTGAAATAAGAGTTCAGAGAAAGCAAGAACTTGTCTTACAAGCCTCAGCTAACTTTTATGAAAAATTTGTAAGAGGCAGTTTCCCTTTTTCTCACAGAACCTAGCAGGTCTTAGATACGGAGATCTCAGGTGCTAGCCAGGCCTGATCTTTGGGTTGCAGATTCCCAGCTCTAGGCAGGCTAGTCTTTGGTACGAGAGTGGAGAGAGGATTGGAATAAACTGCAACTAAGATCAAGCAGCCTGGCCATAAGGTTTCCTTCCTTTTCCTGCCCATCTCCATCTACCTCCCTGGAGTGGGGGAAACTACAGAACGCTGGCGGTGGGAAAGAGATTGTTGCCATCCTTTTTGTGCTCACACAACAATTCAAATATTTTCTTATGCTGATATCAAAGTTAGGTTAAAAAAAAATCCAAAGGGCTTTTTCTGTGTCTGAAAGCATGTTTGTATTTCTGTGGAATTGTTAAAAAGTATCTGGTGTAGAAAGCTCATGATTTTAAATAATTAAGGTACAAGAACTATTGAAATTAAGCCAAAGAAGGTTTTATCATGTTTTATAAAAATTGATTGTTTATAGGTCTTATGCTGTTATGTTAATGTACATATTTGTATCTGCATTGGATTAGAATATTTGACCTAGAAAGAGTTAAAATAACTATGACACATTAAAACTGGTTTAAAAGTAATGGTTTAGTTTAATCATGAGTTTCTAGAGTTATAAAATTGGTTACAAAGTTTGTCCTACCAGTGCTCTATCTGATCTCTGAGACTCTTGGTAACTAAAATTTCTAGGGCTACTTAGTAATAAGTTGTATTGAATTAGTCTCAGATGTCAGCCTGACAATTTGAAGCCATAGCATTGCTTGTCTAGTGCTTGAAAGTGCATGCTATTATTTTGATAATTTTATTTTATGCCAAGGTTTGTCTCCAGGTATCAACCTAGCCCTGACCTGAGATGCTTTCTGTTTCATGGTAATATATGAGTGTTTTAATCTTTTTGTATTTGTGTTTTCCTCTAAATCAGAATTTTAAGATGTCTCCTGGTTAGTTTCTAATGTAAAGTGATCTTTTGCCCAGTGGATATACCTTGTAAAAGCTTTAATTGTGAGCATTTTAAAGCATTTTGAATATCTATGGAACTGATCTAATGCTTTTGAAATAGTACTGCAGAGTACAGTTTTGTCATGTTAAGTGAGATGGTTGGTAACTTGTGTCTAAATTTGGGAGATCACATTGTACATTGTACTACTATAGATGTATGCCATAAGTCAGAAAGATAATGGATGGAGATATCGTCAGTGGGAAGAAAGGAAAGGAATTCTGTTGAAGTGAAATTGATTTTTAAATGAATGAAAGTTACAGAATGTATGTAAAGGAATGTGTAGAAGGTTTGAGGTTGTTCTAAAGAAAAGGAACTGGTCAAACTGTTATAAGAAACGCTTTAAATCACATGCAGAATTCTTCTAGCACCTTTGTGGTAAGATCTATGGTAAAGATGATTGATGGATTATCTGGACTCCTGTTACAGTGCTCTTAAGATCATTGAATTTTTCAAAAGTTGCAGAAATCAAGGGTTTTGACATGGGATTAAAAACATGTTAAACGGTATGCTTTATCTCTACAGATTTTAGCTTCTCTGACTAGGACCCACAGCAAACAGGTGTATTACATCTCTGTGAGTAAAGTGAAATACTTGCTTTTCTCTTCTTTTGTACCTTCAGTATGTTTTTTGATGTTTCATGGCACTATGTTGGTTTGCATAAATCCAGATAAGTCTTTCCTCTCTGTAATAGGGTCTACCCCTCATGCAGACAGGAAAAACCAGCCATGGGACCCCAAAGCCCTCTTCCAGGGAAACAGTCAGGGGATCTGTCTAAATGACAGGAGCAGGGATTTAACAGGTACTGTTTCAAGAACCCTACAAACCTCAGAGCGACCCTAGAGGCAGGCTGGCTCGAGAAAAGACTGGAAACCATCACTGCTATGGAGAATGCAAATGAGGAATCTAGGACTCTGCAATGACTAACTCAGTCTGGGCCTACTCTCAGCGTCAAGGAAAAACCTGGAAACCAGGATTTCTCCCAGCCCTGAAGAAGGGATGGGATGGATTCCTTTCTGCCAGGACATCTCTGTGGAAAACGAGGACCAAAGCCACAACCCAAGGGCTCGAGACATCGCGGGACATCTTCTGGCCAGGCCTGGGTAGCTCTGACGTGCCAGATAAGATTAATGAAGATTAATGCCACTATTGTTGTGTCTCCTGTCTTTAGCTGATCCCCAGGACTTCTCAGTAAATAATTGGGTATCCCAAATGGAGAGTTCTCTAATCTTACTGTGTTTATGCAAAAGAACAAGCCAGGTTTGTTAAACTATCTTGCAACGTTTTAAAATGAAGGTGGAGAGAAAACCATGTTTCTGAACTTGCTTTTTGTAAGAATCAGATTCTAATTCTACAGAGGTGATTGAATAAATGTATTCTAATCTTGATCTAAAAGGTACCCCCTTTGGGGAAATTTAGATAAAACTTAGTTTACTGTCTGTAGGTAAAACAGCCTAATCTGTAAAGGGAACTCAATATTATACATGCTGTCACTAGTCTGATACGAGCATTGAAAGCCAGAGCTTTACTAGGGTGAAGCTCATCTCAAAGTGCAGAATTGCTTTCCCCCGGTCTGAATTGGCCAAAGTGTCGAGAAAGGCATCTAAACTGGTCAAATTAGAGTAGATTAATATCTAGTTCTAAAATACTGTGAATTTTCTTTCTATACTTTATTGCATCTCATTTTCTGTGAACAGTCATTTGGAGAGAACAAGAATATTATCAGCTCTTAATTTCTGTTGCATCATGGGATTAACAACTCCTGAACCAATGCAATGGAATATTATTAAAGGGTTATGTTTTAACACTAGTGAGAACCATCTTCCATGGGGAGGAACTGAACAGCAAGTAAGATAGAAGTAATTCAGAACTGTGCTTTCTGTGCCATTAATGAACCTAGTGGAAATCCTGAGCCTCCTCTCCTAACACCTGTTCAGCATCAAGGAACTTAGAGGTGAATCGGCAGCTTGACCTTATACAAATGATCAAATGTTCATATGTTCAAGGTATAAATATATGTTGGTTCTCATTGATAGCTTCAGTATATGGGCAGAAGCTTTTCCAGTCTGTACTGAGAAAGCCAGAGAATGGCTTGGTGTTTCTGTGACCATTAGAAAAATCTGAACACAGGAAGTTATATTATCAACCAAACCTGTTTGTAGAGTTAATCCTTTTCATTGTTTTAATGATAGAGATGGGTATGGCATTATGTTGCTTTGGTTTCTGTTGCTTTAACTCTTTTTAAGACCTCATCGAGAAATCTCTCACATCCCTGTCCGAGATAGTCTCCCAAAACCTGAGAGGACTCGACCTTCGACCTGTTGTTCCTCAAGAACAGAGGGCTTTGCTCTGATCTGGTGGAGGGATGCTGTTTCTACGCAGACCACACTGAGGTTGTCAGAGACTCTATAGCCAAGCTACGGGAAGGCCTTGAACGACGTCGGAGAAGCCTGGGAGAATTGGTTTGAGTCTTGAAGATCCTCCTAATTCGGGGCAACAATACCGGACTCTACCCACTGAGGGAAGCTACTCTTAACCACGGGTCCTTGAATTAGGCCCCGACGCCCCCACGATCTCTAGGATTAGAGATGCTCATGAAAAGAAGTGGGGAATGAAAGAATCCATATTAGGGCATCAAATTTTTGTGTACTTTAGCTAACTTGCAACATTGCTTTCTGTAAAACTGCTTGGCTGCTTTGCACCTGGGGGAGAGGGGACTTGCAAAGTGAACAGGGCATAACTTCTTTCTACAAGATTCAGGTGTATTTACTGTCCCTGAAATGTATTGTCTCAGTAAAGCACCCTGCAGATTTGGGTAAAGGCTAACTCAGGATGCTGGTGGTTGGGGGAAATTGCCCTTTCCTGGAATGTATTGTCTCACTAAAGCACCCTGCAGACTTGGGTAACACAAAACGAGGATGGTCAAGGGAGATTACCTAAGGCTTAATGATTCCAGCTATAACCTTGCTTGTGCTGACAATCGATGTACGTAAATGCTGATCTTTGAATCTATAGGCTAAGGAGTGAGGTACTTTTAAATGGATTGGTTAAGAAAGTATATGTTGTTACAAATCTATTGGCTATGAAATGCGCGGGCTTTGCTGTAACGGCCAGTGAAGGCCTATATAAGATCCCCTTTGAAGAAGTTCGGGGCTCTCAGCCACTGCCCATTTTTGGGGTATGCTGCGGAGCCCCAGCATGCTGGTCTAAATAAACCCCGTTTTTACTCCTGCAGGAATTGTGTCTATCTGGTCTCTCCGCGCCTCCCAGGGCCAGGGAACTCCCGATCCCAACAAGATATCTCCCTGACCCAAACATTGCCTTTTAAAATCAGTTGTTTAAATTAACATATTGCAATTTAACATTCCTTCAAAATTATGACACCTATCTTTTTTTCTCCTGCTATGACAGCTAACATGAGTTAAATGATGAGATTCAAGTTCATATTTATTGCTACAAACTTGTAAGCTCCTGAGTTAAAGTAATGTAAAAATATTTTAATATCTTTACATATTAAACTATTAACTTTTAGAAGAAAGGAAAAAAGGCTGGAAATTCATTGTCATCAATTAGTTGCTAAACTGATAATAGGAATTATACCATTATTTATTTCTGATTTTATGTTATAATTATTACCTTCAAATTTTATTGTTTTAATCTTCCTATTTATCTAGTATGTATAAAGTCCTTATCAACAGACCAAGGGAAACTTGCATTTCCAATCACATTGTACATTGGAAAAGATGAGAAGTAATAGCTGGGTAATTCGTCATTCTCTGAACTATCCTGGGTCAAGGTACCAAGATACCAGGTACTATGTTTTTGCATGCATCTTATTTCTTTAAAGAGGCCCTTAATAATGTTGGATTCTGAGTATCAAATATAAACTTAGACTGTGTGTACAAAGGTTCATGTGTCCATTTCTTAAATACCTAAGGGCATTATTCCTTTCATAGCACATAATTGCCCAGAAAAATGATTAAAAATCTTTGGGGAAATACTGGGCAACTCTAACCTATTGTTGGATTTCTAGGTCCTTTTGTTAGGTCCTCATACCTGGATAAGTCGGTTTCAAGTCTCAGAAATTACTCAGGTCTGAAATTAGGAAATAGAATCATAAACCTCTGCCCCCAAATAACCAAAGAAATCTTAGAGAAAAAATAAGAGGGGAGGATTCTCTTTCCTCAGTTATACTATAAAGCCATAATAAATCAGCATGAAAATGGAATTAAGACAGATTCTCAGACCAAGAAAATAGATTTAGAGACCAGTAGTAGATCCTTAGATGTGTGGACAGCTAGTCTTTGACAAAAGAGTGAAGAATATGGAATATAGAAAGAAAACCCTCTTTAACAAATGGTGGTGGGAAAACTGGTCAGTTAAGGTAAAGGTAAAGGTAAAGGCCCTCCCATTGATCATCGATTTGCTCGAGCGGGCCCAGTAACGTCTCCATTGGAGACTTTGTTGTTACTGTGTTTGGCATATCGAATACTCTCGGTAGCTAGCTTGCCGGGCTCTCCGAGAGGGGCGGAGGAATCGAACTCGGGTCGGCCATGTTGGCTGTGTGCAAGGCAAATGCCCTACCGCTGTGCTATCACTCCAGTTACATATAAAAAAGTGAACACAGACCCCATCTCACACCACACGTAAAATCAATTGAAATGGGTTAAAGATCTTGAGATAAGACCTGAATTCATAAATTATACTAAGTAAAACATAGGCAGAGCACTTTATTACATTGAATCTAGAAGAATCTTTAGTGATTTAATCCTATCAGTCAGGTAAACAAAATAAAAGATAAATGGGACCATATAAAATTTAGAATATTCTGTAGAGCAAAAGAAATGATGTCTAAAATTTTAAAAGAAGCATGTCAATAGGGAGAAAATATTTTCCCACCACTCATCTGACATAGGGTTTAAATCCCACATATATAAAGCACATATATAAAGCACTTATCAATAACCACATAAAACAAACCCATCATTTTCATGGGGAGAAGAGATTAATGGGCACTTTTGTAAGAAGCAGCCGAAAACCTCCAGAACCAGCCACAACCATGCTGAGACCACTCTCCACACACATGAAGGTACTGGCAGAGGAACAAAGGCATGTGGGTCCCAGGGCTGAGATCTCCAAGCCTGCTTGGATTGGGACTGAGCATCCTTCACCCAGATCCTCCATCTTCCAGTAGGCAGGGATCACACCCACCAACTGACCCCCTGCACATGTAATCCCATCAATGGCCAAGACCCAGAGACTACAAAACCCAGCTCCCAGAAGCACGTGGCCGCATTCGTGGCCACACGATGTCTTATTATCTATTCTTACTTTGGGACAAACTGGCAGGCTACCAAATGTAACCTGCCCACACAGCAGAGTCTGGCAAACTCCCCGTGGCATACCCAATATGCCAAATACCAGTATCAATGATGGGTCTCATTCTCCTAACCCTGAAAGAGCCTTGAATATGGCACTTAAAAATCTCAGGGCTAGGACGAAGGAGACGTTACTGGTGCCTGCTCGAGGCAATTGACGAACAACAGGATGATTGTGATCATGATCGTGATTTATAATAAGACATACAGATGGCAAATAGGTATATGGGAAAATATTCTTGATCATTTATTATCAGGGAAATGCAAAGTAAATCAACAAAATATCACCTTACACACCAGTAAGAGTGATGCATATCACAAAGAAAAAACTATGCAGTGTCAGCATAGATGTGGTGAAATGCACCCTCATTCATTGTTGGTGGGAATGTCAAATCATTTAACCTTTTTGAAAAACAGTATTAATGCTTCTCAAAAAGTTAAGAATTAAGCTTCTATACTACTCAGTAATTTGACTTCTCTGGGTATTTACCCTAGGATCCCCAAAATATTATTTCAAAAAAACACCTTGCTCCAATTTTCATTAGAGCACTATTTGTAATGATCAAAATCTAGAAGCAAACCAATTGTCTGAGAACTGGATAAAGAAACTGTGATATATGTGTGTACACACACACATACTATATATATAAAATGAACTATTGCTTGGATATTTAAAAAACAAAGTTGAAATCATGCAGTTTGCCATGACAAACACTTGTTGAACTTTGAAGCCAGGCCATGTGGTCTGGGAAACATTGTCTTGATTGGCTTAGACCTGGATTCTGGGGTCATCATTTCATCCTGTGGTTGTTTTTATAGTATTTGTTTGCTAGGTCTACACATTAGATTATTTAAACCACACAAATTTTGGAGCTCACGGTTTTGGAGACTAGATATTAGAAATAGAGATGTTGGTAACACAATAGTTATTTTAAAAGGTAATGAGGAAGATTCCATTACAGATTTCTTCTCAAACCACCTTTAGTTTTCTTCAGTTCCTGTCATATCAGCCCAATTTCTGTCTTTATTTTCACCTGATGCTCTATGTGTCTGTCATTGTTCAATCTCCTCTTTCTAAGGAACCAGTCATACTGATTTTTTTTAAATTTTATTGAATCACTGTGAAATAGTTACAAGCTTTCATGTTTGGGTTACAATCACACAATGATTAAATACCCATCCTTCCACCAGTGCACATTCCCCACCACCAATATCCCCGGTATATCCCCCATTCCCACCCTCCCCCTTGCCTCTCTGGCAGACAATATTCCCCATACTCTCTCTCTACTGATTAATGATTCACCCTACTTGAGTATAATCTCACTTTAACAAATTCCATCTGCAATGATCCTATTTCTAAAAAGCATTATATTCTGAAGTACAAGAAGGTTAGGATATAAATTGGGTTGTGAGACATTATTCAATTTATAACAGATGCCCATGGGAATAATCTAAAAAACCACTGAAATACTAATGCTGAGTCCTACTCTGGTCCAATTAAGCCAGCATTCCTGGGTGAGGTTTAGGAACTGGATATCTCTTAAAAACTCTCAATATGAGGCTCAAGAATTATGATTAAGCAATTGTGTCCAAGACAGTGAAGCCCTGGAGTTGGGGCAGTGAGGTCATTTTCCCTGAAACACATGAACTGCATGGGTAAGAGGTGGAAGCCAAAATACAAACTGGAGAGGGATGCCGTGCAGGTAACTCTTGCTCTTCATATTATGACTAGATTCCCCCACATGCCTTAGGCATTTGAATGGTGGACCAAGGCATCTCGTACTTTCAGCAAATATGATGTATATTTAGACAATGTGCATATTTGAAAGTTAGGCAATTTGTTTCTAATATTTGTTTGTAATAAACTCATCAGAGCTGTAACAAGAGAAATGACATGTGAAAATGAACCTGGAAGTAGTTCATTTAAGTTATAAGGCAAATGAGAAAAATGAGGCGCTCGCTCAGCTATAGAGAATTGGCAAGCTGAATGGGTATTAGTAAAAGCACCGTTGGCTTCTAAGCAACTATCAGTCCATGAGACACAATCAACTTACTGAATCTATAGGTAACACATTTCAGTCTTGGATGTGGGATTAAGTCTGACGGAACACTCATTTACTTGCATTTTCTCTTAAACCTGGCAACATAGGTAAAGTATTCAACAAGATCAAGGGGAGGATAGAAACCAGAGGACATGGTTTTTAGTGTCAGGCCCTTGATGACTTAACTCTGACATGACGTCAAATGTGGATCTCAGTGACTCAGATCTCAGTCTTGGCATTAGGCCTTTGTAACCAGTATCGCACTAGCCTTTTGAGTATAAAGCAAAATTCAGGATGAAGAATTTAGAAAACACGTGAAACATTTTCTGGAGAACTAGGAGATTCTGATAATTATTTTCTAGTTTGAAAAATGGAGCACTCACTTTTTTCAGATAAATTGATGTCTGTTTCTAATATTTAAAAACACAAAAAAATAAGAAAAGTAAATATCACCTTTTCAGGCCCAGGCTCCAGACTACTTCCATTTTACTCTCCAATAATGGTTCTTTCTTGGACCAGACTGGGGTTGGACTACCAAAATATTACTTCTCTGAGTGTTCTAAACAGTACTGGTACTTCCCCCATTCATCAGAGATATTCAAGGGTTCCTAAGAGGAACACAACTAGCTGGGTAAATTTACTCTTGATCTGGATATTGAGTAAATGATTTTTACAAAGTTATTAGCAGTTAAAATATAGGGAAGGGACTTTCTCCTCCAGAAGCTGCTTTTACTCTTAAAAATTAGAATAAAATGCCTATAGATTTCAATTACAGTATAATCCAATGAGACCCATTGTATTTACCATTGTCTCATTCCTGACGTTCCATTCACTCTCAACGGGACGAACATCTCCAAATACAACAGTTATGTGTACCTAGGTTGAGAAGTCAACATGACGAATGAACTGGCATCTGAGTTGTGCAGGAGGAAGAGAGCAGCTTGGAACGCCTTCAAGAATGTCTAAGAAATAGCTAAGAGGATGAAGAACCTCCAGCTCTGGGCACATCTCTTCGATTACACTGTTCTTCGTGCATTAACATATGCCTCAGAGACCCAGGCCCTATGTAAACAGGATGAAAATGCTATTTGGGTCTCCCAATGAGGAACTGAAAGAGCTATGCTTCACTCAAATGAGAGAAAGAATCTGGAGTTCCAACCTTCCTCAACAATCAAGAATAAGGGATGCTGTCTTGTTTGCCAAGGTGTCGAAAATCAGATGAGCTGGACATGTAATGAGATTTGGAAACAACCACTGAACTGGAGCCATTACTGACTGGATTCCACGGAATGTCAAAAGATCACGTGGCCACCCACCTGCGAGATGGTCAGACTTCTTCATCAAGACCCTGAACGATCAGTTTGAGGCTGTTCATGTTCCTAGAATGAGCAGATGCCATTGGGCTACACTAGCATGTGACAGGGACGAATGGAGATGTTTCTGGTGCCCGCTCAAGCAAATTGATGAGTAATGGAATGTCAAGTGATCAAGCGATAATCCACTATTTGCACCCATATGTCCTATCTCCCCGTGTCCATGTTCCTTGGTACGATTCTCCCTATGCCTAGACACTTGCATCTCTTTCTTAGTGACTTTACTTCAGAATTTCTCCCTTGCTTCTTTTTTCCTCTCTACTAGATTATTTGATATATAAAATACAGTTAATTCATCCATCCTAAAATGTGAAAACTCTTGATCAATATTTCTCATTAGACCGTGTCATTTCTCTGATTTTTTATTATGCATAGAAATTTTTAAAACTTCCCTAAATTCAGCGTCTGGTTCACCATCTCCCATTCCTTCTAGAATCCACTTTGATCAACTTAAATCTTAGACCTGATTTTCCTTGACCTTTCAGCCAATTAACACTCCTATTGGAACAATTTGCTTCCTGTGTTTCTCATGGCTTTCTTTCACTGTTTTGGCTTCTGAGTCTCAGTCTCCTTTGCTACTTATGCTCATCTACTTAAGTTTTTAATATTGGAGGGTGCTTACATTTCTCTCCCATCCTAACTTCCCAGTTATTTTTTATTTAAATACAATTCAAGTTAGTGCTATTCCACTTAGTACAATTCTACTTAAGATTTAAACACTATCATATTCTGGAAGATTATCAATTATATCATCAACCTCTCACTGAACTTTGAACTCATAGCATGATCACAATCATCCTGTTGTTCGTCGATTGCCTCGAGCAGGCACCAGTAACGTCTCCTTCTTCCTAGCCCTGAGATTTTAAAAAAGCCATATTCAATGCTCTTTCAGGGTTAGGAGAATGAGTCCCATCATTGTTAATGGTAACTGGCATATTGCGTATGACACGGGAAGTTTGCCAGACTCTGCCATGAGGGCAGGATACTTTCGGTAGCCTGCCAGGTTCTCCAAAGTAAGAGCAAGATAGTAAGATGATATAAAACCTAGGAGCTGGGTTTTATAGGCTCTGGGTCTTGGCCGTTGATGGGAGCAACCTGGTGCTGGCAGCAGCTGGTGGTGTGACGCCTACCTACTGGAAGATGGGGGATCTGGGTGGAGAAGTCCCAGTCCCGATCCAAGCAGGCTTGGAGATCTCAGCCCTGGGACCAGCATGCCTGGGTTCATATATCTGACTAATTACTTGATATATGCCTTTGGCTATCTAGTAAACATCTCAAACTTGTCACCTCAAGAATTCATATTTCCAATTTAGTCACTGTCCACCATCCAGATTGCATGACTTTCTCTCCTGGAAGGGAGCAATAGTCATGTCACTGGACCTGCTATAGTCATGCCACGAGACCCACTATAGTCATGCCACGGGACACTGTGCCAGGTTGTTTCACTTGGGGAACCCCAGAGGGGGATGCATGAGAGCCCTCCCCTCCCTAAGGGACCTATCCCTGGCAGCTGAAAAAATCCACTACCCAACAACCGCCATGGTCAATGCCACTCCCCACAAGCTCAGGCGAGCCTCATGCATGAGTGAACCTATTCCTGGACCGCATTTGCGACTGCATGACACATCATAAGACACTCCCCACCCATTCTCCAAGAGCACCACACCATATTTGATGGGGTTCAAATAGTAGGGAACCAATCATAGAGGGAAATATATATGCATATATATATTTTTTCAGATATATAGATGAAAGTTTACATCATCAACCTTGAAGAACTTGTTTGTGATATCCTAAAGAAGGTCTTAATGGCTCCTGCCTTAATAGAACAATCTTCACACTATTTCCTCTATGGATACTTTTTGTATCATTCTCAGCAATTTTTCATAACAAACAATACAAAATACATTATTTAGATTGTGTTTGGGTACAGGGTTTGGGGCTTAGAATGGAAACATCCCAAACATGGTGGGAAGGTGTAATGATGGTGGTATTGGTGTTTGAATATTAAATGTAATCAAATATTGTGAACTAACTTATAAAATAAAAATTTTTTAAAAAGAATTTATATTTCCTTTTTCTCCCCCATAGTAATGTTTGAGTTTTCCATCAGCTTTTGCCTCCTTAAAAAAACTATTAACTTCACCTGCTTCTGGCTGGAGCCAGATAATCTTGTCACATGTCATTCAGATCACATGTCCTTCTCTCTCAGAAGGGAGCATAACATGATGCTCACCATAACCATGCCACTGGACCCCATGCCAGGTTGTTTCAGGGGCCCTGCCCCAGCAGTTCAAAACCTCCAGAACCCAGCCGCTGCCATGCCTATGGCTGCTCTCCACACGCTCAGGCAGAGCATCACACACAAATGAATCTTTTATGCAGCTTCATTTGCAGCTGTGCAATACTTCAAACCACATACCCTACCCATACTTCAATATTACCACACCACATTTGATACAGTTCAAAGTAGGAGGCAACCAATCTTAGAGAGAAATATACACTATTTTACAGATATATATGCTATATATATATAGTATATATATGTATAAATACAACAACCTCCACACTCTTTCTTCTAAGGATACTTTTTTGTAGCATTTTCAGCGGTTTTTCATAAAAACAATACCAAATATATTATTTTGATTCCACTTTGGGGCAGGGATTAGGGTTCAGAAATATGGTGATGGGAAGGTGTAATAGTGGTGGGATTTGTGTTTGAATATTAATATAATGAAATATTGTGAACTACTTTATAAAATAAAAAATTTTAAAAATACGTAAAAGATTCATAAGAGGCTTACACAAAAGCTTTATGCTATAGCAAATAATAAGAACTAAACAAAATGAATGTACAACTAGTCAAATGGGAGAAAATATTTGCACATTTATTTATCACATAGCTGATAAATTCTCAGAACAAAACATAAACAATGATGTTGCTGTTGAAAAAATAAAAACTATTAACTTTGTCCTTCCAGGTGCTCAGACGCTCAGAGCTATCTTTGGATTCTTTTTTCTCTCCCATCCTACATCCAATTCATCAGCGATTCTTTTTGGCTTAGCTCTCAGAGTTTATCTCAAATAGGATTGCATACTATGAACCTTATTACTATTACTGTTACACTGATCTGAATCACCAAAGTCTCACCTAGTTTCTTGCATAGGCTACTAAATAATACAAACACTTTTCTTTTCTACTATTTACTCTTAACACAAAAACAGAATAGACATATTTTCAGTAAGTTTATATCACTGCCCTACCCCAAACATTAATTTGCCTTACCATCTCATGCAAATAAAAAATTAAACTTTTACAATGACTACCAAGTCCTGGGGACTTTCTATTCCTTTCCTCTCTGAACTACTTCTTCAAGTCACTCCTTCACTTGTTCATTGCACTTTACTTGGGATCACTGTTGTGATTTTTCCAATATTCCATCTTAGTATCTACTGCTGCTTGGCCTGCTTCTCCCATCAAGATTGATCATTCCTCACCTACTAATGCACCTTGTATGCTGTGTTTCCTTAGAACATTAGACCTCTGTTCTCAGTATATTCTGGGTGAGCCCTTTCCCAGATTACTCTATCAAAAGTTACAGAACAAGCACTTATTACAATACCCAAAATCTGGAGACACCCTAAGTGCCCAAGAGCATATAACTGGATAAATAAACTATGGTAGAATAGCATAACATGAGGCTGACACCCAAGGACAGTAGATACACGGGACAGGAAGATTGCTCTATAGCTGGCAGCCTGCCTCATGAGCAGAGGGGAGAAGGCAGATGGAATAGAGAAGAGATCACTAAGAAAATGATGGCTGGAGGAATCGGTCGGGATGGGAGATGTGTGCTGAAAGTAGATAAAGGACCAAAAATGATGACCTGTCAGTGTCTGTATTGCAAACCATAATGCTCAAAAGTAGAGAGAGAATATGGGGAATATTGTCTGCCATGGAGGCAGGGGGAGGGTGGGAAAGGGGGTGTTAGGGGAGGTATACCGGGGATATTGGTGGTGGGGAATGTGCACTGGTAGAGGGATGGGTGTTTGATCATTGTGTGATTGTAACTAAAACATGAAAGCTTGTAACTATCTCATGGTGATTCAATAAAATTTAAAAAAAATAAACAAAATTTAAAGAAAAAAGAAAAAAAAAGAAACTACGGTCGGTATATACATACAATGAAATACTACTTGGCCCTAAGAAAAGATAGAATCATGCAATTTTCTGCTACATGGATGGATCTGGAGAATATCATGCTAAATCAAGTTAGTCAGAGAAATGATAGATACAGAATGATATCTCCTCATATGTGGGGTATAAAGAAGCATAATTAAAGAATAATAAATCCCAAAGTCAATAGATATGAAGAGCATGAGAACTGGTCTTCAGCAGGAAGATTGCCACCGGGGAAGTGGGGGCAGGAGGGGAGAAGTGGGGGAATAGGTCAGGGAAGGGAAATCTAAGTCAGTGTTGGAAGGAAGTGGTCAGCACTCAAAGAAGTTGAGGTGTGCTGAATGGAGGAAAAGTAATATGCACGATACCCTATCAGCGACAGCATTTTAAACCACTGTACTTAAAACAAAAGAGGAAAAATAAACAAAATAAACATTAAAGGCTGACTGGTGGGAGTGGGCATGGGAGGGAAGTTTGGAACACTGGTAGAGGAAAGTGGACACTGGTGAAGGGATTGATGTTGGAACATAGTATGCCTAGGACTCTACCATGAATAACTTTGTAACTTTGTAATTCATGGTGATTCAATGAAAATAACTAAAAATACAAATTAAAAAAATTGCAGAACACCTCCCTAAACAGTCTAAGCACTTCCTATCCAACTATACTGCTTTTCAAAAAATTTTAAAAAGATCCTCTTGATATCTGACTGACAGTACTTTGCTTACATCCCAAGCACTGCCAGGTATATAATAGCTGTTATTCATCGATTGCCTCGAGCAGGGCCCAGTAACGTCTCCTTCATCCTAGCCCTGAGATTATATTCAAGGCTCTTTAGGAGAATGAGACCCATCATTGTTACTGGTATTTGGCATATTGGGTACGCCACGGGGAGTTTGCCAGACTCTGCCATGTGGGCAGGCTACATTCCATATGCGGCCGCGCGTTTCCGGGAGCTGGTTTTTATGGTCTCTGGGGTCTTGGCCATTGATGGGATTACAAGGCGCCAGGGGGCCAGTTGGTGGGTGTGACCCCCGCCTACTGGAATTTGGAGGATCTGGGTGGAGGATCAGTGACTTTAACGGAAGCAGTGTAATGCCCACTACTGATTGTGATGCCACTGTGCATCACGACTGCAAATAATCCATAGCTGTCGTTGGTTGGCTTTGTACTCCATTCTTCTAGTGACAACTTGAGCGTAGTCAGCAAAGGAGTGTTGATCTTGGAAAGTCCACCACCATAACAATCAAACTCCAAGCCACTAACAGCAAAGCACTTCAAATGTATAGTTATAACTTCAGGCATTTTGTCAAACAAAAGACTTCGTTCGGCTTCAGTATAATGATGGCAATTTTCACAGAAATATTTATCTTCTCCTACAATCCTCTCCACTGAAGCAAACTGTGATATCCCCCATCTCAAGGTCTTCGTTTCTGTTTTTGGCTCTGGAGAAATTTCAGAACTCTCTACTTTAGAAAGCTCATCTTCTTGTACAGGTACACTGATGTCTTGAAAATCTTCTCTTCTTTCTGTTAAACTTTCACATTCTAAGCAACAAGTTCTTAATACCAGTTAACCTTGAAATAACTTTTCTACTAATTCAAAACCAATTTGCTCTTTGTTTATGGGCTTAACTTCATTGGTATCAGGGTTAACATTATTCCCTGGAGATTCAAGTCCACAACCATTCGCTGTGTTATCATTTTCATATTTGCCCAGGTCCTCTTCATCAAGATCATACTCGTTTTCCTTCGATTGTCCTTTGGATCCTTGGATCGTTGATATTTTCCCCAGACTACAGAATTTAGAAAAAATGCTGGGCTGCTTTGCTGCAGACTTTAACCAATCTAATTTGACTCTTGATTTCTTTTGCGAGGATCTTGCACTCTCATTTTCAGAAATGTACTTGGGGATTATTTTAGGAGGAACCTCTAACATATCACCTGTAGCTTTTGTTTTTGATCTGGTTTGTCTCTGGTTGTCTTCCAACAATTGGTGTTCCTTGGATACTTTAACTTTTTTCTTCGTATTACTAAATTCGGTATCACTTTTTCTCTTCCCATTTACTTTTGGAAGTTTTTCTTTATAGTCTTCAGAATGCCTTACACTGTCCATCTCTATGCTTTTCATGCCACTTAATTCCTCTTTCTGATGAGGTTGTTCCTCGACCTTGGTAGATAATTCTGCCACATTTTTTACTTCTTCTTTTTTTAGGAGTTGGCATGTCTCTTGAATGTTCCCCAAAATACACTGTACTACTTCCTGTGCATCATGCTGGAGATATCCTTCATACATAGGGTTGAGTTCCCTGAGTGTGTTGAGCGCTACATCTTATTATGACATCCCATTCCTACTTTGACAAACTGGCAGGCTACCGAATGTAGCCTGCCCACACGGCAGAGTCTGGCAAAATCCCCGTGGTGTACCCAATATGCCAAATACCAGTAACAATGATGGGTCTCATTCTCCTAAAGAGCCTTGAATATAATCTCAGGGCTAGGATGAAGGAGACGTTACTGGGGCCTGCTCGAGGCAATCGACGAATAACAGGATGATTTGTGATTGTGATTTGTGGGTGGAGGTTGCTCGGCCCCAATCCAAGTAGGCTTGGAGATCTCGACCCCGGGACCCGCATGACTTTGTCCCTCTGCCAGTACCTTCATGTGTGCGGAGAGTGGTCTCAGCATGGTGGTGGCTGGTCCTGGAGGTCTTTGGCTGCAGGAACCCTGGCCGGGGCGGGGAGGAAAGCTCAACCCGCTCCCCTTCAAGGGGCCCTGGCGAGGACAGCCAGGCGCGGGGGAAGTATTATTATTATATATATTATATAATAGCTACTAAATAATATTTTCGGTTCTTTTTGAGGGTCACACCTGGCAATGCTCAGGGGTTACTTCTGGCTCTGCACTCAGGAATTACTCCTCGTGGTGCTCAGGGTACCATATGGGATGCTGGGAATTGAACCCAGGTCAGCCATGTGCAAGGCAAACGCCGTTTCCACTGTGCTATCGCTTTAGCCCCCTAAATAATATTTTTTGAATAAACGACAGTGGATAAATAAATGGAGCACATGGAAAAACAATCATTTAGTTCCCTGATGCTCAAAAGAGAAGCAATGGAACAAAAGAGAACTGATAAGCAGAAAACTACTTTCAGAAGAAGAAAGAGTCTCCCAAGTTAGAAAGGTTTTCCACTTAAACCTAAAAGATTAAAAGCAAGTATGATGGGTCCTGACTCTGTGCCAGGATGACTTCACCAGGGCAACTCAGAAGTGAGGCAGGTTGAATTTTTCTCCCTGCCCCAGAAGAACCCCAGCAACTATAAACCTTCAGAACCTAACCCTGAAGGCATGCTCAAGGCCGCTCTCCACAGGCTCAGATGAGCATCACCCGTGGCAGAACCTGCAAAAAAACCCAGGTACGAGAGACCTGTGACTGAGATCTCCAAGCTCACTCAGAATGCGACTGGGCCTCCTCCCCCAATTTCCCAGTTTTCCAGTAGTTTGGCAATCACTTCCACAAACTGCCCCTGACGCCATATAATCTCATCAACTGTCAAGATCCAGAGACTATGAAATAAAGCTCCTGGAAGAGAGCAACACAAAACACCCTGGGTGGCCAAGTGAACTCTTTTACTCTAGCCCACTGATGTACCAAAAGTAGCACAGATTTGTTTGGGTTTATCATACATGTTTGTAATCTGTTATCCAAGGGCTTAAATGGCTCCAGGACGAAATAGAACAATCTTCATACACTTTCCTCTTATGGTGGTGGGAAGGTGCACGGTGGTGGGATTGGTGTTTAAATATTATCTGTAATGAACTATTGTGAACAATTTTATAAGATAAAATAATTTTTTTAAAAAAGCAAGTATGATCTTAGAATTTGTAATTAACATATACACAAGAAAACAAATTATGAGTGAAAGAATATAGAAACAATAAACTGTCTATTTTAATTTCCTAAATCTGTGGATAGTAATAAGATAAAGAATAGTCACTATGAGCTTTTAAAGATAAGGTAATATAATGACATCAATAATCAATAAACAAATTAAAGGAAAACAAAGAAAATCTCTGGTTGTGATTAAATATGTAACTGTTGGTGTTAAAGCACACTGGTCATATTCAACAGCAGATTAGACCAAATGAAATATGTGTCTGAAGAACTTAACTGGCAATTTCTTAAAGAGGTATCTAGATTGAAAATATGAAAGTAAGTAAGTAAAGTAAAGTAAAGGCCCTCCCGTTGTTCATCGGTTTGCTTGAGCGGGCCCAGTAACATCTCCATTGGAGATTTTGTTGTTACTGTGTTTGGCATATCGAATACGTCACGGGGAGCTTGCCAGGCTCTGCCGTGTGGGCGAGATACTCTCGGAAGCTTGCCGGACTCTTCGAGAGGGGCAGAGGAATCGAACTTGGGTCGGCCATGTTGGCTGCGTGCAAGGCAAATGCCCTACCGCTGTGCTATCGCTCCAGCCCAAGAAAAGTTAAGAAATAAAAAGAATTGAATATTAGTCATTGATGTCTAGTGGAAAACAGAGAAAACTAAGAAGGAATATTGCAAATATGAAAAACATAAACCCCCCAAGAGTATACCAAGACCAATTTATCTCCAACAGTATACTGAAACACTAGGGACAGAATGCCTTGAAGCATATGTCAGAGAAACTTCTGTAATAAAACATAACAGAGGTAAAGGAAAGATGTGAAAAGAGCCAAGAGAAAAGAAACACTATAGTAAGCCTTCCTTCCTTCCTTCCTTCCTTCCTTCCTTCCTTCCTTCCTTCCTTCCTTCCTTCCTTCCTTCTTTCCTTCCTTCCTTCCTTCCTTCCTTTCTTCCTTCCCTTCTTCCTTCCCTCCTTCACTCCTCTCTCCCTCTTTCCCTCTCTTTCTATCTCTTTTCCTCTCTTTCTCTCTTTCTTTCTTCCATATGATGCCAGGAATCAAACTGAAATTGGTAGTGTGCAAGGTAAGTGCCTTAACCACCATATTATTTCTCTACTCCAAAGAGGCAGATTTCTAAAGAGCAGAAATAGAGTTTAAATACAATGAAATAATTACAATGTGTGCAAAGATGATAACTCAACCTAAAGTCTAGACTTCACTGGAACTATTATTCAGGAATAAAAGTGAAATGAAATATTTATTAACTTAGAAAATGAGAACATCTACTACCAGGAGACTTCTTTCGAAAAAGATTTGAATTATTGATTTTTAAACACGAAGGAAACTGATTTTACCAAGAATATTTGAAATGAATAAAATATTGATAATAAAATGGTAAATATGCAGCACTGGAACAATAGAAGGGTGGGTATGGCACTTGCCTTGCACACAGTTGACCTGTGTTTGATACCAGCACTCCATATTGCCCCTGAGCCCACCAGGAGTGATCCCTGAGCTCAGAGCCAGGAGTAAATCCTGAGCACTGCCAGCTGTGGGCCATAACCAAATAATAATAATAATAATAATAATTAGTTGATAATTATGTACAGAAATTCCAATGAATATGCCTGCATAATATTAACAAGGGTGATTGGCACCTATTAGAACTCAGTTTGCCACTACAATATCATCACACTGTGCCACCAGTGAAATCTCTAACTCCTCTCAGAATCCTGTCAGTCTCCACCTAGCCTCAGAGAGTCTCACCCTTCCCATACATAACTCAGCATTTTTTTCTGAAAAAAATCTCCATTTTTGACATCTTGACCCAGTGCCTCTTCTCAATATGGATCACAAGTCCCGCCATATCCACGAGATAGCCATCAAGCCACACCTGATATCCATTGTCCTTCTCAGCATGGGAGTCAAATTGCCACCACTCGATTTCTCTGGGAGCCGTGGACTCAGACTGGAGTGAGAAATTGCTCTTTGCAGAAAAAAAGCCAGTCCAAGGCCTTACATAGGCATTCCAGGATCCTTGTCTTTCTCACAAAAAAATAATTGCAGGAGTTGATGAGGAATGAAGTGAAAAAGTTTTTATTTAGAGGTTTTTGAGGAAAGAGAAAGGAAATAAGGGAGAGAGTTTTGTCCTCAAGAGAGAACACAGACTTCTCCAAAGGTGGAAGAACTCCAGTACACATCTCAAGAGGAGAGATGCAGGCAAAACACATGCTTGGTCACATCATGTGGTTGGCCATGTAGACACAAGCAGCACATTGGCTCAGGTAGCCTATGTGCACTCTTCCTTTGATCAAGTTGGCTTTTATAGGGTTTCTCAAACTTCCCAACATGGGATTTTCTAGTTAGTAACAGTCCATTGCTAGGGTAGTTGCCAAGTGGGTAGTGTTAGGATTGGTCCCTGATCTTTTTTGAAATTCCTTTCTTTGACCTATGCTCCTGCTGGAGGTTCTCTGGGTCCAGTGTTCTCTGGATCTTTTGGCACCAGGTGAAGTTTTATCAAGACTTAATTCCTGTGTCTGCCAAGTATCTTTTTGCAACCTTGAGACTATTGGTTTTATTACTTCCTAGGAATTTCATTGTTATGGGGACCCTTTCCTATCTATGTGCCTTCATCAAGACCTCTGTCTTCTGCCTCACTGAAATATTGCTTTCTATTTAGGATTCATATCTGTTTTACCTTTTAGAGAGCACCCCATACCAAGAACCAATGAGACTGTTGAGCTCACCTTGTTTTACTTTCCATCAAAGATCCTAATCCCATTATCCCTGTGCTGTCTATTGTCTATTCTTGGAAATGGTTGCCTCATATCTATTGTACAGTTTTATAGTTGTTTAAAGCAGAAAAGTAAGTTACTTGTTACTCCCTCATGGCTGGTACTAAATCTCTAATCATTAATTTTTTACCCTATAGCATACTTTTATGGCTACAGAAGATAAATTACAGCATATAAGGCTATCAATTTTCTTTACAGCACTGTTTTTATTGCATTCCCTCAAGTTTTATGTAATGTTTTCAATGTAATTCAATTCTAGGTTTTTCTTCGTCATTCAATGTGATTTATTTTAGATTTACTTAAAATTGTACATTTTAAAACACATAGCATATGCACAAATCTTCACAGTCAACTTATTATTTAAAACCTCAAACAGGAAACAACCAAAACTGTTATCAACAAAGGGCAAAGAAATTATATGTTAATATAATGAAATTCTATTTAGCAGCAAAAATCTCAAAATTGTAATATAGGTAACAACACTGATGAAACTCAAAAACAGTTTTCTGAGACTGGAGAAATAGCTCAAGCTTGAGCACATGTCTTGCATGCAGGGAGCCTGGAATCTACTCTGGCACCATATGATCCTCCAGCACTTCCAGTAAAAGACCTTCAGGTGACACCTCAGGTGTAGCCCCTGGTCTTCTCAAATTTGATTCCCCCTCTCTTCACCAAGCTGGATGCAAATATTTTCTGAAATTAAACCTGACATCCAAGAGAAAAAAGAAAAAGAGGACATTATCATCTAGGAAAATTAAGAAAGAGATGGGGGGAGGGGGCTGGGTATGTGGTCCAAATGCCCTCCATGTGTAAGAATCCATCTGATAGCACTTAGTGAACATAAAAAATGAGCTTGATCCCTTGCTCTCTTGGGTACTATAACAACAGCAATGAAAGAGAGATTTTTTTCATTTTTTATAATTTTATTTATTGAATCACCGTGAGAGCAGTTACAAAGCTTTTGGGTCTAAGTCTCGGTCATACAATGAAACCGTACCTTCACCAGTGTCCATTCTCCACCACCAAAAACCCCAGTATACCCCCATCCCAAACCCTCCCCCTACCTGTGGGGCAGATGATTTCCACATTACTCTCTCTCTACTTTGATCACATTCAATATTTTAACACCAGATCCACTATTATTATTTGAGATTTTACCCCAACACTCAGATCTGCTGAAAAGGCAACAATAGACAATTTTTGTTCTATTGTTGGTTATGAATAACACATGATGTCGAGTGGCTGCGGTAGAGCCATGTGGTTTTGAAAATTCAAAATTTTAACACTTAAATCTGGAGGGATTTCTGCTAAAAGCCACTGTGTTTCGAGATCTGCTCCTGAGTCTCTGGGATCATGGCCATTGAGCAGCTTGATGAGGAGCCATAGACGCTGTTCATGGGCAATGACTTGGGGTCTCATTGGAGTGGGGAGGACAGGCCTGGCTCCACCCCATCCCATGAGGCCCAACAAGTTTCATCACTGCGGGCCCAAGCCTGACTGTCCAGTGGCCTCTGGAGGATGACGGCCACCGAGCCGCCAAGGAAAAACAGGCGGAGGGACAGTACCCTTTCCCCCCTGGGGTGGCCCGGCAACAGTAACCTACTGCGGGGTCTGGACACATTTCTGCCAAAACCGCTGGGTTTCAAGATTTGTTTCTGAGTCTCTGGGATCATGGCCGTTGAGCAGCTTGATGAGGAGCCAGAGAGGCCGTTCGTGGGCGATGACTTGGGGTCTCGTTGGGGTGGGGAGGACAGGCCCGGCTCCACCCCATCCCATGAGGCCCAACAAGTTTCGTCACTGCGGGCCCAAGCCTGACTGTCCAATGGCCTCTGGAGGATGACGGCCACCAAGCTGCCAAGAGGGAGCAGGCAGAAGGACAACACCCTTTCTTCCCTGGGGTGGCCCGGCGACAGTAACATACTGTGGGGTCCGGATGCATTTCTGCCAAAAGCCACTGGGTTTTGAGATTTGTTTCTGAGTCTCTGGGATCATCGCCGTTAAGCAGCTTGATCAGGAGCCAGAGAGGCCATTCGTGGGCGATGACTTGGAGTTTCGTTGGGGTGGGGAGGACAAGCCCGGCTCCACCCCCATCCCATGAGGCCCTGTGTGTCTCGTCACTGGGGGCCCAAATGTGACTATCCAGTGGCCTCAGAAGGATGGCAGCCACTGGGCCGCCAGGGAGAACAGGCCAAGGCATGAAACTTATTCCCACCTGGGTTGGCCAAGCACCAGTAGCCTACTGCAGAGACCTGACGCATTTCTACCTAAAGTCGCTGGGTTCTGAGACTCGTTTCTGAGTCTCTGGGATCATGGCCATTAAACAGTTCAATCAGAAACCAAAGAGGCTTGCCTCCAATTATATAGCTGAGCCAGAGGTGGTTTGTGGGTGTGTTTCCCACATACCTAACTTTTGGCCGTTTACTTTCTTGGTATACTTTGCCCCAAGTTTTTGGGGTCTGGCCAAAGGCACAGCAGCAATTTTGGGGTATCTGGAAGTCTGAAGGCGCCATGAGGCTGCTGATGCACTCGCCTCACAAGTACAGATTGACCTGCTGGCGGCACCATACCCCCTGAAAGAGAGATTTTTTTGACTCATGGCAATATTTGGAATAAAAGTATATATGGACACGGATCTATTAGTGAAGATGAAATAACCCTAGACACCATTAGTGTAAGTGTTACTTTGTTGTTTCTGATAGGAACCTAATCAGCACGGACTCTTCCTGATGCGTTTGGCAAAGTAAATTAGGTGCTCTCCCCGGTCGGAAGGAGGAAGTCCAAGCTCCCTCCAGCTCTATCCAAGATCCTCCAATTGTGGGGAGTTTGGACTGAGAACTAGCATTCCTTGAACCACACATCCCTACTGCATCAAATAAAATTTCACCCTCCTTCAGTCCTGCTCCAGGAAAATAGACACACATATTGTTAGGGTCCGTGATCCGAGGAACAAGACAGAGTCAAAAATGCGAGCAAATAAGTTTTTCATTTGCGGGAAGCATGAGCACTGGTCGATAGGGTCCCCTGCACAGAGGGTGACTCTGTCTCCCTGCAAGCATCCTCTTTAATTCCTTTACTTGGGTACTTCCTGCCTTGGATTGGCTCCCTTTCAGGACCCTAAGGTCATGTGTTTTCTTGACTGGCTTTCCTTCCTTGCTGCCCTCACCTGCTAACTTGGATTACTCAATTTGACTTCATTTCCCCTTTTCAGGCTATCACCTACAGTTTTTCCTTTTATGGTCCCGCACCTTTACTTCTTAGTCTGCTTTGCCAGAACTTATGCCAGTGATTTTGTTAGCTAGGTTAAAGATAAACCCAAATATCCTGTCCAACTTGTCTGCTTAGCATTAAATCATTACAATGTGGTATGATGGCTAATATGGAGTCTCTAATGTTAGTTCTTGCAACTTTTCAATATGATCTGGGAAAGTGTGTTAGTGGGCAACAGATGAGCAGAAGACACTGACAACTGGTTTCCTCTTTTACTTTCAAGCGTCTTTAAGGTATGTTTATTATATACCAGGAGCTAACGTATGTATATAGGAGTACCTAGGGCAATGCTTTCGACCCTGAGAATCTGCCTATAGAACTGAGTCTGCTCAAAAGACAGTAGAAGAAACGGAGATGAAGGGACCCTAAAGACATTGAGGCTGCATTCTGATGGTGAATATGATGGTGCCACTGAATACTTAAAACATAATAATAACACCGTTGTAAACTTTGGTGCCTAAGTAAAGCAACCAATTAATCTTACCACGGAACTAACATCTTAAGGGAAGTGAGAGACAGAAAACATAATTTTTTTTAAAATTTTCGGTTACACCCGACCATGCTCAGGGGTTACTCCTGGCTCTGTACTCAGGATTTACCCCTGGTGTTGCTCAGGGGACCATATGGGATGGTGGGAATCGAACCTGGGTCGGCTGTGTGCAAGGCAAATGCCCTACCCACTGTGCTATCACTCCAGCCCCAGAAAACATAATTTTAAGAGGTGTAGTTCCCAGTCTTTTTGATAGAAGTGGATCACACTGTTTTGAGATTTAATCTCAATTTGATTTGATTTGCATTTCAGGATACAGGTATCTGGTTTGCCTGCTGGGTAGGGAGCAAGTGGCAATATGGGCCTGAGTTGGGAGTTGAGGTAAAAGTTGGTAAGTGAGCAGGAGCCAGTAGTCAGCTCTCTGACTGAGGTCAGGCAGAGTAGGGGCACTTCATGTGACTTTGGTGGCTGTGACAATTTACCACACTAAAGCCAGTTAGATTGACATCTTCCATCTTCGTCCAGTGGGTGTGGATCACAGAGAATGATACATATCAGCAAAATGAGACAAACACACAAAGACTGTCTAAGCTTTAGTGTCACCTGGGTAGTCTCAGTGGGTTCACAGGTTGTCCACTTATTGGTTTGATATTATGTTCCCCTGGTTCTCAACATTTGAGTTCTGTTTAAGATGACAGAGGCATCAAGGATACTTAGGAAGCACATCCAAATTCAATGGGCATATTAAGAGAACAGACTAGGATATTTCATATAGCCAATCAGCAGATACCCCTAAAGGGGAGTAAGTTTGTGACAATTTCCTAGTTTATTTTTTCTCATTGCCCTCTATACCTAGAAGACACTAATCTGTTCTATCTTTTCCTGGGAGCACTTTTGCTGCCTCTGAGCACATTTTTGCCTGCACTTTTCTATATTTCACTGTTTATATATTAAACCGTTATATATTAAGCTGTTTTGCCCAGTGGACTCTCCAGAACTTTGGCTAGTTTAGGCTAGGTTAGGTAGACAATTGTCCATAGATGGCTTCAACTTCCCTTACAAGTTCTACTTACCATGATATATAAACTATTTTCTTCTCAGATCATTATATGGTTATCAAACATCTCTTTTAGTCACAAGCCTTTCTGCAAATGGGGATCTTTGCCCACATAAATCTGAACATAACTGAATGAAAGCTTCACTATCAGTACAGATTCTAGAACTCTCAAAATAATGCAACAGCAAAATAATTGGCATCTTCTCTTTAAACAGAGCAACTGTAAGAAGAGAATCTGATTTTAATGTAAAGCGCTAGGTAAAGATCTCCTTAAATGTAAAAGTTTTGTGATTTTGAGTTTATGTGTTATAAATCCTTCTCTATGTTATTTAGAAAATTGAATTTGAAGCCTAGTAACCTCACAGAAGCTCTCTGGTAAGATAATTAATCAGTTGAAGAAACATTTGCCAATCACTTGTGTTATATTTTAAGTGCCTACTTTAATTAGGCTTGTAAAGTCAAATAATTTTATGAGAAGATATTATCTGAAAGCATAAGTATTTATATTGTATGGAAAATTGTTTGGAGAGACTTTTTAGGTAATTATAAGTGAAAAAGCACATGAGATAACTTACTTGTTGTTTGCATTGCTAAATTATACCAGACACAGCTGATCTCAGAACAAACTTGCAATGTTTTAAAATTATTTCCTGACTGAAATGGATCATTTTCTATAACTTTCATTTTAAAAAAATCACTGCAATCTCCATGATTTTAAATAGTAGCTTATTTTATTTTCTCTCTGTTTCTGTGGACTATAATGTGATTTAGTGAACTAAAAGCGATTATGGCAGCTTGAAAGTATAAAACAAAATTCAGAAACATTGTTTATTCTTTAACACAACTATTACCATTTAACTATAACACTGTAACACTGTCTTCTCATTTTTCATCTATTTGCCGGAGCGGGCACCAGTAACGTCTCCGTTGTGAGACTTGTTGTTACTGTTTTTGGCATATTGAATACTTCATGGGTAGCTTGCCAGGCTTTGCCGTGTGGGCAGGATACTCTCTGTAGCTTGCTTGGCTCTCTGAGAGGGACAGAGGACTCAAACCCAGGTTGGCTGCGTGCAAGCAAACACCTTACCCACTGTGCTATTTAACATAAGAAATAATTAACAGATTTTGATAGTGATATTAGTATGGAAAGGTATGAAGTAATAGAAATAATTCAGCAGAATGGGCACTTTTCTTGTACCTCATATGATCCCCTAAGCACTGCCAGAAATAATCCCTGAGTAGAGAGCAAGATGTAAGCCCTGAGCACCACTGGGTGTTTCTCCTCCACATAAAAAGAGGAAAATGTATTGAAGAGGAAAATGTATAGAAGGCACCTGAGACCCTTAATACCTCCGTCTACTCCTTCCTTCAGTGTAAGCTGGTCCCTATTTCAAGGCTTTACTTCTGTCACTAGCAAAATCAATATCATGAGATCGGGATAAAGTCTACATTCCACTCCCATGTTCATTGAGCTAGGGAAGGACTCTACAGAAAGAGAAATAGAACATCTGACACAAGATAAAAACACAAGATAAAAACATCTGTTTAACCAGTGGATCACTACTTGGTGTTGAGACAGAACTCTATCGACTTAACTCCCTGAAATATTCTTCCATCTGTGTTTTTATTCATGAAATATCACTATCACCCAGAGTTCCTTGAGATGGAACCTTAGATACTAACCCTGATCCCATCCTTTCCTTAATGTTCCTCAGTACACTTAAGCAATAAATTTCCAAGTGCCATTGATTCTAACTCTTGTGTATTTTGCAGATCCACTTACAGTCACACTACTTGAATTTAGATCATAATCATTTCTGAACAGGCATCCTATCTTTGTTCTTGTTTCTTTATTGTTTTTCTGTAGAATAGTCATTGTGGAATCAAAGAGGATCCTCTTTAAACTTTAACAGACCATGAATTTGGAATAGTCAGCTGAGATCTTATAAAGAGGAAGAAGTAGTCTTGTGGGTATAAGTAGATGAAAGATTATTAATAATATATTGAAATTGCTGCTCTAGGAATAGTAAGGAAGAAATTAACAAATATTTACTTATATGCTCCCATGAGAGTGTGGTTGCTTCTCGAGTCAGTTAAGTGGGATCTAGTTCTAAAGATCACAAGTAAACAGCATCTGCTCCTGGAGCAATTTCCATAAGTACTAATATTTCCAAGGTGCAAATTAAATAATAATTTATTAATATTAAATTAAATAAGAATTTAATTATTTAAATTCAAGAGTGTAATAGTCTGATTATTTACATTATAACATTTGTCAGGAAGATTGTATTTTCCACTAAGTTATCAAAAGAGAGGAAACAATTTCTCCTATAATTCATTTCAATAAATGCAAAGTGAATTCTTCTTTTTTTGAGCTACAGCATTTTTGATTATCTAGTCTGTCTCACTGTGTATATGGATATCAGTATTAGAAAGGTAATGTCTGATTTTGACAGTTCTAATCCAGGCAAAATATGAAGTTTCATTGCCTTCACAATAGATAGTTCTAAAGCATAACACCCAAATTCTATCATTCTGATGCTTAAAATGCTTCATGATAAAGTCAAAGCTTCTTAAACTTATTTAGGAAGCTCTACATTTTTTCACGGTTGTGTATTTCCCCCAGAATATTTGATTTGCTTAAATCTTGTATCATGTTCCACTTTCTTTTCCTTCAGATCTTTGAGCAGCTTGTTACCTTGTGTTGAATGATTCTCCTTCCCCTTTCTACCTCAAACATTTTCCCTTCTAAAGTTCCGAGTTTGGTTATCTCTGCCTCATCCTTCACCTTTCAACTTAGTTGTCCCTTTTCAAAATGACTCATTCCTAGTTCAACCCAGCTAAGATAGGGTTTCTTTCATCTGTTTAACCAGTGGATCACTACTTGGTCAGCACTTGAATACATATTTTTCTCATGTACTTTCCTGTATCAATATGCTAGAGAGTATGAATTCTAAGAACACAGGTCACGACCATCTTAATAAATAAAATAATGATAACAGCTGATATTACCAAGCATTTATATCATTCTGATTATTATGCTAAATACCACATGTAGCTTATTTTATTTTTCACAACATCTGTATGCATTAGCAATTGAGTCAGATGCTGGCTAAGATAAATAAAAAAATAAAATTTGGAGGGGAGTAGGGAATGGGGCAGAGTAAGCCACTTGGTCAAAAATAAAGTTTAGTAAACAGGTTGTAGGATGATTGTGAACTACGGTATTCCTCAGAAACACAGACTGAATCTGCATGGTGCAAGGCTCTAGATGATACACACCAACCAGTTCCCATATAAACCATCTCACATCCTGGGGCAAGAGAGACAGTACAGTATGTAGGGTGCTTGCCTTGCATGAGGCCCCACTGGGTTCCATCCCTCCTACCCACTGGCACTCCATATGATTCCCTGAGCACAGAACCAGGAGTAAGTTTTGGGTACAGCCAGAAATAAAAAAAAAAAAGCTTCAAACCCCCTGGAAGGAGACATACTTCCTAAAGAAAATCTCCACAACTTTACTGAGACATCACTGACAAACAAAATTGTATATTAAAGTCTACAGTGTGATGATTTGCTAAAGACATGCATTGTAAAAGGATTTCCACTACTGATTCTTCTTTTTTCTCTGTCACCTATGCGTTTTACTGTTATGTTTTAGTTTGTTTGGTGAGAACACGTAAGTTCTATTACCTGATCAAATTTCAATGACAGTGTGTTTTTATCAGCCATAGTTACAGTGCTATGCAGTGTTCTCAGACTTTGTCTTATAAACCAAAATTTTGTAATATTTTTTCATCTCTCCAAATTCTCATCTGTTTTCTGGACCCTGGCAACCACAATTCTAGCCTTCCTCACTCTGAGTTCAACTGTGTTATTGTTATATTACTATATTATACACGTGAGACTGTAATACCATTTCCCTTTCTGTTTGATTTATTGTACTTGTCATAATGCTCTCTAGGACCAATCATGTTCTCAAGTAAGTAGTAGAATTTCCCACTTTTAAAGGCCATGCCCTTCTTCGAGCACATACTTCCTCTCTCTCTTTTCCCTCATATCTTTCTAAGTCTCAATAAAAACTATTTTGCTTCACACACACTGAAAAATAAATTAAATAAAGGCTGAATGTTACTACTCCATGTGTGTTTGTACAACGCAGTGTTTGTTCTAATGATCTTGACAAATAAAAATTTAAATTAGAAAGGGGAGAGAGATTTCTCTTCTGACTGTGCTCATTCTACCCAAGTCTGCATAAAATATTCTCCAGTATTCAGGATTCATTCACACCCCCAAAGCTGTACATTAGGTTCATTGGAAAGTCTCATTTTTCTCAGTCTGAGTGGATGAGTCGGTGACAATGTGTGTCTGTGTGTGTGTGTCTGTGTGTCTGTGTTTGCGTGCACCCTGCTGTGGAAGAGCAGCCTGTTTGAAACTGGAATTCATCTTATATCCTGGGCTGCTGGGACAGACTCCAGCTTCCTGCAACCCTGAACTAGGATAACAATTCCAAAAATGAATAGAAACAAATTATTGTTTAATAGAAGAAGCGATTTGGCCTTTATTTAGAAGTCTGGTTGAACTTAGTTTTTACATATAAGTACAAGATATACATACAAAATATATAAAATATGTGCTTAATGTATATTAACATATACATATTGTTCTACATAGACATTTATATAGCTTCTGATTTTCTGGTTGTCTAAGTATTTATTTTAATAAATTCTCAGTACTTGACACAACATCTATGCTTTCCAGTCTGCTTGCAGCTAAGAATACGGGGCTAGCACGGTGTATTCAAGCCCAGTGTAGATTAGTGTCTGACACCGGGTCACTAAATCAGCAGCAGGGCCAGGCCGTGAGACAACCACCTTTAAATTAAGGTCTGATTGATCTACAACCAAGGAGCTTAGCTTCACCATTTTCAGATACAGAGTATTGATTTGTTAACCAGTACTTCAACAATTAATCAAGAAATAATTATTCCAGTCACTGAATTCCAAGAGTACTACCTAATTAACTAGAAACAAGAACTGCTCCACTGTTCTAGTCTGATGTCAGAGCTATAAAACGCCTTGACAATTAACCTCTCTAATTGAGTTTATCTTGGGTAGAGTCCAATATTGTATTTTCTCAGCAGTTTCTTCACTTTCTATCAAGGAAATTATTTTTTCTTTTTTGGAAAATTGAATTTAAGATATTTTTGTGTATGTCCGTGATATTTAGAAGCAGAACTTCAAGATAAATACTTAGTGAGACAATAATTAATAATAATTAATACTTAGTGATAATCAGGTGTTACAAAAATTTTTAATTTTTTAAAGTTTAAATTTCACTGGTTTTTTCATTGGTTCAAAATAGTATGGAATTTGGAGAGGATATCTTTATACATGTATAATTGTTACCACTCCCACTCCCAACATTACCATCACTGAAAAGGCCTCTTATTCCTCCAATCCTCTCCTCCCCACCCTCCACCACCTTTCTCTCCGGTAGAACTGTAGCACTGCACTGTCCTCCCATTGTTCATCGATTTGCTGGAGCAGGCACCAAAAATGTCTCCATTGTGAGAATTGTTGTTACTGTTTTTGGCATATCGAATACACCACAAGGAGCTTGCCAAGATCTGCCCTGCGGGCAGAATACTCTTGGTAGCTTCCCGGGCTCTCCGAGAGGGGCAGAGGAATTGAATCTGTGTTGGCTGCATGCAAGGCAAACGTCCTACCTGTTGTACTATGGCTCCAGCCCAATACATAAGTATAAGAATTAATCTTGAGCCCAAGGGAAGTTCAAAAACCCCAAGTTGACTCTTCAATGCAGTACTGGAAACCTTTGCTACAGCAATTAGGCATGAGTTCTCTCTGGTAATCACCATAATTTCACCCAAAATAGAAGTCGATATAATATATATTTAATTTTCTGTTCACGCAAATTTCAGTTAATTTCGTGAACTGACTATTGTGAATAGTGTACTACAAACATAGGGATGCAAGTATTCCTTTGGGTATCTTTATGTACTCCAACAACGGCCAGGATCCAGAGATCATCACACTCAGCTCCTGGGAGAGAACAAGACAGAGTCTCCTACCCTATGCCTGACTGTCTCCACCAGGGCCCAACAGCTGAAGACCACCGAGGCCCAGCCAAGGCCATGCTGGGAGCACTCTCCACACACTTGGATGAGCCTCACGCATAAAAGAACTGACAGAGGAACCCAGGTGTGTGGGACCCGGGGCTGAGATCTCCAAGCCTGCACAGTTTGGGACTGGACCTGCCAGTAACTAGACAGTTACACCCACCAACTGCCGTGTAACTCCAACAACGGCCAGGATCCAGAGATCATCACACTCAGCTCCCGGAAGCGCGCGGCCGCGACATCTTATCATCTCATTCCTAATTTGGTCAAACTGGCAGGCTACCAAATGTAACATGCCCACACGGCAGAGTCTGGCAAACTCCCCATGGTATACCCAATATGCCAAATACCAGTAACAATGATGGGTCTCATTCTCCTAACCCTGAAAAAGCCTTGAATATGGCACTTTAAAAAAAAAAATCTCAGGGCTAGGACGAAGAAGACGTTACTGGCACCTGCTCGAGGCAATCGACGAACAACAGGGTGGTCGTGATCGTGGTCGTGATCGTGATCTTTATGTCTATTGCACAAAACGAATCAGCAGCAATGTTTTATCCTATGATATTTTCATTTTTATTTTTCAAAGGAATCACTAGATCGTTTTCCAGAGGCTGCAACAATTTATATCCCCACTGGCCTTCTTTTTCTCCACATTCTCAATACTTGCTCCATCTTTTGACTATAGACCATCCTCACCACAGTGTTATTTTTAATTTGTATTTCCCTAATAATAAGTAATAATGAGCATTTTAATAATTTTTCTGTGAGCCATATTTATGTTTTCTTTAGAGGTGTGTTTATTCCAGGCATTGCTCCTTTTTTTAGGGCGATGGGTGGAACGGGTGCAGTGAGAGAGAGTTGCTTGCTTTTTTGTGGTTGTTGTTCTTGGGTTGTATGAGATCTTTTTTTTTTTTTCATACAGGATGAGGTGTAGGGCCACGCATGTTTGTTTTGGGGTCATGTGGGGCCAGGGATCAAAGTGGGCCTACCACATGCAAAAATATATTCAGCCCATTGAACTAACTTTCTGGTCAAAGACTTAAGAAGAGCCATGATAGTAACATTTAATGTTAGAGAAGCTCAACAGATCATAGGAAATCAAGTTGTGGATACCAAATAAGAACTACTCAGGCCAGACCCATAGTACGGTGGGTAAGGCATTTGTCTTGCACACGGCCAACCCAGGTTCAACCCCCACCATCCCATATGGTTCCCTGAACACCTCCAGAAGCAATTCCTGAGTGTAGAGCCAAGGGTTGCCCCTGAGTGTTGCCAGGTGTAGCCTCCCCAACCCCTAAAAAGGACTGTTTCTCAAGAGAAATACTTAAGCACAAGGATTTCTTCACTATTAAGAAGCATTTGAGTGATGATTTTAGCTCCCATGAGATTAAAATTCCCTCAGTGTCTTCATTCATTTGGGCTTCTATAACAAAATACCATTAACTGGGTGGCTTATAAACAGCAGAAATTAATTTTTTTACAGTTTTATAGTTTGGCAGGTTCAAGGTGCTAAAGGTTTATTGTCCATTGAGCATTTGAGAAGGGCCTGCTTCTCTGGTTTAGAGATACTAAATTTTTGCTGTTTTCAGTACTTAAGTGGCAGGAGAACTCCTCTAAGGTCTGCTTAAGACAAGGATACTGAAGATGCTCAGATTATTTTCTCTAATGAGCCTCTTTAGCATATGAATTACTTTAAGGTGAGGTCAATTGAGGCCCTGAACCTTCGGAAAAACTTGACTATTTCCTGAACTATACAGATGAATGAAAATTAGAGGCATTTAGAATTAAGGTACTACCAGAAATAACTCTTATACCAGAAAAATCTCTTTCAGTGACAGGGGTGAACATCTAATTACAGATCACCCAATCTTCATCAGATGAGGCAGTGAGTCACATTCTTGCTACTGAGTCAGGTGAATTCATTTTCTTTCTGCTTGAAGTCTCAAGCCCCATTCCGTTCCTTGGCTCGAGATTTATACTATTGTTAACGAAACTGGAATAAGAGTTATCAAATTCTAACTAGGTTCACTATGCATGTGCAGAGAAATTGATCTTTTTGAGATAGCAGTATAGGGTTAGCAGGGAAACAGGTAGAGTGAGATTAGAAAGAGAATAGCCCTGGCTATGCAAGAATCCTCTACAACAACCTATTCTTTCCCAGTGTTATTTTAACCTCTTGCACATCTTAAACCAATGCAGAGTCTCACCCATCCTCCCTAGTCAAAATAATATAAAGTTTTTATCACCTATTCCTTTACATAAGGATTCCACTCCTACTTAAGGATACCTACCCATTTTTCCACTTCTCTGACCTTCTTCTAAATTTTTGTTGTTATTGTTTTGAGGAATCTATACCCTGCAGAAGTCAGGGCTTACTCTTGGAGGTGCTCAGGGAATCAAACACAGTGCCTAGAATCAAACCCCAGTCAGTCGCTATCAAGGCAATCACTTTACTCTCTGGGCTATCCCGTGGGCCCACTGTGTAATTCTGTCTTTTAAAATTTTATTTGAGGCACCAGGATTTATAATACTGTTGATGATAGGGTTTCATGCAAACAATGGTCCAGTACCACATCACCCACCAAAGCTTCTCTCTGTAGTTCCAATGCTTTCTCTCTGGTCTCCCTATTCTTTCTTCAAATAAAATGTCAGCATGACTTGGTAAAGTGGGGCATGAGATGGTAACCTTTAAGAAAATAGTGCTTCCACCTTTCTGTTCAGCTCACTTTGGCCACCCAGGAAAAGGCACAACATGGGTCAGGACTGGTAAAGTCAGCTATGAGCACCTATGTGCTCATTTGAAGTCATTTGATGGCACAAAGCAGAAGCTTGTCCCCAGCACGTGAGTTCTCAGGGAATTGACTCAGGTTGGAAAGAGAAATTGCTTTTAAAAGAAAAATTATTTATGCTATTATTTTTGCAAGGAATTGCTCTTTATTGGGAAAAGAAAGACTTGAACACAGGCATTTTAGGCTCATCCCTTCCCTCACAGAAAAAATCTGAGGAGGCATTCTCAAAAAAACAGAATGGTTTTTGAAAGAAGGTAACATATAATTTCTCCAAATTGGGTTGGCCTAAAATTCTCTACATACATAAAAATTAATCTAGCAATGACCTGGTAGCCACCAGGCAAGATGTCTGAACCCTAAGTGAGATAGGGGCAGACTGAATTCCCACTCTGCCAAAGACCAGTGCTCCAGCCACCCATATCCAGATCCCACTTCTCCCAGAGAATCAGTCCAGCTTCAGGACTAACTTTCAGTAAGGCCAGGGAGCTATCTGCAGCTAATCATCCCAGCTCCAATGCTCCTGAAGTGAACAGCCGCATATGCAGCCAACCTTCACAGAGCTCAGGAGAAAAAAGAAACTTAGATGGGAAAATTGAGCAGAAGCCCACTAAGCTCAGTGAGGGAAAACAATAACACAGAAGGCCCAACTTGCACCTAGCAGCTCAGGCAAATCCTCAGGGCGTGACTTTAGCAACTCATTACAAGATATATGTTGTAACAGGCAATATTTAGTAAATCAATTAGTCTCTGCTAAGGGAGCAGGCTTGGGAGTGAGGGGGAGGATGGGACTCTAGGAACACTGGTTGAGGTAAGGTAATGTTGAAATATTGAATACCTGAACTAACTGTATTGTGAACAAATTTGTAAATCTTGGTTTTTAAATAAAGTTAAAATAAAAATAATTAATTTGGACAGAGTCATAGTGAAAGGCATGCACTCTTGATAGCCCATTCATACTCTGATCATGGCATTTGGATTCTCCTGCAGCTTCTCTTTTTCTGAGGACTCCACCCTTCATTCTCTGAGTGTTTATGTTTCTCCAAAGAACTGAGATTTTGCTTCTCAAAAAGATGTGGTCTTCATGCCTATGGGTTACTTCAGGATGCAACAACTTCTTAACTTTTCTTATTTCCCAAAAGCTCATTACCTTGGACTCCTATCTACCTGCCTGCAACAAAAGTTTCTATTTTCAATGTTAACTGTTCCTAATCTGTCCTATTTTCCTATTTTGTTTCCATTACCCAATCAGCCCAGGAATAACATAGATAAGAAGGGGGAAATTTCCCCCTTTAATCCACCAGTACTCAACATTCTATTTGTTAAGGCTCAACCCTTATGATCTAATCACTTCTCAAAGACCCCACCTCCAAATACCATCACTAATTGGGAACGTGGTTTAAATATATGCATGAAGAATGAGAGACATAGATAATCAGTCCATAGCAATAAGTGGTTACAAGATCTGAAAGATGTTCCGGTGTAGTAACTCTAGCTGATATTGCTGATAATTGTATCGAGTAAAACACAACTTAAAGAAATATGACGATAAATGGGAAATATCTAGCTACCATGAATTTTATCAAGAGCATTATTATGCTTTAAGACCTAGAGGTTAAAACTTCCAGAGTGAAGACTCTCTTTTTAAACTGCCCCAGAGTTGAAATTTTGATGTCTGCTTTGTGATTGTATAGTTCTATTACATTTTCTTCTGTCCCCATAAATAATTCTACTGCTGCATGTTATAAAAAGATGAATGTTTTGCTTTTTAATCAGTTTTCATATTGTTTAGGATACATGATTCAGGGGTGGTTAATAGTCCCTTTTCTGTAGATAAGGTAAGGAAATAAAGAGATAGGAATGGCCCAATCAGTTACCCTGGGACCCCAAAATAAATTTGGGCTTCATTCTAATAATGTCAGTCACTTTTATTACAAGGCAAACAAAATAGAAACCACAGAATATTGGTTGATTTCAGAGGACTACTTATTTTAATGTACAGGTAGGAGAAATAAAATGATTAACCAGTGGAACTTCAGAAAGAATATTTTTCTAGGCATAACAAAATTTCTATTACAAAAATCGGTATCAAAACAATTTTATAAATTTTACATCAAATCCTGAGGATGAAAATGTGTAACATTCCACAATAAGTCATCAAATGAATACATCTTTATGTAAATATTTATTAACTTTAGAAACCATTTGCTATAATTTTGAAGCATTCAGCACAAATTGATATAACATAGAAATGCGAGATAATGTGTTCAAAAATTTTAAATTGCAACAAATATATTTTCAAGCAGAAAATAACTGTATATTTAGAATCATAGTTTTATCTATCATCTTAATCATCTTCAAGAAATTCTAATGCTATCTGCAGAAAAAGTGGGGACAAGATCATATAGAAAATTCTGTGAATGGGTTTACAAATGTGGCTTCTCTGTCTTAAAAGAGACTTGAAGATTCCATGTTACTTGACAGGAAAGAAAGGTGAATATGTTCCCTAGGAGTTGTATTTCCTAGTGAGGTTCCTCTTCCATGAAAGAAGGTGAGCTGTATTAGTTACTAAGGGCAAGTTTAGTAACTAATCCCCTCCAGCCCATTTTTCCACTATAAAATGAGAGTATACTAATAGCTATGCTGAATTTTAAGAGGGTCAAGTAAGACAGCATAGGTGAAGTTTTATCAATCTATACTAAATGTGGGCTGGAGTGATAGCACAGCGGTAGGGTGTTTGCCTTGGGCGCAGCCAGCCTGGCCGAGCTGGATCCGATTCCTCCGCCCCTCTTGGAGAGCCTGGCAAGCTACTGAGAGTATTCAATATGCCAAACACAGTAACAAAAGTCTCACAATGGAGACGTTACTGGGCCTGCTCGAGCAAATCAATGAACAACGGGAGGACAGTTTGTTTTATATTAAATGTGGAAAAGGACTAATGGTTAAAACATTGAACTATAGCCACCAGAAGTATATTTTATCCAGTGAGGAATGTTTTCTATCTTGAATTGAAAATGAAAATTATTTTCCCCCAAATAAGAAATACACAAGAAAATGCTCTACAAGTGGAAAATTGTGAGTAGGTCACAAGACAAAGTAATAGAGACAATTAAATAGAAACATAATTTGCTTGCAGTCAGTTGCAGAAATTTTACACCTTATGTTAGATGAAAATTATCTCATTAGATATAACATTTATCATGATCCAGAACACCAGTTCTTCAAGCTTATTTAAAGTTGACAAAGTTGATTGTGTTTTGTGTTTGTCTGTGTGTATGTGTGTGTGTGGTGGCAGTGGTGCTAGTTTGGGCCATAGGAAAAGAAGCCTCTTCAATTTATAAAATATAAAAATTTGGATATAATTTTTAAAGTTATATATATGAATTTAGTTACCAAGAAATATCAAGAAAATTTTGACATCAAAGAGTTACTATGAAATAATTCCATCTATGTGACCCAATACATTGAAACTGGAAGTCCAACAATGAATGAGTTCTGACCCCAGCATGCTTACTCCAAACCCATAACCAAAAAGGGAACTCAGGTGTAAATATCAAAGAAGTTTGCCTTCCTTTAGGAGAATGGGAGGCGAAGGTCCACTCCCAACAAATATGAACCCTACTTCCACACTGGATAATAAATGTGAAGTCTGAATTCATGATAACTACATAACGGAGGGCAACCAAGTTAACAAATGAGCATAGGAGTGACAAGTGAGCACAGGAGAAATAGTGCTTGCCTTGCAGGGTTTGATCCCTGGCACCACCAGCCCTGATAAGAGTAACTACCAAGCCCTGAGCATTATAAGTTGTGACCCAAAACAAGAGAAAACACATGACAGGTGGAACCCATCATGCTTCCAATGTGGGCAAACATGAATTAATCTGTAAGGAAGAAAACACAACAGCACACAGATAATTCTCACAGGAAACTCTCACAGGAGACTGCAGTACAATGAAGAAGAAATAAAAATTTGAAGTGACATGAGGAAAAGCAATCAGAAGACTAGATACAGACAGTAGATGTGCTTTACCAAGAAGTGGAGATAATGGAACTGTAGCACTGTCCTCCCATTGTTCATCGATTTGCTCGAGTGGGCACCAGTAACATCTCACAACAAATTGTGAGACTTGTTGTTATTGTGTTTGGCATATCGAATACGTCACTGGTAGCTTGCCAGGCTTTGCTGTGCAGGCGAGATACTCTTGGTAGCTTGCCAGGCTCTCCGAGAGGGGCCGAGGATTCGAGGTCAGCCACCTCAGCCGTGTGCAAGGCAAACACGCTACCCACTGTGCTACTGCTCCAACCTAATGAAACTGTATCAAAGAAAATTGAAAAGAATCAAGCCCAAATGTTTAAACAAATAAAAAAACTGTGAGCATGAGAAAAGGAGTAAACTTTTGATAGAAACAAAATGGAGAGTTTGGGATTTAAATATGTGGTTATTGAAATTCAACAGTTGAAACAATAGAAGAACAGATCCACAGAAAATTTGAAGTAGTCATTATGTAAAGAATTAGAAGAATATGAACTAAAAGAAGTATACTATAAACTAAAACAAAGAAAATAAAAATGAAGTGAAGATAAGACACATGGGGATAAAAATTAAATGTTCTAACATATGTCTTTGGGAGACTAAATATAGCAAATGGATATTTTAAAAAATAGTACATTATGGCTCTTCCTGTCCGTTCCCAATGCTGTGCCTAGTCTTCCTCTCCAGGGTCAGTCATTATTTGGACCTGGATTTCCCCGCGTACATGTCCTAGGTGTCCTCTAGGACTCTGGGACACTCACCATCCCTGAGCCTCTTCTATTTGTCACAACGCTGTGGCCGGTCTTCTTCCTCCCCCAGGTTGTAAGCCACCAACACACCAGGTACCCGTAGAGGACGAGGCCTTTTCAGAAGTGTCTGTGGCTTCTTCAGAAGTGGACATGGCCTAATTCCAGTGGATGTTCACGCAACCGCAGGTAGTTTACTCATACCCAGAAATCTCATGTAACATCTCAGTCTCCATACCTCCGCAACACCGTGAAGAAACAACGCAAATTCCCACCACGAGGAGAGGACAATGAAAAGAGTCCAGAAGCCTCAGTAGGTGCTACTCACCGAAGAGACCTCTCTGACAAAGAATTCAGATATGAAGTCATGAAGATGTTCAATGAACTCAATGAAACAGACAGATATCCAGTAAATTGAAGGAGGACATGAAATAAACAATGGATCAGACAATCAAGAAAATCCAAGAAGAAATGAGAGCAGAAATTGGAGAACTATGCACAAAAATGTCACGAATAAAAGATTAGGTAGATGAAATAAAAGACTTAGTCTGTGCCCTCAACAGAAGAATGGCCACAGCTGAAGACAGAATCAGTGAGCTGGAAGATCACCTGCATGAAACCTACAGGCAACAACAAACAATGGCAAAAGACCAAAAATAGCTCTAGAAAGAATCAGAGTCCTAGGAGATGATTCCAAGAGGAACAACATTAGAATCATTGGAGAAACAGAAGCTCCGGGAAACAATCCCAATGAAAAAACCATCGTTAAACAATCATTGCTGAAAAGTTCCCAGAGCTGGACAATGCAGACATTCAGATTCAAGAAGCCCAAAAGGTGCCAGCTGAAAGAGTCTCTAAAAAAACTTTCAAGACATATAGTTAGAATGATGAATGCCACAATAGAGACACAATACTGTAAGGAGCAAGGTCAAAGAAGGGAATCACAAACAAAGGAGTACCCCTTAGATTCACAGCAGACCTATCAGAGAAAACCCTCCATATAGTGAAAAAACTCACTGAAATTAATGCTTCACCAAGAATACTTTCTCTGGCTAAACTCTCACTCAAACTCAAAGGAATGGTACACTATTTTGTGGATAAACAGTGGCTCAGGAACTTCATAGACTCAAAACCAAACCTAAAAGAACGGCTAAAGGGGCTTCTATAAGACAAGACAAACCCTACAAGCACAACAGACCCTTACAGAAAGATGACACAAAACCCCATAACAATAATCTCTCTCAATGTCAATGGTCTAAATTGACCAATTAAGAGACACAGAGTGGCAAAATGGATTCAGAGACAGAACCCAACATTCTGCTGCCTACAAGAAACTCATCTCAACAATCAATGCAAACACAGACTCAAAGTTAAAAGGATGGAAAACAATCCTGCAAGAAAACAGCTCCCTCAAAAAAGCTGGGTTGGCCATACTAGTATCCGACAACATCAATTTCAGGTTGAAAAAGATTATAAGGGACAGAGAAGCCATTTTCTATTTATCAAGGGATGCATACAAAAGGAGGAAATCACACTCTTACATGTATATGTATATGCACCAAATGAGGAAACAGCTAAATATTTAAAGCAACTGCTAACAGATTTTAAGGAGGACATTGCTAGCAAAACAAGAGTAGCCGGAAACTTCAAAATCACCTTATAACCTCTATAGATCAACAAGAACAAAACTCAGCAAGAAAACATTGGCTTTGAACGAAGAAATAGAAGAGAGAGGGCAAATAGACCTATACAGGGCTTTACACCTCAAAAAGAAAGAATACACATTCTTCTCCAGTGCACATGGAACATTTTCCAAAACAAACCATATGCTAGGCCACAAAACATACCTCAATAGAATCAGGAAGATAGAAATAGTATCAAAAATCTTTTCAGACCATGATGCAATGAAGATAGAAGTGCATCACACACAGACACAGAGAACCAAATCAAAAACTTGGAGATAAAACAACTCAATGTTGAACAATGAGTGGGTCAGGAAGGAAGTCAAGGATGAAATCAAACGATACCTGCAAACAAATGAGAATGAAGACACGAGCTACCAGAACCTATGGGATGCAGCTAAAGCCATGATAAGCGGGAAAATTTATAGCTCTGCAAGCATTTCTCAGGAAGGACAAAAGGGCACATATAAACAATTTGACTTTACAGCTCAAGATCTTAGAAAAGGACCAATAAAAGGAGTCCAAACCAGGCAGAAGGAAAGAGATCATAAAATTTAGAACAGAAATCAATGACATGGAAACCAAAAAAACAATCCGAAAGATCAATGAAACCAAGAGCTGGTTCTTTGAGAAAATAAACAAGGTAGATAAAGCACTAGAAAGACTCACAAAGAAAGAGAGAGAGAACCCTAATAAACCGAATAAGAAATGAGAAGGGGGATATCACAACAGAAAGCAAAGAAATTGAAAAGATCATCAGAGACTAATTTGAAAGTCTGTATGCCATGAAACAAGAGAACCTAGAAGAAATGGATAAATTCCTGGATTCCTATAATCTCCCAAGGCTGAATCAAGAAGATCTAGAGGACCTGAATAGCTCTATTAACATCATGGAAATTGAAACTGTAATCAAAAGTCTTACCAAAAACAAAAGGCCAGATCCAGATAAATTCAGTAGCAAATTTTTCCAAACATTTAAAGAGGACGTATTGCCAGTTCTTCTCAAGCTTTTCCAGGAAATTGAAGAAACAGAAACTCTCCCAAATAATTTTTATGAAGCCAAAATCTCTCTACAAAGCAAAAGCAAACAAAGACACCACAAGAAAATAAAACTACAGGCCGATATCCCTGATGAACATGGATGAGAAGATTCTCAACACAATACGAGCAAATAGAATTCAACAGCTCATCAAAGAGATCATACACCATGACCAATTGGGAGTCATCCCAGGGATGCAAGGATGGTTTAAGATTTAGAAATCAATCAGCATAATCCATCATATCAACAAAAGAAAAGATCAAAACCATATGATCATATTAATAGATGCATAGAAAGCATTTGACAAGATGGAGCACACGTTTATGATGAAAACCCTCACCAAAATGGGTATAGAAGGGGCTTTCCTCAATATAGTTAAGTCATCTACCACAAGCCTATGGCAAGCAACATCTGCAATGGGGAAAAACTGAGAGCTTTCCCTAAAAATCAGGGACAAGACAAGGATGCCCACTCACTCCACTGCTGTTCAATATAGTACTGGAAGTACTTGAAATAGTGATTAGGCAAGAAAAAGATATTAAAAGCATTCAGGCAGAAAGGAAGAAATCAAGCTCTCGCTATTCGCAGATGATATGATACTATAATTAGAGAACGCTAAAACCTCTATCAAGAAACTCCTAGAAACAATAGACTTGTATAGTAAAATTACAGGCTATAAAATCAATACCCAGAAGTCCATGACTTTCCTACACGCAAGTAGTGAAAGAGAAGAAAGTGACATGAAAAAAGCAATCCCATTCACAATTGTGCCCCCAGAAAATCAAGTACTTAGGAATCAGCTTAACTAAGGATGCAAAAGACATGTACAAGAAAACTATGAAACGCTACTTCAGGAAATTAAAGAGGACACGAGATAATGGAAAGATATCCCCTGCTCATGGATCAGAATTAACAATGTCAAAATGAAAAATACTCCCCAAAGCATTGTACAAATTCAATGTGATGCCTATAAGGATACCCATGACATTCTTCAAAGAAATGGAGCAAACACTCCTGATATTCATATGGAACAATAAGCACTCACAAATAGCTAAAGCAATTCTTGGGAAAAAGAAAATGGGAGGAATCAACCTCCCTAACTTCAAACTCTACTACAAAGTAGTAATAATTAAAACAGCATGGTACTGGAACAAAGGCAGAGCCGCACACCAATGGAACAGGGTAGAATATACTCACATCTCCTCACAAATATATGATGATCTAATATTTGATAAGGGAGCAAAAAAATATGAAGTGGAGTAAGGAAAACCTCTCTAACAAATTGTGCTGGCAATACTGGACAGTTACATGCAAAAAAAATGGGCTCAGATCTCTACCTAACACCATATACAAAAGTAAGATCAAAATGTATTAAAGACCTCATCATTAGACCAGAATCCATAAGGTACATTGAAGACAAGGTTGGCAAAACCCTCCACGACATTGAAGTGAATGGTATCATCAAAGATGACACACTATTGGCCAAGCAAATGAAAACAGAGATAGACAATAGGGACTATCTTAAACTAAGAAGCTTCTGCACCTCTAAAGAAACAGTGACCAAAATACAAAGACCGTCTACAGAATGGGAAAGGATATTCGCCCAATACCCATCCAACTAGGGTTGATATGAAGGATATACAAAGTATTGGTTGAACTATCAAGAAGAAATCATCCAATCTCATCAAAAAATGGGGATACGAAATGAACAGAAACTTTCTCAAAGAAGAAATCCGAAATGCAAAAAGGCACTTGAGAAAATGCTCTACATCACTAATCATAAAAGAGATACAGATCAAAACAACAATGAGATATCATCTCACACCAGAGAGACTGGCCCATATCCAAAAGAACAAAAGCAACTGGTGTTGTTGCGGATGTGGCAAGAAAGGGACTCTCCTCCACTGCTGGTGGGAATACCGACTGGTTCAGCCCTTTTGAAAAACAGTATGGATGATCCTCAAAAAATTAGAAATTGAGCTCCCATTTGACCCAGCAATACCACTCCTGGGAATATATCCCAGAGAGGCAAAAATGTGTAGCTGAAGTGACATCTGCACTTGTTTGTTCATTGCAGCACTCTTTACAATAGCCAGAAACTGGAAGAAACCTGAGTGCCCAAGAACAGATAACTGGTTAAAGAAACTTTGGTACATCTACACCAAGGAGTACTATGCAGCTGTGAAAAAAGATGAAGTCATGAAATTTACAAACAATTGATACTATACGATAGTATCATGAGAAGTGAAATGAGTCAGAAAGAGAGGGACAGACATAGAAATATTGCATTTATCTGGGGAGCATAAAGTAACAAAATAAGAGACTAACACCCAAACTAGCTGAGATAAGTACCAGGAGGTTCACTCCATGTCTTGGAAGCCAGCCACAAATAGTAGAGGAAAAGGTTGCTCAGATAGAGAAGGTAGCACCAAATAGAGGGTGATGGGAGGATCCTCCCAGGATGGGAGATGCATGCTGAAAGTAGACCATAGACTGAACATGATTGCCACTCAAATCCTTTTTGTAAACCACAGTACTCAAAAGGACAGAGAGAGAACAGAAGGGAATGCCTTGCGGGAGGAATACTGGGATCAGTGGTGGTGGAGAATGGGCACTGGTGGGTGGATGGGCACTGGATCATTGTACTTCTGAAACCCAAGCACAAAAATTTGTACGTCTGCAACTGTACCTCAATGTGTTTCACTAATAAAAATGAAAACAAACAACAAAAAAAATTCAAGCAAACATACCATACATTTTAATGCACGTCTCCATGTGAAAACTGATCCCAATTACAAACTGCCCATTCATGCAGAATCCCGGGATCTGAATAGGAACAGCATTATTCTTCTGATATTTGATCCACTCTATTGTCAGAATAAACTTGCCGGACACTCGTCAACAATCTACGGGAGGGAGGTCCGAAATTTTGGCTCCGGAGCCATGGTGCCCGGGGACCCGCGCCCCTGGGGCTCCTGGACCTGGCCTGGCGTTGGGGGCTGCACCAAGATCTTGCGCGCGGTGCTGCCCCTGCTGGAGCTGGCGTGAAGAACAGGGGCGTCTGTGCGGTCCGCAGTGATCCGGCATACGAACGGAGGTGGCTCCGGCACGGTGGTCTCGGGGCGAGGCCGCAGAGAAGGGGGCTCCAGAGCACGGGGACCGCCAAGCCAGGCCAGGTCGGGACTCTGGGCGGAGGGAGGGTGACCCAGGACGGGCGCTCGTGGCGGGTATCTCAGGGCAGCCTGCCACGATTGGCCGGTGAGCAGCTGCGGCAGCCAGGGCGAGGCGTGGTTGTACGTGGGCAAGAGCCAAGGATGGCAGCCGGCCGTAGACAGTGTGGGCATGCTGGACCACAGGGCGAGGGATGGCTGCGGGCGAGGCGTAGCCAGACAGCAGGCGTGGGCCCGCGAGGGCGCGTCCGGGACTGGGCACCGGCTTCTGGACGGCCTGTGGGGCCTGGTCCTGTGGGGCCCAGGCCTGCGGCAGGATGGCCCCCCTGCTCCCGTGGGGCCACAGATGCTTGGCCATCCAGGACCGGATGGCCTGGCTCTGCAGGCGGAGCCGAGAGACCCAGCCCATCCCCCCGCTGCCAGGCGAGATGGAGGAGGAGGCCTGGCTCAGGTTGGAGAGGCTGCCCTTCACGGTTTTGGGGACGCGGCTGCTACCCCGCGGGGGAGCCAGCGAGTGGCCGACGGGCGTCGCGCAGTCCTCCAAGTCAGAAGACCCGTGGGGGGCCGGGTCTGGGGAGCTGGAAGCCTGGGCCTCCGTGGTGGTCTCGGCAGCCCTGGCCTCGTTGGCTTTGATGTCACCCCACCTCGGTTCGAAGTGCCACCGGAACCAGCTGGCCCACCAGATAAGATTCACAAAATAGCCGCCTGCAACCAGGTAGAGCAGCTTGTCCCAGTTGCCCTCCAGGACAGGCCTGGCGGCCAACAGCAGCACGAAGACCACCGTGCTAAAGGCAAAAGTGAACAATGAGAAGATGAGGCAGCGTTTCAGGGACAGCACCCGCTGCGGGCCACACCACTGCCTCTTCCTGGGCAGCGCCGTGCTGCCATGGGACGACCGCACCTCATACAACGAGCTGCTATTGCGCGTCATTTCTGACCTGTGGCCTGAAGCTCGGCTACAGGCCAAATGAAGCCCAGGAGGCCCCTGGGTCTCCTAGACACCTCGTGTGGACGTGGCCTGCGGTGAGGTGTGCTGGACAGGGCACAATGGGCAGGGAGAGGTGTGGTGGACAGGGCATAGTCGGCGGGGTTGGGGGAGGCGCCGGGCCCGTGTGCCCCGGCCTTGCCCGGCTCTGCTTGCCCTGATTCCCTGCCCTGCCCCTGACCCATCAGTGCGAGTTGTCCTGTTGTTCTTTTAATTTTTGAATGTTCTAGAGACACATGGACTACCTAATCAAGAGCTTTATCTTCTTCCCACCCCCCTTCCCCCGGCTCCAGTTGAGAATGACTTACATAGTAAAAGGTAAAGGTAAAGGCCCTCCCATTGTTCCTCAATTTGCTCAAGCGGGCCCAGTAACGTCTCCATTGGAGACTTTGTTGTTACCGTGTTTGGCATATCAAATACGTCACAGGGAGCTTGCCAGGCTCTACCGTGTGGACGAGATACTCTCAGTAGCTTGCCGGGCTCTTTGAGAGGGGCAGAGGAATCGAACTCAGGTCGGCCATGTTGGCTGCGTGCAAGGCAAATGCCCTACCGCTGTGCTATTGCTCCAGCCCTTCGTCGTCACGCAAAGACTTAATAGTAGGTGTTAAAATATTATTTTGGGGTTGGAGAGAGATAGTACAGAGATTCAGGCACTTGTCTTACACATGACCAACCCAGTATTGCTCTCAGGCACTCCGTATTGCCCCTGAGCCTCGAATACAGAGGCAGGAATAAGTTCTGAGCATAGCTGAATATATCCACCCTCCTCTACCACCCTCCAAAAGAGAAACAAGTAAGAAAAAGTATACAAAAATAAGATTTTCTAATATCTTTGCAGCTAGTGGTGGTCATTTGGTAATTTTGGATAAGGAGATATTTAGAGATAGTGAAAACATAAAAAGTGAAATCTGAAGAGCATGTTCTCACTGCCTTGCTTTATTTCTTACATTTGAATTATTTCATAGAATTTTAAAATCCATCTTGGGACCTTGGAGTGATCCACCCAAGGACAGAAACTTACAGAATGAAAGAATGGGAGAGCCTCCCTGACATGGAGCACCTGAACCATTAGCACCAGGTTATTTTTTTTTAAATTGCGTTTTAGTCAATGATTTACAATACTGTTAATGATTAAGGGTTTCATGCAGACAATGTTCCAACCCCACACCTTCCAACAGAGCGTCTGCTTCTCTCCACGGCTGTACCAGGGTTTCCTGCCCCACCTCCCTCTCAAACATTCTCTCTGTCCCTCCACCATTCTGCTATGGTAAACTATGACAAAGAAAATCTGTTAAATGGTGGTATAGATACACAATAAAATATTTCTGGTCTACAAGAAAACACAAAATAACGCCATTTGTCTCTGTGGAGATGGAACTGAAAAGTATCCTGCTAAGTGAAATCTACCAGGAGAAAGATACAAAATGATCGTTCTCTATGTGGGATATAAGGATGCACAGTAAGGGTATAACAAACAGTCAAAGGCAATAAAACCTGATAAATGCTCTATAGAATTGGCCAGTCACATGTACTGGGGTGATATTTAGAGGCCAGCCACACATGCTAGGGGAAAAGGCAGCTCAGATAGAGAAGGGAGCACCAAATAAAGGGTGTTGGGAGGATCTGCCCAGGATGGGAGATGCATGCTGAAAGTAGACCATAGACTGAACATCATTCTCACTCAATGTCTCTTCTGCAAACCACAGCATCCAAAAGGAGAGTGAGAATAAAAGGGGATGCCTTGCCACAGACCCGGGGTAGGTTGAGGAGAACGGAGGTAATGGGAGGGATACTGGGATCATTGGTGGTGGACAATGGGCACTTGAGGACCGAAGGGTACTCGATGATTGTATAGCTGAAACCCAAGCACAAAAATTTGTAAGTCTACAACTGTACTTCATGGTTTTTCGCTAATAAAAAATTTTAAAAAAAAATGTAAAAACAGTCAAAGTAAAAATAAAAACAAAATAAACCAAGTAAAATAATAAAATAATACATTATTTTGAAATTTTGAGAATACCTGTAACCAGAAATTCTACAAACAAGTATTATTTAGCAGAATAGATAATATATTTTGGAATGTAAAATGACCAAGAATTTACTATGCCCATAAACACACAATCAAATCTTGGAACCCAGTAGCTTTTGACAGAAATGCGTCTGGACTTTGCATTAGACTATTGGTTCTGGGCCACACCAGGTGGGAAAAGGTGCCTATTCCCCCCGATGGCCTGGTGGCCACTATCTTCCAGAGGCCATTGGACAGTCAGGTATGGGACAGCAGTGAGGAGACATGCAGGACCTCATGCGATGGGAATGGAGCTGGCTCTTGTCCTTCCCCGCTCCAATGAAACTCCAAGTTGCTGCCCACGAATGGCCCCACGGGTTACTATTAAGCTCCTTAATCACCATGACCCCAGAGGCACACACATGAATCTCAGAACCCAGTAACTTTTGACAGAAATCCCTCCAGACTTAATTATTAAAATTTCAGAATTCCAAGATCGTGTGGCTGCTATTGACATCATATGCTATTCATAATCAGCAATAGAGTACAAATTGCCTAATGTTGACTTTTTGGCAGGTCTGAGTGTTGGGGGAAAATCCCAAATAATAATGGTGGTTCTGGTGTCAAAATATTGAATATAATCAAAGTAGAGAGAGAGAGTAATGTGGAAATCATCTGCCAAATAGGTAGGGGGGAGAGGCGTGATGGGGAGGTATACTGGGGTTTTTGGTAGTGGAAAATGTGCACTGGTGAAGGGATGGGTGTTTCATCAGTGTATGACTGAGACTTAAACTCAAAAGCTTTGTAACTGTTCTCATGATGACTCAAGAAATAAATTTACTTTAAAAAAAGAAATAAAATAAAAAGCATAAACTTCAAAAACATAAATAAAAAAAGAAGAGTCAACCTGCTTAAAAAAAAGTTTACTATGTCTACCCACCAAAAATAATAAATGTGGTATAAGAAAAATGTGAAGAAAAGAGTTTCGTTAAAAAATTAATTCATTGATAATTCAAATTGAGTAATAATTAATCAAATACATTTAAACCTAGAAGATTTAGAGGAGGAAGTCATAGTTAAGCTATTCTGGACCAAAGATATGGTTCGGAGATAAAGCATACACCATGCGTGGAGTATGATATTAGTAGTTGTATAGAGCAAAAATTTACTATGCTGAAGTCTGTTCCTTCTTCCCCATTTTGAAGGAATAGTTGAGCTATTATAAAGTGTGTTCAATTTTGTCAATAGTTTCTCTCCGTTGATTAATACTATCATAAGATTTTTTATATTTTTGTTGATGTTATGAGTAAAGTGTTTTGTTTGCATAAACCCTCCTTGATTAAAACCATTCTTTAACTATTCGTTAAAAAATAGATGGGTATTTTGCTGATAAAACCCCGTTGTGACAATCACATTTACCAGCTGCTCTCTCTCATCTAGATGTCACTGCGTTGAAGGCACTATATTTGAGGAGATATGGATACCGTTGACTGATTCTAAGAATCCCCTACAGGGAGAAGTGACCAGGTGAACAAATCTAACTGAAGTAGTGGTACTCAAGACCAACAATATCATCATCACCTGGAACTTATTAGATAAGGAGTTTAAGGCGTACAGGCACATGTGTAAACCAGCAAAATGCAAAACCCTTGCTAGCCTCATTATTTCATTTTCTTATAGGACTAAAAAGGTGGGCTTCTCAAGTTATGTACATCATAGAGAAGAAGAAAAATGCAATGGTATACTCATGAATGTGTTCTGACTTCTGCCTACCCATTCTTCTGCTTATTTTGTTTGTGAATAAACCCTGTTTGCTCTTTAGTACCTTGCTCTTGGAGATTGACATTAAAATACAAAACCTCAGACCTCACCCCAAACCAGATATCTCTGTTGTAACAAACCTCAGGTGACTGATTCTCACCCATATCTGAGAACCACTGGACTTTCAGTGCCAATCTTTAAACATCGGCCACAACAGAATGAAGGAATCTCATACTCTACTATGCAAAACACCATCATGTATGGTATGTTCACTACACCCCTCTGCTTCAGAAGCATTGAAAGTCTCTAATTGATGGTACCAATCCCAAAGAAAAAGTGAACATTCCATTTATTTTCAAATTTTTTTATACATGGAGAGTATCATGTATAAAAATGCATGCTAAGTGAAACCCTTTGCTAGCCTCAGTATTTCAGTTTAGTTTGCGGTTCAGTTTAGTTTTAATGAACCTACTCCCTCTCCCAACTGCCCACCTCCATGCTAAATAAAATTTGTGATTACCACCTTTAACTAATATTCAACTTTGTTTCTCTGTGACATAACTTAGCCAGTGGGGAATAAAAACTCTGTATCAAGCCAGACTGTGAAGTGATCTTGAAATTAAAAGAAAAAAGAAACTTAACTTCACTGAATTCTATCTTTCAATATATAATGAACCAAATGAGTCAGAAAGAGCAGGACAGAAACAGAATAACTGCACCCATTTGTGGAATATAAAGTAACATAATAGGAGAATAATGCCTTACGATGGTAGAGATAAAGGCCAGGAGGGTGGCCCCACAGCGTGAAAGCTGATCTCATCATAATTATAATTTTCATCATAATTATGATTTTCATCATAAAGGGGTGCTGGATCTTGTCAAATGCTTTCTCTGCATCTATTGATATAATCATATGCTTTTTATCTTTTCTTTTGTTGATATGATGGATTATGTTGATTGATTTCCGAATGTTAAACCATCCTTGCATCCCTGGGATGAATCCTACTTGGTCATGGTGTATGATCTTTTTGATGAGTATTTGGATTCTATTTGCTAGTAGTTTGTTGAGGATCTTTGCATCTGTGTTCATCAGGGATATCGGCCTGTAGTTCTCTTTCTTTGTGTTACCTCTGTCTGCTTTTGGTATCAGTGTGATATTTGCTTCGTAGAAACTGTCCGGGAGTATATTTGATATTTCAATTTCGTGGAAAAGCTTAAAGAGGATTGGGAGTAAGTCTTCTTTAAAGATTTGGTAGAATTCACTGGTGAATCCATCCGGGCCAGGGCTTTTGTGCTTGGGGAGAATTTTTATTACCATTTCAATTTACTTGATGGTGATAGGTCTGTTCAGGTATTCCAGGTCTTCTTGGTTCAGCCTTGGGAGTCTGTAGGAGTCTAGGAATTTATCCATTTCCTCGAGGTTTTGATGTTCCGTGGCATAAAGCTTTTCAAAGTATTCCCTGAGGATCCTTTGAATTTCTGTGGTTTCTGTTGTAATGACCCCCTTTTCATTTCTGATTCGGTTTATTAGGGTTTTCTTTCTCCCTTTCTTTGTGAGTTTTGCTAGGGGCTTATCGATCTTGTTAATTATCTCAAAGAACCAGCTCTTGGTTTCATTGATCTTTCGGATTGTTTTTTGGGTTTCCATCTCGTTAATCTCTGCTCTGAGTTTTATTATTTCCTTCCTCCTGTTAGGGTTGTGCTCCTTTTGTTGGTCCTTCTGCAAGTTCTTAAGCTGTGAGGTTAGTTTATTTATGTGTGCTCGCTCCTCCTTTCTGAGGAATGCTTGCAGAGCTATAAACTTTCCTCTTAAGACCGCTTTTGCTGTGTCAAAATGGCAATACTACCGAAGGCATTGTATAAATTCAATGCAATCCCTATAAGGATACCCATGACATTCTTCAAAGAAATGGAGCAAACACTCCTGAAATTTATATGGAACAATAAGCCCCCACGAATTGCTAAAGCAATTCTTGGGAAAAAGAAAATGGGAGGAATCAACCTCCCTAACTACAAACTTTACTACAAAGCGGTAACAATCAAAACAGCATGGTACTGGAACAAAGGCAGAACTGCAGACCAATGGAACAGAGTTGAATACACTGACATCTCCCCTCAATCATATGATAATCTAATCTTTGATAAAGGTGCAAGAAATGTGAAGTGGAGTAAGGAAAGCCTCTTTAACAAATTGTGCTGACATCACTGGACGGCTACATGCAAAAAAAATGGGTTCAGAACTCTGCCTAACACCATGTACAAAGGTAAGATCAAAGTGGATTAAAGACCTCAACATCAGACCAGAAACCATAAGGTACATTGAAGACAAAGTTGGCAAAACCCTCCATGACATTGAGGCTAATGGTATTTTCAAAGATGCCACGCCACTGGCTGAGCAAGTGAAAACAGAGATAGATAAATGGGACTATCTTAAACTAAGAAGCTTCTGCACCTCCAAAGAAACAGTGACCAAAATACAAAGACAGTCTACAGAATGGGAAAGAATATTCGCCAAATACACATCTGACAAGGGGTTGATATCAAGGATATACAAAATACTGGTTGAACTCCACAAGAAGAAAACATCCAACCCCATCAAAAAAATGGGGCAATGAAATGAACAGAAACTTTCTCAAAGAAGAAATCCGAATGGCAAAAAGGCACATGAGAAAATGCTCTACATCATTAATCATCATGGTGATGCAGATCAAAACCACAATGAGATACCATCTCACACCTCAGAGACTGGCCCACATTCAAAAGAACAAAATCAACCGATGCTGGCGCGGATGTGGCGAGAAAGGGACACTCCTTCACTGTTGGTGGGAATGCCGACTGGTTCAGCCCTTTTGGAAAACAGTATGGACGTTCCTCAAAAACTTAGAAATTGAGCTCCCATTTGACCCAGCAATACCACTCCTGGGAATATATCCCAGAGAGGCAAAAATGTGTAGCTGAAGTGACATCTGCACTTGTTTGTTCATTGCAGCACTCTTTACAATAGCCAGAAACTGGAAGAAACCTGAGTGCCCAAGAACAGATAACTGGTTAAAGAAACTTTGGTACATCTACACAATGGAGTGCTATGTAGCTCTTAGAAAAGATGAATTCATGAAATTTACATATAAATGGTACAATATGGAAAGTATCATGCTAAGCGAAATGAGTCAGAAAGAGAGGGATAGACATAGAAAGATTGCATTCATCTGGGGGATATAAAATAACAAAATATGAGATTAATACCCAAGAATAGCTTAGATCAACACCAGAAGGATTACTCCATAGCTTAGAGGCCAGCCAGGTATTCTAGGGGAAAGGACAGTTCAGATAGAGAAGGGAGCACCAAATGGAGGGTATTTGGAGGATCCTCCCAGGAGGGGAGATGCAGGTTGAAAGTAGACTGGACTGAACATGTTTGCCACTCAATGCCTCTTTTGCTGAACACAACACCCAAAAGGAGAGAGAGAACAAAAGGGAATGCCCTGCCACAGTGGCAGGGGGGATGGGGGGGATGGGAGGGAGGGATATTATCCTGGTGGTGGAAAATGGGCACTGGTGGAGGGATGGGTATTTGATCATGGTATGACCGAAACCCAAGCACAAAAATTTGTAAATCTACAACTGTACCTCATGGTGTTTCACTAATAAAAAAAAATTTCAGACAAAGCTTTGATGTCAATGTCCTTCACTTCTCTTTCAAGACTCCACGTAGATGGTTTTCAAGCTTCCCCTTACTCAGAATTTCCCCTTAGTTTTTGTCTACCCATTGTTTGCCTTCACTTTGCTCTTTGGCTCTTTTGGTTTGATTTTTGGTATTACTTTTTTGTTGGGGTTCAGTTTAGTTTTATTGAAACTATTCCCTCTCCCAACTGCACACCTCCATGCTAAATAAAATTTGTGATTGCCATCTTTAACTAATATTCAACTTTGTTTCTCTGTGACATAACTTAGCCTGTGGGGAATAAGAACTCTGTATCAAGCGAGATTGTAAAGTGACCTTGAAATTAAAAGAAAAAAGAAACTTAACTTCACTGAATTCTATCTTTCAATATATAATGAACCAAACCCCACATGCATGCATATTTTAAAATATCCATTTTAATCAGATAAAAGATTAGAGTGTGCTTAAGCCTCCAGAGAGCCTATAAATAAATCAATACCTTTATTATACGTGAGGAAGTCACTAAAATCCTCTAATGTTCCACCCTAGACAATATCAGATTTTTAATAACATAAATGCCTTATTTTAGTTTCCATCATAGTTTATTACAATTTGGAGGGGAAAAAATCACTTTGAATTACATTAATGTGACCTATTTATTTTCAGAGAACCTGATTGCTGTCAAAGTACAACCTAGATTAAGGGAAAACAACCGAAATTCTTTAAATGATGAAAATTCCACTTGAAAAATATGAGAGGAAAAAAAGGTGAACGAAAGTCTTTATAAGGATTTCAAAAGCAGTAAGGATCCCATCAGCTAAAAAGTAAACGACATTTGATTTTGTGAAAAACAGAATGTGTTCCACTGGATTATAATTTCATTTCTTACTCAATATACTCTAATTTTCTTCCTGTACTGGTCATATGAATTCTAAAGAACAAAAAGGAAAGCATTTCCCCTTTTCTAAATCCAAGATAAATACCAGTGTGTTTTTGGAGTGAATTTCAGACTATAGAGAGAATTTTGTCGATAAGTGCTTCTGTATTTGCCTTAGGTAAATAGAAAGTGATTTTGCCTTCTGAAAGTTGCAGAATTAGGAGGATTCTCTGGTGAGCTTTGCAGGACAGTATTTCCTGACAGATTTGTTTAAATTCTGACATTCTTGAGAATAATCCAGAGCAAGGGAAGAAGGCTTCACTCCTCATCTGCCCAAATAGATATTTCTGGGCAAGTGAGTAAGAGAACTACAGAAAAACAAAGGTAGGGAGTCACCCTGCCGGTTCTACAGCCAAAACCCACTTTCTGATTGGAGGAGGTGCTGACTAGGCTTCCTGCCCTAACGGGGCCAAGTATTGGTAAAGTCTGTGCCTCATACATACAAATGCAGGACTCTCAGCTCAACCCTTGCATTTTTCACAGTGGTTTACCAACCCTGTCTCTGCCTCTGTCATCCAAGGCTACCGTGCTGGTGACATCTGATGACACTTAATGTCATGAACCCATTTCTTCGGCATGGTGCAGGGCACACAATCAGAGGGTCATACATGATTTGTAACCAAATTGTCCAATGACTCTCAGGCCTGACCTCCAGTTGCTCTGAGCTCTAGTTTCCTCTAATTTTTGTCTACCCTGGAAATACTTCTATTCTGGATCTTATTTCCTCTGCCAGAGAGCGAAGAATGAGAATTAGTTTCAGCAAAAATTTTTCTCCTTACGTAGTTTGCTCCTCTTTTCTGATGCTGCGAGGGCTTAATTCCATACAAACCTTCAAGACTAATTTCAAGAACTATTTTGAATCTGGAGGTACTGTTTGTGCCCTCGGGGAACATTAGGAAAGTTGAGAACAGCAGTTGTGGCCTTGGCAGAGGGAAATCACATTTCCTCCACTGCTTTAAAAAAAGAAAACTGTTGAACCCTTGCTTTTCAGTAAGCATAAACTCAGGAACACCTAACAGCACGTGATAAATGCTTATACAACACCAAACCCACCACCAACATTCTAGTTAAACCCACCACCAACAACAAACCCACCACCAACATTCTAATTAACCCTTAGCCCCCCCTTCCCTCCCCTACTTTCTCATCCTATTCCCGTATGATAATCACATTGATTGATATCTGAAAGGTTGTTTGCGCTTTTCTTTATTTTGTTTACTCTGTTTCTTTATATCCCAGATACAAGGGAAGTCAACCAGCTTTTGTTTTTCTCCTTTTGTTGTCTTTTCCTTTGCTTAATCACCTTAAACTACAACCACAGATGTAAGTTTCCAAAGGGAAAAGGTGTGTGGGTTCCCGCAGAGGACTCTAGCACTAGGTGGCCGAGAGCTGCCCCACCAGGCTGGTCCATGGCAGCGGCAAAGGACCGGCGGTACTGAGAAACAGGACCGGGGCTCCAGGCTGGTTGGTAGTCTGTTTATTTTTCTCTCGTCCCTTACAGCACAATCGTAGTTGTCGTTTTGGTCGTAGTCCCAGTCATCACAGTTCCAACACTCCATCACCCTAGTCTCCTTGTAGACCTCAAAGCCCTCTCTGTCATTATATCTTCTTCCTCGTCTTGACGTAGTCTCGTGGTTCTCTACTTCTAGTCATCATCGTCGCCGGGTTCTCCTTTTAGTCCTTGCAGTCCCAAAGTCGCAGTTCTCCTCCTCATCTTGAACATCTCATCATTGACTTTCTAGTTCTCAACATCTAATCCTCAGCATCTAGTCTTCAGCATCTAGTCCTCAGCATCTCATCCCCCAACGTCTAGTCCCCCTTACAGCATAGTTACATAGAAATCATAAGGGTGGGGATGCAAAAGTGGAGTTGAACATTATCATAACAACAAAGAGATGTAAAGCCTTTCCTAGAAGGAACTAACTCAAGGACAAAATCTCATCTGAGGATTTAGCACTCCAGATTACTAGGAGATCCTCTCAAGTGGGGGATTCCATCCAGAGAGTACTGCTTTCCCCTTTCCTCAGCTAGTAATCCATTTAAACAGTCATAGTAAATTTACTTCTTATAATATTTCTAGCAAAGTCATTTTGTATGAATACAGTACGAGTTATATTAAGCTTCAAGGTTGGCTCTTCCTGGGAACATATCTCTATGTATACCAGACCATAGTCCTCAGGCCAGGTTAGTCTTTCCTAACTAGGTCCTTATTCAGTTACTTCTTTTTTTTAAGTAGGGTCCTTATTCAGTTACTTCTTTTTGGGTCATGACAGGGTTTGTCCATGACCGTGCTCTTAACTTATAGTTAAGTATTATGGTGCTTTGCCTGGCCCATTTCATTCCAGGGTATCTCACAGCTTGCTCTGGGTCCATTCAGTCCCTCATCGAGAGCTCTTGGAATGCTAAGAACTAAGGGCAACTGAGGCTTCAGTTAAGAAAATATGGACGCCCAGGAGGAAATATTTTGTAGTCAAAATAGTATTTGTATATTATAATATGATATGCCAAACACAGTAATAAGAAGTGTCACAATGGACATGTTACTGAGCCTGCTGGAGCAAATTGATGAGCAACAGGAGGACAGTGCTACAGTGCTACAATATAATATTTATCTAGTATTATATATTGTGGGCTGGAGCAATAGCACGGTGGTTAGAGTGTTTTCCGTGCATGTGGCCGACCCGAGTTTGATTCCTCTGCCCCTTCTCGAAGAGCTCGGGAAGCTACCGAGAGTATCTCGCCCGCACAGCAAAATCCTGGTAAGCTACCTATGACATATTCAATATGCGAAAAACAGTAACAACAAGTCTCACAATTTGTTGTGAGACATTACTGGTGCCCACTTGAGCAAATCCATGAACAATGGGAGGACAGTGCTACAGCGCTATTATATATTATATAATATTTATAATAACAACTCCCATGTTATAAAGCATAGCATGAACTGTCTTCCTGTGTCTATACAAAAAAGGACATTGCTAAATAAACCATGCAAATGACATAAAGGAAAGAGAAAAGCAATATAGGATTATTGGTGATTGATGGAATTGGGTGTGCATCAGTTGCACAATTGTTGTAGTGCCTCAATAAACCTTAAGTTCCCTGTGGGAGGAGCAAGGACAATTGAATGTTATCCAACATACAGGTTTTTTCCATTTTTTAATAGCTAAGTATTATTTCACTCAGAGTAAATGCCACATCTTGATCCAGTCATCCCCTAATGGACACTGAAGTTTTTTCTCTGTCTTAGTTATCATTAATAGTGCTGCAGTAAGCATCAGGTGCTTAATTTTTTTTCAAATTCATGTTTTTATGGTCTTCAAATAAATACCTAGAGGTGTTTTAGCTGGATCATATGATAGTACTATTATAGTACTAGATCATATATATGTATGTATAGCACTGTCACTGTCCTCCCATTATTCATTGATTTGCTCGAGTGGGCCCAGTAACATTGTGAGACTTGTTAGTGTGTTTGGACTATTAAATATGTCACGGGGAGCTTGCCAGGCTTTGCTGTGTGGGCCAGATACTCTCGGTAGCTTGCTGAGCTCTCCAAGAGGGGTGGAGGAATCAAACTCAGGTCGACCAGGTTGGCTGTGTGCAAGGCAAACGCCCTACCACTGTGCTATTGCTGCAGCCCATGTATGTGTGTGTGTGTGTGTGTGTGTATATATATATATATATATATATAGTGATAACACAGAGAGTAGGGCATTTGCCTTGCATGCAGCCGACCCGGGTTCAATTCCTCTGTCCCTCTCGGAGAGCTTGGGAAGGTACTGAAAGTATATCTCCCGCATGGCAAAGCCTGGCAAGCTACCCATGATGTATTCGATATGCCAAGGTAACAAGTGTCACAATGGAGACATTACTGGGCCCGCTTGAGCAAATCAATGAACAATAGGAGGACAGTGCTACCGTGCTCTCTCTCTCTCCTCTCTCTCTCTCTCTCTCTCTCTCTCTCTCTATATATATATATATATATATATATATATATATATATTCATCGATTGGCCCCAGTACCGTCTCTTTCATCCTAGCCCTGAGATTATATTCAAGGCTATTTAGGAGAATGAGACCCATCATTGTTACTGGTATTTGGCATATTTGGTACACCACGGGGAGTTTGCCAGACTCTGCCCTGTGGGCAGGCTACATTCGATAGCCTGCAAGTTTGTCCAAAATAGGAATGAGACAATAAGATGTCATAAAAAAAAGTTCTGATAAGATGTTGCGCGGCCGCAAATGCGGCCGCGCGGTTCAGGGATCTGGATTTTATAGTCTCTGAGTCTTGGCCGCTGATGGGATTACACTGCGCCAGGGGGCCAGGTGGTGGGTGTGACCCCCGCCTACTGGAATTTGGAGGATCTGGGTGGAAGATGCTCGACTCCAATTCGAGTAGGCTTGGAGGTCTCGGCCCCGGAACCCGCGTGGCTTTGTCCCTCTGCCAGTACCTTCATGTGTGCGGAGAGTGGTCTCAGCATGGTGGTGGCTGGTCCTGGAGGTCTTCGGCTGCCGGAGCCCTGGTCGGGGCAGGGAGGAAAGCTCAACCTGCTCCCCTCCAAGGAGCTCCGGGAAGGAACACCCAGGCGCGGGGGCAGAAGACTGCACTGTTCTCGTCCGGGATCTGGATTTTATAGTCTCTGAGTCTTGGCCGCTGATGGGATTACACGGCGCCAGGGGGCCAGGTGGTGGGTGTGACCCCCGCCTACTGGAATTTGGAGGATCTGGGTGGAAGATGCTCGACTCCAATTCGAGTAGGCTTGGAGGTCTCGACCCCGGAACCCGCGTGGCTTTGTCCCTCTGCCAGTACCTTCATGTGTGCGGAGAGTGGTCTCAGCATGGTGGTGGCTCATATATATATATATATATATATATATATGAGTGATAGCACAGCGGGTAGGGCGTTCGCCTTACAAGCGGCCAACATGGCCGACCCGAGTTCGATTCCTCCGCCCCTCTCGGAGAGCCCGGCAAGCTACTGAGAGTATTTGATATGCCAGACACAGTAACAATAAAGTCTCCAATGGAGACATTACTGGGTCCACTCGAGCTAATCGACGATCAATGGGAGGGCCTTTACTTACTTTACATATATATATATATATATATATATATATATATATATTGGGCTGGAGCGATAGCACAGCGGTAGGGCGTTCGCCTTACAAGCGGCCAACATGGCCGACCCGAGTTCGATTCCTCCGCCCCTCTCGGAGAGCCTGGCAAGCTACCGAGAGTATTCGATATGCCAGACACAGTAACAACAAAGTCTCCAATGGAGACATTACTGGGCCTGCTCGAGCAAATCGACGATCAACGGGAGGGCCTTTACCTTACTCTATATATATATATATATATATATATATATATATATATATATATATTACATATATATATAATGGAAGTTCCTCAAAGATATATATAAGAACTTCCATACTGATGCTTTTTATAGAGACTATTCTTGATGCAAATGCAGATTGCTACTCAAAGGGGGGAAATATTTCCAGGAATGCTGAGTTCTAAAAGCTACAGCTCTGTGAATATGCAAAGGCTTGCTGTGTCCACAAAATGTCACTCATCAGGCAGACCCTCTAGTTTGTGGCTTCTCTCCTTGTTAAAACACATCCTTTAATGGCATCTCAGTACTTTGTATATTCAGATTCTAGCTGAAAGAAGGATGAAATTTACTGATTCTATAAAAAGAAAGAAAATATATGACAGGATTTTCAAGATATTCCTAATATGTCTAATGTGGTTGAATATTGATGAAGCCAGGACAGAACACTATAATATTTCTTGTATGAATTGTAGCTAAATAACTAGAAGCTGTCTTAGCAAAAAAAAAAAAATTAAGTACAAAATATGTCAGATGTTCAGTTTGGACTGCAACTAAGAGACATGTCACAGTGATAACAATAAATTACATACTAAGGGCAAAGCAATGGTCATGTCACGGTCCTCCCATTGTTCATCGATTTGCTCGAACGGGCCCAGTAACATCTCCATCATGAGACTTGTTGTTACTGTGTTTGGCATATTGAATACATCATGGGTAGCTTGCCAGCCTCTGCCGTGCGGGCGAGATACTCTCAGTAGCTTGCGGGGCTCTCTGAGAGGGGCGGAGGAATCGAACTCGGATCAGCCATGTCGGCCGCTTGTAAGGCAAACGCCCTACCGCTGTGCAACGCACACATAAATGATATTTCCTGCCCCTGAAGAGCAGAGATTTTTGATGATGATACAGATTTCACAAGGAGACGACTTAGCTCCCACCTATTTTAAATGTGTGGTATTGGCGCAAATAAAACCACGCAAATGAATTAACATTTTCAGAAACAAGTCACCATGATTTAACCTAAATTCACTTACAAAAACAGGCTACCATCACATTTTCCTATTAATAAATAGTAAGAATTAGTACATTTTCATGGCAAAGTTCTCAAACTCTATTTTCCATTCTTAGTGTTATGTCTGAGCTAGCAAATGACAAGTCATCACAATGAAATAAATTTGGCTCATAGAAGGGAAGATAAGACAGGAATAATAAAAACACTATATCAAACCATTTTTCTTATTCTTCTCCAAATCTAAAAAGTTCATTACACAAGTAACAAGTGTAACAAATGATCTCACTGAAAACTGATACAAAATTGGCTTTATATAGGCCTATAAACTTCTAACAGTTATATTACTAGATCATCAGGAAAGAGAAATTATAGCCAAATATAAGTATCTTCTGAATAGTGTGATATTGAAATTATTTATTTGAATAGGAAAAACCACTTGTCCTTTGGGTGAAAATAATCAAAGATTTGTGCTCAAATAAAAATAAAAACTGAAAAATTAAAAAGGCTTCATAGTAAAATATCTGGAACCAATGCTGATTACAAACATATTGAAATAAAAATTCTAGGAAGCAAATGAAAAATAATGGAATACAAAGTAAATAAGATTGCAGATAAGAACATAACCGGCCAAGAAATGATGATGAATTGTTAAGAACATATTCTGTCACTAAATTGTCCTGGACAAGACTGCCAGTTCATTTAAGAAAGAACAAAAATAAAAGTAGCTATTATAGTAATGGTGCTAGTAGCCTGACTTAATACTCAACTGGAATGTTTTCCAAGGAACAGAATGCCTGGCCAGTATGGCAACTCAAAAAGAGACATATTCCAATTCAATCAGCTAATCAGTGGCTGAATAAATAGCAGTACTCCTACAAAAAAAAAAAAACAGGCATATTATGTTTCCAGACTCTGATGCAAAAACATATGCCACAGGGACCAGGGAGATAATACAGTGGGTAGGGCTCTGCCTTGCACATGCCAACCTGTGGTCAATACTCGACACCCTATATGGTCCCTCAGGCCCCACCAGGAGTGATCCCTGAGCTTAGAGCAAGAAGTAAGCCCTGAGCACCTCAAAAACAAAAATCAAAACAACAGATACTACAGGATAGTTATTCAAATACACTGATGTTTTACACTTTATGAAACACTTTGGTGTTCATAATCTGTTTATAATAAAAACTAATAAGCAACAACTCTGGGAAGTAGGTAGTGCTAACTTTTTCCTTTTAACAGCTCTAGAAGCTCAAGAATGGAAGAGCATTTAAAAGGACAAAGTATAGGCTGATTATCATTAGGTTTACCACCATATCCCTCACCTTGATGTGCTTCTTGTCACTGGAGAAAACATTTAAGGTTGCAGGCACAAGGACTTTGTAAATTAAAGAGTAAAGAATAAGTCTATAATTTAGTATAGACTACTTGGATCTTTAAAGGGAGCAAATTTCTTTCCAGAACGAAGCATCAGAGTTATAGTAACAGACACTAGAAATAGGTAGCTCCTCAAAAAAGCAAAAATTGAGCTGGCAAAGAAAGTTCCTTAAGGAAATTCTGCATAACTTGTAGAAAATATTTGACTTGACTATTAGTACTTAAAGTCCTTATAAGATGGGGGACATATGAAACTAATGCTGTTTGTTATTGGCATAACACCTTAAGACCCCTATTGCTGTTTTTTTCACAGTTTTTTATTTAATCGTACCATGAGGAATCTATCTTTAAACTGTCATTTATACAAACTATTACAGAAAACGATAATCATATAAAGATTTTTTTCTGAGCTACAGCTATAAATTGTTGTTGTTTATATTAGTCAAAAAAATGATAAGTGAAAGTAAAACAAAGCAACTATTTGAACAGACAAATTAACAACGAAAGCCTTGCAAGTATTGTTCTTCTATAGATGCAAGATATTTCCCTATTGTTTATTTTTTAAAATTATTTATCTGGGAGGATTAAACAATATTTTCTGATGGTGTTGGGCCTCATGAGCAAAGAGCCTCATCACCTTTGAATAAAAAAAAGTACTTAGCAAAGAGGAAGAGTAGTGTCATATTTCTATTACAGCCCTGAGGAAAACATGAGAGGATCTGTCACTGACAAATTCAGTGAAACAAGAGAACCTTCAAAGAGCAGACCAAAAGCTCCAAACTTGGAAATGTTAATCGAACTTGGGGATAGAGAAGCATCAATCATCATAGTCCTCTGCCAGTCAGGCCACTTAAAGTCAAAGAGAAAGGTGACTGTTTCTCTCAACCTGGCTGGTTTGGATTGGGGAAGGAATTACTGCCGGAAAGTGACTGAGAAGGTGTTACGGTATTAGAAGGAGTCTGGAATGTATGTTCCATGTGTAAGTTCACTTGACATGAAACCAAAGCAGGTGAGCCGTCTTCAACTAGTGTCCTTAATTATGGTAGTATAGCGAGGAGAGACAATGTTAAAATTGTCTGTTAAGACTGTCCAAAATTTTTCTGACTGCGACTCCATGTGCTGAGCAAGCAGCAAAGTTCAAGACATGCAGGAAGTGGACAGCTTGAAGCTTCATGGATCAAGGGTAAATCTTCAAAGTCAACTGAGATGTTCACGAAAATAGCAAAAGCAATTAATACTATGGCCAAGATTGAGTTGTGAGCAGATGCTGACAGGACGGGACTGAGGGCAAACATTTCCCCTTCCTTTAAGGGCATGAAACCAAATGGTTTCAATTTATGGTCCTAATTTGGTAACTCAGTGGTAAATGTGCTAGCTACCACAGAATAAAGTCCTTTTCATAGGCCTAACATCCATTTAAGTTATTCAACTGTCAGTAACAAAACCTGGCTACCTGGCTTCTTTGGGGAGTGAGATGCAAGATTTATAAACATGTTCTTTTTTAATCTAGCTTCCCAGCTTTCTTTTGATTCCTTCTGATACATATCCTTCTGAATTTTTTATTTCTTTATTGTATTTTCACCTGGGTAAAATAGCTAACTTCTACCCCAGGGCTTACATACCAAGAAGTAGTCATTCTTCCTATTAGGTGCTTAATTCTGTTAATAGACTGAATTTCTTCACATTCATTTTTATGCCATACAGATTTTAAAACCATAAATAAAATAATATCAAAATCAAATTTAACAACCTGAGTTACTTAAGATTTTTTGAAAAACATAAACCATGAAAATTGATTCAAGTAGAAAACCTGGCTAAACCAATGAATAAACAGGAATTTGAAAAAGTTATCAAAGAAAATACAAGCAAAAGGCCCTGACTGCAAAGGGTCTCGTGATTAAGTTCCCTTAAGCTAAACTGTAACTTGGAATACGAAAAAAAAAGTTTTATAGAAATAGGAAAGTCTTTAAAGATATAGCTCAGTTTTACTTACTACAATTCCCAAACAAATTTCAAATAAACAACTAGAAAAATTGAGTATATTTAAAACATTGGAGTATAGAGAGCAATCTGCCATATTTTAATTTATTTAAAATGTAATATTTTTAAAGATTTTAGTCTCAGAATAAAAGAATTAATCAATAAAGCTAACGAAATAAACATCACTTTGCTCAAATAATAATACAGAGCATAGAAATCAACTCAATAGATACTGAAAAGGCATCCAGTTGTTGCCATTACAGATTTAAATATATTCTGGGAGTGTTTAATTTTAATTTGGGAAGGGTGTCACCTCTCCGTTGTTATATTAATGGCTCCAAAATTAGCAGATTAATGTTTGGGGGATGCTGCTTAATTAGAAGCATAATATCTGGGAATGAGGAATTCAGAATTTCAGTTGAATGATTCTGACTTAAGGTCTTTCATGATATGGGCTCAAGATATGGGCTAAGGCTAGAGTCATCTAAAGGCAAGAATGAGGCCAGGACTCTGCTTCTGATATGGCTCACTTCACAGCCCTAGCAAGTTAATGGTGACTTGTTGACATGATAGGACTGGTTGAATGTCCTCATCATATGGCAGCAGTTGTTACTCAGATTGGATGATCAGGAAAAAATTATGAAGTAGAGAACTTTATGTCTTATAGATAATATCATATTTAAATAGAAACAATACAGAGTTCCAGAGTGAAACTAGAGAGGTTAAGGGACTTATACAACACATGGTCGGGCCTTATTTGAACCCTGGCATCACATTTGGTCCCCTGGGCACCTCCAAGTTTAGTTTAATGTGAAGCAAAACCACTGAAAGGCCATAATTCTGTAAATCAATGATAAGTAATGAATAAATAAAACAGTCATTGATCAAACATTTAATTACACATTTAATTTGTGTCTATACCTATATAATAGGGCATATATAACTTAACATATAGTAAAATATAATCAATAGCATGTGTATTCAATTTGACTCTTGAATATATATGAAGTGAAAAAAATATGACATTTACTGTGACACCAAAAATCACTAAGTTGTCTAAAATCTTCAGAATAATAAGCCCTTACACTTTACCAAGTGGTATAAAAAAAAAAACCTGTAACTACAAAGGATTCTCTGATGGGCAGATAAAATAACAGGATCATTCATTATTTACAAAAGGATTTATAAGTTTTTACTGTACTTTAAGTGAGCATCTGAAAAGGTTTTTTAAAGAGTAGATTGTTTAAAGTTAAATAGCTAAACAAATATATAAAATACCTAAAATAACTTCAGTTTTGAAAAGACAGAAGAACCTAGGGAAATCATTGTGCCAGACGCTAAACTACTTAGGAATTCAATCACCAAGCTGGATACCGATGTAAAATTAAAGAGCTAAATCAATGTTAAAAATAAATAGTGCAAGAATAGTCTAGCATATATAAATTTAAAACAATTTGAAGCTTCACTGCAGCATAATATGACTAAGAATTTAAAATAACACCACAAATTGGATAAGAAAAAAAAACTTGTTAAAAATGATACTGGATTAATTGGAAAGAAATATGGGGGAAAATGAGTGAAACTCTGCTCTAAGAGCTTAACAAAACCAAATTTCAAAAGATACAATGTCCCCAGGTGCTGATCTTCTTAAATTTGTACCTGTTCTTTCAAACAAATAGTAAAATATGCATGATACCATGTTTTCTACATACTTTCCAAAGCTTCTTGTGAGGTTACTTTAATTTTCATTGAGGTTTCAGGAACTTTATGGATGGAATCTGAATCCTGGAAATGAAACAAATTAATCTCATCAGTTTCATTTATAAAGACTTAAACATCTATTTCAACTTTTGAAAGCTTAGTGAGATTTTATTTTATTACTCTCTCATCAAATTAAACTTTCTTACTATTTTATTCTAGCAAAAGTATTGTTTGTTTTTAAAGCAAAAAGAGTAGCAGTTGAGGAGACACTCAATTTCAGGCTGATTTTGATTGGTTGTTTTTCAGTATTAGGAAATATCTACTGGAAAATAATCCAGAGTGTGTGCCTGATTATAGTCTAACCACGTGAAAATGAAAAATAAAGACTTGATTGTTAAGAATTGTTATGATGAGGTAGGTACTGCTGAAGTTTTACTTTCCTAGATAGATTTCCCTTATCCTATGTCACAGCAGAAGATTTGAGTAGGTCTGAAAGACATACTTTTCACTGAGAATCCCAAACAGAAACAAATTGATGGATGGATCTAACTTTAATGTATTATTCTACTTTGTGACTTAGTAATTCTGAATAGAATTCACTGTGGTTTCAAATGTCTGTGTAGCTTATTCAAACTCACTCCCACCCCAGAACACAGGTCTTGGCTCTCCTATATTATCTATTTCATTTTTCTTCAGAATTATTTGGGTAATTAAAAAGATAAATAAAAGTGTGTGTATAGATATTATCTATTATATAGTAGTCAGTACTCCATACTCAGGTATGAGGGTAATAGGCTCCCTCTAGTGATTCTAGTATAAACCAAGAATGAAAATTATGATTTTATGCCATTTCTATTAGAACTTCCTGGATTTGTTTTTCTTCAATTAGGTGCTCACCAATATCTATCATTTTTGAAAAATAAAATAGTATATTTGTAAAATACATTTTCTTTTACACGGTTGAAAAAAATGTATCTCGGGGCTGGAGTGATGGTACAAGTGGGTAGGGCATTTGCCTTGCACGTGGCTGACCCGGATTCGATTCCCAGCATCCCATATGATCCCCTGAGCACCTCCAGGAGTAATTCCTGAGTGCAAAGCCAGGAGTAACCCCTGTCCATCGCCGGATGTGACCCAAAAACAAAAAAAATAAATAAATAAAAATAAAAATAAAAAAATGTATCTCTTCTGTATTATTTTCTGGTATATCTTGTGTTCACATTCATGAAATTGTTGTGTTTCTTATGTTTCTTAGTGAGAAACACTCCCCAATGTTTACAATAATATCAAAACTCAAGACCAAAAATCAAACAGACATAAACGTGGACAATGGCCTCTTTATTTTATAACTTATTTAGCACTGACATGCTGAGCATCACGTTGGCAACTTATTAACACTCTCAAGACGTATCCACAAGTAGGTAGGAATTCTCTCTCCTCCATAATGTTCTAAAATGATTGACTTGAAATGAAGGTGTGAAGTACTGTAGAAATGTCTTAATCTTGCACAAACTGACCAAGTGAGGAGATGATGATTGATCAAGCAGTCTTCTGCAGTGTGGTTCCATGAAGAATGACACTGAATAAAGTACCCTCCCAGTGAAGAGTGCATTAAGGCTTATGATCAAGAGAGTGCTAAAAATGAAGCTTGGTGATATAAAAATTCATCAAATTCCTTTTGGTCAGGACCTAAAACTACCCCCCATTAACATTTAATTGAGTTTATGTTAGAGATAAGCAGCCGTTCAATCGCTACAGTTCATGAGAAATGAGTGACAAACCCTACTTATAATAAATAAGTGATAGTGGTTTGTAGCTAATTAATAGCATTAGTGGAACTGTATTTATTAAATTATCTTTATTCCAACCACCCTTTTTGGATTCTCTGCTGCTTTGAGTAACTCATCTGACATTAACTCTAAATTGCACTTTTTAAAAAAAATTTTATTGAACCACCGTCAGATAGTTACAAGCTTTCATGCTTGGGTTACAATCACACAATGATAAAACACCCATCCCTCCACCAGGACACATTCCCCACCACCAATATCCCCGGTATACCCCCCCTCCCATCCTCTCCCTGCCTCCATGGAAGACATGATTCCCCATAAACTCTCTCTACTTTGGGGCATTATGGTTTGTAGCACAGACCCTGAGAGGTTATCATGTTTGTCCTTTATCTACTTTCTGCACACATCTCCAGAAAAACTAGCATCCTATAGCTTAACTTTGCTATATCACGTTACCTAAACTACAATAATAATTTTTAAATAATTTTAAAATATTTTTTAAGTTTGAATTTATCAATATTAAAAACATTTTTAATATTAAAACAGTTTTTGTCAAATATTTGTAGTAGGAGATTTGGTATTCTAGCTACATTTCAAGTTTTTCTTTTTCCTGCCTATATCTTACAACTATTTGTATTCATAAAACAATTTTCTTATTTTTTATGTAGGAGTACTGCTATTTATTCAGCCACTGATTAGCTGATTGAATTGTGCATGAACTCCACCTTACTTTTTTTTTCATTTTTTATAATTTTATTGAATCACCGTGAGAGCAGTTACAAAGCTTTCAGGTCTAAGTCTCCGTCATACAATGAAACACCCGTACCTTCACCAGTGCCCATTCTCCACCCCCAACAACCCCAGTATACTCCCATCCCACACCCTCCCCCTACCTGTGAGGCAGATGATTTCCACATTACTCTCTCTCTACTTTGATCACATTCAATATCTTGACACCAGACCCACCATTATTATTTGGAATTTTACCCCAACACTCAGATCTGCTGAAAAAGCAACAGTAGATAATTTGTTTTCTATTGCTGATTATGATGTTGTGTGGCTGCAGTAGTGGCACGATTTTGAAATCTGAAATTTTAACAATTAAATCTGGAGGGATTTCTGCCAAAACCTTCTGGGTTCCAAGATTTATTCCTGAGTCTCTTGGATCATGGCCATTAAGCAGCTTAATCAGGAGCCAGAAAGGCTGTTTGTGGGCGGGGAGAAAAGGGCTGGCTCCACCCCCATCCCATGAGGCCCCATGTGTCTCGTCACTGAGGGCCCAAACCTGACTGTCCTGTGGCCTCTGGAGGATGGCAGCCACCAAGCCGCCCGGGGGCGCAGGCAGACAGACAGCATCCTTTCCGCCCTGGGGTGACCCAGTGACAGTAACCTACTGCAAGGTGAGTCTCTGGGATCATGGCCATTAAGCAGCTTGATCAGGAGCCAGAGAGGCCGTTCGTGGGTGGTGACTCAGAGTCTTATTGGGATGGGGAAGAAAGGGCCGGCTCCACCCCCCATCCCGTGAGTCCCCTTGTGTCTCATCAGTGCGGGCCCAAATCTGACTGTCAAGTGGCCTCTAGAGAATGGCAGCCACCAGACCTCCAGGGGGAACAGGCCAAGGCATGAAACCTATTCCCATCTGCCCAGCCCCAATAACCTACTACAGGGATTGGACGCATTTCTGCCAAAACCTGTTGGGTTTCAAGATTTGTTTCTGAGTCTCTGGGATCATGGCCATTAAGCAGTTTGATTAGGAACCAGAGAGGCCATGCCTCCAATTATATAGCTGAACCCGAGGTGGTTTGTGGGTGTGTCTACCACATACCTAACTTTTGGCCATTTACTTTCTTTTTTTTTTTTAATTAATTTATTTATTTATTGAATCACCATGGGAAAGGTTACAAAGCTTTCAGGTTTAGGTCTCAGTCATGCAAATATCAAGCACATTTCCCTTTACCAAAACTTATTTTTTACCATGAAGAACCCCAATAAAACCCCACCCCCCACCCCTCCCAGTCCCTGTGGGGCAGATGAATTCTAGTTAACACTCTATCTGCTTTGATTAGATTCATTGTTTCAATAAAAGATTCACCACTATTATTTAGAGTTTACCCCCCCACCCCCAAATCAGACATGCTGACAAAGCATTGTGAAGTGATTTGCTTTCTATAGCTGGGTTCAAGAATTATATGTTGGTTTTGGATTTCTGCTATTTTACTTATTGACCCTGGAAGTATTTCTACTGAAAGTCAGATAGTTAAGAAATTGGTTTCTGTGCTCTGGAGTTGTGGCCGTGCTGAAGAGCCGCTAGTGGGGGGCAACTGGTGGCCTCGGTAGGGCGTGAAGGGCGGACCGAAACGCCCCCCTTCCCATGAGGTTTTAGTCGGCCCCACTCCCCCGGCTCATACCTGCTGTCCACAAGGCTCCCATGCGGCCGCCATCTTTCTTTCCAGAGAGGAGAAGGCAACTGGGGCAACACCCTTTCCCCTCCGGCAGCCTTGATGGCCCGGATTAACGCATAGTCCGCTCACTTTTCTGCTCCAAGCTCCCGGGTTCTGCATTAAGTCCTTGTGCTTCTGGGGCCGTGGCCGTGCTGGAGAGCTGCTCGCGGGGGGGCAACTGGTGGCCTCGGTAGGGCGTGAAGGACAGACTGGAACGCCCCCCTTCCCATGAGGTTTTAGTCGCCCCCACACCCCCGGCTCATACCTGCTGTCCACAAGGCTCCCATGCGTTGGCCATTTACTTTCTTGGTAAACTTTGTTCCAAGTTTTTGGGGTCTGGCAAAAGGCACAGCAGCAATTTTGGGGTATCTGGAAGTCTGAAGGTGCCATCAGGCTGCTGAAGCACTCGCCTCACAGGTACAGATTGACCTGCTGGCGGCACCATACCCCCTCATAAAACAATTTTCTATCAATGTAAATCCTATTTACCTAGAAATAAGAAGCTTCTGTTTATTCTAATCCCCTTTTAATTAAGGACTAAAACTATAGTTTGAATCAGAAGATAATAAGATGAGAAACCATAAAATGAAAAGTAATCTTTTAGAAACTTAGTGTATGCAGAATAATGAGAAAATGTCTTATACCTTTTTTTGTAAGTGACCCTAGAAACACACTTAAATCAACATGGTAAGTGCTTCCTTGAATTTCTGATTAATGTTGCACTTATCTCTAGAGACAAAGATACTAATGATTAATAAAGTAGACAACAGAGGAGTATTTTTTTAAAGTTGTGACATCTTAGCATTTTCAAATGCTGAAATTAATCTGAGGATTAATGATGAAGATGCTTTGTGAGGCAGATTTAGATTTTACTTGCACATTTTGCAGAAAGGAATTAAAAAGAACTAATCCTCAAAATAGGGAAAAGCAGTCAGAGACAGAGAGAACATAAATTCTCTCTGTGTTCTTAGCCTGTGGGATGGCTCAACACCTGCATCTCCCAGTTGTGGATTCACTGGCTTATTGGAATTGCACAGATGCAGCATTAATGATGTCAAGCCACTTAGGTAATACTAGATAGGTGTTTTTGTATCCATTCATCAAAGTTCAATAATTATTGCAAACCCAGAGAGCTGTGAAGATCTCTGCCACCCCAGAGGCGCTTTTTATTTGGGCACCTAACATTACATACACATTTTCCCTTTTTTTTTTAACTGTTAAGTATAACACAGCTGCAGGTGCAAGGGGCTGGAGCGATAGCACAGCGGGTAGGGTGTTTGCCTTGCAAGCATCCAACATGGCCCACCCGATTTCGATTCCTCCGCCCCTCTCGGAGAGCCCGGCAAGCTACTGAGAGTATCTCGCCTGCACGGCAAAGCCTGGCAAACTCCCCATGACAAATTTGATATGCCAAACACAGTAACAAGTCTCACAATGGAGACGTTACTGGGCCCACTCGCGCAAATTGATGAACAACGGGAGGACAGTTACAGTGACAGTTAAGTATAACATTGGTTTAGAAAATCATATAAAGCAAGTGTACCATTCAGTGAATTTCTCTCAAGACTGCAGACGAGGAGGAAATAAGGAATCAAGTTGAATAAATACAATGGGAAATTCAGGACTTGATCTTGGAACAGGAAAAATTTTAATGAAAAATTGATGGAATGTGAATAAAATCTGTGGTATTGTATTAGATACTGTTTCATTGGGCTGAAGCAATAGCACAGTGGGTAGGGCGTTTGTCTTGCACGCGACTGACCTGGGTTCGATTCCTCTGTCCCTCTCGGAGAGCCCGGCAAGTTACCGAGAATATCCTGCCCCGATGGTAGAGCCTAGAAAGCTCTCCGAGGCGTGTTTGGTATGCAAAAAACAGTAACAATAAGTCTCACAATGGAGACATTACTGAAGCCAGCTCGAGCAAATTGATAAAAAATGGGAAGACAGTGCTACAGTGCTACTGTTTCATTGGTTTGGAGGTTTGAACAAATTCAAATGCAAAATGTTGACTTTAATAGAAGCACAGTTGAAGAAATATCTTTGCAACTTTTTTCTGTAAATCTAAAATTATCCAAAAAATAACCAAAAATGCTTGAAAATTCCCCAATCATATACTAAATCCAGGGAATACTATGATTTTTCTCAAATGAACTGCCTTACATACTTCTGTAGTTTTTTGTCCCTAAAGTTTTTGGTTTCATTTGATCATGTCTGTATGCAATAATCAATTTGTGATGTTTTATAAATATAGAATCAAAAGGTAATTTTAAAATAACAGATAGGGGCTGGAGTCTTATACAGAGGATAGGGTATTTGTCTTATACTCACTTGGGTTTCATCCTTGGCATGCCATATGGTCCTCCAAGCACTCCAGGAGTGATTGCTGAGTGCAGAATCAGGAATAACACCAGAGCATCGCTAGATATGGCCTAAAATTAAATTAAATTAAATTAAACTAAAATAAGAGATAAAACCAAAACAAAGGGGTCTCACTTGGGAGGTTACAAGCACATAAGATACTCTCATCTCATATTAACAATGACAGTAGAAATCACAAAGGTAAAATAAAAGCAGATTTTAATCTTCATCGTTCTTACACAAGATCTATGATGCATGAGTTCTCTAGGAAATTGGTTGAATATCGCAATCTTATAAGAATGCATTAGCATGAACACTACCAAAAATGGGACACAAATTTATTTAAAGCCACTTCTATTATAAAGCTGGATGAAGACATCTCTTGAACTGAAGAAAATTTAAAATATGCTTTCAGTGAAGAATGATAGTGATATCTAGATACAAGTTAAATGATGTATTTTTATCTAGGCAAGTAGTGCTCAACAGATCTGCATTGAAAATATGGAACAATCTTCAAACTTCTGCAGCTAAAATTGTAAGTTCTATAATCATGATGCAGTCACAGGGTGCTCTGCCTGGACTTGGGTCACTGTTCCCATCCTGTGTCTCATTCCTCACTGCTGTGCCTGCTTGTCTGAGTCACAGTCCTGTCGTGCCCAGGGTCCTCTGGTGCATTTTGGGGTTAATGAGCATCCCGCCAGCCAATGGATGAAGAAACAGGTCCACAGACTGGTAGCCAGTGGCACTTTATTCAAACCAATCAGCATTATTATGAGAAATCATGGCAGGTTGGGGACCAGAAATTACACATAAGTATGGCTGAACATTAATATAAACAGTGAATAGATATAAAGCCCCTCCTTCAGGGCAATTCTTTGAGGAGATCCACCCAAGGATGGAATTCCATCTGGGGCTTCAGTACTCTTTATTCCTTCTAGAAAATCCACCCAAGGGTGACATACAATCTAGGGGCATATTGTTTTCTTCTTTCCTTTATTGGTAATCCATTTAAATAATCATATTAAGTTTACTTCTTAGTAACAGTTCTAGTCATTTTGCATACAGTAAGAGATATGGGTTTTATTTATTTATTTATATTTAGCTTAAAATGATCTCTCTGGACTCATGGTAAAGGGTGGCTTTTCCTGGGGACAGTTATATTTCCCAGACTACAGATCTCAGGCCAGGTTAGTCTTTCCTAACCCCGATAGGGACCTTATTCAGTTTCTTCTTTTTAGGTCATATCAGTTTGCTCCATGACCATGCTCTTAACTTACTATACTTCTTTCTGGAGCTTAGGCTGTCCTATGTCAAAGCCAGGGTAACTTACAGTTTTGCTTTTGGTCCATCCAAGTCCCTCAGTGGTGCTCGGCTTTTGCGGTATAAGGAACTAAGGTCAATCTAAGGGCAACTTAGGCCTTAGTAAAGTACATATGATGGATGCCTAGGAGTAAATTTTCACGTCATTTAACTTCCATATTACAAAAGCATAGCATTAACTGTCATCCTGTGTCTATACAAAAAGGACACTGCTTTAAAATAAATATATGAAAAGTGCATAGTGGAAAGAGAAAAGCAAATTTCACTTGTATATACAAAATACAGAGCCATCAGAAGGTTTGACTTTATAAGTAATTATGTCTGACTTATGACTAACTAATGGGGAGAAGAACACAAAGGAGAGGTTAAAGATAAACACAGAGGATTGGGAGTTCCCCAGTGGAATTGGGTGTACCCCTGGAACACTCAAGTAGGTGTATCTCAATTAACCTAAGCTCTCTGCAGGAGAAGAAAGCACAACCCAGTGTGAAACCTTAAATGCTTGGAACTATAATCCAATACCTGCTCTTTGGCAAATATTCCAACTTGCCAGTTGTTAAGTTTCCTTCAGGTGGCTCATAACACACTGTCTCTGGTTTGGTCTTTCTCAGTCTTCTCTTATCTTTCTGCCTCCCAAAGCAAGGCAGCAACTCATGACTGCAGCATGAAATGCTGGGAAGTCAACACACTCAATCTTAAAGTCATCTGGCATTTTCAATCCCTGCATCCATGATTTTATGCTTGTGTTGTTTCCTGCACCTTGAAATCACTTCTCTAATCCCCAATTCTCAGGCTACAGCCGAAAAGTGATATTTTTTCTAGTTTTCTATGAATTCTCATGGCCTTTACAGGCTAAGCACAAGCACCCAAATCCTTTCAATATCTCATGCAACTAATTCATTTCTCCAAGTCTTTTGAGCAAGACTTTCTAGAACGCCCTTGGGGTCATTCCCAGTATAGCTACAGTTTTACAAGGGTGATGTAAAATACCTGTTGACTAATGACTGTAGCTGCTACTTTATCTACAATTTTTAGTCTATTTTTCCAGGCCAATTAATTTTGAGAATTTCATGTTCCGAAAAAAGCTGCCATTTCTAACAAATTTTAAGTACTTTACTCTATAAAATCTTTCCTCAAAATAAGAGTTTAAATGTGTTTTGGGCCAGGGCAGGCAGAGTGCTTGCCTTAGGAGGGACCACACCAGATGGTCCCCTCATCCCCACCAGGAATGATCCCTGGGTGTAGACCTAGGAGTATATCTTTAGCACCGAAGGGTGTGCCTCCCCCACCCCCAATATATTTAAATTCTAATATAGACATCCCACAATCCCCCAGCTTCACACAATCACTTTTCTTCTACATTTAAATTAAAACATCTCAGCACCTACATCATAGATGGGAAACTGAGTGTCAGCTCCCATGTCACTCTAAGTTTTCACTCTATTTTTATTTCTAATCTCTGTAGAATTTTTCCATTTTATTTGTATTTCTTTTCTTATGACTGGCTTTTGCCTTGCTTTTTATCCTAATCTAATAAGTATAGCTTCTTCTTGAGTTCCACTATTAATGCTTACACAATACAGTTTTGTGCAGAGACATTTCATCAAACATTTACAGAGGAAGACAGGAGAGTAAAATTAGAAAGCATAGAAGACAATTCCACGTTGAACGTTAGCCTTAGATACTGCTAGGTCTCTAAGCAATTCTCACTGTCTCCCCATTTCCACCTCAGGAGATTTCTTACTGACTTATCTTCCTCCTCTTTCTTCTTTGCTCCAAGAGTTTGCTCCTTTTTTTCTCTTCTTATTTCCTCCTTTACAGTTTGCTCCTAAAAACCTCACAATTCTACAATCTTATTGTTGTCATGCAGAACTTTTTCTAATCTGTTAGGACCTTTGCCCTCTTTCCTGCAAAAAGTCATAAGGTGTTTAACACTATAGCTCATTAAGACAAATCATGCCACCAGCATAAAAATATTTTTAAATACTAATATCATTCAACAAGCCGTCATAACTCTGAGTAATATTCATGTAGATATTATATAATTTTGCAGATTCTGCCAACTGTAATTTTTGTTATTTTAAGTGCCCAGACCTAATTGGAAGTTACTTATTTAGAATTAGATTAGATTGGTGAGCCAAAATTTTGGCTGACAAAAATGCATGGCATTGCTATTTAAACTTGAATTTTCTACAAGTAAACAGAGGGATTTTCTTCAACTTTCAAATACAGTATGCAATGAAAACTTTTAAGGATTTCCTGTGAGATGTCATCTTGGAAAAGTTCTTGGTAATAGGGCTGGTTTCTAAGTCACTAAAGAGGCAATTAGTTATTCAGTTTATAAACTAAGATGTTTCTTTAATTAGAAAGCTTATAAGAATATCTTTACTGGTTAGGTGGAGAAAGAGGAAGGAAACCAGTCTTCAATATTCATCAAAGGGTAAAGGTAAAGGTAAAGGTAAAGGCCCTCCCGTTGATCATCGATTTGCTCGAGCGGGCCCAGTAACGTCTCCATTGGAGACTTTGTTGTTACTGTGTCTGGCATATCGAATACTCTCGGTAGCTTGCCGGGCTCTCCGAGAGGGGCGGAGGAATCAAACTCGGGTCGGCCATGTTGGCCGCGTGCAAGGCGAACGCCCTACCTGCTGTGCTATCGCTGTGCTATCAAGTCTGGAGCCTATGGAGTGCTGGGGATCAAACCTGGGTCTGCAGCACATAAGGCAAGTACCAACATGCTATTCTATCTCTCCGGCTCTCTTCACTGTTTAATTTTTTAGAGGTGAGGTGTGAGGAGAGGACTTTCAAGTGGCATATAGGAGTCCCAGGTGTACACTTTGTGATTCTGAGTCACTGAGACTAGGAGCTCAATGTGGGAGTTCAAGAATGTGGTGCACAAGCAGTCAGATCTGTACACAGAAGAGGTCAAGGAGTAGCAGCATGCAAGGCACACTCTTTAACTCTGTATCCTGCATTAATTATATTTAAAATCTTTTTATTGATAGTCTGGTCTATGTCATTTAATCTTTATAAGCCTTGGTTTGTTTTTGTGTTAAATCGGCATATTAGTACTACAAATATTGCATAATATTATGCACAGGGTAATTATGAAAGAAATATGTGAAACCATGCAGACCACTGAATACTGATATTTATACAGCAGATACTCAGTATCTGCTACATGTTTTCTAGGTCATGCAATAAGTTTTTAATTACCCTTAAAAACTTTAAGGCTAATGGTCAGATTCCATTAGCCTTAAAGTTCAAAAGTTGTCAATGCATAGATATGTCAATAAACTGGTGTTGCTTTGTAAGTAATCTATTCATAACACCGCTGAATAACTCACTCCACAAAAAGAGAAAGGATTTTTTAAGAGATAGTTCAATGAGGAAACAGCGTTGAAATGTTGAGAGGAAAAGGTTATAGCATGTGGAAATGAATCTTATTTATTGTTTATCTATTTCCCAGGAAAGAGAAAAAGGAACAGGAGGCAAAGTGTCAGAGTGAGAGGCAGAGTTCATTAGAGGACTAACCAGATGTGCCATTTGCTGACTTGTTTGAAATAAATTATTATAAAGATAATACAGTGACCTTAGTGAGATACTCCTGAGGCTTCAGTGCCACAAACAGGCTCCAAAGGAAAGGAATAGTAGAAGAGTAGGAAAGCTTCCTTCCCTGTGTACCAGGTACTCATGAGTTACTATACTGTAGGGGTACACCAGAAATGAAAGTGACCTGGGAATCGAGTTGTAACTACTGAAAAGGGAGAAAAAGAATTGTTTGTGGTAGGGAACAAAATGGTTTCCCTTACTACCATCTGCAGTGAAAAAGTGAGAATAAGTCATAATTTAACCAATTAATCATCCATCAATGATTTTTGAAATGAGAGAATAAGAGCTATATGGCAACCAATCGATCATAAGTTCAAGGAGAAGTATTTTTTTTGCAGGTTTGCATCTAGGAAGTACCAACTTGAATGGTTCTTCTGAGCCACATAACTGAACTAGGACCCACTTCCATTCCAGCAAAGAAACAACCTACAGAGCAGCTAGTCTCAAATTGGTGTTTGAACCAGCAGCAGCAGCATTCCCTGGGAACTTGGTAGAAATGCAGTTTCAGGTCCAGCCCCCAAACAACTGAATTGGAAATAGTGTGCAGTGAGAGATGGGGCCCGGCCGGGAGGGGCATCTCTAGGCAAGTACTCCATGAGATTTTGATGCATCTCCGCCAAGTTTGAGAATACTGGGCTTAAAACCTGTTTTGGGTTCGGTGAGTGAATACCCGAGCAAGATACTCTAACTTCTAAGTGCATTGTCTTTATTTATAAAATAAGGTGACTGTTGAACAGGATTGTTATGAGGAGAAAATGAGGAAAAAAATTATCTGTGAGGCGGCTGGTGAGATAGCAGCTTGGTCAACCTGGGTTTGATTCCTGGCACCCCAGATGGACCTTTAAGCTTCACCAGGAGTGATTCCTGAACGCAGAGCCAGAAGTGAGACCTGAACTCTACAGGTGTAGAGCCCAAACAAACAAACAAAATCATGCATGTGCCTGATAGTCAGTTTTTAATGTATGCTCATTATTATTATCACTTATGGATAATAAGAATACAGGCTTCCAATGGTATAAATTTATCAACTCACAGTCACTACAATGTCCACTCACCTTAAGCTTTATTTGGATCCTAAAGTAAAGTAAAGTAAAGGCCCTCCCGTTGATCGTCGATTTGCTCGAGCGGGCCCAGTAACGTCTCCATTGGAGACTTTGTTGTTACTGTGTCTGGCATATCGAATACTCTCGGTAGCTTGCCGGGCTCTCCGAGAGGGGCGGAGGAATCGAACTCGGGTTCGGCCATGTTGGCCGCTTGTAAGGCGAACGCCCTACCCGCTGTGCTATCGCTCCAGCCCTAATGGGAATATAACTAGGACAGATGATCTCTTTTTTTAATACTTTTTTTTGTTTTATTGAATCACCATGAGATAGAGCATTATTAAGCTGTTCATGATTGTGCTTCAGTCATACTATATTCCAATACCCATCCCTCCACCTGTGTAATTTCCTATCACAAATGTCCCCAGTTTCCCTTCAATCCCACAAATTATCCCCCACTCCAACCTGCCTCTATGGCAGGCACCTCTCCTCTCTCTCTTTCTCTTTCTCTCTTTCATTTTAAGCATTATGGTTTGTAACACAGATGCTGAAAGTTTATCATGTATATCTCTTTATCTACTTTAAATACTTAGTTCTTGTCCAGAGTGATATAGGGCAGATTCTTTTTTAACTGGAACAATTTTTTTTCAAACTGGAACATTTAGTCTCCATTTAACATAATAATCTGTGATATTTGGAGCAGAGAGAAATTGAATTCAATATGGCAACAAGTCAAACTATCTCTACTGACAAATGGCATGATATTGTACATAACAAATCCTAATGACTCTACAAAAAGTCCTAGAAATAATAAATCTATACAGTAAAGTATCAGGCTACAAAGCCAACACACAATAACCTGTTATATTACTTTACATAAATAATAATGTAGGTGACAAATTTTTTTTAAATCCCATTCATGATCTTGCCAGAAAAATCAAGAATCTAGAGAACAAGTTACAAAGGAAGTAAACACCTATTTAGTGAAAATTTAAACCACTACTGAAAGAAATTAAGGAAGACACAGGAAAATGGAAGAACATTCTCTGTCCTTGGGTCAGAAGAATCAATATCATTAATATGACATTTATTCCAAAGCACTTTAGGTTTTCAGTTTAATTCTGACCAAAATTTCCGTACAGTTCGTCAAGGACACAGAGCAAACACGACTAAAATCGCTATGGAAACATGAAACTCCCAGAACAATCAAGCAAGAATATGGAAGGCATTGCATTCCCTGACTTTCAAAGCTACAAAAGCTCTAAAAACTTTTATACTACAAAGCTCTAAAAACCAAAAGTGTGTGGTACTAGAATAAACGCATACTCACAGATCAATGAATGAGAACTGAGAACTCGGGGATAAAGAGCTCAGATGTATAAACAGTCCATCTGTAACAAAGGGACTAAATACATTAAGTGGAGCAAGAAAATCTCTTAAACAGATGAAAATTGGGAAGACTGCATACAAAAGAAAAGAAAAGAAAAGAAAGTAGATTTGTATCTCACATCACAAAGGATTAACAAGGTGGATTCAAAACCTCATAAAGGACTTGTCTAGTAAATATTAAAAAACCTAAGGAGAATACTCGCCAATGAGTTGTCAGGAAGATAGCTTCCCTGTCATACAAAAGACAAAACAAAAGCAGAAGTAAATAGGACTACTTAAAATTATAAAACTTGTAACAAAAGACTTTACAAAATGGAAGAAATACACACCATATATCAGAGAACTATTCTACAAGACAAATCAAACACTATTGCTCAATAAAACAAATAAACTATTTTTTAAAAACACAGGAACTGAACAAAAGAACTGGAGGGTACAATGCAACTGATATTAATTCAGATGGAAAAATACAAAATGTGTTTCTCATAAACTGAATAAAAAGAAACAAAGTGAAGGATTGGATTTACCCAGTGGAAGCAAATTCCATGATATTGATATTGACAAAAGAGCAGAGTACTGAGGAGGCAAAGAGGGGATGGGTGAAGGATTCTTGGAAGAATGGTGGGAGATTACTGGAACTCCAGAGGTGGAAGTGGTTCTTGCAAGTATAAGACTGTAATATTAAAACTTGTAAATCACATTACTAAAAAAAGAATTATTATGCATATTAAAAAATTTAGAGAAGCAAACCAAGAAACTTGAAGCAGTACTACCCTATTGTACATTCAATAGACCGAAAATATGTCTCTGGTCCAGTCTTTTGTATGGAAGGTCTGAAATGCAGAAGAGAAATATTAAGGAGATTTATGAGGCCTTGAATTAATTGCTTATGATAATAAAGCAAGGAGATACCCTCAAGTTTTAAGATACATTTATTATCTATGTTCAGGGAGTCCATATGGAGGTCTTTTCTGGTTGTTACAAAAAAATTGATGCCAACCCTGAGCACAGAACACAATTGAAACAAACATTTCTTACTTCTACCAGTAATCCATTGGTAGAAATAGTTTTGAGATGGTAGAGATAGTAAAAAGCTGACTATAGAATTAAAACTGCTACCAGGGATAATTATTGTAGCCACAGAAAGTTATGCTTGCTTGACACATAAGCTCTTTTTGTGATTATAGGAATTGAAAAGAATCACTATCAACATTTCAACAAAGACAACAAATAATTTTTGAGTAGATTTTTGTTTGGTTTTGAGGTTGGGAGGGTCACATACAAACTGTACTTAGAGCTCACTTATAATATGGCATGTATGGGAAACCATATGGGGTACAGGGGATAAAACTCGGGTTGACCCCATGCAAGGCAAGTGCCCTGCTGTGTATTCAACATTATGCGACATGGGCTCTCTCGCCACATGCGTTCGGTGTCCATGAGCCACTTCCCCACCCCAGCCTGCAGCCACAGCCAATAGACACATCAGGAGGGAACAGGGTCACCAGACGGGGTGGTGATCAGTTACCATTTATTCCAGTCTCTGTCCCGCCATTTATTCCATTCTCCCCGCTTGCCTATTGCAGTTTCACTGTGTGACCCATTCCAGTCTCATACTGCCTGTCATTCCCATCTCCTCCTAATCCTCATGCTACTCTCCCCATGCTTAGTCTCACAGCATTAGTCAGGAGTCCAACTTCCAAGGGTTGGGAGCAGCAACTACACCTAGGTGAGATTGCATAATTAGCATATGTAAAGCCCTTCCAGGGAAGCTCTTCTAAGACAAAGATCTCCTCTTCAAGGGTGGAATTTCATCTAAAGATACTTCTCCTTTTCTTAGTCCACAAACAATCATCTTAGACTTCACTGTCACTGTCACTGTCATCCCATTGTTTGTTGATTTCCTCGAGCAGGCACCAGTAACATCTCCATTCGTCTTAGCCCTGAGATTTTAGCAAGTGCCATATTGGAGGTTCTTTCAGGGTCAGGGGAATGAGACCAATCATTGTTACTGGGTTTTGGCATATAGAATATGCCACAGGGAGCTTGCCAGACTCTGCCGTGTGGGCAGGATACTCTCGGTAGCATCCTGAGTTCTCCAAGAGTGAGAACTACACAATAAGAAGTCACGTGGCCGCAAATGCTGCCGTGCACTTCTAGGAGTTTATTTTCACAGTTTCTGGGTCTTAGCAGCTGATAGGACTACACAGCACAGAGGGGTGGGGGTCAGTTGGTGGGTATAATGCCTAGCTACTGGAGGATGAGGGATCTGGGTGGAGGAGGCCCGGTCCTGATCCAAGCAGTCTTGGAGATCTCAGTCCCAGGTCCCACAAACCTGGTTTCTTCTGCTGGTTCCTCCATGTGTGAGGCTCCTCTGAGTGTGTGGAGAGTGACCTTAAGCATGGCTGTGTCTGGTTCCGGAGGTCTTCACCCCTACCGCCCCATGACTATCTTCATCGGGGCCCCTTGGAGGGGGGTGGGTTGAGTTTCCCTCCCTGCCCCAAGCAGAGCCCAGCAGCTGAAGACCTCTGGAACCAGACACAGCCATGCTTAAGGCCACTCTCCACACACTTGGAAGAGCCTCACGCATGAAGGAACCATCAGAGGAACCCAGGTGTGCGGGACCCGGGGCTGAGATCTCCAAGGCTGCTCGGATCAGGACTGGGTCTCCTCCACCCAGATCCCCCATCTTCCAGTAGCTAGGCATTATGCCCACCAACTGCCCTGGTGCTGTGTAATCCCATCAATCACCAAGACCCAGACACTGTAAAAGCAAGCTCCCGGAAGAGAACAACACAGAGTCTCCTGCCCCCACACCTGACTGTCCTTACCTGGGCCCCTTGGAGGGAGGTGGGTTGAGTTTCCCTCCCCACCCCGAGCAGAGCCCCGCAGCTGAAGACCTCCAGAACCAGCCACAGTCATGCTTAAGACCACTCTCCACACGCTCAGATCTTAGATTTACTTCTTAATAATCTTTCTAGTCATTATGGACACAGTAAGCTTATAAGGTGCTCTCCTGGGGCCATCTCACTATAGATCCCAGATGAAAGTCATAGCTCAGATTAGTCCTTCCTAATCCCTGCAGGGTCATTGTCCAGTCACTTCTCTTTGGATCATACTTTTAACTTACAATAATGTAAGTTTTATGGCACTTGGCCTGTCCCATTTCAATACCAGGGTAGTTTACAGCTTGCCCTGGGTCCATCCAGTCCCTTCGTGGGGACCCTGCTTTTGGGGTGCTAGGAACTAAGGGCAACTGAGGCTTAAGTTGAGTAAATATGACAGATGCTCAGAAGAAAATATTATTCGGAGACAATTAACTCCCAAGTTATGAAAGCATAGCCTTTAACTGTGTCTATGCAAAAAGGACATTGCTCTAAAGTAAACTATTTAAAGGACATAAGGGAAAGAGTAAAGCAATATTTCACTTACAAATACAAAATTCAGAGTCCTTAGAAAAATCTGACCTTAAAAGTCACAGGGTCTGATTGGGAATATAAGTGATTAACAGATAGGGGAAGCAGAGCACAGAGAAGTTAAAGATAAACACAAAGGAATGGGAGTGCCTCAGGAGCACTGTGATGCATGTAACCCAATAAACCTAAGTCCCTATGGTAAGGAAGAACGGACAAACCAATGTTAACCTACACCTTGCCCACTGTATTATCTCTCTTTTATAAAAATATAGTAGCTCTGTGCTGAGGTACTATGCATATTTGCATTTCTCTCCTCACCATTTCATCTTGTAGATAAAAGCGCATTTTTCTAACATTGGTACTTCAAAGGGCATGTATGCAAACTTTTATTTTTTTGTAAATGCTGTCAGCTTTTGCCTGCCTTATAACATTCACAGAATTTCAAAAATAATGTGGTTCTTTGGGATTCCTAGATCTGTCTTTCTGTGAGAAGAGCTGCGTTCACTGTTTCTTTGTGTGACTGTTGGAAATCATTATAATTTCCACACAGCAGAACCTGATTCTCTCTTATTTTTGTAATCAAAGTAATGGGAAAATAGCAAGACGTTTTTTGTTTTGCTTTTTGTGTGTGTGATTGGGGATTATACCAGCTTTGCTCAGGGCTTACTCCTGGCTATGTGTACTCAGGGATAATTCCTGGTAGGACATGGAACTATATGGAGCACCAAGGATCAAACTCAGGTTGTCTTCATGCAAGGCAACTGCCCTATTTTTTTGTATTATCTTTCCAGCCCCTAATAAGAACTGTTTTGACTCTGTTACTCCAAATTCAGCTAATTTGCATTTTTGAGGCAAATCTTACAATTTTGTGCTTATATTTTTGCCTTATAAGACAAAGAGAACTATTACTTATACCAGTTATCCTTAAAAGCTTTGTTTATTTAAAGAAGCAATTAATAACAAGTAACACACTCTGCTATCATGCTATTTGTTTTCTATATGCCTTACAGACTTTTGTTCTCATTTCCTGCATTACAGTCTTCTTTTATGCTGATCTTGTGAGGGAAAGGGTGTGAAATGCTTGAATTCCTTTCTCATTTCCTTTTGTAAATGTTCTACAGCCATTTTCTTTCTGGTTAGATAGGGATTGCATTTAGCATAGGCTGGAGCGATAGCACAGCAGGTAGAGCGTTTGCCTTGCACACGGCCTACATGGCCAACTGGAGTTCCATTCCTCTGCCCCTCTCGGAGAGCCCAGGAAGCTACCGAGAGTACCTCACCCGCACAGCAAGCTCCCCGTGATGCTTTTGATATGCCAAACACAGTAACAAGTCTCACAATGTTACTGGGCCTGCTCAAGCAAATTGATGAATGGGAGGACAGTGACAGTGATAGTGATGATAAAATTAAAATTCTCATGTTTAAACTTAATGCCAATAGAACTTCTATGACAAATAAAATCTCTATTCCTAAAGTACAGTCTATCTGTAGATGAAATGAAAACTCAGTCTCTTCTCTCAACAATATGATGACCGCAGCTGAAGAGAGAATCAGTGAGCTGGAAGATCAGCTGCACCAAGCCAACACGCCACAACAAACAGTGGCAAGGGACCTCAAAATAGCTCTACAGAGAATCAGAGTACTAGGAGATGATTCCAAGAGGAACACCATTAGAATCATTGGACTACCAGAAGCTCAGGGAAACAATCCCAACGAAAAAAACACGGTTAAACAAATCATTGCTGAAATATTCCCAGAGCTCCACAATGCAGCCATTCAGGTTCAAGGAACCCGAAGGGTATCACCTAAAAGAGACTAACAAAAACACTCCAAGACATATCATAGTTAGAATGATTGATGCTGCCGATAGAGATACAATACTGCAAGCAGCAAGGTCAAAGAAGGAAATCACACACAAAGGAGCACCCCTTACATTCACAGCAGATCTATCAGACAAAACCCTCCAAGCCCAAAGGTAGTGGCGAGATATAGTGAAAAAACTCACTGAAATTAATGCTTCACCAAGAATACTCTATCAGGCTAAACTCTCACTCAAAATCGAAGGAACGGTACACTATTTTCTAGACAAACAGCAGCTCAGGAACTTCATAGACTCAAAACCAAACCTAAAGGGCTAAAGGGACTACTATAAGACAAGACAAACCCTACAACCACAACAGACCCTTACAGAAAGATGACACAAAACCCCATAACAATAATCTCTCTCAATGTCAACGGTCTAAACTCACCAATTAAGAGACACAGAGTGGCAAAATGGTTCAGAGACAGAACTCAACATTCTGCTGCCTACAAGAAACTCATCTCAACAGCCAGAGCAGACACAGACTCAAAGTCAAAGGATGGAAAACAATTCTGCAAGCAAACAGCTCCCTCAAAAAAGCTGGGGTGGCCATACTAGTATCCAACAGCATTAATTTCATGTTGAAAAAGATTAGAAGGGAGAGCAAAGACTATTTTCTCTTCATCAAGGAATACGTACAACAGGAAGAAATCACACTCTTAAATATATACGCACCTAATGAGGAAACAGCTAAATATTTAAAGCATCTGCTAACAGATTTTAAGGAGGACATTGCTAGCAACACAATAGTAGCTGGAGATTTCAACATCGACTTATCACCTCTGGTAGATCAACAAGAACAAATCTCAGCAAAGAAACATTGGCTTTGAAAGAAGAAATAGAAGAGAGGGGGCTTATAGACCGATACAGGGCTTTACACCCCCAAAAGAAAGAATACACATTATTCTCCAGTGCGCACGGAACATTTTCCAAAATAGACCACGTCCTAGGCCACAAAATATACCTCAGTAGAATAAGGAAGATAGAAATAGTATCAACCATCTTTTCAGACCATGATGCACTGAGAATAGAAGTGAATCAATCACAGACACGGAGAACCAAATCAAACACCTGGAAATTAAACAACTCAATGCTGAACAATGAGTGGATCAGGAAGGAAGTCAAGGACAATATCAAAAGATACTTGGAAACTAATGAAAATGAAGACACAAGCTACCAGAACTTATGAGATGCAGCGAAAGCTGTTTTAAGGGGAAAATGTATCGCTCTGCAAGCATATCTCAGGACAGAAGAAAGGATGCACATAAACAACTTGACTTCTCAGCTCAAAATCTTAGAAAAGGATTAACAGAAGGAGTCCAAATCGGGCAGAAGGAAAGAGATCATAAAACTTAGAACAGAAGTCAACCAAAGAAACAATCTGAAAGATCAATGAAACCAAGAGCTGGTTCTTCGAAAAAATAAGATAGATAAACCACTAGCAACACTCACAAAGAAACACACACAGAGAGAGAACCCTAATAAATCGAATCAGAAATAAGAATGGGGATATCACAACGGAAACCAAAGAAATTCGAAGGATCATCAGAGACTACTTTGAAAGTCTGTATGCCACGAAACAAGAGAACCTAGAAGAAATGGATAAATTCCTGGATTCCTATCATCTCCCAAAGCTGAATCAAGAAGATATAAAGTACCTGAATAGACCTATTCACATTAAGGAAATTGAAACTGTAATCAAAAATCTTCCCAAAAACAAAAGCCCAGGTCCAGATGGATTCACTAGCGCATTTTCCCAAACATTTAAAGAGGACCTTTTGCCAGTTCTTCTCAAGCTTTTCCAGGAAATTGAAAAAATAGAAACTCTCCCAAACAGTTTCTATGAATCCCATACCTCTCTAATACCAAAAGGAAACAAAGACACCACAAGAAAAGAAAACTACACGCCGATATCCCTGATGAACATGGATGCGAGATTCTCAACAAAATACTAGCAAATAGAATTCAACAACTCATCAAAAAGATCATACACCATGTCCAAGTGGGATTCATCCCGGGAATGCAAGTATAGTTCAACATTCGGAAATCAATCAACATAATCCATCACATCAATAAAAGAAAAGATAAAAATCATATCATCATATCAATAGATGCAGAGAAAGCATTTTACAAGATCCAGCACCCCTTTATGATGAAAACTCTAGCCAAAATGGGGATAGAGGGGACTTTCCTCAATATAGTTAAAGCCATCTACCACAAGCCTACAGCAAACATCATCCTCAATGGGGAAAAACTGAGAGCCTTTCCGCTAAGATCAGGGATGAGACAAGGATGCCCACTCTCTCCACTACTGTTCAGTATAGTACTGGAAGTACTTGCAATAGCGATTAGGCAAGAAAAAGATATTAAGGGCATCCAGGTAGGGAAGGAAGAAATCAAGCTCTCACTATTCGCAGATGATATGATACTATACTTAGAGAATCCTAAAACCTCTACCAAGAAACTCCTAGAAACAATAGACTTATATAGTAAAGTGGCAGGCTATAAAATCAATACCCAAAAATCGATGGCTTTTCTATATGCAAATAGTGAAAGAAAAGAACGTGACATGAAGAAAACAATCCCATTCATAATTGATTTTCCCAGAAAATCAAGTATCTAGGAATCAGCTTAACTAAGGAAGTAAAGGACCTGTACAAAGAAAACTACAAAACGCTACTTCAGGAAATAAAAGAGGACACGAGGAAATGGAAAAATATCCCCTGCTCATGGATGGGGAAAATTAACATTGTCAAAATGGCAATACTTCGCAAAGCACTGTACAAATTCAATGCGATCCCTATAAGGATACCCATGACAGTCTTCAAAGAAATGGAGCAAACATTCCTAAAATTTATATGGAACAATAAGCCCCCACGAATAGTTAAAGCAATTCTTGGGAAAACAAAAATGGGAGGAATCAACCTCCCTAACTTCAAGCTCTACTACAAAGCAGTAATAATTAAAACAGCATGGCACTGGAGCAAAGGCAGAGCTGTAGACCAATGGAACAGAGTTGAATATACTGGCATCTCTCTGCAAGCATATGATCAACTAATCTTCGATAAGGGGGCAAGAAAAGTGAAGTGGAGCAGGGAAACCCTCTTTAACAAATTGTGCTGGCAAAACTGGATGGCTACAAGCAAAAAAGTGGGCTCAGATCTCTGCCTAACGCCATGTACAAAAGTAAGATCAAAATGGATTAACGACCTCAACATCAGACCGGAATCCATAAAGTTCATTGAAGACATGATATTGAAGCTAATGGTTTCTTCAAAGATGTCACACCACTGGTCAACCAAGTGAAAACAGAGATAGACAAACGGGACTATCTTAAACTAAGAAGCTTCTGCACCTCCAAAGAAACAGTGACCAAAATACAAAGACAGTCTACAGAATGGGAAAGGATATTCACAGAATACACATCCGACAAGGGGTTGATATCAAGGATATACAAGGTACTTGTTGAACTCCACAAGAAGAAAACACCCAACCCCATCAAAAAATGAGGTGAGGAAATGAACAGAAACTTTCTCAAAGAAGAAATCTGAACGGCTATAAGGCACATGAGAAACTGCTCTACATCATTAATCATCAGGGAGATGCAGATCAAAACACTGAGATATCATTTCACACCACAGAGACTGGCCCACATCCAAAAGAACAAAAGCAACCGGTGCTGGAGCGGATGTGGTGAGAAAGGTACCCTCCTTCACTGCTGGTGGGAATGAGACTGGTCCAACCCTTTTGGAAAACAGTATGGACGATTCTCAAAAAATTAGAATTTGAGCTCCTATTTGATCCAGCAATACCAGTCCTGGGAATATATCCCAGAGAGGTAAAAAGTATAGTCGAAGTGACATCTGCGCTTGTTTGTTCATTGCAGCACTCTTTGCAATAGCCAGAATCTGGAAAAAACCTAAGTGCCTGAGAACAGATGACTAGTTAAAGAAACTTTGTTACATTTACACAATGGAGTACTATGTAGCTGTTAGAAAAGATGAAGTCATGAAATTTACATACAAGTGGTACTATATGAAAAGTATCATGTTAAGCAAAATGATTCAGAAAGAGCGGGATAGACACAGAAAGATTGCATTCATCTGGGGAACGTAAAGTAACAAAATGGGAAACTAACACCCAGGAGTGGCGGAGATTAGTACCAGGAATTTTGCTCCATGGCTTGGAGGCCAGTCACACATGCTAGGGGGAAAGGCAGCTCAGATAGAGAGGGAACACCAAATAAAGTTGTTGGGAAGATCCTCCCAGGATGGGAGAAGCATGCTGAAAGTAGACTATGGACTGAACATGATTGCCACTCAATGCCTCTTTTGCAAACCATAGCACCCAAAAGGAGAGAGAGAGAACAAAAGGGAATGCCCTGCCACAGAGGCAGGGTGGGATGGGGGGGGGGGGGATGGAGGGGGAGGGATACTGGGATCCGTGGTGGTGGGAAATGGGCACTGGTGAAGGGATGGGTATTTAATCATTGGATAATCGAAACCCAAGCACAAAAATTTGTAAGTCTACAACTGTACCTCATGGTGTTTCACTAATAAAAAATAAAGAAAATAAAGTACTGTCTATTTCTTTTGATTTTTGCTGTCACTAGATTTCATCTTTATTATCTTAGACACTGTTTAATTTTTATTTCCAGACTTTTTTATCTTTGTTCTTCATTCATTAGTATTATTTTAGTTTATCTTATCTTCAATTTCACTGATTCTTCTACTTTTCAAACCTGCTATGCAATCCCTTATAATGATTTTTTTCTCTTAGTAGTGTTTTTTGACATCAGAGTTAATTTTTTTGTCTTATTTAAAGTTTTCTACCTGTAGCACTGTAGCACTGTCCTCCCGTTGTTCATCAATTTACTCAGGCAGGCGTCAGTAACATCTCCATTGTGAAACTTGTTGTTACTGTTTTGGGCATATTGAATACGCCATGATAGCTTGCCAGGCTCTGTTGTGTGGACGGGATATTCTCCGTTGCTTGCCAGACTTTCTGAATTTCTACCTATAGGTATTTTTCCATCTTATTCATATATTGTTTCTTGACTTTCTCCACATCTTTCTTTAAGATGTTGATGCTGGTGCTGCAATTTGTGTTAAGTAAGCAACATCCAAGTATAAACAGCCAGTGGTATGCACCTTCATGCCTTTTTAAGACAACATTGAAAAATATTTATCTAATGTATCTGCCTTCAGATCTTGAGTAACTGTGAGAACTTGAAATCTTTCTGCTTATTTAATTCTATTCAATAGTCCACATGTGGGTTTTTTTCCCATGGTTTGTTGGTATGGTTTATTATTTTAGTTCCAGAGATATTCAGTGCAGTGGCCAAGAGCTGCTTTTTCAGTATTCTGTCTAGCAAAGCAGTGCAGAGACTTCTCAGAGACATCAGTTCTAGGGGTTGCCAGAAACTTTTCATATGTGCTCTGGCCACAAGGCCACTCTTGGTGTTGCTCTCAGGAGAACATGCAATGCCAGGGATCAAAGTCAGGAAATGGAATAACTCCAGAAATCAGATTCATCCTCTTTCCTGGCATTTTGTTCATGTTTGTCCTTTTTTAAATTTTTATTCAATGCCCTTTGCCGCTTGACATGTAAATAGGACTCCTTCTTAGATATTTTCTGAGATTTCTCTAAGACATGCCCACAATTTCCTCATATTTCCTGTTGTGACTTTTTAAAAAGTCTTAATCTTTAATGACTGACTTCCAAAAGGGAAAAATGAGAAAATGAAATGGGATATAAAGCTTGCCACCAGGAAGGTCACCTTTTAAGTAACTAAAAGTTACTTGAAAATATTTGGCCCAGAAAAGTCTAAGAAAGTACATAATATTCCTAAATATTTAGTAATTGCATAAAGGTGAGACGAGATTTATACTCCTGCTTTAAAGTCAGTGGTAATCAGAATATTTAAGAGATAGTTCAGAGTCCCCCTCAATAGAAGATAGGATGAGAGACACATAAAAGAGTAAACAGCTCACTGTAGAGATGCCTCCAGACTTTAAGTCAGGCCGATTTCATGAGGGCATCTCAGGCGGGAGAAAGCATCATCCTTCCACCTGATCCCTAAGAATCCTGGCAGCCGCCAACTTCCAGAACCCAACAAGAAGCACTGATATGAGGTTTTAGTGACCGCAAACTCCAGGTCTCAAAGGATAGAGGATGCACCGGCCCTTCTCATCTCGTTCCTATGGGACCCTGGAGGTCACGGCCACAAATTGCCTCTGGCTGTTATTTAAGCTCATTAATGGTCATGACCTAGAGACACACAAAAGAATCTTGAAACCGAGCAGCTAACTTCAGAGATTTCTCCAGACCCTAATTATCAAAAATTTTAGACTTGCAGGAGCTTATGCTATTCATAACAAGCAATACAAATTAAATTATCTCGCATTTGCCTTTTCGCAGGTTTGAGTGGTGGAGGGAAAATTCAACATAATGGTGGTTGGAAGGTGTAATGGTGGTGGGACTCGTGTCGAAATATTGAATGTAATCCATTATTGTGAAAAACTTTATGAAAATAAATTTTAAAAAGAAAAAAAGAAAAAGTTTCACACTCAAAAAAGAATGATACGCCTTACACGCAGCCAACATGGCCGACCCGAGTTCGATTCCTCCACCCCTCTCGGAGAGCCCGGCAAGCTACCGAGAGTATTGGATATGCCAGACACAGTAACAACAAAGTCTCCAATGGAGGCATTACTGGGTCCGCTCGAGCAAATAAAGGTGAATGGAGAGTAATTTGTCATGAATGATAGAGAACTATGTGGTATGAGAAAATATTGAAGTAGATGACCTGTGAAGTTTCTTCCAGTGGTTATGATGCTATAACTTCAAGACTTATGATTGTATGTTAATCTTGCCACTGGCAGCAGTCACAGGTAATAGGAAATAATTCCTGACATCTATACAAAATTAATTTATTTCTAATTTTTTTATATCACAAATGAATTACTTTTATCCTATCCATGCTAAAAATATTCATCTCCTTTTATAGAACAGACATGAGGACCACTAATGAGACTTCATAATAAATAAGATCTGCACTTCCTGCAAGATCCCATCAGAGTTGAGATCATCAATGAGGGAAAATATTCTTATAGCAAAATTTTCAAATTGAAGGAAATTTTAATAATTTGTTGATTAGGAAGAAATTGAACTATTTTTCCATGAATTAGTGTATTCAGATGACTATACTTTTAGAGAGAAATGTAGTAAACACTGAGAGGTGCCAAAGTTATAGAAATTGAGTCCACAACAAAGGGTAACAACCCTTCCTTCCCCCTCCGCGTCTCCACTTTCTTTAGTCTCCCCTCCCCTCCCCTTCCCTTCCCTTTTTCCCCTCCCCTATTTAAAATATATGTACTTTAAAAATGTTTTGTTTGTTTCTCTGAGTTACACCCAGTGGCGTTAAGGGCTTACACCTGGATCTAAGCTTAGAACCACTCCCGAGGGTTATAGGGGGCCCATAAATGTGATGCCAGGGATAGAACCCAGATCAGCTACATGCAAGGCAAGTTCCCTACCCCCATACTATCTTTTCAGCTCAAACTGGTAACAACTTGTTTTTTTGCAGCATGTTCAGTAGCCTGCCTAGTACTAAACTGTGATGTATCTATAAATAAAATGAAGTAGACAGAATGAAGTAGAATTATAGGTCATTGGTTAGAATTTAATGAAAGAAATGCGGCTATCACTACAGATAAGGCTTTCCTCAGTAATTCTGCTTATCGTACATTTGACTGAATAATACTAGAACAGGAAGCCTTAATCCCTTTTTTTATGCAGTGTTTTTCCATATAAAGATGTTTTTCTTGATTTGTGTAGACTTTCAGTTAAAAGTCTCCAAGGAAACCTAAATGTTTAAATGAATGATGTTGTGTTGTTTAAATATAGGTTTTCTAAGTGTTTAACCAAGATGCTGTGTTTTAATATTTGCTTTGTTCTTGCACCTGGAATAATAAATTAGCTTTCCCCGATCTAGCAGGGAAAATGTTGTGCTGAAATAAAATGCAAATACCAAGTTCTGAATTCATCAGAATATTTTGACCTCTTTATGTCTATGTGAATACATATTTACTAATCTGTCAATTTCAAAATCTTCAAAGGTGGGACTAAACTCTACCTCGGCTCTGAGCTGAGTCTTTATTTTTTAGCTGATAGCTATGTTTATAACAATCTATGAATAAATATCATTTATTGCAGACTTCTAACTCTTCCCCCAAATTCTTCCCATATTTAATTAAACCCAAGATGTGCCCAGACTACATGATTTGGAATTCCTTACTGCTATGTAGCAAATTGAAAAATTCTAAAGAGCTGATTTTTCACTGGAGAATTTGTTATACCTCAAAAAAGATATAATTGACATTGTTATAAACTCCAGCTATACAATATAATGACTCTCTCTCTATACACACATATATGTACATATAGTGAAACAATAATCACAATAAATCTAGTTGCCACCTATCACGACACTTTATTACAATTTGTTTTTGGATGAGAGCTTTTAAAATCAATTCTTTTAGCTGTTTTCAAAAATATCACGGTAATATTAGTTACAGTAACTATCATGTATATTACATCTCTCCACGTTATTTATTTTAAAAATGGAAATGTATGACTACCAACTCTCCTCACCCATTTCACCCCACTCTCCCATTCCTTGTTTCTAGCACCCACCAATCTATTCTCTGTAGTTATGAGTTGTAATCTTTTCAGAACCATTTTTTTCAGACGTCATGAAGTATTTGTCTTTCTCAGTCTGACTTATTTCACTTGGTCTAATTTCAATCCATGCCTTTGCAAAAGGCAGCGTTTTTCTTTTGCTTGACTGAGTAATATTTCACCGTGCATAAAATCTATATACATAGTATATTCTTTATTCATCCATCCATAAACAGACACTATAAGTGCTATTGTTTATAGTGCCACAAGGAACACAAAGGTGCATATTATACCTTTTCAGATAAGTGCTTTCCTTTGGGAAAATAACCAAAAGTAGAACTGAAAATTCATCATGTAATTCTATCTTTAGTTTTTTGAGAAATCTTCATTCCTCCACTTTTTTCCATAATAGCTGTACCACCTTATATTCCCATATGGGCATCCTTTTCCCCCAAGTCTTGTCAACACTTTTCTCTTATCTTTTTCATTATATCCATTGTAAGACATCTGGGGTAATATTATATCCTAGTTTTGACTATCATTTCCCTGATGATAAGTGCCTTTTCATATTCCTGTTGGTCATTTGTATCTCTTATTTGGGTAAGAATTTCTATTCAGATCTTCCATCTATCTTTCTAAGTTAGATTTTTTTTTGTTGTTTTTTGTTTTTGCTATTGAATTATATATGTTCCTTATATTTTCTTGGACATCAACTATTCTTCAGAAATGGAACATATAAACAAATATTTTCCCAGTTCATAGACTGAATTTTTATTTTGTTTGTAGTTAATGAGTCCTTTTAAATTTTTAAAAATTATATAGATATAGATATAGATATAGATATAGATATAGACTGACATATTATTTAAGAAGTATTTTTCAATCACCAATAGTTGTGTATAAAGAGTGGACAGGACTTGATAGAGAGTGCATATTTGTATCCTTTTACTGATAAGCCTGAGAATATTATTCAAATCTTTAACTAGTATCATAACACTGTCCAGTTTGCCTAAAGAATATTTTAGGTGTAGAATACAAAGGGAAATGATACAAGCCTTTTTTTCTGTTTCTATCTTTTTTTTCTTAAATTTAGTGCTCTCCACATTTCCAAGACTGAGACATGAACTAGGCAGTGACCCAATTCCTCCAGGCTGTTGAAATCAGCAGCCTTAGGAGGCAGTAAAACAGAAGCTATAGCTAGGGTTTCTGAAGGATCACCCCATAAGAGGGATTATTGATGGACACTCATCCTTTTATATTTGACATTTACACTTCATTTTTTTCCAATATTAGAGAAGCGGGTACTGCCTTCTGCATGATGATTAGTGACTGCCAACAGAAGATGTAAAAGTTGTTCTCTTGTTCATCTAGCTCAGCTCTTCACTTGTGAATCAAATGATCACCTGAATGCAATCATAGTCATTTGTCTCAATATTCCTACATCTGTTATCAGGACTAATGTAAGAAGAATTTTAAATGTTAAATATGAAACCCGTCTTTGTTTATCAGAGTACTACTTACTAAACCCCAAAGCTTGGGGATGCGGTTAAGTGGCGCCTAGAGTAATTTAACCCTAAATACATTCTCATAGAAACTATAATCACAAGTTTCAGCAGTATTAACAAGGAATAAGGTGGGGCTAGAGGGTTAGTAACTGATCAACAAGTAAAGAGTATCTTATCACTGACTTTGTTACAATATCTAATGAATTATTATAAACATTAAAATAGATTTATAATAATATATATTTATCTCACCCTCGCAGCAAAGCCTGGCAAGCTACCGCGATGTATTCAATATGCCAAACACAGTAACAACAAGTCAAAAAAAATGAAGACTTTACTGGGCCCACTCAAGCAAAATCGATGAACAATGGGAGGACAGTGACAGTGACTCTTTATAAAGGGGATTGGCAGATAGCACAGCTGATAGGGCTGATAAAATGGAAATTGCACATGGCCAACTGGGTTCGATCCCTCCATCCCTCTTGGAGAGTTCGGCAAGCTATCAAGAGTATCCCACCCGCACGGCAGAGCCTCACAAGCTCCCCGTGGCATATTCGATGTGCCAAAAACAATAAGTCTCACAATGGAGATGTTACTGGTGCCTGCTCGAGCAAATCGATGAACAATGAGAAGACAGTGCTACAGTGCAACTCTTTATAAATTCTCGATAGTTAGGGACCAGAGAGCTAGCAGAACGGGCAAAGCTCTTGCCTTGCACACAGTCAACTTGGGTTTGATTCCTAGAACCCCACGTGGTTCTCCGAGCCTACCAGAAGTGAATCCCTGAGCACAAAGTCAAATGTAAATCCTGAGCACAGCTGTATGTGGCCCCAAAACAAAACAAAACAAAACAAACAAAAATTTCCTGCAATTAATTATCTTTTTACTACTTATACCAGGGGACTTTACTCTGGGCAGCTTTTTAAAGAATAATTAGTTTTTGGACATAAAATTATTTATAATTGTACCCTGGGGGTTTAAAATATTCAGTTTAAATCATGCAGATTCTTTTCTTCACTGTTTTAACTCAATTTCATGTTTTTTAAAATTTGTTTATAAATTATTTTTATTGAGGTATCATAGTTTACAATAGTACTGAAGTCATTGCTTTATAATTGCAGTGCTGCTATACTCTTTCTTCACCAGTGTCCCTCCGCCCCTTTCCCCTCCCACTCCTGTGACACCCAGCACCGTTCATTTTGTTTCATTGTTTATTTCCCTTGGGAATTGTCTAATCCCTTTCTTGGTTTCTTTAACAAAATCATGTGATATTTATCTTTTACTTTTGAACTCACTTTGTTAGCATGACACCCACCAATTCCATCTGCAAAATTTCACTTTTTCCCACAGCTCAGTAGTATTTCTTCATGTATACATACCACTCCTTCCCCCTTCCCTCTTTCCTTCCCTCCCTCCAATCCTCCCTCCCTCCCTCCCTCCCTTCCTTCCATTTGTGGCATGCAGGATTTGAGGGTGCCACGCCAGCAATGCTCAGGGGTTAGTTCTGGTTCCACACTCAGGAATTATTCCTAGTAGTGCTCGGGGGAACCATATAGGACATCTGGGATTGATCTCTGGTAAACCATGTGCAAGACAAGCGCCCTACTTGCTATATTAACTCCCCAGCTCCTTCTTCATCCACTAATCTATTGTGTTTAAGTAAGTTTGTGCAAGTTTTGCAGATTCTCTGTCCTTACAAATTATTTCTGTTCTTCTATTAATATTTTATTTCCTGGTGTGTGTATGTGTTTGTGTGTGTATCACACACACACGCACACACACACACAGAGAAAGAGAGAGAGAGAGAGAGAGAGAGAGAGAGAGAGAGAGAGAGAGCACTTAACAGGCTGGAGCACATGCTTTGCGTGCAGGAAACCTGGGTTCAGCCTTGGCACTTTACAGTTCCCCAATCTCAAATGTAGCATATTCTTCAAGAAACAGAGGTACCAGGGTTTTCTTCGGAAGCAACTTTTTTAAAAGTATCAACATGGGCTTGGTGGATTCTTGTCCAGAGTCTGGGTCCCAAGAACAAAAGGGGACTTTCTTATATACCTTCAGCAAGCTGGGTAACAGAAGCAGGAAGCAGCATGATTTTAGATAAGGGTATTCCTTTCTGGCTGGCAGTCTGAATCGACCATTGCCTGGGAAACTAGGAAGCATAAGACTCTTGGAAAACGCACTCATTCCCCTTTCATCGCTGTGCCTCACTTCTTTTTAAATCCACACTCCTAGGATTCCTGCCACAAAAGAAGAGACAAAATCTGCAGCAGCCACTAAGCACTGCTGGCTATGACCCAAAATATTAAAAATTAAAATGAAAACACTTTCTTTCTTATCTATAGAGATGAATATTAAATGATCATTGAAATATTTGTATCTCTGTATCTATTAGGCATGGATGGTTACTCTGAATTATTGAGAAACACCAAATCAATTTCAGTGAATGGGACCTGAATAGCTCACTAGGCTGGAGCACATGCCAGCATGCAAAAAGCACATATTCTGATTAAACTAGAAAAGTAAAGCATGTTTTTGTTTTTTAGAACAAAAAATAAAAATAAACAAACAAGACCAAAATGATTCCTTTCGTTACAAAGGAAATTTATGCTAAAATTAGCACACCAATTGAATTGAAAATATATACACATATGTATATGTGTATATATGTATATATATTTACACACCATATATCATATAAAGAGTTGGTGTTTGAGATATATAAAGATGCACAAAGTTCAATACCAACAACCCAATAACCCTGTCAAAAAATGGAGAGAGGAAATGAATAGACACTTCCCCAAAGAGAACATATAGATAGCCACTAAACAAATTAAATTGTTCACTGTCACTTACTATCATAGAAATGCTAATCAAAACAACAATTAGATAACATCTAACACCACTGAGAATAGCATATAACAAAGACTGGAAATAACCAGAGTTGACAAAGATGTAGTTAAAAAGAAATGCTCATTCACTATTTTTGGTAGTGTTGTGAGCTTCAGCCCCTATAGAGAACAGTAAGGAGACGTCTCAAAAAATAAGAATAGAGCTTTCAAATGACCTCATGATTCTACTTCTTGGTATCTATTCCAAGAACACAAAGACAATAATTTGAAAAGATGTATGTATATCTATGTTCATTGCAGCACTAAGTACAATAATCAGGCTATGTAAGCACCCAAATGTCCAATAGTAGATGAGTAGTTAAAGAAGTTATGTTATATGCAATGCTGGAGCATTATATATAACTATAAGAATATAAGAAATCTTGAAGTTTGCTTTAACTTACATGGAAATAGTGAGGCACCAGGTAAAATCAGAAGGATAAAAAATAAGTAGAGGGAGAATAAAAGCTAGCAGATGGTCTCATTCATCTGTGGTATAAGGAGAGAATTAAAAAAGAAATAGACTATTAAATTTTGGCAAATCTTGGTCTTTGATTGCAGAACTGAGATTAACGAACAGTGGCAGAGGGAAAAGAAGGAAGGAAGTGGTGGATTAGAAGTGAAATAAATGAAGGGTCTGGAGCACTTTGGTGGTGTTGCACTATTTCAGTTAACTATATCAATACCATAAAAGTTAACACTACTATAACCGTCTTACCTAAACTACAAAAATAATAAATAAAATAAATTTTAAAAGAAAATTTTGATTTAAAAAACAATATTTGACTCCAATTTATTTTTCCTCTTGTCACCAATATTTTTGGTGATTTATTGGTCACTTCTGAGCAGAAAAAGTTAGGTTGCTAAGGTCTCTAAATAGCCACTTTAATAGCCTCATTGCCTAAAAGCAAGAATTTGTGTGAGTCATACCCAGGACTGCCAATGGAAAACGGATGGTCTTGGGTTTGAAAATAGAAAAACAACCACTATACATTATCCATGAATGCCTCACCAGCTCAAACTCAGCATGTTTCAAAAATGTCTCATTATCTCTCCCACCAGTAACAGCCAAGATAAGGTTATTTTTGTCTCCCAATCTTGCACTTGTAAATTCAGAATCAGCCTTGTCTCTGTCTTCTCTGGGAATGCGAGCTACAGTCAGTCAGTAGCCAAACAGAATTGCATCAAGCCTTTAGACTCCTGTCATATACACTTCTTTCTTTCTTCTTTTTCAGTTTTATTACCCAACTCTTGTCCTGTCTTGAAACTATAGTCAACTCCTTCGATTCTTTTTTTTTTTATGTAACACTTGACCTTTTTTTTTTTTTACTTTTTGGGTCACACTCAGCGATGCTCAGGCCGAGTGAGAGCTGATTCTTGGCTCTATGCTGAGCAATTACTCCTGGCGGTTCTTGGGGGACCATATGGGATGCTGGGAATCGAACCCAGGTTGGTCGAGTGCAAGGCAAAAGCCCTACCCACTGTGCTATTGCTCCAGCCCCTTGTTCAGGGTCTCAACGAAGAAATCTGATCATCTCGTAGGTGGGCAGCTCCGCGATCTTTTGATGTCCTGTGGAATCCAGTCGGTAACGGCTTTAGTCCAGAGGTCTTCTCCAAATCTCATTGCGTGTCCAGCCCATCTGATTTTCGTCACCTTGGCAAACGAGACAGCATCCCTGATTCTCAATCATCAATGGAGTTCTGAACTCCAGATTCCTTCTCTCACTTGAGTGAAGCATGTGACTTCAAGCATAGCTCTTTCAATTCCTCTTTGGGAGACCCAAATAGTGTTCTCATTCTGTTTTCGTAGGGCCCAGGTCTCTGAGGTGTATGTTAATGCAGGAAAAACAGTGGAATTGAAGAGATGTGCCCCTGAGGTTCTTTGTTCTCTTGGCTATTTCTTCAACGTTCTTGAAGGCATTCCAAGCCTCTCTCTTCCTCCTGCACAACTCAGGTGCCAGGTCATTCGTCATGTTGAATTCTCAATCTAGGTACACATAACTGTTGCATTCGGAGATGTTCGTTCCGTCGAGAGTGAATGGAACGTCAGGAATAAAACTGTTTCTCATTAACATCGTCTTTGTTAGATTCAGCTGTAGTCCGACCTATCCACAGTCATGGTCAAAGTCGGCCAGCATTTGTGCCACTTGGCTGATGTTTGGTGTTATAAGAACGATGTCATCAGCGAAGCGGAGGTGGTGTAGTTGCTGACCATCTATCTTCACTCCCATTCACTCCCATTCACACCCGGCAATGCTCAGGCATTACTCCTGGCTCTACGCTCAGGAATTACTCCTGGCGGTGCACGGGGGACCATATGGGATACTAGGAATCAAATCCGGGTTGGCCGCGTGCAAGGCAAATGCCCTACCAGCTGTGCTATGGCTTCAGCGCCTCAACCCCCTTCAATTTTTATCTTGGCTCCCTGCTCCTAGTCTTTCTGATTTCTAATAAAATTTACTGTTATCAAGATAGTTTTCCTATACTTCGAATATCTTTAAGAATTTTGCTAAGAGGAAATCTTTACCAAGATTCAATCCAGAACTGAGATTCTGTTATCCCATGATAACACACATCCTTCTATATTTCCACAAATCTCTCACTCTGCTTTCCTTGTTCCTCTCTTTTACCCAGAACTTTACTCTCATAGCTTTCATATGATACTTTTGGCTAAGAAATAGGTTTTCCTAATTAGAAGGATCTTTGAATTTAATTTAAACTGAGATTGATTTCCTCATGAAATGCTTATGGCATAAACCTATTAAAAAGTTCTTATTATAAAGAAGAAATTTAGGTTGGTTTTTCTTAATCATATCATATGCTAAATTGAATTTAGAAGAATTTCTCAATTTTTTTCTGCACCCAAACCAGTCAAGATAAGGCTATTTCTATCTCTCAAACATTTATATTGGAAATTAATACTAAGATTTTTCTGAATATTTTCTATATTTTAGCAAGTTCTTATACTGTAGATTCTTAGCATTTTATCCCACTATATTATTACCTATTTTCATGAGATGTTTGTAACAAGATATTACTAAAAGAAACTTTGGAATTCCAAAAGTCTTTAGACAACCTTTTGCTTAGTTCCAGAATTTTTTGTTCCAGAATTTTTAAAAAAATTTTAAAAAATGTTTAGATGTTGAGCAGCGACCATAAGGAAGAAGGTCCCTGTTCAACCACAGGCGCCCAAACGGGTGCCCAGGAGAAAGAGGACCCAGACCATTCTGGAAGATCACCGGAAGTGGGAACTGTCCCGCATAATCTGTGCCAAAACAGAGTCCTTTCCCCAACAGTTACCTCAGTGGCAGAGGATGTGGCCTTGGGGGTGGAGCCCGCTCACTCAATCATAAATTAATTTTCCCTTCCATAGGTGGTTACAGTCACTGTCCTCCCGTTATTCATCGATTTGCTCGAGCTGACCCAGTAATATCTCCATTGTGAGACTTGTTGTTACTGTGTTTGGCATATTGAATACATCATGGGTAGCTTGCCAGGCTTTGCCGTGCAGCCGAGATACTTTCGGTAGCTTGCTGGGCTCTCCAAGAGGGGCACAGGAATCGAACCCAGCTTGGCTGGACCAGCTGCACGCAAAGCAAATGCCCTACCACTGTGCTATTGCTCCAGCCCATTCCATAGGGCATTGGAACCATATCTTAGTCTCCTATACTGAAGTCTTACAAGGGCAACCTGGAGATCACCATCAAGCAAGTTCATTCAGGGTCCTCCCTGGCAGTGAAAGGGGGATACTGACAGTGAATTGGAGGGATCGTCTCCATACTACTACAACATCATGAGGAAATAGCACAGATTCCCACCATGAGCAGTGGAAGAAGAAAAGAGCCCTGAAACCTCAAAAGGAAATACCCATATACACAAGCTCTCTAATAAAGAATTAAGCGATGAAATGGTGCAAATGTTCAATGAACTCAAAGAAACAGTGGAACGGACAACCAATAAAATACAGGAGTATATGAAAGAAAGAGTGTAAGGCACAGCCAAGAAAATACAGAAAGAAATGAGAGCATAAATAAGAAAGCTACAAGCAGAAGTGTCACAAATAAAAAATTCGGTAGATGAAATTAAAACTCAGTGAGTGCCCTCAACAGTAGAATGGCAACAGCCAAAGACAGAATCAGTGAGTTTGAAGATGAGCTACAGAAAGCACACAGGCAACAACAGAAGATGGAAAAAGACCTCAAAATAGCACAAGGGTGAGTAAGAGACATATGGGATGAATTTAAGAGGAGCAACGTAAAAATTATCGGGGTAACAGAAGGACAGGGAGGCAACACCAATAAGATATTAACAGTTAAAGATATCATTGCTGAGAAGTTCCCAGAGCTAGAGAATGCAGGCATCCAGATACAAGAAGCCCAAAGTGTACCAGCTAAAAAAGACCCTAATAAAAAGACTTCAAGACATATCATAGTCAGAATGATGAATACCATGGATAGAGACATAATACTGCAAGTAGCAATGTCAAAGAAAAAAAATCACATACAAAGGATAATCCCTTAGATTTACCACAGACTTATAAGACGAAACCATCTGAACCTAAAAGACAGTGGTGGAACATAGTGAGAAAACTAAATGAAGTGAATGCCTCATCAAGAATACTTTGTCCAGCTTGACTCTCACTCAGACTCAATGGAATGATATGCTACTTCATGGATAAAAAACTTCATAGGAACTTCATAGTCTCAAAACCAATCTTAAAAGAAGGATTGAAGGGGCTACTATTAGATAATACAAACCCTGCAAATACAGCAAACTTCTACAGAAAGATGGCATGACACCCCATGACAATAATTTCTCTCAATGTCTATGGTCTAAGTACACAAATTAAGAGACACAGAGTGGCAAAATGGATTAAAAAACTGAATCCAAGACCCACAAATTAATCTGGAAAGAAAGCAGCATGCCACAGAGATGTCTCCCCACCCTTCTCCAGGTTGATTTAAACTGGGAACCTTGGAGGGGGCAGGTGTGTTCCTCCACCTGCCTCAAATGAACCCCAGCAGCCACAAACCTCCAAAACCCTGTCACTGCCATACACATGACCGACATTCACACACTCGTCCGGAGCCCCACACACATGAAAATGAATCCTCTGAAAAAGCCAGGTAAGCAAGTCTTGTGACTGAAAGCTCCAGTTCTCTAGAGTTGGGAATGGCCTCCTCCCTGCATCTCTATGCCCTTCCAGTTTCCTGACAGTCACACCCACAAACTGCCTCTGAGTGCCATTTAAGCACATTAAAGGACATGGTCCGGAGGCCCACAAATGAATCTTGGAAGAGAGCAACATGCTACAAATATGCCTCAGGACCTTAAATATTTAAAATTTTAGAATTCCAGGAGCATGCAGCTGCAACATCTCATACTATTTATAACAAGCAATACAAAATAAATTATTTAGCGTATGCCTGTTGGGCAAGCTTTGTTGGTGATGGGACTATTAACAATTTGAAGTACTGGTGGAGGGAAGGTTTAATGGTGGTGGAATTGGTGTTGAAATATTGAGTATAATCAATTATTGTGAACAACTTTATGAAAATAACATTGAAAAATTGAAAAAAATACACTGAATCCAACATTTAGCTGTCTAAGAGAAATATCTGAACAGTTTGAGCAAACACAGACTCAAAGTCAAAGGATGGAAAACAGTTCTTCAAGAAAACAGCTACTTCATAAAAGCTAAGGTGGCCATACTAGTATCCAACAACATAGATTTAATGCTGAAAAACATTAGAAGGCACAGTGAATGCCATTTCTTAATAATTAATGGATATGTACATCAGGAAGAAATTACACTCCTAAACATATGCACCCAATGAGGGACCAGCAAAATAGTTAAAACACTGTTAATAGACTTCAAAGAGGACAATGGTAGCAAGTCAATAATAGTTGGAAACTCCAAAACCACCTTATAACCTCTTAATAGATCAACAAGACTAAAACTCAGCAAGGAAGTACTACCTTGAAGTAAGAAATTGAAGAGAGAGAGCTAGTGTATATTTACATATATATGTATATCTATGTGGCTTTTTTATCCTCCAAAAGCCAGATACACAATCTTCTCCAATGTACTTAATCAACTTAACTAAGGAGGTGATAGACCATACCAAAAAAAATTAAAAAACACTACTTCAAGAAATAAAAAAGGACACTAGGAAATGGATACACATCTCCTGTTCATGGATCGGGAGGATTAACATTGTTCAAAAGGGCAGTACTCCTCAAAGTATTATACATATTCAATGCGGTCCTTATAAAATACCTATGACATTCTTCAAAGAAATAGACAAAACACTCCCGAAATTCATATGGAACAATAAACCCCCACAAATAGCTAAAGCAATCCTTGGGGGGAAAAAAGAAGATGGGAGGCATCACCTTCCCAACTTTAAACTGTACTACAAAGCAGTAGTAATTAAAACAGAATGATATTGGAATAAAAACATACCCACAACCAGTACTTTGTATATCCTTGATATCAACCCCTTGTCGGATGGGTATTTGGAGAATATCCTTTCCCATTCTGTAGATTGTCTTTGTATTTTGGTCACTGTTTCTTTTGAGTTGCAGAAGCTTCTTAGTTTAAGATAGTCCCATTTGTCTATCTCTGTTTTCACTTGCTTGGCCAGTAGCGTGACATCTTTGAAGATACCATTAGCTTCAATGCCATGGAGGGTTTTGCCAATTTTGTCTTCAATGTACCTTATGGATTCCGATCTGATGTTGAGGTCTTTAATTCATTTTGATCTTACTTTTGTACATGGTGTTAGGCAGGGATCTAAGCCCAGATTTTTGCATGTAGTCATCCAGATTTGCCAGCACCGTTTGTTAAAAAGGCTCTCCTTACTCCACTTCGCATTTCTTGCCCCTTTATCAAAGATTAGATGATCATATGTTTGAGGGGAGATGTCAGTATATTCAACCCTGTTCCATAGGTCTGCAGCTCTGCCTTTTTTTCCAGTACCATGCTGTTTTAGTTATTACTGTTTGTAGTAGAGTTTGAGGTTTGGGAGGTTAATTCCTCCCATTTTCTTTTTCCCAAGAACTGCTTTAGCTATTCTAGGGGGATTATTGTTCCATATAAATTTCAGGAGTGTTTGCTCCATTTCTTTGAAGAATGTCATGGGTATCCTAATAGGGATCATGTTGAATTTGTACAGTCATCCAACCCCATCAAAAAGTGGGGCAACGAAACGAACAGAGATTTTCTCAAAGAAGAAATCCGAATGGCTAAAAGGCACATGAGAAAATGCTCTACATCACTAATCATTTAGAGAGATGCAGATCAAAACAACAATGAGATATCATTTCACACCGCAGAGACTGGCCCACATTCAAAAGAACAAAAGCAACCTGTGTTGGCACGGATGGGGCGAGAAAGGGACCCTCCTTCACTGCTGGTAGGAATGCTGAATGGTTCAACCCTTTTGGAAAATAGTATAGACGACTCTCAAAAAATTAGAAATTAAGCTCCCATTTGACCCAGCAATACCACTCCTGGGAATATACCCCGGAGAGGCTAAAAAGTATAGTCGAAGTGACATCTGCACTTGTTTGTTCATTGCAGCAGTCTTTACAATAGCTAGAATATGGAAAAAACCTGAGTGCCCAAGAACAGATGACCGATTAAAGAAACTTTGGTACATCTACACAATGGAGTACTATATAGCAGTTAGAAAAAATGAAGTCATAAAATTTACATACAAGTGGTACCACATGGAAAGTATCATGCTAAGCGAAATGAGTCAGAAAGAGAGGGATAGACATAAAAAGATTGCATTCATCTGGGGGACATAAAGTAAAAAAATAGGAGATTTAATACCCAAGAATAGCCGAGATCAGTACCAGGAGGATTACTCCATGGCTTAGAGGCCAGCTGCACACTCTATGGGTAAAGGCAGCTCAGATAGAGAAGGGAGTACCAAATAAAGGGTGCTGGCAAGATCTGCCCAGGATGGGAGATGCCTGCTGAAAGTAATCTATGGACCGAACATGATTGCCATCCAATGTCTCTTCTTCAGACCATGGCCCCAAAGGGAGAGATAGAACAAAAGGGAGTGCCCTGCCACAGAGCCAGGGTGGGATGGGGGATGGGGGTGGGAGGGATACTGGGATCGATGGGGGTGGGGAATGGGCACTGGTGGTGGGATGGGTACTCGATCATTGTATAACTGAAACCCAAGCACAACAACTTGTAAGTCTACAACTGTACCTCATGGTGTTTCACTAATAAAACAAACAAACTAAAAAACATACCCACAGGCCAATGAAATATCATTGATTACCCTGATGTACACCCTCAAATATATGATCATTTAATCTTTGATAAGTGGGCAAGAAATATGAAATGGACCAAGGAAAGAAAGCCTCTTTAGCAAGTGATCTGGCAAAACTGGACAGTACATGCAAAAAAAAAAAAAACCTCAAATCTCTATCTAATGCCATACAAAAAAGTCAGATCAAAATGGGTTACAGATCTCAGCATCAGACCAGAATCCATAAAGTACATGGAAGAAAAGGTAGGCAAAACCCTCCATGATATTGAAGATAAAGGCATCTTTAAGGATGAAACACCACTGACCGAGCAAGTGGAAGCAAAGATAAACGGGACTACATTAAACTATAGTCTCTGAGTCTTGGCCGCTGATGGGATTACACGGCACCAGGGGGCCAGGTGGTGGGTGTGACCCCCGCCTACTGGAATTTGGAGGATCTGGGTGGAAGATGCTCGACTCCGATCCGAGTAGGCTTGGAGGTCTCGGCCCCGGAACCCGCGTGGCTTTGTCCCTCTGCCAGTACCTTCATGTATGCGGAGAGTGGTCTCAGCATGGTGGTGGCTGGTCCTGGAGGTCTTCGGCTGCTGGAGCCCTGGTCGGGGCGGAGAGGAAAGCTCAACCCGCTCCCCTCCAAGGGGCCCCGGGAAGGAACACCCAGGCGCGGGGGCAGAAGACTGCACTGTTCTCGTCCGGGATCTGGATTTTATAGTCTCTGAGTCTTGGCCGCTGATGGGATTACACGGCACCAGGTGGTGGGTGTGACCCCCGCCTACTGGAATTTGGAGGATCTGGGTGGAAGATGCTCGACTCCAATCCGAGTAGGCTTGGAGGTCTCGGCCCCGGAACCGTCTTGGCCAAGACTCAGAGACTATAAAATCCAGATCCCAGACGAGAACAGTGCAGTCTTCTGCCCCGCGCCTGGGTGTTCCTTCCCGGGGCCCCTTGGAGGGGAGCGGGTTGAGCTTTCCTCTCCACCCCGACCAGGGCTCCAGCAGCCGAAGACCTCCAGGACCAGCCACCACCATGCTGAGACCACTCTCCGCATACATGAAGGTACTGGCAGAGGGACAAAGCCACGCGGGTTCCGGGGCCGAGACCTCCAAGCCTACTCGGATCGGAGTCGAGCATCTTCCACCCAGATCCTCCAAATTCCAGTAGGCGGGGGTCACACCCACCACCTGGCCCCCTGGCGCCGTGTAATCCCATCAGCGGCCAAGACTCAGAGACTATAAAATCCAGATCCCGGAACCGCGCGGCCGCAACTTTTTTTAATGACTTCTTATTGTCTCATTCCAAATTTGGACAAACTTGCAGGCTATCGAATGTAGCCTGCCCACAGGGCAGAGTCTGGCAAACCCCCCGTGGCGTACCAAATATGCCAAATACCAGTAACAATGATGGGTCTCTTTCCCCTAAAGAGCCTTGAATATAATATCAGGGCTAGGATGAAAGAGACGTTACTGGGGCCTGCTCGAGGCAATCGACGAATAACAGGATGATGAAATGAAAAATGAAATGAAACATTAAACTAAGAAGCTTCTGCACCTCAAAAGAAATAGTTACCAAGATACAAAGACAGCCTTCAGAATGGAAAAGGTTATTAACCCATAAACCTTCTGACTAGGGGTTAATATCAAACATATACAAGGCACTGGTTGAACTTTACAAGAAAAAAAGCATCCAACTTCATCAAAAAATGGGGCGATGAAATTAACAGAAACTTTCTTAAAGAAGATTTGTATGGCCAAAAGGCGCATGAAAAAAATGTACTTCATTGCTAATCATCAGGGAAATGCAAATCAAAATGACAATGTATATCATCTCACACCACAGAGACTGGCACACATCCAAAAGAATAAAAACAACCAGTGTTGGCATGGATGTGGATAAAGTGACTCTCCTTCATTGTTGGTGGGAATGCTGACTGGTCCAGCCTTTTTTGGAAAACAATATGGACATTCCTCAAAAAACTATAAATTGAGCTCCCATTTCAACCAGCAATACCACTTCTGGGAATATAATCTGGGAACCCAAAAGCACACAGCAGAAACATCATATGCACTCCTGTGTTCAATGCAGCACAATTCACAATAGCCAGAATCTGGAAACAATCTTAGTGCCCTAGAACAGATGAATGGTTAAAGAAACTATGACATATCCACACAGTAGAATACAGCTCATCTGTTAGGAAAATGAGGTGATGATATTTGCCTAAAAGTAAAGAGTGTCATGCTGAGTAAAATAAGTCAGAAAAAAGGGACAGATATAGAATTACTGCACTCATTTGTGGCATATAAAAATATATATAGTAGAAGATTTATCCATGGTCAGGGAAAACAGGGTCTAGGAAGACTGGTCAGTGTGTGGAATCAATCACAAATGTGTGAGGGGAAGAGAGTAGGTAAGCTATAGAAGGGATCAAGATGACAACAATAGCTGGAAATGATCACACTGGACAAGAACTGAGTGTTAAAAGTAGGCAAAGGGATATACATGATAAGTTTTCACTATCTGTACTGTAAAACGCAATGTCCAAAAGGGGAGGGGGGAGAGAGACAGAGACAGAGAAAGAAAAGAAAAATTACTATCATAGAGGCATTGAACCATGACACAAGAAAAAGTTTCTACTTGGAAAGAGAAAGAGTGAAGTTGAGGTACATCAGGAACAGTGCTGAACTGTTAACTACATGTGATAATTTATCAATTCTTACAGAATTGATAAGTGGTGGATTATGTTTCAAGGAAAAACTCCTGACCAATGTTCAGTGGTATGGGAGGAAGATGAATGCATGGCAATTCTCAGCCAACAAACAGAATATTATGCTTTCTGGACCCTGTAGTGCTCAATGCTAGGGATCACCAGAGCCACTTGCATTGCTTAGGAATATCCAGGGCTATAACCAGTGATGCTTGGGGGCCATGTGGTGCTGAGGTTCAAACTTAGATAGGAATTTTCCTATATTTAGATTGAGATAAATGGTTTATAGATGACTTCAATTACCTTGTATGAGAAATAAATTCATAATGAAAAATAGGAAAGAAAGTAGGGAAAAGAACATGCAAATAGATAATGAAAATTATCTATTGTCCAGATATAATCATAATTACCATTTTATTGTAGGTCCTTCTAAGGACTCATGACTATGTATAAATTTTCCTAATGTTGGAAGTTTTTGCTTTTAAAATACAGTATTAGGGGAAGGAGTAATAGCACAGCAGGTAGGTCATTTGCCTTGTATGCGGCCAACCCAGGTTCGATTACCAGAATCCCATATGGTCCCCTAAGCACGGCCAGGAGTAATTCTTGAGTGCATGAGCCAGGAGTAACCCCTGTGCAATGCCAGGTGTGACCCAAAAAGCAAAAAATAAAATACAGTATTAATTTAGTATATTTCATAATTTAGTTTATTTAATTTGATCTTTCTACCATAGTACAAATAAAACTAAAATGACACAGAAAAGATAAGCATTGTCTCTGTGCAAGGATGACACACAAACTTGTGCAGCATTCACATTTTGATATCATGCACTTTGCTGCAATTTGGATAGAACTGGAGGATATCATGTCAAGGCAAATAAGCCAAAGGGAGAAAAAATACCAACTGATCTTACTCACCTATGATATATAGAGAAACTAATTTTAAAATGTACCATCAAATGAAAGCAAGCCTCTGACAAAGGATTACAGAACTGAGAATATGAAAAAAGAGGCGGGCAGGGAAAAGGGACAACAATCCAGGTAGGGCACCACTCGGGTAGGACTTAGCTGCAAGGATCCAATTTCTCCTAATCTAGGTCAGAGGCCCCATTGGTGTGGTGTTTGGAGCCGCGGCGATGTTAGAGTTAATCCTCCCCTCCATGTCCCATAAAAAACATAAATTAGCCTCCTATCTGGAACTTTCACTCTGGCATCCTGATCACCAAAACTTATTAGGTTAACAACTCATTAGCCCCTACTTCAATTAATATTACACCAAAAACACAATAGTAACAGTCAGCATGAAAGTTCAAGCTGCACAGGTCACAATGGTGAAGCAACACAGAAACCCACCAGGTGTAGTGAGTGAAGAAAATAGCCTAGATGACACAACCAGAAATAACAAGTTTTATAACTTCTCTGACAAGGAATTTAGAAGGAATCTATCAAGGATGCATAGGGAGCTAAAAGAAACAATGGAATGCATTGCCAAAAAAAAAAATACAGGAGAATTTGAGAGCAGAAATTAGGAAAATACAAACAAAATTACAAGCAGAAATGACAGATCTGAGAAACATTGTAGGTGAAATGAAACACTCCAAGACACATCCTTATCAGAATGATTGAAAATCATAACAGATAAACTTCTGAGAACAGCAAGATCAAAGAAAGAAAGTGCTTATAAAGGAGTATCTTTAAGATATACAGCAGACTTATCTGATGAAAACCTAAGGGCCTAAAGACAGTGGAAATACTCAATAAAATAAATGCCTCACTAAGAATACTTTACCCAGCTAGATTCTCATTCATATCAGAAGCAACAACACACTGTTTCAGAGACAAACAACTCAGAAACTTCATAGACTCAAAACCACAGTTACAAGAACTAAACCAGTTACTTTAAGACAAGTCCCTCAGATACACAAAACTTGAGCAGAAAAATGGGACAAAATCCCATAACAATAACCTTTCTCAATGTCAATGGGCTATACGCACCAATTAAAAGACATAGTGGCAGCATGGATCAGAAAATTGAACCCAACATTCTGCTGCCTGCAAGAAGCACGTCTTAATAGTCAGAGAAAATACAGACTCAAAGTCAAAGGCTGGAAAACAATTCTACAGGTAAACAGCTCCCTCAAAAGAGTATGGGTATGAGTGCCCAAGAACAAACAACTGGTTAAAGAAACTATGGTACATCTATACAATGGAATACTGTGCAGCTGTTAGGAAAGATGAAGTCATGAAATTTGCTTAAAAATGTATGGGCACGGAGAGTACAATGCTAAGTGAAATGAGTCAGAGAGGAACAGACATAGAATAAGTGCACTCATTTGTAGAATACAAAATAGCATAACATGAATGAGATTGACACTCAAGGACAGTAGAGACAAGGGCCAGAAGATTGTTCCACAGTTGGAAAGTGGGGGAGAAGGCAACTGGGATAAAGAAGGGATCACTGAGTTAGTAGTGGTTGGAGGAATCGCTTGGAGTGGGACACATGTGCTGAAAGTAAATAAAGGGTCAAATATGATGGCCTCTCCGTATCTGTATTGCAAACCATAATGCCCCAAAGTAGAGAGAGAGAAAGTAAAAAGGAAATTGTCTGCCACAGCCATAATATAGTATACCTGATCACCTGGGAATTATTGCAAATCATAATGCCCAAAAAGAAAGAAATGGGAGAGAGAAAGAGAGAGAGAGAGAGAGAGAGAGAGAGAGAGAGAGAGAGAGAGAGAAAGAGAAAGGGGCTGGAACTGGGGGTTGGTGGGAGGGATACTGGGGACATTAGTGGTGGAAAATATACATCAGTGGAGAAATGGATATTTGATCATTGTACGACTGAAACTCAATCATGAAAGCTTTATAACTATATCTCATGGCAATTAAACAAAAAAATAGAAAAAGTTAGTCACTAAACAAAAGCAAATTTTATAAAATTCAATGACTATGACAATAAAAATCTTAACTTGGATTAAAGGAACTACCTAAACTAAAAAAAAAAACTAAGAAGAAAAGAAAGAAGAGGGCATGTGGGGAATGATGGGGTTGAATGGAAGTAACATAAAAATGAAACATCAGGGTGATAAAAATCAAAATAACAATGATCGCATACCACAGAGACTGGCACACATCAAAAAAACAAGAACAACCAGTGCTGGTGCAGATGTGGGGAGAAAGGGACTCTCATTCATTGTTGGTGGGAATACCAACTGGTCCAGCTTTTTAGAAAACAATATACACATTCCTCAAAAACTAGAAATTATGCTTCAATTGATCCAGCAGTACCACTTCTAGGACTTAGCATTGGGGACCCCAAAACACAGCATAAATGCCATCACCATTTTATGTTCATTGCAGCACTATTTACAATAGCCAGAATCTGGAAAAACCCTAGTGTCTGAGAGGAGACAACTGGTTAAAGAAACTATGGTACGTCTACACAGTTGAATACTATGGAGCCGTTAGGAAAAATGAAGTCATGAAATTTGCTTATAAATGGATGCGCACAAAGAGTAGCATGATGAGTGAAATGAGTCAGAAGGAGAGGGACAGATATTGAATGACTGCATTCATTTGTAGAATATAAAAAAAAAGTATGAGACTAGTATCCAAGGCCAGAAAAAAAACAGGGTCCTGGAGGAGTCAATGGTTAAAAGGTAGCACAAGTGTGTGGACAGAGGGCAGTTAGGATAGAGAACACACCAGTATGACAATAATACCTGGAAATGACCACTCTGGACAGGAACTGAGTGTTAGAAGTAGGTAAAGAGATATACCTGATCACCTGGGTAATATTGCAAATCATAATGTCCAAAAAGAAAGAAATGGAGAGAGAGAGAGAGAGAGAGAGAGAGAGAGAGAGAGAGAGAGAGAGAGAGAGTACCTGTCATAGAGATGGTGGCAGGGGTGCAGGAGGGAAACTAGGGACATAGGTAATAGAAAATGTACACCAGTGAAGGGACAAGTGTTGGAACATTATAAGACTGAAACCCTATCACGAACAACTTTGTAATTGTATCTCACTGTGATTCAATTTAAAAAAGGGACATTGGTGAAAGTAACAGAAGGACATTGGCACTGGATGATAAAGTGGGAGAACAATATATACATCAATACCATAAATAATACAATTGTGAACATGTAAGTTAATCTATAAAAATTAAAAAGAAAGACATTAATTTAGTATAGAATTGAAAGTATAACTTGAAGATATTGAAAATGTCATAATTTCTCTGTTTCCTGTTTGGTTAAAATTAGTCCAGGTGTTTCTCAAAGTGGAGCACATAGCTCTTCTTAGCTATAAACCAGAACTTTTGACATGTAAACTTACTTACATTTATTTATTATTTCTTTTAAAAATTTTTTTATTGAATCACTATGATATAGAGTCATTGACTATTATTTGTTCATTGATTATTATTTCTATGTCATTCATTCCTTCTCTTTGGAATCCCTATAATCTGTAGCTTGGATGTCTTAATTGTGCCTCCTCTTATAATTTTGCATGATTCTACCATTTCTTGAAGAACACTTCTTCCTTTAATAGTTTCATATTGAAAGCATCAAAACTTTTAGTCATGATCTAAATCAGTTTTCCAGGTCTTTTCAGATAGAATTCAAATGGATTATCCTTTAATAATGGTATTTAAACTTCATATTTAAACTTTCCCAATGGAAAACCAGCAAGACTGTACTACTATACAAGAAAGGAGACATCCACGACATTGGCAACTATCGCCCAATCTGCCTATTGTCTGTCATCTACAAACTATTCACTCGAGTCATCCTGAATAGGATTAGCAGAACACTAGATGAAGGACAACCATGTGAACAAGCTGGATTCCGAAAAGGATTCAGTACCATTGACCATATCCACACAATAACCAAGCTCATTGAGGTATCTCAGGAGTTCAAGATGCCGCTCTGTCTAACGTTCATTGATTTAAAGAAGGCCTTTGATTCTGTTGAGACGGAAGCGGTCATGGAAGCCCTAGCCAATCAGGGCGTACAAACTCAATACATCAGGATCCTTCGTGAGCTCTATTGCGGATTCACTACCAAGATCTCACCATTCTACAAAGAAGTAATCATCCATATCAAGAGAGGGGTTCGGCAGGGTGATACCATTTCACCAAAACTCTTCAGTGCCACCCTCGAGAACATCATGCGACGACTGGAATGGGAAAACATGGGAGTGAAGATAGATGGTCGGCAACTACACCACCTCCGCTTTGCTGATGACATCGTTCAAATAACACCAAACATCAGCCAAGCGGCACAAATGCTGAACGACTTTGACCGTGAATGTGAAAAGGTCGGACTACAGCTGAATCTTACGAAGACAATGTTTATGAGAAACAGCCTTGTTCCTGACGCTCCATTCGCTCTCAACGGAACCACCATCTCCGAATGCAACAGTTATATATACCTAGGTCGAGAAATCAACATGATGAATGACCTGGCACCTGAGTTGCGCAGGAGGAAGAGAGCGGCTTGGAATGCCTTCAAGAGCATTGAAGAAATAACTAAAAGGACAAAGAACCTCCAGCTACGAGCACATCTCTTTGATTCCACTATTCTTCCTGCATTAACATATGCCTCAGAGACCTGGACCCTACGAAAACAGGATGAGAACACTATTCGGGTCTCTCAAAGAGGAATCGAAAGAACTATGCTTGGAATATCACGATTCACTCAAATGAGAGATAGAATCCGGAGTTCTGATCTTCGTCAACGCTCAAAAATCAGGGACGCTGTCTCATTTGCCAAGACATCAAAAATCAGATGGGCTGGACACGTAATGAGGTTTACAGACAACCGCTGGACTAGAGCCATTACTGATTGGATTCCACGAGACATCAAAAGATCACGTGGATGCCCACCTATAAGATGGTCAGACTTCTTCGTCAAGACCCTAAATGATCAGTTTGAGGCTCTACATGTTCCTAAAACGAACAGATACCATTGGGCTATGCTAGCACGCAACCGGGATGAATGGAGACATTACTGGCACCCGCTCGAATAAATCGATGAATAACGGGGATTAAGTGATTAAGTGATTTAAACTTCATACATGAAAATTTTTCCCAAGTAATGTAAAATAAATGTAAAAATATGTTTTGCTAAGATTTTTTATCCATTTTTGTTATATCAATATCAAAAGGAGGTAAATATTGTATTTCTTCTGAAGAAAAACATTTTTATATTGACACAATGATTTTTCTTTTCTTTCCCTTAAAGTTGTATAAATACCACTTAAAGAGAAATTTGAATGCTTATTTGGTATACTATGCAGTCTTTATATTGATATAAAATTCAATAATAGTTATAATATGTTAATATGTTAAAAATGTTATGGCCAATTGCCATTTTCATAGTGATATTTTAAATTTATATGATCCACTGCAGTTGGAGCTACAGTAGTTGTTGAGAATGAGTTTATATACAAAAAAATCTTCATAGTTTATAAAGTTCAATAGGTTCTAAGAAACATTCACAGTTGTATAAATACCACTCAAAATTAAATAATGTCTCCATTATTCAAGAAAATTTCCTTATGCCTCCTTCCACATGATATTTCTCGTGAAAAAATTTTGATAATTTTGCCTTTTATTGAAAAACTAAAGGCTTCTTCTTGGAAACCATACAAACAATACAAAACCATACAAATAAACCAAGCTTCTGTCCCTTGACACTTTTGAAATTTATTTATGTCATTGAATGTGACAACAAGCTTTCCTCCTTCTTTTTATGTCTATACAATAGTCTAGTTTTGATCAAAACATAATTCTTATATCAATTTTTATGTGATGGTGCTGGGCCTATTTATAGTTTGAGTCTGTTATGAAGAAGACTGCAATAAATATTTTCAATTAGTCCTACTTATTTTTTGGTATTGAATTTCTAAACAACTGGTGCATATAATTGAAGTGGATGATCTTTTCAATCTTCAAAAAATGGAATAAGTGTTCAGACTGCTATATCATTAACTTTAAATTTGAAACATTACTACTGTCAACTAAACAGTGGAATTAGTGATTTAATAAAGTAGAAATATGTTTATACAAAAATTATTTATTTGAGGATTAAGTGAAAGCTATTAGTACAAGTTGAAAGGAGAACTCTATGACATAATATACAATTTGATTCTATCAGAGATAGAAGCAGTTCAAATTTTTAAAAATAAAAACAAATCTCTCTTGTTTATTACATTTATAATGTGAGCTGTGAATAAATGAACAGAGTTAACATAGAGGTAGATAACATTAAATTAGAAGCATCATGCATACTAACATTGGAGAAATTCTGTCTAAGGGTTTTTATTTATTTATTTATTTATTTATTTATTGCTTTTTGGGTCACACCCGGCGATGCTCAGGGGTTACTCCTGGCTCATGCACTCAGGAATCACTCCTGGCCGTGCTCGGGGGACCATATGGGACTCTGGGAATCGAACCTGTATCGGCCATGTTGGCTGCAAGGCAAACGCCCTATCCGCTGTGCTATCGCTCCAGCCCCTGTCTAAGGGTTTTTAGAGGTGACTGCAGAATCAGGTGGATACTAAAACAAAGAAGGAGGAGGAAGAGGAAGAAGAAGAGGAAGAAGAGGAGGAGGAGGAAGAAGAAGAAGAAGAAGAAGAAGAAGAAGAAGAAGAAGAAGAAGAAGAAGAAGAAGAAGAAGAAGAAGAAGAAGAAGAAGAAGAAGAAGGATGAGGAAGATGAGAAGGAGGAAGAGGAGGACGAGGAGGAGGAGGAGGAGGAAGAGTGCTTCAGAGGAAGAAGAGAAGAGGAGGAGGAGAAGAAAGAGGGTGAGGAGGAGGAAGAGGACGAGGAGGAGGAGGAGAAAAAGGAGGAGGAGGAGCAGGAGGAATAGTGCCTCAGAGGCAGGCTATGGTGGGGTGGGGGTGGGAACTGGAGGGAGGGAAACTGGGAACTCCGGTGAGGGGATGGGTTTTGGAATACAGTATGTCTGAAATTCAATCATGAACAACTTTGTATCTCATGATTCAATTAAAAAAAATACCTTGTTAAATAGGAGACTACTAACACCCAAGAAAAGCCGAGATAAGTACCAGGAGGTTTAGTCCATGGTTTGGCGGCCAGCCGCACATTCTAGGGGAAATGACAGCTCAGATAGAGAAGGGAACAGCAAGTAAAGGGTGTTGGGAGGATCCTTCCAGGATAGGAGATGCATGCTGAAAGTAGACTATAGATCAAACATGATTGTCACCCATTGCCTCTTTTGCAAACCACAACACCCAAAAGGAGAGAGAGAACGAAAGGGAGTCCCCTGCCCCAGAGGCAGGGTAGGATTGAAGGGGGGAATGGGAGTTGGGTGAGATGGATACTGGGATCCTGGGTGGGGGAGAATGGGCACTGGTGGAGGGATGGGTACTCGATAATTGTATAACTGAAACTCAAGCACAAAAATTTGTAAGTCTACAACTGTATCTCATGATGTTTCACTAATAAAAATTTTTAAAAAATAATAACTTGTTCTCGAGTCATGTTAAGTGTAATGACTCAGAAAGAAAGAGATATACATATAAAGATTGCATTCATCTGGGGAACATAAAGTAAAAAAAATGGGAGACTAACACCCAAGAATGGCCGAGATTAGTACCAGGAATTTTATTCCATGGCTTGGAGGCCAGCCACACATGCTAGGGGAAAAGGGAGCTCAGATAGAGAAGGGAGCACCAAATAAAAGGTGTTGGGAGGATCCTCCCAGGATGGGAGAAGCATGTTGAAACTAAACTATAGACCAAACATGATTGTCACCCATTGCCTGTTTTGCAAACCACAACACCCAGTAAGAGAGAGAGAATAAAAGGGAATGCCCTGCCACAGATGCAGGGTGGGATGGGGGAGATGTGGGGTGGGAGGGATACTGGGATCCGTGGTGGTGGGAAATGGGCACCGGTGGAGGGATGGGTATTTGATCATTGTATAATTGAAACCCAAGCACAAAAATTTGTAAGTCTACAACTGTACCTCATGGTGTCTCACTAATAAAAATTAAAAAAAAAAAAAGCTTGTTCAACAGTTCCTAAACTGAACTTTCATAATTGAAATGGCCTAATATAAGAAGGACCTTGGGATATATAGTAATATTAGGAAAACATTTTTAAAATCAAAAAAATTGCTGCATCTGCTTACAATCAAATTAATTTTGATTCTGTTGGCAAGAGTGGGGCAAAAAAATCAACATTTTTAAGAAGCACTCCAGACAACTTAGATGACTTTTTGGATAAGAAATCAAGACTCTGAAAAGATGTCTTTAAAAGTTTCTAAGCTAAAGACCCTCAATTTCCATTAATAGTTTGCATTCCTTCTGATGTCCTTGAATTATTATGAAGCCAAGATGTTATGTTACATCTGACAAATGGGATTTATAATGCTGTGGTAATACTTTCAAAAGGCAAGAGAAATAGCATAAAGGACAAAGGTAAGAACCAATAATATGAGAAGAGAGGCATAGATAAATTAAGACCAAGAAGAGTTTGACTTCTGTTTTTAAATTCTCAAAGCTTCTGGATACAGAAAATGTGAATGAATTTCCTGTCATTGTTTGAAAAATGGATGGGCATTTCTCTTGTGTTAAATGGATGTAAATGGAGTGAAGTATAAATTGCTTGCCAGCAGTCAGAGCTATAAAATGCAATTGCTCCCAAATTGAGATGCATTATAAATTTCTATTTAATAGTGGCTCAGAATTAAATGGTGTTAACCAGTATGTTTGGCAGAGACAAAAGTATTGATAAATTGTAATTGATTTTTTAAAAAGAGAGACTCTAAACATTAGTTATTTTTAAAAATTATCCTCTATGGTACGACTCTTGTGCTAGGAACTTCTTTTGCCTCATCTTTATTCCTTAGAGTAGCTTTGAAAATTAGTGTGAAATGTAGAATATCAATATACAGAGCAATACCATAGAGGGAAAAAATGGAAACAGGATTTTAGTCTGAGCTTTGCCACTAAATAAATGTGTGATACTGATCTTATGCAAATACTTAGCCCTTTGACTTTAAAGTCTGCAAAATTAAAAGAAACTTTAAGCTTTCTAACTGTGCATTAATGCAGATTTTTTGTATGTTTATAATAAATGACTCCATTATCTGTCTCATACACAAAAGTTTTTCACTCATTCAAAGGCTACCCTGGGTAGGATTTTCTGTTCTAATCATGCAATGATTTGATACTCTAAGCTGCTTAGATCCCCTGGTTGTCTACCATTATGAGAGAAACCCAGGGAATCCTTAGCAGTTTTCACTGCATGTAACTTAAATGACATCTTGTTTCTGCATTTTTCTGTTGAATAGAATAAGATCTATAGTTCATCTACAGAACTGAGCTTACCTAGGGGGAGAGAGAGAAGGGTGAACGAAAAGAGTCCTTGGGACACGGGGAAGCAGACGCTGAAGTAGAGTCTGGTATCTGGACTGATGTCTGAAGAAATTATCATCCCCCATATTGCAAGTTATGGTACAACACCACAGATGGGCGAAAGTGTCAAAAACATCAAAAGTAACTTCTACACTTGGTGAAAGCTATTGTGATTATTTGAGTAACATGTAAAGAGCTCATTTTTATGATGGGACAACTGGAACTTGGAACTTGGTGAATATGGCAAATCCTATTATATATATGTACATATATGTATATATAATATATACATTATATATGTATATGTAGTTCTCCAAGCCTATATACATATAATGTGTGTATATATATGTATATATATACATGATATACATGTAGATGTATATATGTAGATGTAGATCTCCAAGCCTACTCGGATTGGGACTGGGGCCTCCTGCACCCAGATCCCCCATCTTCCAGTATGTAGGCATTACACCTACCAACTGCCCCTGGTGCTGTGTAATCCCATCAACAGCCAAGACCCAGAGACTATGAAACCCTGCTCCCAGAAGAGAACAGCACAGAGTCTCCTGCCTCCGCACCTGGCTGTCCTCACCAGGGCCCCTTGGAGGACAGTGGGTTGAGTTTCCTTCCCCATCCCAAGCAGAGCCCCGGCAGCTGAAGACCTCCGGTTCCAGCCACAACCATGATTAATACCATTCTCCACACATTCGGACGAGCTCACGCATGAAGGAACCGGCTGAGGAACCCAGGTGTGCGGGGCCTGGGGCGTAGATCTCCAAGCCTGCTCGGATTGGGACTGGGGCCTTCTCCACCCAGATCCCCATCTTCCAGTATGTAGGCGTTACACCCACCAACTGCCCCTGGCGCCATGTAATCCCATCAACAGTCAAGACCCAGAGACTATAAAATCCTGCTCCCGGATACGCAGGGCAGCATTCGCGGCCATGCCACATCTTATCATCTAGTTCTTACTCTGGAGAACCTGAAAGGCTACTAATAATATCCTGCCCACACAGTAGAGTCTGGCAAACTCCCCGTGGTGTATTCAATATGTCAAAGATCAGTAACAATTATGGGTCTCATTCTCCTGACTGTGAAAGAGCCTCGAATGTGGCACTTTTTAAAATCTCAGGGCTAGAATGGAGACATTACTGGGGCCTGCTCGAGGCAATTGATGAACAACAGGAAGACAGTAAAATGTTATTTCCCCTGAAATTCCAGAGTACAGTTAGTTCTGGGTCTGGGTCTGGGTCCTCCCGTTGTTCATCGATTTGCTTGAGCAGGCACCAATAACGTCTCACAACAAATTGTGAGACTTTTTATTACTGTTTTTGGCATACTGAATACATCACGGGTAGCTTGCCAGGCTTTGCCATGTGGGAGAGATACTCTCAGTAGCTTTCCAGGCTCTCCAAGAGGGGCGGAGGAATGGAATCCGGGTCAGCCATCTGCAAGAGAGACACCCTAGCTGCTCTGCTATTAGTTACACAATGATAAATTTTAGTTAGTAAACTAAAGATGAATTAATAAAAGCATTGAATTTCCACACTTTATACATAAGTAACTTCCCAACTGATGGCCAACAGAATTGTAATCTGGTTACCGAGAGAGAAGAGAGAGAGAGAGAGAGAGAGAGAGAGAGAGAGAGAGAGAGAGAGAGAGAGAGAGAGAGAAAGGAAGGAAGGAGGAAGGAAGGAAGGAAGGAAGGAAGGAAGGAAGGAAGGAAGGAAGGAAGGAAGGAAGGAGAGAAAGGAAAGAAAGTAAGATTTAAAAAAACATATTTAAACCATGATTTTATGGCAGAGCCAGATTTTAACCAGTTACTGGGCCCACTCAAGCAAATCGATGAACAACGGGAGTGACAGTGACAGTGATGTTCATAATCAGTTTATAACCGAACAGGATTTTGTTTTGTTGGCAAAGACTCTTAAAGAAGTATGTACTTTGCCTTTCAATACCGAAGGATTAAAATTAGAACCTAAGTACCCTTGGGGGCTGGAATGTCTGCACTGCGTTTCTTCCAGACCCGACACTAAAGATAAAGAAGCGATTGAGAACAGAACCTTAAGCACTTCCCTGTGTGCCACATTCACTTCGTGCCCCTTTAGCCTGCCAACACTCTGCCCGCGCCTCTTGGATCTAGTCTTTCCCCACTTCCTCTTCTGTAGAATTTTTCTTTGAACCTTGTCTCCTGTCTTTTTTGACTCTAGCACAGAGAAACCTCCTATTTTCCCTTTTTAAACTACCAAAGTACACTTTCTTAGTCAAGATGTTCCTCTTGGAGAAATAACTCTATCACCAGTCAGTAAATGTTTGCTGAGAGAAATGAATTTCTAATTATGAAGTTAGAATTCCCTTCAATGCATTAATTAAAAAGCTTCTTGGCATCAGGAATGGAAAGCAATTAAAAAATTATTCAGACGTTCTTTTAAGTCACCCATACAGAGCTCAGGAGGCAAGAGGACCTGCCCTGTGACCCTCAGCCAATCGGGCAGAGGTTCAATGCAGCATCCAGGGAGGACTGAAGAATGTGATTCCATCCGGGTAACCACTGCAGTGCTCAGGACAACGGGGCTAGGGTTCCTGGTCTTCTAGGCTATAGCCAGTAATGTATACTGACCTTGTGAGCTGGGGTCAGCCCGTGCAAAGCATGCGCCCTAATCCACATGCTATCTAGCTGCCTCAGTAAATAATTCTGACTTTTTAAAAATTTGTTTTGATGTAGTAGCAAGATACATAGAAGGCAGTTCTACAATCTTCCAGTTAAACACTGGAAGGAGTGAGGGTTAACTCAAGTTAAACATTGAGTTGCAGTGAGGGTGACACTTGGGAATAGGAGCCACACAAGTGTTTCTCCTGCATTGTAGCTTTTGTTTTCCCGACAGACCCCTGGTAGTGAAAGTGGAAGACACAGTTTCTGCTTCACAGTGGCTTTGAGCAACTCCATTTGAGGCGTTTCCATTCTGTGTTTGAAACACTCCTATGAATTCCTGGTTTTTTCTTTTCTGAGAATAGGAAATTGACAGTTTTCTAAGACCACAAATTCTTTTGTAGGCCTTGGGCTCACCGGAGACTAACAGATGATGGACAATATCCAGGTTACCTAAAAGATCCTAAAAAATAGCCAAACCGGGGGCTGGAACCATAGCACAGAGGGTAGGGTATTTGCTTTGCATGCGACTGACCTGGGTTCGATTCCCAGCATCCCATATGGTCCCCTGAGCACCGCCAGGAGTAATGGAGCTCTGAGTACAGAGCCAGGAGTAACCCCTGTGCATTGCCAGGTGTGACTGAAAAAGAAAAAAAAAGCTAAACCATTGGGTAATCAAATGGGAACCCCCAATCTGGTCACTCAATAAATAACACAAAGATCCAGTTTTCCTATAAATCTCTCCCCCCACCAAAATAACCCATACTTAAGTCCTATGCTAAGTTCCTCCCCAGCTAGGGAATTCCTTTCTCTTCTACCTTCCAATAAACATTTTTTCCCTATTTCCTAATTCTGGGTATGAGCATCTTTATTACTCAAAATATCTTCATTATTGAAACATTTAAAGAATCTGGAAGCAATAAAGCTGTCACCAGTTCTGCATCAGTGCAGCATATCTGATTTATTTCTCTGAAACCCTGACCTCTGTTGCTGAACCTTTTGTGTTTTTCTTTTGTAGGTGACATAGAAAGTCTATTGGGTTATAGTATGGGAGAAAAGGCTTTAAACACATCAGAAAAGTAATGAATTTATTTTTAATATAAATATTAACTGGAAATTTGTCATTATATTACATTCAGTACATAACATAATATTCAACATTTGTATAAATTGTGAATGTGTACTACAATAAACCTCATTAATACCTGTCATTCTATATACTTATTTTTCCAACATTCAAACATCAGAAATAACAAGGAAAAAAAATAAAGAGCAAGAAGAGCTGGAGCCATAATATAGAGGACAGGGCATTTGCCTTGCATGTAGTCAACCCAGGTTTGACCCCTGTTATCCTATAGGGTCCCTGAGCACTTCCAGGAGTAAATCCTGAATGCAGAGCAATATCTGAACATCACCAAGTGTGCCCCCACCCCCCGCCCGCACAAGGAATAAGAGACCTAAATTTCTGTTTATAAGATTGAATAGCATTCTGACAAGAAACAACACATTTCTTTTCTGCATTTCAAAAAAAACTTTTCCTTCAAGAAAGTATTGTTTCCCTTAGCAAGCTAAACTTTGCCCTAAAATATCTTGAGTGCAGTTTTTATACAGGATTTAGCAAATAAACATGATTACAGTCCATAACAACACCCCTCTCTCACCATCTTCTTAGTCTTCTCTCCTTTATTCATAAAATCTGTACTTCTTTTCTCAGCTATCAAATGAAATATGGGAGAGTTATCCACTTGTCTCTTTGGTGTTGGAGGGAAAAAATATACTTCATTAAGTCAATCTGTGTTTAAAATGTAAAATTTGCTGTATCTGGAATCTTCCTAAAAGAAAAACCGTTTCCAAAAATAAATTTAAAAATGTAGTGGAGACAGTCCATTCTAGCAGACCCTCTCAATTTTAACACATAAGGGAAAGAAAATGATAAAACAAAAATTGGAAAATTGAAAGAAAGAAAATTTTTAAAAAATACAAGAATCAGAAGGCAAGAAGTAATGGCTAATTACAAGATCATTGTATTGTAAATTCTAAACATTCAAAATCATGGGAGCTAGACACAACCATTGTGGAAACACAGTCTCCAAAGCCCTTGAAAATACTGGCATACTTCCAGTGTTTATAAAGAATTATAGAATCCACAAATAGACATTACAAAGAAGATAGAACATCAATAGTGTCGGAAAATTTCTGTCTTAATATTATATTCTCACACTGTGCATCAGGAAAGAGATGTGGATTAACTTTATGCTAAGTCATTGTACTGGTATGTGAAGTGGTCTAGTGAAAGCCCGCTAAAAAGATGCCTGCCTAAGTTAAGTCCCTGTTTCTACTATTTTTATGTTGAGCTATAACATTTTACAGTTGTTTCAAATTGCTATGTGTAATTATCCTTTTCATGTGATTGACTTATATTATTTTATATACAATTTGTCCCCCGCCCCAAATTGGGTATTTATCTCCTGTTCACCCCTTCCCAGGACTAACTGATCCATAGAAAGCAAAAATTCCATTTCTGAGGCAACCCAAATAAAGTGTCCCTTGAGAGGAACCAGAGAGATAGTATAGTGGTTAGAGCTGACTGAGGTTCAATTCCTAGCACCACATAAGGTTGCCCAAGCCCAACATTCTGTATTTTCTCTGAGCCTGCCAGGTGTCATTCCTGAACACTTCCAGGCCTGGTACCCCAAAACAAAAATATGGCTGACCAATAGGAGAGGGCATTAAGTGAATGAGGAAATTCAAATAAAATAAAGTTAAGAAGTAAAAGATATAACAAGTAGTACAAGATAAAATTGAAAAAAATATATTAAAATGTACTAAAAGTCATAATAATTTTTATTCAATTTCATTTTACATTATCTCAGAGTGGAATGTTTTAATTTGTCATTGTAAAATTGATAATTGTGATTTCATGGAAAAGAAAGAACCAACAAACATTTGGATTAAACTTAGTAAATTTGGTACATAAATGTACCTCATTTCCTGCCTACAACATAGCTTTATAAAAAGAGGATTTTTTTCAAGTTGTAAATGGGAAAAAAAGATTAAGTGACAAAATTTTGCTGCTGGAAGATGGGTGGATATTAATTGATTTTGCATTTTGGAAATCTTTGAAACAAAAAGCAGAGGAAAGGTTCCTGGCTCCACCCCCTTCAGAGACTTCGAACCTTTTCCCAGAGAGTGTTTACAATTCCCAGTCCCCATGGAGTACTGGATCCAGATTTGTGCCTCATCCATTTGTGCAAACTCCAACCTTTGCACACATGTGGTTATCCCAAAACTCTCAAATGCAGTAACAGTACTCCATCCTCTTCACAAACACAAGGCCTTGTTGGAAAAATCTTGACTCTAGCTAGCAGCACAAAAAAGCACCATTAAAAATGTGGGACTGGGCTGGAGTGATAGTACAGCAGGTAGGGTGTTTGCCTTGCACACGGCCAACCTGGGTTCAATTCCCAGCATTCCATATGGTCCCCTGAACACTGCCAGGAGTAATTCCTGAGTGCAGAGCCAGGAGGAACCCCTGTGTATTGCCGGGTGTGACCCAAAAAGAAAAAAAACTGTGGGACTGTCGAAGTGACATCTGCACTTCTTTGTTCATTGCAGCACTCTTTACAATAGCCAGAATCTGGAAAAAACCTGAGTGCCTGAGAACAGATGACTGGTTAAAGAAACTTTGGTACATGTACACAATGGAGTACTATGTAGCTGTTAGAAAAGATGGAGTCATGAAATTTACATACAAGTGGTACTACATGGAAAGTATCATGCTAAGCGAAATGACTCAGAAAGAGAGGGACAGACATAGAAAGATTGCATTCATCTGGGGAACATAAAGTAGCAAAATAGGAGACTACTAACACCCAAGAATAGCCGAGATAAGTACCAGAAGGTTTAGTCCATGGTTTGGCGGCCAGCCGCACATTCTAGGGGAAATGGCAGCTCAGATAGAGAAGGGAGCACCAAATAAAGGGTGTTGGGAGGATCCTCCCAGGATGGGAGATGCATGCTGAAAGTAGACTATAGACCAAACATGATTGCCACTCAATGCCTCTCTTGCAAACCACAGCACCCAAAAGGAGAGAGAGAGAGAACAAAAGGGAATGCCCTGCCACAGAGGCAGGGTGGGATTGAAGGGCTGGGGGGTGGGAGGGATACTGGGATCATTTTTGGTGGAGAATGAGCACTGGTGGAGGGATGAGTACTCAGTCATTGTATAACTGAAACCCAAGCAAAAAATTTGTAAGTCTACAACTGTACCTCATGGTATTTCACTAATAAAATTTTTTTAAAAAATCTAACCTAAAAAAACAACAAAAAAATATGTGGGACGATGGGTTCAGAGCGATAGTACAGTGGGTAGGGCACTTGTCTTGCACATCCCCAACCTAGGCTCAATCCCAGCATTCCCTAGGATCCCCTAAGCATTGCAGGAATAATTCCTGAGTGCAGAGCCAGGAGTAAACCCTGAGCATCACCAGGTGTGACCCCAAAAACAAACTAATCAAAACAAAATCATGGGAGCTAGACACAACCATTGTGGAAACACAGTCTCCAAAGCCCTTGAAAATACTGGCATACTTCCAGCACTAACCTGGGAGAGACGTCTTAGTACAAGAAACAAAACGCACAGGCCAAGTCTACCTCTCATCAATGGTAAGTGTAGCAACTGAGGCAACAGGAAAATGAAAGAAAACAAAGGTGCCAATAAAGGACAATTTCCTACAAGGATCTGTTAGTATGGTCTAAGCCAATAAAAGGAAAGGCAAGAATAATTAATGTGTTTGCACAGAAATGTTCAAGGTAGAATTTCTCTTTCATTGTCCCATGCACCAATCATGTTCATGCTTCCTTACCTAAAATTTTAATATGTCCTTATATAAGGAACATCAATTATTACTGTCAAGACAGTAATACAATAAAATGTAGGTGAATAAAATGACACATTGGTTAGTTAGATAAGTGTGTAGTGCCTATAATATGTGTATGTGTGTGTGTGTGTGTGTTTACATAGATGAGTTTGGGGTTGTGCTAATTAGCATTTGAAGGTAGAGGTTAGAGTTTAGTATAGATCTTCAGGATCTATATATACCATCTATATAATATGGTCTATAAGCATATACAGTTAGGAGTATAAAGCATGGTCAGACTTTAATAAAAAGTATTACAGTTTAATCAAACACTCAGAGTATTGTCAATAAGAATGATATTTAAGGTCTTCTCTGGTAGAGAGAATAACATGAACAAATGTGTCAAGTGCCTCACACTTATTATGTTTAATAATAATCTTTTTCCTCTCTTAGATTTACTCATTGTCCTTCAACTTTAGTGGTATCTTGAATTTTCCTCTATCCGCAGCCATACCAACTTGTCATAGTCTTTCCCTCACTGCGTTTTGCTTTTAACTCTTTAAGTCATGGTACAACTAGTTTTCTGCTAGAGGCTTAACCACCTTTTTTATTTCAAAATGCAGCACACACACAGTAGACATGTTTAACTATTTTTCTCTTAAAGCCAGTATTTTTATTGTTATGGAAAGAAAGAAAAAATTTTGGGAAATAATCTCTGCCAGAGAAAATGAGAAAAAAAAATGCTAACAAACACTGGGCATTTTCCATGGTCTAATTACTGTAGAAAGAACTTTCTGAGTACTATTTAACATTTTCAGACTTTAAAACACAGATGCAAGATCTTCTTCACTGTCATCAAGAAAAGAAAATAAATTTTAAAAGCTGATAAGAGTAATTTATGTTGAACAAATTATATTTACAAGAAAACCTTGTAATTGAAGTAACATTGGTTCTGATATTTTTTGATACTAAGTCTTCATTGTGGCTATTCATAATATAATTTCTATTTTAGCTTATAGTATATGGTAGATAGTTTATAGAATATTTTGCGTTACTATAATATTGTATATTAATGCAATTAATTATATTATTTCTATAATTATGTATTAATTTATGCTAAATATTATTAAACCAAATTGAAGAAAATTAATCTGTTTTGGGGCCACCCAGTGATGCTCAGGGCTTAATCATGGCTCTGTGCTCAGGGAACACCCCTGGTGGACTCGGAGGATCCTATGGGATGCCAAGAATTAAACCCAGGCTGCCTGCATATAATAAAAATACCTTATTATGTTATTTTCTTACTTACATACTGTCTTTCTGGCCCCCCAAAAATTAAATTTTAAAATAGGAACATGTACGGTAAAATGTAAGAATTTTACTGGGGACTGATGTTGGAGACACCAGCAGCTGAGTTATCCCAGTCAGGCCAGGCAACCACCAGGCCAAGATCTCTGGAATTTTAATGGGGTTTGGGGGCAGATAGAGTTTCTTCCCTGCCAATGGTCCTTCATACTACCCATCCACATCTAACTCCTACTGCTGCTGAAAATACGGCCCAGCTTCATGACTGATCTCAGGGAGATGCTGAAGAGTGATAGCTGATCTCCCAATTCCAAAGCTCCTGAAGTATGAGGCCATACAACACCTCCAAATTCCACAGAGCTGACAGCCCAGCAGAAGCACAAAAAATTAGAAGGGAAAATTGAATAGAAGCCTGCTTAGGTCAATGAGTGAAAACAATAACACAGAAGACTCAACTGGCACCTAACAGTTCAGTAAATACCCAGGCCATGACTTTTGCAATACCACATTATGAGATATATGTTGTAACAAGCAATGTAAAGTAATTAATTAGTGCAGTGTTGAGGGAGCAGACGTGGGTGAGAAACTGGGGATATTGATGGAGGATAGGGCACTTTGGTGGTGGGACTGGTGTTGGAATAGTGAGTACCTGAAACAGCTTTAACGTGAACAACTTTGTAAATCATGGTGTTTAGTAAATCACAGTATTTAGTTTCATTCAAGGCAAAAAAAAAAAGAAAAGAATTATACTGGCTATGGGCTTGAGGAAGTTTCCACCACACCTATTTTGTTGATGGTTTATATGCATTAATGAATGGATGTTGAATTTTGTTGAAAGTTTTCTCTGCAACAATTCAAAAAATAATCATATGATTTTTATATAATTTAAATTTAAATTTATATATAATTTAAATTTTATGGGCTGGAGTGATAGCACAGCGGGTAGGGAATTTGCCTTGCAAGTGGCCAACATGTCCGACCCCAGTTTGATTTCTCCGCCCCTCTCGGAGAGCCCGGCAAGCTACCGAGAGTATCTCACCCACACTGCAAAGCCTGGCAAGCTACCCGTGATGTATTCGATATGCCAAACACAGTAACAACAAATCTCACGATGGAGATGTTACTGGGCCCGCTCGAGCAAATCGATGAACAACGGGAGGACCGTGACCGTGACTGATTAAATTTTATATATAATTTAAATTTTTCTTAAATTGAATCACAGTGAGACACAGTTACAAAGTTGTTCTTGATTAGTTTCCAGTCATATAATATCCCAACACTCGTCCCTTCACCAATGTACATTTCTCACCACCAATGTCCACAGTTTCCCTCCTACCCTTCTCACTCCCCTGTCTCTATGGCAGGTGCTTCTCTTGTCACGTGATTTTTATCTTTCCTTCTACTGGTGTGACATTATTGATTGTTCAGTATTTAACCAACCTCACATACTTGGGATGAATCCTTCTTGATCAAAGTGTATAATTTCTTTTTTATATGCAGTTGGATTTTGTTAGTTAGGATTTTGTTGGGGATTTTCCCATTGATATTCACCAGGCATATTGGTTTGAAATTTTATTTTCTATTAGTCTTAATTTGTTTTGGGTGTTAGTGTAATGTTGACTTCATAGAAATTTTGGGAAGGACACTTGTTTGTTCAACACTTTGGAAAATCTTGGGGAGTAAAGTTGATAATTGTTTGAAGTTTTGGTAGAATTCACCAGTGACCCCATCTGTACCTGGGATTTTGTTCTTGGGGACGCTCTTCATTACTGTTTCAACTTTCTTGCTTGTAACTGGCCTGTTTAGGTTCTCTATTTCCTTCTCCTCCTGTTTTGGGAGGTTCTATTTCTATTTATAGGATTTGTTGTATTTCTGAATTATTATTCTATATAATAGAATATATATAATAGTCTCCTGCCCCCGTGCCTGTATGTCCTCACCGGGGCCCCTTGGAGGGGGGCAGGTTGAGTTTCCCTCCCCACCCCGAGCAGAGCCCCAGCAGCCGAAGACCTCCAGAACCAGCCACAGCCATGCTGAGACCACTCTCCACATGTCCGGACAAGCCTCATGCATGAAGAAACCGGCAGAGGAACCCAGGCATGTGGATCCTGGGGCTGAGATCTCCAAGCCTGCTCGGATCGGGACTGGGTTTTCTCCACCCAGATCCCCCATCTTCCAGTATGTAGGCGTTATACCCACCAGCTGCCACTGGTGCCAGGTGGTCCCATCAATGGCCAAGACCCAGAGACTATAAAAGCCAGTTCCCAGAAGTGTGCGGCCACATTTGTGGCTGCATGACATCTTATTGTCTCGTTTTTACTTTGGAGAACCCGGCAGGCTACCGAAAGTATCCTGCCCACACGGCAGAGTCTGGCAAACTTCCCGTGTCATACTCAATATGCCAAATACCAGTAACAATGATAGGTCTCATTCTCCTAGCCCTGAAAGAGCATTGAATATGGCTCTTTTAAAATCTCAGGGCTAGAAAGAAGGAGACGTTACTGGTGCCTGCTCGAGGCAATTGACGAACAACAGGATGATCGTGATCGTGATTATTCTATAATTGATAAATCTCCAAGATGTGGAGTATTGAAGAATTTCAACCATTATCTGCCTACAGGATTTCTTCAGAATATACATTATTTTGATAAAGTATAATAATGCCCAGGTTTACTTGGATGAATAATACATTTCAAAAACTATTAATAATTCATGTTTGTGTTGACAAGGACACCGACACCACCGAAGCCTCTGTTGTCGCATAATCCGAGAAAGAGTTTTTCTCTGGTGTCAAAAATGGCGTGATGTGATTGATGCCTTCTCATCTCAGTCAGACCAATGATGTTGCACTTGATCTTCTGTTCTTGCACCATCATGTCCTCGATGGATGCTTCTGAAGCCAGTATATATGTGTTGAAAGTACAAACAGTCATTTTAGTTTTTATTTGTTTTGGCAGCCTAGTTCGGCCCTGAGATTTTATCAGCCTCTCATTGCTTGTTCTTCTTAGCATTGCCTTATTGGGGGCTCTTTCAGGGTTAGGGGAATAAGGCCCATTATTATTACTGGTTTTGGCATATAGAATACAACACAGGTAGCTTGCCAGGCTCTGCCGTGTGGGCGGGATACTCTCAGTAGCTTGCCAGGCTCTCTGAGAGGGACAGAGGCTTCTAGGGCGGCCTTCAATTGCCCTTGCAAGTGCTGCCAGTCTACTAAATGCAAGCTTTTGGTCAACTGGCATGTTTTAATGATCTGCAGCACCTGTTGGTTCACTCTTCACAGGTTTGCACCATTGCCACTCCCTGCCTGTTAAGCGGTGAACCATATGACTCACACCATATTTGAACCCCATCAAATATTGTGTGGTAATTATGGAAAATGGGTAGGAAGTGTCTTATGATGTGTCTTCACAGCCTCACAGTCTGGAAAGTGGCCTGGAGCGTGACTGTGGTTGGGTGATGGGGGTCAGATGATGAGGAGATTATCTAGTGCCAGCAGAGAGTGGCTTACGGATGTGCCCCTTGGGTCACCAGAGATTGGGGGAAACAGGCAGCGGATCTCTGCTCCCAGGTCCCATTGATCCCACAGTCCAAGGTTGCAAAGTTCCACATTACCTGGATTCCATGGGACTTTGATCATGCATGAGGGTCGGTCCAGGCATCTAGAAAGCAGCCTGAAGCGTGGTGGCCGTTGGGTGGTGGAGGTCGGCTGACAAGGAGATTATCTGGCACCGGCAGAGAGTGGAAAGTCATGCAAAGACTGGAAAGGGAAGAAATTGGAATGAAGATAGATGGTCAGCAACTACACCACCAACTATACCACCTCTGCTTCGTTGATGACATCGTTCTAATAACACCAAACATTAGTCAAGCAGCATAAATGCTGGCTGATTTCAACCATGAGTGTGGAAAGGTCGGACTGCAGCTGAATCTCACCAAGACAATGTTCATGAAAAACAAACTAGTTCCTGACGTTCCATTCACTCTCAACAAAACGAACATCTCTGAATGCAGCAGTTATGTGTACCTAGGTTGAGAACTCAATGTGAGGAAAGACTTGGCACCAGAACTGAGCAGGAGGAAGAGAGCAGCATAGAACGCCTTCAAGAGCATCAAAGAAATTGCTAAGAGGACAAAGAAACTCTGGCTCCAGGCACATCTTTATGATGCCACTGTTACTCCTGAACTAACATATGCCTCAGAGACCTGGGCCCTGCAAAGACAGGATGAGAACACTATTCGGATCATCCAGAGAGGAATCAAAAGAGCTATGCTTGGAGTATCATGCTTCACTCAAGTGAGAGAAGGAATCCGGAGTTCCGACCTCCATCAACGATCGAAGATCAAGGACATTGCCTCATTTGCCAAGGTGTCGAAAATCAGATGGGCCAGACATGTAATTCGATTTGAAGACTACCACAGAACTAGTGCATTACCAACTGGATTCCAAAGGATGTCAAAAGAACACCTGGCCGCCCACCTATGAGATGGTCAGACTTCTTTGTCAATGTTCCTGGAGTGAGAAGACACCATTAGGCTACATTAGCATGCAACAGGGGGCAAATGGATTTTTTACCAATGCCCGCTTGAGCAAATCAACGAACAATGGGATGACAAGTGATTACAAACACACTGTCAAACAAACACACTGTCCTCCCATTGTTCATCGATTTGCTCGAACGGGCCCAGTAATGTCTCCATTTTGAAACTTGTTACTGTGTTTGGCATATCGAATACATCACGAGTAGCTTGCCAGGCTTTGCCATGCAGGTGAGATACTCTTGGTAGCTTGCCGGGATCTTCGAGAGGGGTGAAGGAATCAAACCCGGCTGGCTGTGCACAAGGCAAACGTCCTACCACTGTGCTAAGGCTAACCCTGAACAGTCCTTACTTTTGAGTAAAAAATACAAAAGATTGCAAATCGGTCATAATTTTTGCACTGAATTCTAACAAAAGACTTGCATTTTAAATTTGTATGTAGATAAATTTCAGTGTTAAATAATTATCAGCTAGTATAAACTCTACTTTAGCAATCACACTATTACTGTACTTAAGGGTTGTAAAACACTGATAAAATGGTATAAATTTAATGAAATAAAATTGAAAACTTTTTTTCTGAGTATTAATGACTAAAGTCAAGGTTAATACTTAGAAGCAGTTGATCAAATATAGAGAGTAATATATAGAGTAACAACAAGAGCAAAAATGCTTCTATTGAAGTTAAACGTAGCAAAGACAAATAACTTTATGTATTTGAAAAGAAATTAAAGATTTTGATAGGAAGAATAGATATGGAAGTTTGAAAGTTACATGCTATAAAACTAAACCAAAAAGAATGCTATGAATTTATGAAAATAAAGAAATGATGAGGAGAAGCTTAGCACAGATGATAAAGAACTTAGTTTATATCACACTACATTTAGGATTCTGGAAAATAATCAGGAAATGTAAATCTAATTTACTTTCTAGATGAGTCCTTTAATTATACCTTTAAAGCAGAATGTATAAGTGAACAAGACTTATGAGTTTATGAGTGAGAGGAGAGGTAAATGATGAATAATATATTATACATATATAATACTGTTTTTACAAAATAAATATAGATTTTAGTATGAACTATGCATATATAGGGCCTCCCGTTGATCGTCGATTTGCTCGAGCGGGTCCAGTAACGTCTCCATTGGAGACTTTGTTGTTACTGTGTCTGGCATATCGAATACTCTCGGTAGCTTGCCGGGCTCTCCTCCGCCCCTCTCGGAGAGCCCGGCAAGCTACCGAGAGTATTCGATATGCCAGACACAGTAACAACAAAGTCTCCAATGGAGACGTTACTGGGCCCGCTCGAGCAAATCGACGATCCACGGGAGGGCCTATATATGCATAGTTCATACTAAAATCTATATTTATTTTGTAAAAACAGTATTTTATTCACATTTATGCCATTTTAAGTTATTTCTTAATATTTGGTACATAGTTGAATAAAATCACTCGTTATTTAAGTAAAAAAAAAAAAACACTGTCATTCTTCCTATACCATAACCCACAATCTGACTGCTCATTAGACAACTAGAAATGTTTTCAAACATAGCACCAAATTCCTAACCTATTCTGTACAGCAATATGTAATCTCTAGTAAGTGAATGAGCTGTGTCATAGAGGACTAATGTGAGAATGCACATTATTATCTTATCCTTAAAAGCAATGCAGCCCTGGAACTTAGATAGTACAGTGTGTGTTGGGTATTGCATGCAGCTGACTGGGTTCAATCCCTGACACCACATACACTCCGCCAAGTTCCACCAGCAGTTATCCCTGAGCACAAAGGCAGGAATAAGCCCAAAATATAGCAAGCTTGGCCCCCAAACTGAAAAAGCAATGAAACCCATTTGGAATGTTTGAACCATTATTATCTGATACTCAGGGACACAGATACTTGTGCTGATGTTGCTGTGAAAACATAAGGAAGAAAATAAATGCACACTTTAACTGATAAAGTGTTACCTTTCAAATCTTACTACATACAAGGCAAATGCCTTACAGTTGCACCATCTATCTCGTTTACCTGAAATAGGTTCCATTTTAAAAGAACCATGTCCAGTTTACCACGTGAGAGTTAAAATTCCCTAACTTCATAGCATGGAGACATCAAAGAAATAATTAAATATTATTCTCTAGCGGTTTTCTCCCCTGATCTACGCGGGAAGGGAACGGAGGCCCAGCTCTGGGCAACAAAGCTGAACGGCTCCTCATTCCAACCAGGAGACGTTCCCAACTCCTCACCCAGTGCCAGGGACTCTGTCTGGAGCCACGGCCGCTAATGCGGCCGCAAAATACTTTCCCACTACATATGCCATAGGAACCATAAGCTACCTTCTTAGATGGAAACTTCTCTAGTTTAGCTCAGCCACTAGAAACACAGTAGCCAATAACTCATAAGCGTATCTTAACTCACACTGCATATCAAGCAGAATAGTAACAGTGAACGTGAAGGACTAAACCACAATTGTCACAATAGTAAAGCAATGCAAAAGCCCACCAAACGTTCTTATTGAAGAGTCTAGCCCAGATGACACCAACAATACTGTAGTGTTAGACAACCTCTCTGACAAGGAATTCAGAAGGGAGCTACTTAGGATGCTTAGGGAACTAAAAGAAACAATGGAAAGCAATGCCAATAGAAGACAAGAGCATTTGAAGGCAGAAATGAGGAAAATGCAATCAGAAATGTCAGACCTGAAAAATCTCGTAGGCGAATTGAAAAACTCAGTGGAAGGACTCAGCAGCAGAGTAACAGCTGCTGAGAACAGAATCAGTGAGCTCGAAGATGAAGTTCAGAGACTCTCCAGAAAAGAGCAGAAAATGGAAAAGAGACTCACAATTCGGGAACAGATGGCAAGAGAAGATCGTGATGAAGCCAAGAGGGATAACATAAGAATTATTGGAGTCCCAGAGGTACAGGAAGAAAACCTTGATGAAGAAGAAACTGTCAAAGACATCATTGCTACAACATTTCCAGAGCTGAAGAAAACTTGTGACCATATTCAGGAGAACCGAAGGGTACCAGCTAGAAGAAATCCGAATAAAAATACCCCAAGACACATTCTGATCAAAATGACCAAAACCTTAGACAGAGACAAAATTCTGAAAGCAGCAAGATCGAAGAAAGAAATCTCTTACAAAGGAGCATCCTTAAAATTCACAGCTGATTTTTCTGATGAAACCCTCATGGCCCGAAAACAGTGGTGGGACATAGTGAAAAAACTCAATGAAATAAATACCTCACCAAAAATACTTTACCCAGCGAGACTCTCATTCATAATAGAAGGAACAACACACAGTTTCACGGACAAACAACAGCTCAGGAACTTCATAGACTCAAAACCATGGTTACAAGAACAACTAAATGGGCTACTTTAAGGCAATAAAGGCCCCTCAAATACACCAAATATCAAAAGAACAATGGGACAAAATCCCATAACAATAATCTCTCTCAATGTCAATGGGCTAAACGCACCAATTAAAAGACATAGAGTGGCAGGATGGATTAGAAAATTGAACCCAACATTCTGCTGCCTGCAAAAAACACATCTCAATAGTCAAAGCAAACACAGACTCAGAGTCAAAGGCTGGAAAACAATCCTACAGGCAAACAGCGCCCATAAAAAAGCTGGGGTAGCCATCCTAATGTCAGACCACATCGATTTCAGAGTGAGGAAGGTCATAAGAGACAGTGAAGGCCATTTCTTATTGATCAAAGGATCTGTACAACAGGAAGAACTTACAGTAATAACTGTATATGCACCTAATGAGAGACCAGCAAAGTACTTAAAACAACTACTCATAGATTTGGAAAAAAACATCAATAGAAACACAATACTAGTGGGAGACCTCAACTCTGCTTTGTCACCTCTTGATAGATCAACCAGACTCAAGCTTAGCAAGAACATACTTCATCTGAGGGAAACAATGGAAGAAAGGGACTTAGTAGATATATACAGGACACTTCATCCACAAAAAGCTGAATACACATTCTTCTCAAGCGTACATTGAACATTCACCAAGATAGAACACATGCTGAGCCACAAAACATGCCTCCAAAAAATTAAGAAGATAGAGATTGTATCGGCAATCTTCTCAGACCATAATGCGCTGAAATTAGAAGTAAATCACACACAAAAACAGAAAACTAAATCAAACACCTGGAAATTAAACAGTGCTCTATTGACCAACGAGTGGCTTAGACAGGAAATCAAAGAGGAAATCAAAAGATTCCTAGAAACGAATGAAAATGAGAACACGAGTTACCAAAACTTATGGGACACAGCAAAGGCTGTGTTAAGAGGAAAGTTTATAGCTCTACAAGCATTCCTCAGGAAGGAGGAGCGAGCACACATAAGTAACCTAACCTCACAGCTTAAGAGCTTGGAGAAGAACCAAAAAAAGGAGCACAACCCGAACAGGAGAAAGGAAATAATAAAACTCAGAGCAGAGATTAACGAGATGGAAACCCAAAAAACAATCTGAAAGATCAATGAAACCAAGAGCTGGTTCTTCGAGAAAATTGACAAGATCGATAAGCCTCTAGCAAAACTCACAAAGAAAGGGAGAGAGAAAACCCTAATAAACCGAATCAGAAATGAAAAGGGGGTCATTACAACAGAAACTACATAAATTCAAAGGATCCTCAGGGAGTACTTTGAGAAAATGTAATCCACGGAACATCAAAACCTCGAGGAAATGGATAAATTCCTAGACTCCTACAGACTCCCAAGGCTGAACCAAGAAGACCTGGAATACCTGAACAGACCTATCACCATCAAGGAAATTGAAATGGTAATAAAAAGTCTCCCCAAGCACAAAAGTCCTGGCCCGGATGGATTCACTAGTGAATTCTTCCAAATCTTTAAAGAGGACTTACTCCCAATGCTCTTTAAGCTTTTCCACGAAATTGAAATATCAAAAACACTTCCGAACAGTTTCTACGAAGCAAATATCACACTGATACCAAAAGCAGACAGAGATACCACAAAGAAAGAGAATTACACACCGATATCCCTGATGAACACAGATGCAAAGATCCTCAACAAACTACTAGCAAATAGAATCCAACTACTCATCAAAAAGATCATACACCATGACCAAGTAGGATTCATCCCAGGGATGCAAGGATGTTTCAACATTCAGGAAATCAATCAACATAATCCATCATATCAACAAAAGAAAAGATAAAAAGCATATGATTATATCAATAGATGCAGAGAAAGCATTTGACAAGATCCAGCACCCCTTTATGATGAAAACCCTAGCCAAAATGGGTATAGAGGGGACCTTCCTCAACATAATTAAAGCCATCTACCACAAGCCTACAGCAAGCATCATCCTCAATGGGGAAAAACTGAGAGCCTTCCCTCTAAGATCAGGGACGAGACAAGGATGCCCACTCTTTCCACTGCTGTTCAATTTAGTACTGGAAGTACTTGCAATAGCGATTAGGCAGGAAAAAGATATTAAGGGCATTCAGGTAGGAAAGGAAGAAATCAAGCTCTCACTATTCGCAGATGATATGATACTATACTTAGAGAACCCAATAACCTCCACCAAAAAACTCCTAGAAACAATAGACTCGTATAGTAAAGTTGCAGGCTATAAAATCAATCCCCAAAAGTCCATGGCTTTCCTATATGCAAACAGTGAGAGAGAAGAAAGCAACATGAAAAAAAACAATCCCGTTCACAATTGTGCCCCAGAAAATCAAGTACTTAGGAATCAGCTTAACTAAGGAAGTAAAGGACCTATACAAAGAAAACTACAAAACGCTACTTCAGGAAACAAAAGAGGACATGAGGAAATGGAAAGATATCCCCTGCTCATGGGTCGAGAAACTTAACATTGTCAAAATGGCAACACTACCGAAAGCATTGTATAAATTCAATGCAATCCCTATAAGGATACCCATGACATTCTTTAAAGAAATGGAGCAAACACTGCTGAAATTTATATGGAACAATAAGCCCCCACGAATAGCTAAAGCAATTCTTGGGAAAAAGAAAATGGGAGGAATCAACCTCCCGAACTTCAAACTGTACTACAAAGCAGTAATAATTAAAACAGCATGGTACTGGAACAAAGGCAGAACTGCAGACCAATGGAACAGGGTTGAATACACTGACATCTCCCCTCAATCATATGATCATCTAATCTTTGATAAAGGTGCAAGTAATGTGAAGTGGAGTAAGGAAAGCCTCTTTAACAAAATGTGCTGGCCTCGCTGGACGGCTACATGCAAAAAAATGGGCTCAGAACTCTGCCTAACACCATGTACAAAAGTAAAATCAAAATGGATTAAAGACCTCAACATCAGACCAGAAACCATAAGGTACATTGAAGACAAAGTTGGCAAAACCCTCCATGACATTGAAGCTAATGGTATCTTCAAAGATGCCACGCCACTGGCCGAGCAATTAAAAACAGAGATAGATAAATGGGACTATCTTAAACTAAGAAGCTTCTGCATCTCCAAAGAAACAGTGACCAAAATACAAAGACAGTCTACAGAATGGGAAAGGATATTCACCACATACACATCTGACAAGGGGTTGATATCCAGGATATACAAAATACTGGTTAAACTCCACAAGAAGAAAACATCCAACCCCATCCAAAAATGGGGCAATGAAATGAACAGAAACTTTCTCAAAGAAGAAATCCGAATGGTAAAAAAGCACATGAGAAAATGCTCTACATCATTAATCATCAGGGAGATGCAGATCAAAACCATAATGAGCTACCATCTCACACCTCAGAGACTGGTCCACATTCAAAAGAACCAAAGCAACCAATGCTGGCGTGGATGTGGCGAGAAAGGGACACTCCTTCACTGTTGGTGGGAATGTCCACTGGTTCAGCCCTTCTGGAAAACAGTATGGACGATTCTCAAAAAATTAGAAATTGAGCTCCCATTTGACCCAGCAATACCACTCCTGGGAATATATCCCAGAGAGGCAAAAATGTATAGTCGAAGTGACATCTGCACTTGTTTGTTCATTGCAGCACTCTTTCCAATAGCCAGAAACTGGAAGAAACCTAAGTGCCCAAGAACAGATGACTGGTTAAAGAAACTTTGGTACATCTACACAATGGAGTACTGTGTAGCTCTTAGAAAAGATGAAGTCATGAAATTTACATACAAGTGGTACAACATGGAGAGTATCATGCTAAGCGAAATGAGTCAGAAAGAGAGGGATAGACATAGAAAGATTGCATTCATCTGGGGGATATAAAGTAACAAAATATGAGATTAACACCCAAGAATAGCTGAGATCAGCACCAGGAGGATTACTCCATAGCATAGAGGCCAGCCAGGCATTCTAGGGGAAAGGGCAGCTCAAATAGAGAAGGGAGCACCAATTAAAGGGTGTTTGGAGGATCCTCCCAGGAGGGGAGATGCATGTCGAAAGTAGACTATGGACTGAACATGTTTGCCACTCAATGCCTCTTTTGCAGACCACAACACCCAAAAGGAGAGAGAGAACACAAGGGATTGCTCTGTCACAGAGGCAGGGGGGGATGGGGGATGGGGGTGGGGGGGATATTATCCATGGTGGTGGAAAATGGGCACTGGTGGAGGGATGGGTATCTGATCATTGTATAATCGAAACCCAAGCACAAAAAATTGTAAATCTACAACTGTACCTCATGGTGTTTCACTAAAAAAAAAATATATATATATATATATTATTCTCTAAATTAAATGAAGTGAATTATAAGATGATACGCACATTTTACTATTGTTAAGTATATTATAGAAGAAATACATGACACTAAGTTCATTAGAAACATAGTACGCCTCCTTTGTGAACCCAGCTTAGAAAGCACCATGATGCTTCCGGTTCTTTGTTTATGTTGTACAAGTCAAAGAGCAAAAAACCCCTAACACGAAGCACTGACCTGAGGAAAGAATGTACAGTCTACCCCATTTTCTGCTTACTCTGAGTTCCTAAGCTCCCCAATTCCTGCATCTCTTTATTTTCTCCACTGTGAACAGCGACAATAAAATGTTCAGCAGGGAGGTTAGGGGGAGGCTGGAGTGATAGTATAGCAGGTATGGTGTTTGTTTTGCATGCAGCTGACCTGGGTTCCATCCCCAGAATCCATATAGTTTCCCAAGCACTGCCAGGAGAAATTCTTGAGTGCAAAGGAAGAGTAACCCCAAAGCATCACGAGATGGGAGGAGAAGGAGGAGGAGGAGGAGGAGGAGGACGACGACGACGACGACGACGACGACGACGACGACGACGATGACGATGATGACGAGGACGAGGATGAGGAGAAGGAGAAGTCAAGAGAAGGGAAGGGAAGGGAAGGGAAGGGAAGGGAAGGGAAGGGAAGGGAAGGGAAGAGGAAAGGAGGGGAGGGGGAAGGAAAGGCGAGGCGAAGGGAGGAGGAGGGGGAAAGAAGGGGAGGGAGAGGGGTGGGGAGGGGGAGAGGTACTGAGGTCACAAGGAATAAAGATGCCACTATTTCTGTAGTGAAAATGCTTCATAGAGTTGCTGCTGGAATGACAGGAGCACTGACACAGAAACATCTCTCTGTGTTCCTCCATGATTTGTTAACAGAGATGGCACTTAAAGTCCTGGAATGTTACACAAAACTAGCACAAACTATTGAAAAATATGACAAAGCAGATAAGACTCCATTGGATGGAAAATGAATTTTCCTTTTAACGCCAATATCTGCCCCTCCTGATAACTCATGCTGTCAACTTAGAAATGAACAAAACACAGTGGGTAGTGTGTTTGCCTTGCACGCAACCAACATGGCCAACCTGAGTTTGAGTTTGATTCCTCCACCCCCTCAGAGAGCCCAGCAAGCTACAGAGAGTATCTCACCTGCACGGCAAAGCCTGGCAAGCTCCCTGTGACATATTCGATATGCCAACAACAAAGTCTCACAATGGAGACGTTGCTGGGCCCGCTCGAGAAAATTGATGAACAAGACAGGCACTTTTTTGTGGCCATCTCTCTCTTGGCATTCCTCGCACAATCATGGAGGTGCTGAACCAGTGGATTGTATTCCTCGTCAATGTTGTCAACAACAGTATCTTCCCATGTTGCAGCAATAGTGCCAAAGAGCTCCCAGTTGGTGGTCGTTCTGGGAGTTCTCTTCTTAAGCTTTGCAGCCCTTTCTCCCTGCTTTGTGAAGTAGAATTTTGCACAAAGGAGACGGTGGTCCGATCCCATTTGGAATTTTGGGACAACAGCGACATCGGTCAGGCAAAACTGTCGACTGAATATGATGTGGTCTATTTCATTGTGGAACCGTCTGCTGGGAGACTCCCATGTCTATTTTTATTTTTCTATATTTATTTTTATTTTTCTATTTTTATAGGGAAAAAATTCCAAACAGCATAAAATACCATGACAATAAGCATAAGTGAATTCTTTCCCCTTAGAAGTTTAATAAAATGAAATATAATTTATGTAGAATATTTATGCAGGACTTTTTTAAAGTTCTGCTATTTTCTTGGGAGAACTGAAAAGCATAGCGTTTCATAACTTTTTCTCTTCTGCAAAATTACCCTACAACAAACATTCCTCTGTACCTTTACTCTGTAAACCATCAGTGCTTTAAAACTGAGCTGCTCTCAAATTCCCATTATGATTAACTCTCCTATCCAGTCTACGGAGTACTTAATGGTTACTTTATCTCTCTCTTGGTATTAATGTAACTTAAGGGAAAAACTGATGTTATAGTTGCAGAAAATTCACAATAAAAATCAGAGTTCAAGTAAGAAAATTAAGCCAAGATAAAGAAGCATTATATAGCTCACTATATTCAAAGGGACATATCATATTGTTATTTAACAGTTTGGGGAAACATGTTTTGTCTCTGCTACATATCCAGTATAGGGAAATCTGTAATTAACATATGGGATGAATAATTTAAATTAAGATTACATAATGAGGTGATTATCTGAGCCATTAATAGATATCAATTAGCTTCTCTCCTAATGAGCAATTTTTTCCGTATAGAATAGCTTGTCTTTTATTCCCTATTATAGACATTGCATATATTATTTTTTTATTGATTCACCGTAAGCTACAGCTACAAAACTTTCATGTTTGAGTTTCAGTCATACAATGATCGAACACCTGTTCCCTCTGCCAGTACACATTCTCCACCACCAATGTCCCCAGTATTCCTCCCCCCACCCTTGTTCTAACTCACCCCTCCTCCTGCCTCTGTGGCAGACAAGTTCCTTCTTACTCTCTCTCTCTATTTGGGTATTATGGTTTGCAGTACAGATAGTGGAGGCCATCATGTTTGGTCCTTTATTTACTTTCAGCACATATTCCCATCCTGAATGATCCCTCCAACCATCAGTGAATAACCTTTCCCATTCCATAGGCTGATTTGTATCCTGGTCACTGTTCCTTTTGAGGTGCAGAAGCTTCTTAGTTTAAGATAGTCCCATTTGTTTATCTTTGCTTCCACTTGCTTGGTCAATGGCGTTTCATCTTTGAAGATACCTTTAGCTTCAATGTTGTAAAGGTTTTTGTTGACATTTTCTTCAATATACCTTATGGATTCTGGTCTGATGTTGAGGTCTTTAATCCATTATGATCTGACTTTTGTGCATGGTGTTAGGTAAAGATCTGAGCCTTTTTCTTTTTCTTTTTTTTTTTGCATGTAGCTGTCCAGTTTTGCCAACACCATTTGTTAAAGAGGCTTTCCTTGTCCACTTATATTTCTTGCTCCCTTATCAAAGATTAAATGATCATATATTTGAGGTTTGGTGTAGGTATATTCAACCCTATGCCATTTGTCTGCAGATCTGTCTTTGTTCCAATACCATGCTCTATTATTACTGCTTTGTAGTACAGCTTGAGGTTGAGGAAAGTGATGCCACCCGTCTTTACCCGCCCCCAAGAATTGCTTTAGCTATTCAAATTTTTAAAGAAAGCTTGTGTTAGAAAGCCAGTGGTAAAAATAGAGCATCAGTGCATTATGACAAATGCAGCTAGCTTTTCCCATAAGTAGAACAGATTTAAAGACATTAAAGAGCTAATTTGTGTCAATGTTAGGATGAACATAGTTTCCAGAGAAAGGGAATCCCTAACATTTGATGGCAAAGAGTTCTGGTTGATACCAAGTTATCTAAAATTGTAGTCCCACTCCTCTACCTGTTTTGCTCTTGGGTTTCAATTTCCTGCTGTGTAACCTGGGAATATAATTACCTGTTCACAGAAGGAGCTTGTGAAGAATAGATGAATTAATACGCAAAGTCTCTGCTACATCATAAACGTTCATTAAACATTAAAGAAATAACTGCTACTGTTTTTTTCACTGAAATTTATTTAGAGGTTAAAAGAATTAAGTGGGGGAAAATGCTATAGTCAGAAAGCTAAGTGGATGGCTGCAGTGTTTTACATCGTTACCTGTTAAGAATTTAAAAAATGTTTTTCAAAATTATTATTAATTTATATTGCCACGTTTTCTATGTTTCATAGTACCCAGAACTAGTATAATACATATATGTGATATATAAACACTAATGAGGAGTGATTCATCTTTTCGTACTAAAAATGCCTTGTTATGCAGTTCGCTGCAATATGAATAAGATTATGCAAAGTAAGTTAAAGGGAGAAAGACATGTCATATAATTTCACTCATCTGTGGAATGTAGAGGGAAAAGACAGCATAAAACAATGAAAATCCCTTGGTTTTGGATTACCAAACTTAAAAACAAACACAGGGTTGGGGCAGGGTGGGGAGGTGGGGCCCTGCGTGGGGGGGGATGGGGGGGGATGAAGATTATACTAGAGGTGACACAGGAACAGTGGTGAAGGGTCCTGGGCACTTTCTTGGTGGGGTGGTAATACTGTACATTACCACCATACACTTAAACACTATTGTAATATGTTACCTAAACTATAATATAAAGAATTAAGAGAAAATTGTTGAGTGAGAGTTAATGTGTTACTTTACAATGTCCTGGTCTCTGGTTTAAGAATTAAGGCGATGAGTAAGTGGATAAACCTGAATTATAAACCTAACCAGTCAAGAAGTTTTCACGGTGGTCACTAAACCACTAACAGTTTGAAAGGTTTGAAAGCAACCTTGATGAGTATATTTACGCGATAGAAATCAGTAAAGACTATAGACACTAGGGTCTTTTTTTCTTCCCCTATAAAGTCAGATTACCAGCATATATACAGTCTATGTGCCCTGTACAGCATCTGTTAAGAAATGAGGACGTTTAAAAAGTTTGCTCTTGTGAAAGGATATTTCCATCATATCTAAATAATTTTTGTAAACAGTTCTCTGATGGTTATACAATACTGCTATAATTTTGATTATTCTTTTTTCACAATTTGAAACCTGAAGCAGTGATGCACCATAATTGACTATCAGCAAAAACTACCATGAAAAAAACTGCTGAAATTCAGGTTTCCTGATTCACCACAAGATATGATCTACCCTGATTTTGAGATACAGAACCAAATTTTTTTTATTTTAGCAATCTGGAAGTTCCACGTAATTTTAAGAAATTCCACGTGTTTCTTAAATTAAAAAAGGAAGAACTATTCAAAATAAACATTCCAGGGGTGCAGTGCTGCCAGCAGGTCAACCTGTACCCTCAGGGCAAATGCATCAGCAGCCTGATGATGACATCAGTCTTCCTGATACCCCCAAATTGCTGCTATGCCTCTATCCAAATCCCAACAACTCGGGACCAATTTTCCCAAGAAATTAAATGACCAAAAGTTAGGTATGTAGGATCCATGCCCGCAAATCGCTCCAGCACAGCTAAACAAGCTCATTTATCAGCCTTGATGCAGAGACCAGTAAATAAATCTCAAAACAGATTAAAAGTACATTAATCTTGTACCCCTCGGAAGGCTGAACAGACCAGGATAAATCAGGAGGTGGGAAATGGGGGCGGTCAGCCTAATGATTGCCCAAGCAGAGACCCCGATAGTCTATTGTTTCCACAATCCAAAATCACTGCCATGTCCCTGTCCAGACTCCAGCACAAAGCTACTCCAGCTTTACCTTCTGATAAAAATACTGAATACCCTGAACAAACACAATGACCTCTTAGTACCTTTATTGCAAACCATAGCACTATAGGCTCTCCGAGAGGGATGGAGGAATAGAACCCAGGTCTGCCGCATGCAAAGCAAATGCCCAACCTGCTGTGCTATCGCTCCAGCCATTGCAAACCATAATGTACAAAAAGAGAGAGCGAAAGAAGAAATGAGTCTACCATAGAGGCAGGTTGGGGGTGGGGTGTTGGGGGATGGTGGAAGAAAAACTGGGGACATTGCTGATGGGATATGTACACTGATGGAGAGATGGGTGTTGGATCATTGTGTGACAAATCCAATCATGAACAGCTTTGTAATGGTCTATCCATGGATATTCAATATCAAAAAATTTAAGGATAAAATAAATATTCCACATATCTCTCTGCCGAGTTGAGAGTGAGTAGAAACTTAGACATGACAAATACTTTCTGCAGATTCCTTTATTTGTCAGCATTAGGTTAATCCTATGTTGGTTGCCTTTGAGTGTGAAAAGAATATTTAAATTATGAAACATAAACTTTTCTCTAATGAAGTTATTATTATAATTAACTATACTTAATCACTTAACTTAACTAAACAAATCTAAGTAATGCTTTAGCCTGTACTACAAAGCAGTAGTAATGAAAACATCATGGTATTGGGCTAGAAACAGGCCTACAGACCAATGGAACAGAGTTGAACATTCTGTCACAAACTCAAAAATATGATCACTTAATCTTAGATAAAGGAGCAAGAAATGTGAAGTGGAACAAGGAAAGCCTCTTCAACAAGTGGAGCTGGGAAAACTGTATAGCTCCCTGCAAAAAAAAAAAAAATGAACTCTGACCTCTGTCTAACACCAGGCACAAAAATCAGATCAAAGTGCATTAAAGACCTCAATATCAGACCTGAATCCATAAGGCACATGGAGAGGAAAGTAGGCAGAACCTTCCATGAAATTGTAGCTAAAAGCATCTTTAAGGATGAAATACCACTGACCAAGCAAGTGGAAACAAACATAAACAAATAGGACTACATTAAACTAAGAAACTTCTGCACATTAAAAGAAAGTTTCCAAAATACAGAGAGATCCCAGAGAATGGGAAAGAATATTTACCCAATACCCATGTGATAAGGTATTAATATCCCGGACATACAAGACCCTAGTAGAATTGTACAATTAAAAAACCCCCCCAACCCAACCCAATCAAAAAATCACAATCACAATCACAACCATCCTGTTATTTGTTGAATGCCTCGAGCAGGCCCCAGTAACGTCTCTTCATCCTAGCCCTGAGATTATTTTTTTAAAAAGTGCCATATTCAAGGCTCTTTCAGAGTTAGGAGAATGAGACCCTTCATTGTTACTGGTATTTGGCATATTGGGTACGCCACGGGGAGTTTGCCAGACTCTGCCGTGTGGACAGGCTACATTCGGTAGCCTGCCAGTTTGTCCAAAGTAGGAATGAGATGATAATATGTCGCGTGGCCGCATTCGTGCTTCCGGGAGCTGGGTTTTATAGTCTCTGAATTTAAAAAATAAAAAAATGGGGAGAAGAAATCAACAGAAATTTCCTAAAAAAAAAAATACAAGTGACCAAAAGACACATGAAAAAATGCTCTACATTGCTAATCATCAGGGTGATGCAAATCAAAACAAGAGATCATCTCACACCACAGAGACTGACACACATTCAAAAGAACAAAAGCAACCAGTGTTGGCATGGATGTGGGGAGAAAGGGATGCTCTTTCACTGTTCATGGTAATGCCGACTGGTCCAGTCATTCTAGAAAACAATATAGACATTCCTTCAAAAACTAGAAATTGAGCTTTCATACAACCCCAAAAGATCACTTCTGGGAATATATCCCAAGGATGCAAAAAAGCACAGTAGAAATGACATCTGTATCTGTATATTCATTGTAGCACTGTTCACAATAACCAGAATCTGGAAACAACCCAAATGTCCCAGAACAGAGGACTGGTTAAAAAAACTTTGGTACATCTACACAGTGGAATATTACGCAACTGTTAGAAAAGATGAAGTTATGAAATTTGTTTATAAGTAGATGGTCATGAAGAGTATCATGCTAAGTGAAATGAGTTAGAAAGAGAGGGACAGACCTAGAATGACTGCACTCATTTGTGTATATAAAATAGCAATATGAGACTGACACCCAAGGACAATAGACATAAGGGCCAGAAATGTTGCTCCATAGTTAGAAGCCTGTCTCATGAGCTGGGGGAGAAGGCAGTTGGAATAGAGAGGGGATCACTATGCCAATGATGGTTGGAGGAATCATTCGGGATGGGAGATGTGTGCTGAAAGGACCAAACGTGATAGCCTCTCAGTATCTATATTGTAAACCATAATGTCCAAAATTAGAGGGAGTATGCGGGAATTTTTCTGTCATAGAGGCAGGGGGAGGGTTGGAAAGTGGGGGAGGGGGTAATATTGGGGACATTGGTGGTGGAGAATGTGCACTGGTGGAGGGATAGGTGTTCAATCATTGTATGCCTGAAACTCAAACATGAAAGTTCTGTAACTGTGTCTCACAATGATTCAATTTAAAAAAAAAAAGAATGCTTTCAGAGAAAAATAACAAAAATTTGCTTAGGCCTACACTTAGATACTGAATTTCTTCAGCAGAGCAAATGAATATTGAGGTCTTTTTCTCAGGAGGTGTCAGACACCCAACATGCAGAATGGCAAAGCAAGGACCTCCTTCTCCAAAGTTCCCCAGCTTTCAGAATATCATTCTAATGGCACTTCTGGTAGCAATAAGAAGAGTACACTGGAGTGAGACCACTTTAATTTCCTTTCTCAAACCTAAATTGGTCAAACCATTCCCAATCTGATAAAAGCAACAGAGGTTAAAAATTAATAGCAAAATGGATTGAAGCCTGGGGCTTTCCTTTCTCTTTCACCACTTTTCTTAGTCATTTCTGAGATCCCAATGGATAAATCGCTGACAGGGAAATTACTGAGAAAATATTCCACTTGTGCTCTCTCAAGTTCCATGACACTCTGTTGTATGTAACACAATTAACAAAAATCGAGCAAACATCCAAACTCATAAACTGAATGGATCGAGATATAGGTATTGCATCATCCAGAAAATCCCTTTAGAAATTGAAGAAGAGCACTGTTATTTTCTAATTGTATTTCTACAGACGTTGCTAAGCGAACTGTCTGTATATAAGACAATTTAGACAGGAAACAGGACCCGCTGTCCTCACAGACCTTAGTATCTTAGAGGAAACCAAGATGTTCTGGCATAATGAGAATCACAGTTATTATTAACAGGAACACAGACACTTTGGCAACCTAGTGATCAGGAAAGCTCACCGGGGAAGTGCAAAAAAAAAAAGAAGTCAAATGAGTGGGTATACCAGGCATAAAGAGAAAGCTTTCCTAAGGGATGACAAAAACAAACATTAAAATAAATCAATACGTTTCCATGGTTTCCACTGAAGTCTTTGTGTTCCCATCTAGAAGACCACTTAGATGTAATAACCAAAGGATTCATGTGAGATTAGGAGTAAATCCTTACTTTATGTCAGTATAGTGAAAAAGATGGTTATTATAATTAGAGTGGGGAAAGTGAAGTTTCTGGAAATGGAGAGCTTAGGAGCAGACCATAGAAAATCACCAAATGTTTTTAGCAAGAGTAGGAGAGATATGCTTTGCTTGCTTTTTTTTAAAAAAAAAAGAGCATTTTAGAAAAGGTATGGAGTATAAATTGAAAGGTAAAGTTATTTTAATAAAAATTTTCTTAAATATTTAAAACATTAACTTAAATATTTTCTACTCAATATAGCAAACAATTAACCCAGAAGGATAGCTAGAAGGGTATACTTCTGACAATGCAAAATTTAAAAGCACAGTTAGTCAACATTTAATGCCATGCAACTGCATTTTTGAGGAGTACAAAGTTTTATTTAGAGCAATTGTCCCAGCTTCAAGTCAAATAAACTATAATTGTCCTGTTACCATCACACTATAAATATTTTAAGTACACAGACACATACACACTGATATTTACACGGACACACACACATAAAGACATACAGACATACACACACACAAATGAACACAAAGAAACAGATATTTACCTGGACACACAGACTCATGCACATACACAGAGACATACAAACAGACATTTATAGACAGGTATACATTCATATAGAAACACAAACTCACCACATAGACAACACACACATATGTACAGACATATAGATAGATACATACAAAATAACAGACATATTCACAGACTGCACGGCAGAGCCTGGCAAGCTACCCGTGGCGTATTCTATATGCCAAAAACAGTAACAATAACAGGTCTCATTCCCCTGACCCTGAAAGAGCCTCCAATACTGTTTGGAAAGATGAGTAAGGAGAGGCTGCTAAAATCTCAGGACTGGGACAAATGGAGACGTTACTGGTGCCCGCTCAAGTAAAACGATGAACAACGTGATGACAGTGATACAGGGATACCAAAGCAATAACTCCAAACAACGCTGAAATCCTATATCTATATACTTATATCTATAATCAATTTTCCATTGCTCCACCAAAAAAATCTCTACAATGTCATTAAAACCCTGGCTATCATTTTCTTCTGCTTTGCATGTTGCTATGAAGATAATACTCTTAATTCTGTAAATCTGGGATAAAATTCACTTCATTATTTCTAATCAACATGAGAGGAGCTAGAGAGAAATAGTGTGTTGGGTACTTGCCTTGCACATAGTAGGCCAATCGCCAGCATCCTATTCATGTGGGATGCTCTCCAGAACACTGTCAGGCATGATCCCTGACTTCAGAGCCTAAGCACCACTGGATATGAAAGTCAAAAGAAAACAGGAGAGGTTATAAGTAATTTTTTTCAAAGAAGAACATCAACATATATAATAAAGTCTAGGTATTTCCCTAAGGAATTCCCAAAAAGTTAAAGTTCATTTCTAATGGCTATCAAATTGCTGATGGTTTTCAAATTTTGAATAAAAAGTAAGTCAACAGAATTGCTTCTGAAATTACTATGAAGGGCTGAGGAAAACCATGGTTGTTCAGATTGTTGTTTTGGAAGCCATGGTGACTGGAAGCCTTGCATTTTAAACAATCTTAATGTGAAAATCATCTTTTGGCTTTATGAACCCAATTCTACTCTTGACAACATAGCAGATGATTCTGATCCTTTTCATTTTTTTTACTTATAAATGAGATGAGAGACTAATTTAGAAAATTCAATCTTAAACTTTTTGAACCAAGGTATCCAGGAAAATGATGTCTGCCTACCATTTACAAAAAAAAAAATTAAACATATTCTAAGAGCTTGCCAGGCTCTGCTGTGCTGGCGAGATACTCTTGGTAGCTTGCTGGGCTCTCCGAGAGGGGCAGAGGAATCAAACCCGGGTGTACCGCATGCAAGACAAATGCTCTACCACTGTGCTATTGCTCCAGCCCGTTTTCATACATGGTAATATAAAATATGAAAAAAAAGAATTAATTCTACTTATTTTATCTTTCATCTGCAACTGTCAGATCCTTATAGTTTTTTAGCAATGACAATTCTCTGACACCAGCTGGGTGTGCTACAATTTAACTCAAGTCCAGTACCATCTACAGAAGATAACATCAAAACCTTCACATTTAAGGCTCAATCTTAAATAACAGGACCATGAGTCCAGGCAGTCGTCTAGACTTCTAACCAATAGGCAACAGATAGGAGTAGCCCTCCACTCCTCTCCATGACTCCCTACACCCCCTCATAATATTTTCAAGTTCCTAACTCACTAGATCACAGAACTCAGAGAAATGCTTTCTACTTACTAGAACATTGATTCGTTTAAAAGGACATGTAAGTGGTAATTGTAGCACTGTCCTCCCGTTGTTCATCGATTTGCTTGAGTGGACACCAGTAACGTCTCCATTGTGAGACTTATTGTTACATATCAAATATGCCACGGGGAGCTTGCCAGGCTCTGCTGTGCTGGCGAGATACTCTTGGTAGCTTGCTGGGCTCTCCGAGAGGGGCAGAGGAATCAAACCCGGGTGTACCGCATGCAAGACAAATGCTCTACCACTGTGCTATTGCTCCAGCCCGTTTTCATACATGGTAATATAAAATGATATGTTGATTTATATATTTAGGGACAGACAGATGGAAAAGATAAATAAGGCAAGGTATGTGGAAGGTACAGGGAACCCATGCTGTCTTGGAGCTTGCAAAAATCTCCGAGTCTCCTCATGTTCACCACCCTACTGAAATCATCCCTTGGGAGGTCATGGAATATTCATTACCCTAGGCACGGTTGATCAGATAGCTGGTTACTGGCGACTGATTCAATTTCTAGGCCCTCTTCTATTCTCAGAAGTCAGGGAGGATGAGATTGAAATTTCAATATTCAACTCAACTGGCTGATTCTTCTGGAAACCAGCACCCCACCCTTAGGAGACCTAGGTGCTTTCCAAAAGTCACCTAATTAACCTTAAAGACACTTTTATCTTTCTCATTACAGGACATTCCAAGGGTTTAGAAAATCTGCGACAGAATTAAGGCAAAGGGCAAAATCACAATTCAGACTACACTTTTAGTAAAGGTTCAGTCACTGGGTTTTTGGTTTTTGTTTTGGTTTGTTTGGGGGCTACACTGAGCCCAGGTCAGTTGCAGGCAAGGCAAATGCTCTACCCTCTGTACCATGACTCCAGCCCCCCAAACACTAGATTAGAAAAAAAATCATCTGTAAGACTGTCCACATCCTTAGCATAATTTTAATCAGTTTTGTTTGTCATAGTTTAAGTGACTAAACTGTTACCTATTCCTTTAAGATCCTCGGACTACTAGACTTCAGATTACGGGTAAGTGATAATGAAGGGTGGCAAAGTGGGAAAGCACCAGTCTGAACTGTTGAGTTGAATTATTCAAATAATGATGTTCCAAATAATGTTGAAGTGATTGTCTTCTTAAAACCCAACTTTAATCCTTATTGGATTAAGACTGAATTTTATACTGTAAAATTACATCTTTTCTATTTACATGTTTTACTGCATATCCCTGAGTCTCTCTTTCTAATAAAGGCTGTTTGACCATTTACTCCTATGTTTTGCTTGGGAGAGGGGTAACCATAGCAAAATATATGGTCCTATTGAATATATCTATGCCTTTGTTGTTCTTCTTTAAACTAGTGTATTTCTTTTTAAGTCCTGTCCATTGAATAAATTCTCAAATTTCTTCAACACACAGGGCTTGAAAGTTCACCCTCCTCGACTTACCCCATCCCTAAAAAAAAAAAAAAAAAAAAAAAAAAAAAAGCTATGGCATCCGTGAAGACCAGTGATACGGTAGCACTGTAGCATTGTCATTCCATTATTCATTGATTTGCTCAAGCCAGCACCAGTAACATCTCCATTCGTCCCTGTCGCATGCTAGTGTAGCCCACTGGTGTCTGCTCATTCCAGGAACACGAAGTGAGACTTCTTGTTACTGTTTTTGGTATGTTGATTATGTCACAGATAGCTTGCCAGGCTCTGCCTTGCAGGTGGGATACTCTCAGTAGCTTCCCGGGCTCTCCAAGAGGGATGAAAGAATCAACCCGGGTTGGCCCTACCTGCTGTGCCACCCAGTAACACAACATCTGTTAATACTCTTAAGAATTTTTGCTTTTTCATTCACAGCTCAATTTACTTTAAGTCAAAAGAGACCCCAAAAGACCACTTACAGAAAAGGAATAGAGGAGCTCAGAATTTCAGGTGGGAACTTTACCAATAACACAAAACAGTATGGCAAAGACTGATGCTCCCATAGACATCCTTAAGAACCATGAAATTATGACATGATGGTCCAGTTGGTCCATTACAGCTTCAGAGTTGAATCCAATCTCAAAAAAACAAGGATTGTGGGTCATTCTTAAGTATTATCTCCTAGTTCTCCATCATTGGTATCCTTCAGAGCATCACATTATCTACCCAGCCTAAGAGCTGAGACTATGTGTTAAATTTTAGAATATTTTTTTGGAAGTTTTGTGTGCCCTAAGCTTTCTTCTTCCACTTTCTCATGGCAACTACTCACTTTTACAAAGCAAACATCTAACAATTTGTAACTAAATTGGACTATACTATAAAATCCTGAGGGTGGGTATACTGGGCCTATATTTCAGTGACTAGCACAATGCCTTGAACACAACAGGTTCACCAAAAAAAGTTGAATGAATTAATTATTTTCAGCTTAAATGTAACATTTAAAGAACATGGACTTAGTTCTTGTTTACTTAAATCAAGTGTCAAAGTGAAAAAAGGTTTTACATTTTTAAAAACTACTTTAACAGTTCACAAATATAAAAGCCTATAGGATTCACACAGAGTATAGCGAGCAAAGCCAGGGTGCATGTAAGAAGTACAAGAGCTCAAACACTTGGATTAGAAAAATATGTGAATGGTGAGGAACATGGGAAAGAGGAGCACGAATCTTATCTAATCAGGACAGTTCTTGCCATATAGGAATGGCAAACCAATGTCACCAAATCTTTTTGAGTTTCATGAAAAGGCTAAAATCAAGGTTATAATATAAAATCAACACTAAAACATTGATATTTAACTCAAAAGAGAAGTTCTCCGTGCACAAACAACCCTTTCCGTGGTCAACCCCAGAGGCCACCGGTTCCCAGGTCCAGAATGAAAGGAGCACACCAGAGACCTCTGTGCTGATAACGTAACACAGCCTCCCCTTCCCCCCCCACACACACAGTATTACTGTGACCCTAGACATGATACCACCATTAGTGCTGGAGGCCTTACTCTGGTCCAGAACCTATGGGTGCCAAAAAAAGTTATAGCACAGATGTGTCCTTCTGGCAGGCTTTAAGGCTTCAGAAGCCTGTAGCGGGGTTCACAATTTTTTTTAAATAGGAAAATCAACAATAGTATGTACTCTAAATTGACCATAAGGTGCTCTCTCAGCAAAATTATCACCAAGTCAATGTGAAATATCTACCCAAAGATATAGGAAGAAGAAGAGGACTAGGGTGAAGAAATCCACTTTTCCTAAACTTAATTATTTTTCTGAGCTACTTTTCTTTTAAGGAGATTTCACTTTGCCAAAAAATATGGTGCAATTCTTAAAATAATAGAGTAAAATTTGATTTGAGATTTTTGTACCTAATGGCCAAGAACATGAGCACAAGTTGTTTCTCATAAAAATTCTTTTGTTCATAAATAAGAAATTTATTGCATATTATGCCATGCTTTCATGATGACACACCATGAGGTACAGTTGTAGACTTACAAATTTTTGTGATTGGGTTTCAATTATACAATGATTGAGTACCCATCCTTCCACTAGTGCCCATTCACCACCACCACTGATCCCATTATCCCTCCCATCCCCCACCCCACCCCCATCGCACCCTGCCTCTGTGGCAGGGCATTCCCTTTTGTTCTCTCTCTCCTTTTGGTTGCTGTGGTTACTTTCAATTTTTTTTTATTAGTGAAACACCATGAGGTACAGTTATAGACTTACAAATTTTTGTGCTTGCCACTCAATGCCTCTCTTGCAAAACACAGGACCCAAAAGAAGAGAGAGAGAACAAGGGGGAATGCCCTGCCACAGAGGGGATGGGGGGGGCGGGGGGGGGGAGGGATGCTGGGACCCATGGTGGTGGAGGATGGGCACTGGTGGAGGGGATGAGTGCTTGATCATTGTATAACCGAAACCCAAGTACTTTCAAAATTTTTAAATAGCAACCACTCATAGTTCTTTTCTTTTACATGATAGTTCTATTTGCAAATTTGTTCATTGATAATGTTTGACCACACCTTCTACTTCCATTGACACTGTAAAATGTTAACACTTGGTTTACAATACAAGAAGGCTTACAAAACTATATCACACACACACACACACACACATATCTAATGTTGAAAATCTCTTTAAGTGAATAAAGCAGCTTTTAAAAATACTTTTGCTTAAAAATACTATATATTTCTACATAGATATATTAAGAAACTCATTCACCTTAAACAATCAAAAATTTTGAAGGCACTCTTGCAGCAAATCTGAGCATGTTTAAGTTTCAAGATTTAGAATGGACTTTTTAAATTTTGATAAGATTTATTTTCAAGTAATTTTGTTTGCAATGATATTTTTTAAAAATAAGTATCATTCATTCTTGAATATTTACAAAATGATGTTAATTTATTTCAAATGTAAAACTTGTTAATAAATAATAAATTTGTCAATATTAAGCTTGATTGCATTTGAAACATTTCAACTGTTTGGCTTTATTTTTATATTTTAGAGGCAATTAGAAAATGTAGAATTTGAATAAACTTATTGCAGCCTGTAGATCAAATGATAAGAGATGACAGAAAGATGATAGATTCAGTTGTAGGAAATAAAGGGTCTGACACTAGAACAAGAAACAATATAAGGACATTGAGGGAGTGTAGGATATTGATGCTGTTTAAGGCTTCATCAGTGAATTGCCCCTTTTCCTCCTCCAGGAAAAGCTTATTGTGCTCTTGCTAGCATCCCAAATTTAATCAAAGTTTATCTTTAACCTTTCCTTTGTATTTTACCTCTCATTGTCACAGTTTCCCAAGTCAGTCTTGATTACTTATAAACCAAAACTTCCTGGTAATTCTGAACTTTGTATTTGTAGTGCTTTGTATTTGAAGCGCTGTGTAGTTGTACCTGCTTTTCTATTTCCCCTATAGCCTTTTTATATTTTACTATAGAGCAATGTTCTTTTGTTAAACACAAAAGGACTATTAATCCTATGATCCTCATATTTGGGAGTTGATTCACTCTGATACGTATCTATTCCTGCGCATTGGTCATAATTACTTGACTCCGGCTTCAGTTGCTGTAGTTCCCAGGGCAAGTGGCAAAGCTACCCTGGCATCGAAATGGGATAGTCTAGAAAGCATAAATGCATGGTCTTGATGCAAGCTGTTATGACTTAAGAGACAAGATCCTCCCGGGGAAAGACAAACTGAACTGGCCTGAGGAGACTTAGTCTGGGATTTACGGTAAAAACCTTTGCTTGCTCTCAGAGCCCAGAGAACTAAGTGTTGGGATCTTTGTCTCTTACTGTGCTCATCCAAACAACTGCAAGTATTGACAACATATACAGCTAAAGGGAAATGTAAACGCAATATAGACTCCTTGGGAAACACAGTGTCTCCTTGCATTAATCTCCCAAGAGAATTTCCTCAGCCAAATGTTTTACCTGTGTAAATGATCAACCATACCTAGGTCCTATACTTCAATTCCCCTCAGATGGTATGCTAGCAGTTCTGCATTTAACAGGCCATTTTCACCAACAGGCTACAGAGGAGGCCTGGAGAGGATGGGAGGTGGCTCTGAATCACCTAATACACTCATAGTTGCAGCACCCACACTTAATTTGTGAACTCACAGGGGAGAGATGGGGGTTCTTGGCAGTGGTGGAATGCAAAACTTTATACATCAAAATTAACAAAATGTTAACACTATTGCAACCATGTTATCTAAACTAGTTTTTTTTTTAAAAAAAATTCTGATTGCAAGCTCAGGGTTCTATACTTTAAATACGAACAAAGTAAATTTGTTGTAAAATATTTTTAAAGTCTTATCTAAAATATTATATATAACAAATAAATAATAGTAGTTAAGAACTGGGACTGGAGCAATAGCACAGTGGGTAGGGTGTTTGCCTTACACACAGCCAACCAGGGTTCAATTCTTCCGTCCCTCTCGGAGAGCCCAGCAAGCTACAGAGAGTATCTCACCTGCACAGCAGAGCCTGGCAAACTACCATGACGTATCTGATATGCCCAAAACAGTAACAACAGGTCTCACAATGGAGACATTACTAGTGCCCGCTCGAGTAAATCGTTGAACAACAGAAGGACAGTGCCACAGTGCAGTTAACAACAGAAGTAAACAAGATTGAAAGTGGAGGGTTGAGGGATCCTAGCTTAACTCATAATGCCTGAATTTTTCACAATGATTTTTATATCACTTTAAAAATATTATATAAGTAGAAAATTGTTCTTTGAAATTAAATATAGAGAGAATGGAGAGGATTGTTAGCACCAAAGATTTTCAAGTAGATTTTGATATTTTCTAATAATGGAAAGATTTTTAAGGCTACTTTAGCTAGTCTTTAATGTATTTGATAAATGAAAAGTGGTGGTTTTTATATAAAACAGACAAAATTTCTTCAAGATATTTGTTCAAGAACTTCATTGACATATACAACTATATCAGATCCCATGGAAAGGATAATTCAATACATAGATCTTGTTAAAAAATCTTCCCCATTGCTAAAATCTAGTTGCATAGTTTCTGGATACTCATCAACTCATAATATTATGGAAAAGAAATACATTTGAAGCTTCTGATAATTAAGTGATGGTAAGTGAGAGCGGGATAGGAAATAGGCAGACCAGTGTTCACCAGTTAGAGTAGTTTAACTTCACCTCAACATTTAGTCCAAGGCCTGGGTTGGTTGTCAAGTCTTCCTAAGGATACCAAGTTAGAGGAGAATGCTAACATAGAGAACCATAATTTTTAATATCTGCCTTTTGCTGCCATTTCAAAACAGACACAGAACATTTAAATATAAGCATAGGGCCCTAGAAATAGTACAATGGTGTGGCACTCGCTTGCATGTAGCTGATCCAGTTTTATCCCTAGAAAAACATATGGTCCCCCAAGACCAGCCAAGAGTGATCCCTGAGGGTCGTATGGAGTGCCCCCTGCATCTATAGCTATACATAAAGTGTATGCCTATTTCACTGTATTCAGAACTTTCTGTTTTCCCCTCACAATACTATTTTAATTGTCAGAGCATTTATGTTTTTATATAGCTTTTATATTTTTCAAATTTAAAACCTGAATTGACCATAATGAATACCAAAAAAAATTTTTATAAAGAAGCTTACTATCATTTTATTTCTAAGATACAATCTAGATTAAATGTTAATTGACTCATTTTAGCAATGCTTAAGAATAGACAAAAATCTCATTCTAAAACTATGTGATGGCAGCAACATTAAAGGGAAAAAAAGAGTTGGAAAATATTAAGGTCTTATTTTCGAAAATGCCATATATGGTCGACATGGAAACTTCAACAAAGGGAAAAGATACCAGAACAAAGACACATACATCAAATCAATGAGAAGAAAATCATCAAAGTGCCATAATACTAAAGCAATAGTAAAAAATTAAGGCATTGCAGGGAAAAAAACCTTTGAAACAGTGATGGAGCAGTAGAGGGGAAAATTAAAGAAATTAAGAAAATTAGCAAATTTTAATGGATTTGTGCACTTATATAAGGAAAAGCAATATCAAAATGAAGCCTGTTTCTAAATATCAATTCTTTGAATTCTGAAACCAGAACCAGAGGCCATGACAAGATGATTCAGCTAAAATTAAGTAAAAATTGCACTCTGCACAACAGGAAGCCTTACTCATCCAGTGCAAGAACTTGGTACTATTCTGACATTGTATAACAGTATTTTAAGTAATGTAGAAAGCAAATCAAATTAGGGTCAGCAGTTCAATGCAAGGGCCTGAAGATAATGTGCTGATGGGCCCTGAGGTGCTGGGTCCACCTAGGCAACCTCAGCATTCTGGGGCCTCCAGGGCTGCACCCAGTGATGCTCAGGAAAGTCTGTGTATCAGGAATCAAACCAAGGCCAGGCACATTCTAAGCCTCACTCTAACCACCACTCACTCTAACCACCATGCTTTCTCCTAGACCCTAAAGTGGGTTGTTTTATTTATTTTTTTAATTTTTATTAGTGAAACACTATGAGATACTGTTGTAGATTTACAAATTTTGGTGCTTGGGTTTCAATTATACAATGATCGAGTACTCATCCCTCCACCAGTGCCCATTCTCCACCACCAATTGATCCCAGTATTCCTCCCATGCCCCATCCCCCACCCCCCATCCCACCCTGCAACAGGGCATTCCCTTTTGTTCTCTCTCTCCTTTTGGGTGCTGTGGTTTGCAAAAGAGGCATTGAGTGGCAATCATGTTCAGAGTATAGTCTACTATCAGCATGCATCTCCCATCCTGGGAGGATCCTCCCAACACCCTTTATTTGGTGCTCCCTTCTCTATCTGAGCTGCCTTTTCCCCTAGCATGTGTGGCTGGCCTCCAAGCCATGGAGCAAACCTCCTGGTACTAATCTTGGCTACTCTTGGGTGTTAGTCTCCTATTTTGTTACTTTATGTTCCCCAGATGAATGCTATCTTTCTATGTCTGCCCCTCTCTTTCTGACTCATTTCTCTTAGCATGATACTTTCCATGTAGTACCACTTGTATGTAAATTTCATGACTTCATTTTTTTTACAGTTTCCTGTGCTCCGTATTCTGATACCTTGCCCAGCCCTCGTGTCAGTATATCCACAACAGTGACTCTAACAAATATTTCAAGGTCCTCTTCCACTCCCATATGACAAACTCATTGAAATTTGTTTTGATTATAGTTTGGGTCACATATTCACAAGAGAATTTACATTTATGGTTTTAGTGGACACAGTTTGTTCACCACCATCAAAATGTCCAAGACCCTTTACACTATATCTCTATGGAACCTTCAGTTTGCTTAATAATTCCCACCACCCATTCCCTCTTTACTTGACATTTTTTAGTTCTAAAATCCAGGAACAAAGGTTTTTTGTCATTTGATATCTACAATTACCTTGCCTTTTTTCTGTTTATGGATGAACTAGATCATCTGCTATTAGTATGTAATTTTTACCTTTGATACATGTATATATATGTATATATATATATATATATATATATATAACTCATCTTTTCTAACAGCTACATAGTACTCCATTGTGTAGATGTACCAAAGTTTCTTTAACCAGTCATCAATTCTTGGGCACTCAGGTTTTTTCCAGATTCTGGCTATTATAAACAGTACTGCAATGAACAAACAAGTGCAGATGTCACTTCGACTATACACTTTTGCCTCTCTGGGATATATTCCCAGGAGTGGTATTGCTGGGTCAAATGGGAGCTCAAATTCTAATTTTTTGAGACTCGTCCTTACTGTTTTCCAGAAGGGCTGAACCAGTCAGCATTCCCACCAGCAATGAAGGAGAGTCCCTTTCTCGCCACATCAAGTCAGGTTGTTTTAAACCTACCAAAGTTTCAGCACATCAAAAACATTCTTGTTATGACATCAGGTTCTGAAAAATGAGGATGACCTCTTGACTCTTCTGTAAACCCATCCTAAGTCTTGGTGGACAGAATTCAAGATTCACTTTCTGTTTTCATGATTTGCCTAAATGAATTCAGCCCCAAGTGAACTTGAAATGGCCCCCAAGAGCACTTGTGTGAAAATCCTTTTACTTCTTTATAGTATTCTTCTTTCAATCACCAAAAGGAGCCATCCATCAACATTCTTTTTTTGTTCTTTCTGTAGTTGTTAAAACAGACAAAAAATAAAATATAGTACATCGTGATTTCTTTTTTCTTGTTTTTGCTGTAGAAAACAAAAGGACCTCGAACACATGTATAGGCCTTTCTGGGGAGGCAGAAATAACCATTGGGTCTTTCACCTATCCAAAAATTGAAGGGACATTTTCCTGAACCAAGTATCCACTGTTGGATTTTCCAAAAGTGACTCAGTTTTAGTTTTAAATATTGTGTTCTTCTCTTGCCTTGAGATATTAGATGTGAAGGATCCACCTCTATGACTATTGCTGGAATATACTTTCCATGCATGTGTTTCTGGAGAAATATAGGCAAAATTTTTCACTAGTCTTCACTATTAGCTGTGCCAAGAGTGGCAGAGGGGTTGATAAGCCCATTCATCAAGCTTTGGACCCAGCCTTTGTCTTTGTGTAAACTGGTATCACCCAGCTATTTCTACAGTGGAAGCCAGAATAACCTGTTACCAGAAAGTATCCTGTCATATAGCCAATCCCAGATATTCTTGGAGTAAAGAGCATGATCTAAAATATCTCGTTGCTCCTCCCATTGTGTCTCTTTATAGACCATTATAGTCTCAGTCCTTTCCCCTGATCTCCTTTTTCCTTGTCTATCCCTGTTCCACACCACTGCTCAATCACTCTGTGTCTGAACCATGAAAACTCCTCATTAGACTCATCCAAATGGAATATTAAAGTTTCATCTTCACAGAAGAGCCTTTTCAAAATAAACAAACTTCACATATACACAATGGAATTCTATGCAGATGTTAGAAAAAACGAAGTCATGAAATTTGCATATAAGTGGATTAACATGGATAGTATCATGCTGAGTGAAATGAGTCAGAAAGAGAGGGGCAGACATAGGAAGACTGCACTCATTTGTGGTAATGGGACAAAAGTAACAAAATGGGAGACTAACACCCAAGAATAGTAGATGTAAGGACCAGGAGGATTGCTCCACGGCTTGGAAGCCAGCCTTACATGCTGAGGGGAAAGGCTCAGATAGAGAAGGGACCACAAAGTAAAGGATGCTTGGAAGACGTGCTCTGGATGGGACATGTGTACCGAAAGTAAACTATATACAAAACATGATGGCCACTTATTACCTGCATTGCAAAACACCCTAAAGGAGAAAGAGAGTGTAAAAGGGAATCTGCCCACCACAGAGGCAGGGGATGGGGGAAGGGATACTGGGAACATTGGTGGTGAATGGGCACTGGTGGAGGGATGGATACTCCATCACTGTATGACTGAAACGTTAGCACGAAAGTTTTTAAGTCTGTAACTGTAACTGTATCTCACGATGATTGATTAAAAAATAAATAAATAAATAAACAAACAAACCTATCTCATACAGAACACACATGTGTTTTTCTGCTAGAAAAATCGATCCTGAGCAGAGGCGAATTTGCATCAGAATAGAGGGTGGTAGGAACAAAAAGCCCATTCTACCATTGAATAATAATTTAGGGAAGAGAGAATGTCTTAAATGAAAGTATACAGGAGACATTGTATACACACAGACACACACGTTTAAATCCAGTGCTCAAAGTTTGCATATGTCTAGTAAAATAATTATAGCACATATCACTAACTTTTTTTCTTTGTGACAGATACTGAACATATAGATGACAACTAAAGTAATAGGGTTGTTCGATCCTCAAATTATTCAAAGTATATTTGATTATTGCTACAATTTTAAAGATGAGGTAATGGATTATAATGACTAAATCACTTACTTATTGTAGTGAACAATAAATTATATTAAAATTTCAAAATACATAGTTTAGAGTGCTGGAGCAATAGTACAAAGAGTAGGCAACTTGTCTGGAAGACAGCCAGTCTGGGTTTGATCCCCAGCACCACATATGGTCCCCCTGGCTGCCAGGAGTGATCCCTTTGCACAGAGCCCTGAGCACTGCCAGGTATGGCTCCCAAAATACAAAACAAAATCATCGTTTAACCAGAGATCTGAAAGTCACTTATAGTTGCTGCTGTGAGCATTTTGAATATAAAAGTCGACATTTACCAATTATTGTGTTTTTTTAATTTACTCTACTGCTATTATCTTTCTTATTTAGATTAAATTACTGAAAATTTTATATAAGCTTGTTCTGATCCACTTTGAAAGTGGATATTAACTCAGCATACATTAAAAGTTACTTACAATTACACCGTGCATCCTGTCACTCCACATACACATGTGCATATTCGCACATGCACACACACACACACACACACACAAACTTACCACAGGGAATTATGCATTTGTGAAGTGTTTGTGAAATGTTTCTTTGCACTACAGGCAGTGTTCACTCATTCCCATATATGTAGATCAATGAAGTAAAGCATAAAAGGATAAACATATTTAAAATGAACAGAGGGGTAGAAAGATCGTACAGAGGATAATATATCTGCCTTGCCCAGTTTAAATACCCAGCACCAAGACAGGCCCAAGCAGAGAGACAGGAGTGGCCTTTAAGCACTGCTGTGTTTGTACCTCCCCATTAAATTAAATCTAAAAATTAAATGAAAACGAAATGAACAAGGGTCAGAAATAGTAATGCAAGTAGGGTGCTTGCCTTTTATGCAGCTGACACAAACTGGATCCCTTGGACCACATAAGGTCTTCTAAACCCCTGCCAAGAGTGTATTTTCTTTCTTAAGAAAAGAAAGAATCAAAGAAAGGGAGGAAGGGAGGGAGGGAAAGATGAAAGAAGGAAAAATAAAAGGAAAGAAAAATAAGGAAGGAAAGAAGGAGGGAGGGAGGGAGGGAGGGAGGGAGGGAGGGAAAGATCCACTGAGAATTTAAGAGATGATAGATTTTATTCTGGACCAGAAATCCAATAGAGGTGCAAAATGACAAGTTGGCTGAAACCCAAAATCCATAGGATCTGAGACTGGGAACAAGCAGAGCCAATCAGAGTTAATGCTCTGCTGGAGTAAAGAGACTCACAGCTCTCCATCACACTCCTGACCCAGGACATTTATTGGCCCCATCCCTAGTTGAATTTCTAGGCACCTGGGGTTACCAGGTATATGGTTTCTAGGTATAGGAGGCTACCTGAAGTGGGAAACTTACCCAACTATATTCTAGAACATGTAGCTCCTGTTGTAGAAATCACTATTCTCTAGGTTGACAGGACTCATAGCTGGGACCATGCCTTAACAAAGGCTCCCCCTAAAAGAAGCATTCTGTTGCTGGGGCATTAGAGAACAAGGCATAAGAGAGCACTGGAACTCATGTGGATTTGAGACAGTAAGCCAAGTTGACTGGTCAGGTTATAGACAGCAGCCTTAAATAAATCTGCTAACTGTGTTTGCTCGAGTGGGCCCAGTAACGTCTCCATTGGAGACTTTGTTGTTACTGTGTCTGGCATATCGAATACGTCACGGGGAGCTTGCCAGGCTCTGCCGTGCGGGCGAGATACTCTCGGTAGCTTGCCGGGCTCTCCGAGAGGGGCGGAGGAATCGAACTCGGGTCGGCCATGTTGGCTGCATGCTAGGCAAACGCCCTACTGCTTTTGCTAACTGTGTTTAAAAAGATAAATTACTTTTGAAAACAAAAGACTCCAACAAAACAAGAAATTAAACAGGTACTAGTAATTATTAAAAGGAACAAGTAAACTTGGAATGTTTGAATATCAAACCAGGATAAATTCCAGACAGAACTAGTGAGGTGGTTTGGTAGAATGAAGAGCACAGAAGGTGGCCTCCAGAAAACCCATCTCTCTCTCTGGGGAAGTGTCTGGCCTGAGTGAGGACTAGAAAAGTCACAATAACTTTCCCTACACAGCACAGCCGCTCACGTCACACCAGCCTCAGAATCACGTTTGTTCTGCAGATGCAGGAACCGGTTCCAACCACCTGAGTTCTTGGTGAGTCATGGACTCAGGCTGGAGCAAGAAATTGCTCTTTTTAGGAGAAGAAAGTCAATTCTCACCTTGGCACAAGCATTCCAGAAATGTCACCTTCCCTTCTAGAAAATGGAAGAAAAATAGTAAAGAAAATAGTTTTATTGAAAGAACTCTAGAGAAAATAGGGTGTGTGTGCACATGTCTGTGTGTGTGTGTATGTGAGAGACAGAGACAGACAGAAAGACAGACAGACACACAGACAGAGTCATATTCAGGAGAGAACTCTGGCTTGTCCAGATGGGGGGAAATCAGAAAATGATTTGGGGGAGGTTATATGCAATGTCTCCAAATTTTCTTGATCTAAAATTCTCTGCATACAAAGAGCTGATCTACAAATTCCCAATGAAATTGGTGAGTCCCCATGGGTGGTTTATGTGAGACAGAAAAGAGAGAGATGGTCCCTTTCTCCCTATATGCTTCTGCCACCCCAGTATCAGCTGATCAGCTGGGAAGACTTAACTAGAATTGATAAAGTTTGAGATAAGTACCTGCATGGCACATGCCAGAGCCCTCCTTCCCACCCCTTCCCCCCCTCCACGAGCCCCAACAGGAGGTTGTCAAGCCACACCTGACTTCCCCCGGTCTTTTTGATATGGAAGTTGATCCCCAGGAACCGATTTCTCTGGGAGTCACAAACTCAGGTCAGGGGGAAGATTTGCTCTTTGCAGGAAAGGAAAAGTCAGTCTTAGGCTTTATCCAGGGTTTCCAGGTTCTTGACGTGCAGAAAAGAATTTCACGAGTAGCAAAGCAGTGAACTAAAAACGGATTTTATTTGGAGATTTTTAGGAAGGGGGAAGGAAGGAGAAGAAAGTGAGGGAGAGTGTAACGCACTCAAGAGAGAACAGATTATGTTGTAGTATCTTTCAATTTATTCAGTCTTTCAAAATATGTTATGGACAGTGTAGTACTATTTGAAAAGTCAATGTTCAATACTGAGGATATGAGCTAATGGGTGGTCCCTGGAGTCTTCAGTGCTGACCGTCTTTCACACAAAGTACGGAATCAGCAACAGTGGCCTGAAGAAGGTGATGGGGTCCGAATCCCTGACTGGAAGGAGACTCTTATCAGTGCTTGTATTAAGCAGTTTTGCTTGTACATTGACCTTTGATGGGCTCAAGCTGAGCAACCCCACCTCTCTCAGCTGGCTGCTCTGTGGAGATGGATCTTGAGTGTGATCCTGGAGTCAAGTTCTCCTCCCTGTCCACATCTGGTGAGCTTCAATCATTTCCTTGGGTCAAGCTTTCTTCCTGCCCTTGAGCAAGTTTTACTTCTTCAGAACATTCTGCATCCCCTACTATCTTGTTTACCCATCTCTCTTCATTTATTCCTCTCTCTGGTACTTATTTTGTTTTGTTTCCATGGAAACATGGAGTTAGAGGAAACTGTGGAGGATTATCGAGTTCAGCAACACATCTTACAGATGAGAAAACTGAGGCCCAGAAAGATTAAGTTCAAATTTTTTCCAGTGGGACGTGGAAAAAGGGATCCTCAGAGAAGGATCTGGCTTCTCTCAGGGATCTGGCTACATTTCTAGGACTTCTTACGTCAGTAGAATTTCTTGGGGTAACAGACTATTCCTGCACCCCCAGAATGCCCCAGAAGTCCAGCACTTCAGGTCATTCTGAAAGCCTCTGCTCTCTCTCAGGAGTCAGCAGACTTTGTCTCTGACACTTTTGGACTTTTAGCATAAACTGATCTGACGAGCAGCTTCGTCAACTTCCTGATGATTTCGATGTCGTCCAGAGCGTTCCCCCTTCAGCTTGATCTGATTCTCCATCTCAGACTATCCCTACGGGGCAGCAGCTGGATGCCTCATTCTACCCTTCCTGTGAGACTTTTGATAACCCCTCGTGAAAACTTGGGACCAGCCTGCCCCCAACTCCATAGTGACTGAGATGTGACCTCTCTGCATCTGTACATCTCTTCTGCAAAGACATGATAGCCTGGAGAAGAGGGTCACAGATATTTTGGGGGGTGAGGTGCTCCCAAGCTGTGCTCAAGAAGTTTACGTGCCATTGTGTGAAATATTTTATTCCTAGCCAGTGATCCAGTGCTGCTCAGATTTGATGGTGTTGGGGACCACCAGAAACACACCCGTAGCACTTGGTGGCCTCCAGAGCTTCACCTGGCAGTACTCAGGGAGCAATGTTGCCAATGTTCAAACATCAGTCTGATGCATGCCAGCCATGCACCCCTGATTGCTTAGTGAAGCTCTCTCCTGCTGCTGACGTGCAGATTGTAAAGCTGATGAAGACGATGCTCTCAGCAAACTCCTGCTGGACATCTGTGATCTCAACTTTCTTTCTGTTTATTAACTAATTAAATCACCATGCGATAACACAGTTGCAAAGTAGTTCACTTGAGTTTTGATCATGCAATATCCCAACACCTATCCTTTCACCAGTGTACATTTCTCTCCACCAGTGTTCCCAGTGTCGTCCTTCCACCCTCCCACCACAAGCCTGCCTCTATGACAGGCACTTTTATTTTTTCCCTCTCTCTCTCTCTCTCTCTCTCTCTCTCTATATATATATATATATATATATATATATATATCTCCATCCTCCATCCCTCCCTCCCTCCTTTTGGGCATTATGGTTTGTAGTACATGAACTGAAAAGTTATCATGTATCATGTATATTTGAGTTTCTTTTCAAAGGGGGTAAAGCAAGAAAAATTAAAGTGACTGAATCATAAAATATTTCTTCTGGATGAAAAGTTGGAGATACCCCTGATTAGACCCCACTGAAGACCAGATAGAGGACCCATGAAAAATCACCTTGGGAGTACATTAAAAAAATCAAATTTCTAGGTCATACTCCGAGAGACTTTAGTGTTTTAGATCTACAGTCAGGCCCATGAAGGGACTCAATTCTAATTTGCAACCTTTGCTATATGCACCTCCCATTGCTGCAAATAAAGAAGTTGAAGGCTAGACCCAGGGCCCTATTCCCTTTGGTCCACGGGACAAGTACCACAGACTGAAACTGCCTACTCCCTGCAGACAACTCTCTCACTCTGATTCCACAACTCCATGTGACTGCTCACTTTTTGTGTTTTTGTTCATTTCCCTGACTCAGGGAGAGCTGGTATATGCTATTAGAAGAATCAAAAGGAAGGGTGGCACAGAGAGGAAATCAGAACAGCAGTACAGACAGCTTCAATCTCTGCATCATTTTGCCCACAGAAAACTCTAATCTGAACATCCTGTCAACTCTGCTGAAAAAGTCATCAGCCATGTGCCAGGCTAACAGCCGTGATGAGTCATTCATCTAAGAAACACAGTGCACGTGTCTGCTAACCGTTCTTTCTTCCGGTCTCACCTCTATCCTTCTCCATCTACTCCTCTTCCTTTTTTTACTTGCCTGTGTGTAATGTAAAATACCCAGCTGAAAAGAAAGATTGAAAAAAGCATTAAAAAGCTGCAATAACGCAAGCTGGCCTTTGAGAAGTTGCATCCCCCCCTCTCAAGGTATGCCAGTGATTCAATGTTCCATAAGCAGACACTAGAAAGGGTGAGGCATTAAAATGGTTTAAAACGCCTGAATAACTCATAAAAAACTACCAAAAAAGCAAGATCTTATCTTTTAATCAGAGTTCCTCTTCTAAATGAAAGTAGCCACTCAGCCCGTTTGCCTTTAATCCACATTTTCATGTTATTTCCACCTGCATTTTCTTGGTACTTGCCAGAACATCACAGATAAAAGAATATTTTATATATTCAGTGGAAGCTTTGTTCTACTTTCAGACATTAATCACCAAGAAGTGACAAATACATCAGAAAAACATGACAAATACATCAGAAAAACAACCAACATAATTACATTTTGAAGTACCCAGATAAGAGCAAAGTCACTATTTCCATGTATCACCACAAGTCTCTTTCAGAATTAGATGAAAGTATATATCTGAAGTTATATAAAAATACCCAATATTAGAAAGCAAATCACTCTTTTCTCATTCTAAGTGTGCCTAAATTTGAAACAAAGGAAAAACAGTTTTCAAGGAAATGGACTACAAAAAAGTGAATCTAACCCATATCTTTAAAAAAAAAATCACTGAATGATTGCCTGTAGCACACATTACAGAAATATCATTCCTGTGATCTGGTTAAGTAACGGTGGAACGTCAGAAGACAAACTGTGACAAGTGGCCTTGGTGGGCCTGGGAAACTCCACACACAATGTATTTTATTGTGGGAGGGTTGAAGTGTTCATAATCACCAAGAAAATACTTGACATTCAACAAATAAACACACAAATAAAAATTCAAATAGAAATATTTGTCTCTAACCATCTGAATAAAATACCTATAAGACTATAAATAAAATTCCTATAAAACTGAATGACCACTCCAGATTTGATAAAGAACTTTGGGGAAGATACTACATACTTTTATCTTATTTAAGTAATGGATGTGATTTTACTGTGACTCTAGGAGAAATATTATTGTTCTCATAAAAATATACATCATGTATCAGAACTGATGCAAAAATCATAATCTGTAGGTGCATCATATTCCAGCAATTCTGGGCTAAAGGTATAAAAAACATACAATTGAAAATAAATATATTGACACCAATAAACATAAAATTCAACACATTTATAGATGAATAAAATCCCACACCATTTATGTCATACCATAAATGCAAATAACATTTCTTGTTTTTCAGAAAATGCTGGTCTCTGAAAAGTCAGTCATAACACTTTGTATGTGAATGAATTTGACTATAGTCCTCTAGATAAAGTGAAAAAAATTGAAAAATCAGGGGCAAGATAAATTTGAGGCTAATTCATAGACATAGAACCAAAGTATAAATAACATAATAATAGAGTTATTCTCATAACAAAATGAGAATAACAAGCTCAGAATCTCAGAAGCATGCTTATGTATGAAATAAAAGCAACCGTAAACCATAGGAAAACATTTTGAAGTCAGATATTACATTATATTTCATTGCAATGATTCTATTCTCATTATGATTCTTTTTATTTTAAATCAACCTATTTTAAAGCAAATATATGTCTAAGAAATTACCTAAAATTACTTCATTGTTGACTGGTATCAGCCATTTTTTTTGGTTTAATAAACAAACACCTCTCCTAGATACCAAGTTCCTTCATAAAAAGTGATTATCAATGTTTTCCTCTTGTCTGTCACACAGAAACCTGGGTGGCCTAACCTGATCACTGGAGAAGTCCTCTGGAGCAGGGAAACTATATTCAGGAGGCTTGGGAAAGTGTGTCATACCACAAATCCAGTAGTTTGGGCTATCTGTAGTAACATTTGGCATAGTGAACATGTGTTTTGTTCATCACTTAATTTTCTCTTTAGCATAGACACAAGCTATTAAATACCTAGCTGGCAATAAACTCAGTTTTTGTGTCAGATCCTTGAGGATTATATGAACATGGTAGAACTGGTTGGCTTGCTGGTCAGGAGAAAAAGAGATCCCTGGTTGGCCCCTGGTTTTTCAGTAGTGCAATTCTGCACCCCAAGACAAAAGGTCTTGGCACAATTGACTATAAAAGAGGCACTAGTGACCCAAGGCAATGAGAAAGAAGGGATGCTACATGCTGACAAGGAGTCTGGTGCAGGAAGTAACAGCAGAAGTGCTGAGCTTATTAGCACTAATTAGAAAGGTTGCTTCAAATGAGCTTATTCTTGCTTCCAGAAATAACTACACTAAGTGTCTCTGGAATTATTTATATTCTTGGGTCACCTTTATGAAAAGGAGAAAAATGAGTATGGAGATAATAATTATGGCCCCAATTAATAATAACGAAAGCAAAAATTCATTTTGAAGCCATTAGTGTGCTGACTCTTTCCATCTAATACAATCAAATGCAGTCCAAGTTGACATGTGCATTCAAAGAGAGCACAATGTACAGATGGAATTTGAAGTAATGATTAATACTTACACTGCCAAGGGTTAGTAATAGTGAAGGTGTACATTGCATTTAGGTGTACATTGCATTTTCTAAGCACTATGGATTTATGATACTTTAAGTAAAAAATATATTCATTTGGGTTATATGTGAATATCACCTTCTTTTTTAAAAAAAAGCATTTCTACTCTTAACCTCTTTACCATCTACCCACATCGTAAATCTTTCTTTTGATACATGAACAGTTAGCTTTTCACTCAGCAAAAATTTCCGTTCTCATTTTATGCTAATTACAATTTTTCTTTTGATTTAGTCTCGTTTATTTCTCTCCTTTTCCTTTTCGAAGCTACAATCCCAATGCAGATAATTTCTTTATTAGAAAAATGTTTTTGTGAGGGCTGGAGAAATACTACAGTGGATAAGGCTCTTGCCTTGCATAGAATTGACTATGGTTCCATCCCAGGCATTTCATATGGACCTCAGGACTAATCCTGAATGCAGAGTCAGTAGTAAGTCCAGAATACCATTAGGTGTGGCATAGGAACCAGGTACAAGAAGGAAAGGAAAGGGAAGGGAAAGGAAAATGGAAAGAAAGGGAAAGAGAAAAGGTGATAGGGGGTGGGGTGGGGTTGGGGTGGGTGGAGGAGAAACCAAGAGAGAATTTTTTTTTTTTTTTGCGTTTTGGATCACACCCGGCGATGCTCAGGGGTTACTCCTGGCTCATGCACTCAGGAATTACTCCTGGTGGTGCTCGGGGGACCATATGGGATGCTGGGAATTGAACCCGGGTCAGTCATGTTGACTGCGTGAAAGGCAAACACCCTACCTGCTGTGCTATCGCTCCAGCCCCAAAGAATTTTCATGGCTGAAAAAGCTTTCTCACAAAAGCTTTCTGCTGTTTTCTGGGCTCAGTACCATACTCTTAGCCTGAGGATATCATACAAATCCCCTGGTCAAGTGAGAACATTGTAATTCTGAAATGTTAACTTTTCACTTCTTTTTTTATAATTCAGATATTAGTTTACACATCATGTGTTAGGTGGACAATTTCACATCTCTTCAACATATATGTTACCTCACCACAACCACCACCAAAGTATGAATGTCCCTCTCATACAGTCAACTGTACATGTATCTCCCTTTAGTCCCTCTCATTCCTCCTACTCTGGTAGCCTTAGCTTTCCAGTCTGAGTTCACTGGTATATTCCTGCCCCCTTTCTATCCTTCCTGAAACCCTACATGTGAGTGAGGTCTCTGAGTCTTTTTCTCCTTCTGACTTATTCAACACAAATGCTGGCTGGAGCCACCAGAAGATTAAGTCGTTTCTCCTAGCTCCATTATGGAACTCGCCCCAGTGCATGAAATTGTCTCACTTTCTTTTCTTTCTCCTTCTTCAGGGTTCTCTGGGCTTGGGAATCATACCAAACTTTGTGGTATTTGGGAGTGCTGGACAGTGTGAGATCAGAAATTGAAACTAGGGCTCCCACATGCAAACCATGCATTCAAAGTTATACCTCCATTCCACTTCCTTTTCTCTTTGATGATAATTTGCATACTTCCTTGTTCCAGAAGAAAGGAATTAAGTGGGTTTTGAAGAGGTAGTTGAATGGATTGCATGTTCACTTTCTGTGATATTCTAGAGTGCATAAAACTTCAAATATGATGCCTCTATTTTATCAATAGAATCCTCTTCTCCCCGTCATGTAAACAAAAATGATTTGCTTAACCACAATATAGTTAGTGTTTAGATATACAATATAGAATGCAGAAATAGATGCATTCAGAACTCAACTCCTTGTTTTGGAATGCACAGATTGCATGGTATAGAGTTGAAACATATTCTACAGTGTCCCCATAGATATGATAATAAACATTTCAGCAGTGTCTAAATATGCAGCCAAAATGCTCTGGCTGGATTTTGTTGTGGATCTTTCCTCCCTTTCTGGAAAGTCCATAGACAATATCCACAATAGAGTTTTCTTCAAATCTAAAACACTTGTTTATTCACAAGTTGCTCTTCTCACATCCTGTGAACTACTCTGTCCACACACACACTCATTTGGTCAACCAGATGTCTAAGAGCTGAGTCATTTTTCCAAGGACTTCTATAATCTCTTGTGGTCTCTCCACTACCTCCTGAAGAGAATGGAAAATTGTTGATAAGGTATGAGGGCAGAGAGGGGACTTCCTGAAGTGACAGAGAAGGAAGCGAATACTCAGGTGGAGGGTGTGGTGTTGGTATCTTGTATGTGTGAAATCCTATGATGAACAGTACCGTAAATTATGGTGCCCCAAATTACAGCAACCACAAAACGACTAGTACAAAGCATCTTCTATGATGGGAGGGGCCTTCAGGACATTGGCAGAGGGAAGTGAGTGTGGTGTTGGAATGTTGAATGCATGAAGCTATCATTAACGTATTGTGACTCATAGTATCTTAATAAAAAAGGCAGGAGAGGAAAAGCCCAAGAGACCCTCCACGCTTATATGGAATTACCCAACTGAAGCACAACTCAGAAGGCAGTGACCTTCCTGCAATTTACACAAAATGCCAGTTGAGCCACTGTGTCCAGGCAAGAGCAGCCACTCTCATGTTCTGCATCCTTTGCCTTTTAGTGACCCAGTGACCTTCAGTCTTCCCACTCTGATCAAGAAAGTAGAAGAGTCTGTGAAGTTGCTTTAGTTTAATGAATGATAACTAATGGAAATCAGTGGTCCAGCTCAAAGCATGCTGATGAGAGAAATGTTGAGTATCTGTTTGGATGTGGAAAGAGATCTAAGAATAATCTGCTTACAGGCCAAAATCCATATATGGAAACCTATGTAAGTGTAAAGAATTTTTGAGGCTTATGAAAACACTGAAATTAAAATCACTAGTTCTGAATAAGATAGCATTAGAACTTTTTCAAAAAGGCCATTTAGTTGGAAATCCATTAAATCAATGAACTATCACTTTCTGAGTTCAAAATGTTAGACTTTTATTTGCTTAATTGTCCTCACTCTGAGTACTTCTTAACTTGAAATCTATTCTCATCACTTTAACACTTAAAATTTCACTGTACTTTCAAGACAGAAATCTTTGCCCCTCCTCTCATTCCATATATATGTACTTAAAATTATCTTTCATTTTCCTAAAGTCTTAGGCTAGAGAAAGGGAAAGAGAACAAAGAAAAATCTTCAAGTTAGAGTCATAAGTTCAGCTTTTGATAGCGTTTTTCATGTATTTAAATATCTGCACCCACGTAATAAACTGAGTGTTTCTAGTTCATCTAACAGCTTTTGATACCCTGAGAGAGAGGGGTGTTGATTACTTTGCTGAAGCACTGAAGCACACCTAGCATAGATGCTAGAAGAGAAAAGGAGAAACCAGTTCCAGTTATCAAATATCTCAGAAACATTTATATATTCAGGGTGTTCTATTGGGGTACCTATATTCTGATAAAGCCCTGTCCCCCAATGACCTCCTCACCCTCCACGCTCCTTCCTTTCTCAATAAGAACCTTCCCTATCATTCAACAATATTGAGCAACTAGTAACTGTCAGGCACTGTTGAGTCCTTGAATTCATGAAATGTACATTCTGATTGGGAGGGAGAGAGCAAAGTAGTACCATCTTATTTACCTTAAGAGATAACTGTGGGGTCTGGAGCAGTAGCACAGCAGGTAGGGTATTTGCCTTGCACATAGCTGACCTAGGTTCGATTCCCAGCATCCCTTATGGTCCCCTGAGCACCACCAGGAGTAATTCCTGAGTGCATGAACCAGGAGTAACTCCTGTGCATCGCTGGGTGTGACCCAAAAAGCAATAATAATAATAATAATAATAATAATAATAATAATTGTAACCATGCTTTGTGAAAGACAGAGTGAAATCTCTGGGTATCAAAAGGCACAGAGGTATCCTGAGATCATTTATTGTTATGCTTCAGATGCTTTTTCTCTGTGATGCTATGGCTCAGAAACTAGGATTTATTCCTACCAAAAGAAATCAATAATTCATCTTGGGGTGTGGGAGAGGTTATGCCTGCCAATGCTCAGGGGTCACTCCAGGCTCTACACTTAGAAAATTACTTCTGGTAGTGCTTGGAGGGGAACCATATGGGATGCTGGGAATAGAATCTGGGTTGGTCACATGCAAGGCAAATGCCCTACCTGCTGTGCTCTCTCTCCAGCCCCTAAATCAATAAGTTTTATTTTAATCTGAAAGAAGATAATGGTATGAATACTTGGAATTTATAAACTCTAGAGAACATTGAAAGGCCATAAGAAAGAATACATTTACCCTCTTACCACATTTTCTCCTGAGAAGCACAGAAAATTAGTTAGATTAGTCATAATAGTTTACCACCTTTCACCCAACAAACACAAGTTAGCCCCAGGTTCCAAGAATTATGTTGCTTCTTGAGGATAGAAGCTGGACAATATTGATTCAGTATACTCTCTTGTAGCCACTAGGAAAAGAAACAAGTAATCAAGTAAGTCTTAATTAAAACAGAATCTGAAGAGTGGGGAGAAAGGAAGAAAAAGAAGGTGCCAGAACACCTGGAAAACCACCTGAAATGGTTTCCTGTTACAGCTGCAAGAAATTACTAAATGTTATAGTTTAAAACAACAACAAAAATATCTAACCTTTTTGGAGTTTAAGAGTCTAAATAGGTCTTTCAGGACTAAAATGAAGGGGCTCACAGACCAGAGTTGGAGGTGTTAAACAAGAGCCTACCAGCTTGGGGACTGGAGTGATAGCACAGTGGATAGGGCATTTGCCTTGCACGCGACCAACCCAGGTTCGATTCCCAGTATCCCATATGGTTCCCTGAGCACTGCCAGGAGTAATTCCTGAGTGCATGAGCCAGGAGTAACCCTTGAGCATCACCAGGTGTGACCCAAAAAGAAAAAAGAAAAAAAAAGAACCTACCACCTTGTCCTTGCAGCCTTAGAGGTGTCCCATCTTCCCTGGCACATGCCTTCATCACTTTGGCTTCAACTTCCATTGATACATCTCTGATTCTGGCTCTCAGTCTCCCTCTCATAAAGACTCATGATTACACTGGACTCATCTAGATGATCCAAACAATTTCCTTGTCTTAGTATCCTTAATTAAAACACATCTGCAAAGTCCCGATTGCTATGTAAGGGAACCCATTTCCATATTTGGCACTAATATATAAACATCATTACCATTTCACATGAGTGAGAAAGTCACATATCAAAAAGACTAAAAGCAATCAGTGTTGGAGGGGATGTGAAGAAAAAGGATCCTTTATTCATACCAGGGAATATTTCCTGGTACAGCCTCTATGGAAAACTTTATAGAGATATCTCAAAAAAAAACATAAGTAAAGATTCTCCACAGAACCCAGTTGTTTTTCACTTCTTAACATCTATTCCAAGACCATAAAAACGTTAACTTGAAAAGATATGGATGCATTACTAAATTTAATAGATAGAATATAGAAACAAAACAAATGTCCAATGACAGACAAGTGAATAAAGAAGTTGTTGCATATATATGTATATACATACACACATATGAATATTAATAAAATATTAAATCTTGCAGTAATCTACAACTTGGAACAGAACTGGGGGGCATCATCTCAAACAAAATAGTCAGAAAGAAGACATATCATACGATCTCATTCATCTGTGATATGCAGAGAGACAAAACAAGGTAATAGACCATACTAAATGCTGCAAAACCCATACCCTTTAATAATAATAATAATAATAAAAAGATTTTGGGAGCTTGGGGGAGGCTAGGGGTAGTGGCTGGAGGCCAACTAGATATAACATAAGGACAGTGTTGAATGTTGATCTGGGACACCTCAGTGTTGGTGGAGGGATATTAATTTTGCACATCAAAACACAAAAGTACAATTGTAAACAAGTTATCTAAACTACTATCTTGAAAATTGTTTAATTAAAAAGATATAGACATCTTTGAGGTTCTTTGATCCTGTCTATTAAACTCTATAACAGATGTGGAGGAATCAGAGAGTCTTCTGAGAAAATGTAATAACTGAAAAAAAGATTTCATTTCTGGAAATAAAAGGTGGGATAAATTTAGGTGGATCAGTCAGAGAAGATTCCATGAAAATGTGAAGAAAGTGAGAAGACACGGAGCAGAAAAGCACATTTGTGGGACTAAAGAAAATGCTTTAGGACTGTGCAGTGGGTAAGGGGAAAAGAGGATTAGAAAGTCTTAAAGAGTAATCAGAGGTCAAATCATACGAGTACAAGGTCAAATGCTACATTATGGGCTTTAGAATTTATCTGAAGGTAATAGAGAGCAACTAAATAACTTTAAGTAGAAATATCACTTCACCCTGATGTGAAGTGAAGCTTGGAAAAAGATCTTTCCTCATGGGTGGAAGCTGTTGTAAAAATTCAAAGAATGAGTAATATAGCTGACGAAACTAGGGATCTGGTGCCTAATAACACTGGCTTCATTCTGTAAGGCGTCTTCACCTAGCATTAGTGTGATCTCTGTGACCTGCTTTAACTTCTTTATTCCTCATTATCCTTATCTGTAAAAATGAGAGAACACAAATACTGGCATCTATTCAATAGACTGCAATCTATTCAATAGTATTGTTCTGAGAATTAAAGAGAACATACATTTAAAGAAATTGGTTTAGAACATGGTACATAATAAAGATCCAATAAAAGTTATCATTTTTGAAATTTAACAATGACCTTAGTTGAAGTGGAGACAATTGAGGGTATTCAAGAAATATATAGAATAAAGAAAAGTAGGACTAATGTGTGGTAGGTAAAGGGATGAGGAAGCCAAGATTAATGCTTTGGTTCCTAGCTGAAAAGTGGATTCAGTGATTCTTCAGTGGGTGATGTATGGAACACAAGGAAAAAAACATAAATTACAGGATATGTGTGTATTGTGGAGACAAGCTTAAGGGCAATAATTGGTCCTATTTTTGATGTGTTGAGTTTGACAGTGATTGACTCTTACAAGGTGATATCCAGTAGACACTGGTTGTATAAACGTAGAAAACTTGAGCTAGAGATCTCTCTGTGAGAGTCAATGAAATTCAAAAGAATGAATGAGATCACCAGAAGATATATAAAGTGAACAAAGACCTAAGATACATCACAAGAAGCTATAAAAGAAAGTGACCTTACAATTTCTTGTGCCATTTACCATCTTTTACTTTAATCATTTCTTTAATATCTCTGTCACGTATGTCCCATACAGGGAAAGCTTCCTGAAGGCTGTGAGCATACTGAACTTATTCACTATTGTTATTCCAAAGAGCAATATCCCACTGGTATACACCTCATTCAGTAAATTTCTTCAGGAAGCAATCTTATTTAATGTCTTTAAAATCCAATCTGTACGATGAAAACTGATACTTTTATCCCCACTTTGAACAATTTTTTTTGGGGGGGTGCACAATTGTTGTTGCTCTGAGCTTACTCCTGGCTCTGCGCTTAGGGACCATTCCTGGCAAGACTTAGGGGACCATATGGGGTGCCAGGGACTAAGCCAAGCATATACAGCCCCAGGGGAACAATTGTATATGTACAGCAGCATATACAGTAAGTGCCCTAACTACTGTACTGTCTCTCCAGCCCCCTGATCTTTCCTCAAACTTTGATATCAAATATCAGACTGACATCTATTCTTGGATGCATATTAAGCATCTCATACTTGACGTCTCCCAAACCCAGCTGTATCTTCAAAACCAGCTCTTGCCACGGTCTTCTCATCTTAGTAATGGCAACCTTATCCCTAGAATTACTCAGATAAAAACACTCATCTTTGGGCTGTGTGTATTCAGAAAAAAATATGAAGGGTCTCTGCGGCTCTAATCTGTCAGAAAATCTTTAGGCTTTGTCATAATACTACAGAATATCACTCCCTTCGTCAATTATTGAACTTGTCCTTGCCATGGACATATCTTATTTGAACAATTGACTTTCTGTTTTCCTACGCTTTGTCACCTGTCCTCAGCCAAGTCCAAACACAAAATCTAGCTGATTCTGTTAAGTGTGACAGATCATTCTTCCTTTCAAACCCTGATTTCCAGCTCACGGAGAGAAAAAACCCAAATTCTTACAAGAACTGATTGACGTTTAGGCCTCTGACCCTACCTTTGTTCCTCTTCTAACCAGCCACTTTGGTATTTCATGAACATGTCAGACACTTGTTTGTTCCTCCAGCCTGGAACATTTTCCTCCCAGATATCTAATGATTCATTCATTTATCTCCTTCAGATCTTTTCCCAAACACAAAATTGAGAAATAGAAACAGTTGGCTCTTGTGAGCCAGGATTAGTAGACAACTAACCTAGGAAAATTGAGTAACTTGCCTGAGGTCATTTAATGTGCTTGACGGTTAGATTTAAAGACCTGTTCTTTCAAACACCTGAAAAATATTCCAATTTAATTGAAAAATCCTCTTGGAAATAATAAATTATATTTTCTTCTCCTTTTGCGAATAGAACCAAAGGAAAAAGTGGAGTGACTGCCCATATAGTCCTTTGGTCTGGGGAGGAAAAAGGTGAACCCGAGGGAAAGTGGAGAGAGGGTTACCCGGTGATCAAGACTCTGTCATGTTTCACTTTGGAGGACTTTCTGTCTCTGGACCTGGTGCTTAAATAACTATTTATCCTTTACCTCAAAAGCTCTCTAGACACTCCTGTTGGGCAGGAGACTGTTCTAAGGAAAAGCAACAAGTAGAACAACAAATCTAAAAATTACTCTGTGAATAGTGCATTGATGGATGTTTTGTCTAACACTGAAATTATAGAGATTTCAATTCCAGGGCAATTGCTCTGCCTTTAAACAGAAGGGGGAAAAAGAGGTGGCCAGGAAGATCGTATGATAAGTAAGGTGGTTGCCTTACACGTGGCTGAGCTGAGTTCAGTCCCAAGCATCATAAACGGTTCCATGAGCCCAGCAGAGCCAGGAGTAAGCCCTGTGGAGTGACTGGTGTGGCCAAAAAAAAAAAAAAAAAAACCTAAAAATTGAAATAAAATTAAAAAGAAATAGAGGGTGAACATTTGAACATTTCCTTTGGGGGGAAGCATCTGAGATGATTTGAATAAAGATCGAATGTATATTCTCATATTCTCATCTCCAAGTAACCTGTCAATATTAACCCAGAAATAGAAATTTTGAAAGCCACAAATGATTTTTTAAAAACAAAAATTTTTTTAGATGCATATACTATTCAGACTACTTGGCCTAACTTGATTCATTTGGCTTTCACAAAAGCTCTCAAAGTAGCTATTATTCTTGCTATTATGGAAGCAGCAAGGGGAGTGAAGCTAGGGGAGATCTGATAAATTGCCTTAGGTTGGCTTAATCACCCTCCAAGTCTTCTATTCTACCAAGTACTGAGCACATGTAAAAGAGATGTGAGCCGGATGGATGTCCTAGGGAAGGAGCTGAGCGCCAGACTGATTTCCCTGTAGCGCTTCTGTTCCTCTCTGGGCACCCGTCATAAAGCAGCTGTGAATCTTGGCCGCTAGAGGGCAGCCATGGCCTGAGAAGTCCAAGAGGTCCTTCATCCTGGAGCCTTCCCAGGGTCTCACTCCTACTAGCCCAGAAGAGGCACTGCCGGGTCTGCAGAATAAGTGGTGCTTACTTCTACATCCACTTCCACATCTCTTCACAGTTCACAATTCCTCCCAAACCACATTTTATTTCATCCTAGCACAGCCTCATCGAGTAGTGCTTTTATCATCTTCCCTTACGGAAAAACTTTTGAAGTATTGAAGACATATCTATCTTTTCAACATCAATATTTTTCCCCTAGTTGCTAGAAAGATAGCAAGCAGGGATCCCTTGAGACAAACTGATTCTGTAGGATGAGCAGTCGAAAGCATGGGGTGGTGACATGTAGAAGAACAGCCCTGGCTTGCTCAGTCCTTTTCCTCCCTTGTCAAGATGAAGAGCTCAAAAAAAAAAAAAAATACTAACAGGAAGTGGCCAGAGAGGAGAAATATTTCAATTAAATTAGAAGGCTGGGGGGGCTACGTATCAAGGACTGATATTTAATAAGCATTAGAAAAGATTGACGGGAAGGGCGTTCCAAACGAGGCAAGGATTCCTTCAAAAGAATGTATGTGGAATACAGCCAATGCACATCCAGTTCTATGAAATGGCCCAGTGTGGTTCATGTGTGGGATTATGGAAGAAAGGAGGGAATTTAGCACAGGAATAAATGACACTGGCCTGCTCAAATGAAAAGGACCATAAATTCTGACAAATATGGAGTAATATTTAAACTAGAGCATTTTCTCTGAGTAAACTAGTCTTGGATGGAGTTCCTTGACTCCTAAGAGACACTTCATGAACACTTGCCTCTCTGTGTCCTGCAGAGTTCATTAAATTCAGTCTGTTCCAACAGATCTTAAAGCTCCTATCTCTTCCTGCAAACCTTGATTCACTTCCTAAAAAAGGGGTAATAATTTCACCCTTCGTAACTAAATATATCTCTGTCTGTCAGAACTCACCTCGTACTCACCCAAAATGTGTCTAAGCCTCACATCCGGCACCCCAACAGGTATCTCATTCATTCTTTGAGTCAAACTATTAGTGTTAAAACAAAACAAAACAAAAAAGTTATGCTCAATTCTATTTCCATGGTGTTGCCTGTCTGATGCAGTGAAAACCATTTCTTATAGTTGTTTTGTTTGGTTTGGTTTGGTTTGGTGGGCAGGGGCGGGGGGCACGCCCAACAATGCTCAAGGGTTATTTCTGGCTCTGCATTCCTGGATCACTCCTAGTGGTACTCAGGGAACCATACAGGACACCAGGGATCGAACCCAGTCAGTCACATGCAAGGCAAGTGCCTTACCCACTGTACTATTTGTCTGGGTATGCTTCATGTGATTTTTATATTAAGCAAGAATGAAAGTGCAGCTAAAAACAGCTCAGAAAAAAAATAAGCAAGACTCAGCCTAGTACTCTACAGTGCGTGATAAATTCTTTCTTATGATTAAATTCCAGGCTTGGGAGATAATACGGTGGTTAGGGACATGCCTGGCTTGTGCCAAACCCACCTCTGTTCTTGACTCCACATGGTCCCCAAAAAGGAATGAGGTATTGGTCCAGAGGCCTTCAGCATGACCAGGGTCGTTCCAGTGTTCTCACACCACAGGGCCCAGGAAGCTTTATATCTTCAGGTCCTTGAGCTAAAACCATTAACCTGTTTGCTTGAGAAACTCTGGTGGGTGCCGTGCACCTCCTATGCACTGTTTAAAAAGAGCCACCCCACCCCCAAGAACCCAATACTTCCACTTAGAAATTCTTTTTGAAATAGCTCAGGAGTGATCTGAGATGTGATATCTGTCTGGTGACAGATTCATTTATGATGATTGTTGTCAATATTCCAGCCTTTGTCTAGTGTCAAGACTTTGGGCCATATGAGGATTAATTCCTTCCTTAGCTGCCTCCTCTACAAGACTCAAGAGATCTCTCAGTAACATATTCTCAGAATGAGAATTACTGCTAAAAAGACATGGTCCTTTTATCTCTGTGTTGATTTCCATAGAAAGTATTGTGAAGTTCTCTGTAATAGCCAGGAAAGCTTATGAATTATTCAACTCACTTTTAGGAACTCTTCATTGATTTAAACTTTAGAATCTTTGGAAGGGCACAGAATTCAGTTGGGGTATTATTGTTGCTGTTGTTGTTTATTGATGTCTTCTGTACATGGAGAAAATATTTCAATAAACAACTGCAACCAGTATATTGTATACCTTTCTCATCTATTTGAATTGCTTTCTACAATTTTACATATGCATTTTCCTCCTCTCTAATCGATGAAGTTATAAATGGAATATATCTGAATTAATTAAAAGCTATGTTGACATCAGACTAAAAGTGAAAGAACATAGTGAGATTCTAAACATTCTAACAATTTAGAGCAGTAGAGTAAGATTTTGCTCTGGATTTTGTAAGGTTTTGACCACTACCCAAGATTTAGAAAATGCTCAGGCTCATTGGTAAAACATGTATAGAAATATGTGTAAGTAGAAAGGCTGAAATATGTGAAAAATATGTGAAAACAGGAAGTTGAAGTATATATGAAATCTATACCTTGATCTATAATTAACTTTATAAATTAAACTTCCTGGACCTTTATGGGCATGTATTTTATTTTCACCAAACTAAGTGTGGCTTTATACAGTCCAACAAAAGGTCAATATCTAACCATTGTTGAGTATATGTATTTTAGCACACACATATCTACACATAACAGTTCTTTATGTGTACAAACAAACTGATTATGAGAAAAGGAAGAATTTTATCATCCCCAATTTGGGTTAATATATTTGAGTGGGCTGGAGCGATAGCACAGTGGGTAGGGTGTTTGTCTTGCAAGTGGCCAACATGGCAGACCCAAGTTCGATTCCTCCGCCCCTCTCGGAGAGCCTGGCAAGCTACCAAGAGTATCTCGCCTGCATGGCAAAGTCTGGCAAGCTCCCCGTGATGTATTCGATGTGCCAAACACAGTAACAAGTCTCACAATGGAGACGTTACGGGGCCCGCTCGAGCAAATTGATGAACAATGGGAGGACAGTGACAGTGACAGTGGTCTCTTCATGAGTTTGAAGGTCTAGAATTAGACCTACCATTTGTCAAGCCCAGAACAACTCTGTGAAACATCTCCATTCCATGCCACCGTGTTTCAGTCATTCAGCAGTCAGTGTATGACCTTCAGTGCTTTCTTGTGAATCCTGAAACTCCAGGTTTTTTAACCTGCATTTTTCCTGACAAATCTATTCTAAAACTGCTTCATACATGAAAATATTGAAAATACTGAAATAATGAATTTCAATTTTTTGAAATTGAAATTTCTAAATATTTTCAAAACATTGAAAATATTGAAATCCAGCATTCTTTTTAGTTCATTTATTTCTCTGGGACCCAACCTGCAAAAGACAACTCGTGTGAGAATTAACAAACACTGACCTTAAAACACGTCAAGTGTCTAGTTGTCTAAAATCAAAACATCTGATTGATCAGGTATTTGAGTGCATCCTGAATTTAAATAAATGGAACTGCTTTTAAAGCATCCCTTTAAAGGTAAATCAACTTCTAGAAAATGAAGACTTGTGCTCTCCTGGCATCTCTCTGCCCGCACATCCTGCCTTTTCCTGCATTCAGGACCTCCGTGCTCAGGCGTCACTGCCACTTTGGTCCCTTGTCACAATCACACCATCATGAGCCCTTTGCTCTCTTCCTCCATACATTAGAACGCACAGAGCTTTTGATTTTTTCCAAATGCTAGTTTGTCCCTTGCACAAATTCCTTAAAACTGTCCCAAGCCAATTGGGTCTACCTATTTTATCTGTGTCTGAATCCAGACACTTGTTTATTCATACTGTTTATTTCTCAGTTTTTCTGGGCTTAATTATGACTGTCTTGGGTCTCATCAATATATGTGTGTATAATACATATATACACAGGTGATATATATGATAAATATGTATCAAACATATATATGCAAACATGTGTGTATATATATATACCCATGAATTATACATTTTATCATACAGGTAACGTATATATCATTTTCTAATAAATATGTGTATTTATATAATAAAAACAATATTTTATATTGACTTCATTGTGAAGAACACATATTCCATTGTTTGTCACATCTATTATAACTGCTTCTCCATTCTCCAGGGACCATGATCCCTCACTATTGTCTTTCTTTTGAAGTCACAGGAAATACAATCATTCAATGACTAATGTTTAATGAGCACTTAAACATTAGGAGTACCTAAATCCTCCGGAACTTCCAAATAGTAATCTCAAACTCTTCTGTTTATTTGAGAATGTTGTTTATTTTTTAAGTGATAAGACCCGGAAAGTGTTCCAAAAAATTATATAATTTTTGATCAATAGAAAATTGATTACATTAGATGCCCATTGCCTCATAGATAGTGCTCTGGTTTTTTGAAAATACGGAGAAACATTAAGAAATTGAGATCAATAGCAATGTAAGTAGATTCTCCAATACCTCATACGTGCACATGAGACAGAGGGACAGGGGAGCAAGCACTGTAGCACTGCCCTCCCGTTGTTCATCGATTTGCTCGGGCGGGCCCAGTACCCAAACTAGAGAATTAATGTCAATCGTACACTAAGACTAAGCGAGAGATTTGTTTCCTAGAGGAGTCACACCCAAAGGCTTGAATTTAAGTAACATAATATGAGACTCTCATTACAAAATAGGGCTTTGAGGCCTGGAGGGTAAGACTCTTGCCTCACAGGTGACTGATCCCAGTTCAATCCCTACCCCACATATGATTCCCTGAGTCCCACTAGGAGTGATCTCTGGGCACAACCTCGTGTGGCCCTAAAATGAAAACAAAAACAAAGAAACCAAAACTGTGGCCTGGGGCCCAGGACCCCGGAATATCTGCACAAAAACAGTTCCTCAGCACTAGCTGGCTGTATCTCAGATGAAAAAGAAGGAAGATGTTAAGAGTGACTGAACAAGAAGCAAGAATATGGGAACAAAGTGCTATCTACAGAAACAATGATAAGGGAACTATGAAAAGTAACTCAGCTTTTATGCTGATATTTCTTTCTTAAAATGTTGCCTAAAATGAGTTAAACTGAAAAGTGTTGAACCTGAAAATATACCAACAAACGATAATAAAAATATTCAGAAATGCATTTAAAGTTGGAGAAGTTTTATCAATCAAATGGCATATAAGGAAAGAAACCCTCCTAGATAAAAAAAAAAATCCTTTCACCAAATCATGTAAAGGCTTTATGAGTTTTTTAGAATAAAGGCACCCTGGGAATTTAAGATATTTTTATCACTTTTATTGAAAAGGCCATTTCTCAGCTCTAAGGCTGAATTCTTTGAAGCGAGTTCAGTAGCTCTGGGCTGAATCTGATTGTAGTTTTCAGAGCAGTGAGAAAAATCATGCAGTGTTAAGATGCCAAGCTTTCTCCAAGAAATCTTTTGAAAAAAAGTGATAAAGATGCTTAAGGCACGTCTGAATTTTGTGAGTTACAGCACTCAAAGAAGCTGATAGTTTGGAATAACATGTTCCTGTGATGGCATGCTATTGAATTCTAAAATGCCAGGCAGTGAGACATGAGCAAAATACGTCCCTTTTTAATTTGAGGACAAAATGCATATATTCAGTGTCTAATGTGAAGCCAATCAAGTAGGCATCAGTAGACCTTGGATTAGCTTTTGCTATAACTGAAATATCATTATGATAACAATAGTAATACACACATTTTGTTTAGCAATGTCCTTGAAGCACTGACTGGTTGTAATACCTTCACCATAGTAATATTTTCTATTACACATATTTAAAAATTATATAAATCCATTACAATTACTGTGTTGAAGGTTACAAAATTATTAGGGTAAAGCATAGGAAATTACTTATGTTCAAACTTTTTGATCTAAACATACATTTTCTTATTATAGAGTATGTACAGAAGATAGAGTATGACCATTAGCTCTCAGCCAATGAAGCAACATCTCACAGAGTTCTTTGCTAAGTTATAATGTTTTGCTCTCTATAGCCTTTTTCTCAATTGAAACTTTTCTATAGCAGGTTCACTTTTGACTCACAAATAACCACAAATGTTATGCAGGTGACAGAGCCTCTGGTGCTGTGAAGTATGGAAAAGGAAGAAAGTGATAATGGAGTACAGGTTTGGTGACTAATGACCATACCAAAACAATGTCAAAAACACAGGTAAAAATCAGCTGCTGAACATTATAAACAGTGCCATAAGCATCATTGTTGCACTGGAAAAATGAAATAAACCAGAGGTACAGCACAAGCTCAAAACATATGACGAGAATGCCTCCTTAGAGGGAATGTCCTTGGGTAGCTGATATTTCCTGAAGTAATCTCCAGAGTAAACAAAGTTGCCTAAAAGAATAGTAGATCAATGCTTCCTGAAAACTATTACAAGCAAGGCACTGTACTAACTGCTTTGCACAGGCTTTCCAGAACAAAAGAATCAGCTAAGTATACACACACACACACACACACACACACACACACACACACACACATATATATATATATATATTTATAAAAGAACTCCTGACCTCCCACCTACAAGATGGTCGGACTTCTTCGTCAAGACCCTGAATGAATGGTTTGATGCTCTTCGTGTTCCTGCAGCAAACATTCGTCATTGGGCTACACTAGCACGCTATAGGGACAAATGGAGACTTTACTAGAGCCCACTCAAGCAAAACGATGAGCAATGGGATGACAAGTGATACAAGTGATATATATATATATGTATATGTATGTATATATATATATATATATAGAGAGAGAGAGAGAGAGATCCAAGTAAGTGCATGAAGAGTTACTTCACAAATTTCCTTAAACAATGGTGTATCCAGCACACTTAAGTTTGTAGAGCATGGGCCAGAGAGATAGTACAGAGCACTGGTTTTTCATACAGTTAACCCAAGTTCAATCTCCAGCATTATATATGGTGCCCTGAGTGCCACTGGAATTATCCCTGAGTGCAGAGCAAGGAGTAAACCTGAGCTTCTAGGTGTGGCCCTAAAGCAAAAACAAAACAAAATTTGTAGAATAGGCCAGTGTGCCAGAACTCAGGAACTGATACTCCCACCTTGAAGCAAAATTGCTTCCTCCTCAAGAATCTCCATTTCTCTCTTGAGCTCTTTGTTTCTGTTTTTCAAACTTGGAAACCACTCCTGACAGTGCTCAGGGCTTACTCCTGGTTATGTACTCTCAGACCATACCTGGCTCAGGTCGGCCATGTGTAAAGCAAGTGTCTTCACCCCTATACTATCTATCTGGTCCTGTTAAAATCTTTTAACTCTTTGGGTAATGAAAATTTATCCAGTGAAAAGATTACAAATGATTATTTTCTTTACTTATGGTCAATTGATTATAGATGCTAAGCACAACTATAGAGTATCATAAGACCTCCATTTAACCCACTGTTTCATTGAAAAATTCAGATGTTTGGTCCAGCCAGTTTGGTAGAAAAAACTAACTATACAAAAGAAACAACACTTTTTCTCATTAAGTATGCTTTTATTTTTCTACTACTATCATTATTATTATTTTAGTTTGGGGGCCACACCTAGCAGTGCTCAGGGCTTACTCCTGACTCTACCCTCAGGGATCACTGTTGGCAGGCTCAGGGGATCATATGGGGTGCTGGGGATCAAACCCTGGTTGGCCCCATGCAAGCAAATGCCCTGCCTACTGTACTTTCTCCAATCCTTTGACCTATTTTTTATTCTTATAGATGTACTATAATTTACAATACTGTTAGTGAGAGCTTCAGGCATGATTCATTCCAACACCACACCCATCATCAGAGTACCCATTTCCCTTGAGGAGAGTTCCTTTTTCCCATTTTACAGGTAACACATTGTAAGAGAAAGAAGGTGCAAAACTTCTCTTACAATTTACTCCTTAAGATTGAAAATCACAGTCATTTCTAAATTTCCTAGTTCTTCTCCTTCTGTTGCTAGAACCAGTCTTGTTTTTCCCCCTTTTCTTTTAGTATCTTCTGCAGTCTCTTGTTACTGACATTGCAGGTATTTGGGTCTTGGAGTCTCATATCTGCTCATTCTAGGTAAAGAGATTCTCTCCATGGTTTCAACATATCTATGTGCTGAGGAGGCATAGGTCCCGTATCATGGTGAGCATAGAGTTACAAGTTAGATGACAAGATAACTGCAAATCTCTACCACCAAATTCAACTTGTCTCCTGAGCATTATTCAAAGAACCACTAGAAATATACTTCACCCAGACCATAACCATGCTATGGGCCAATTTTGTATTTCTCCACATTAATAAGTGGCTAAACCTAAATCCTATCCTGATAAGAGGCCTGGTTATGTCATCTTAACCATGTTCAACCACAACTTTCTACTTTATGCTGTAGGTGAAGCTCCAGAAAATTATTTTTCACTGACATTCTTGTCAATACAAAGAGGAGATGCCCACCCTCCTAGTTAGAGAAAAAACTAAGTTTTTCTCTCGTAACATGATAAAAATTGATTTGTCATTGCATCCATCTGCCCAGCAGCAGCAAGTAATTGTATCTGACCCCCTGGTTGCCAAAGGTAGAACCAAACTGTGCCTCATTTCACTCCTCCAATTTAACACTGCAAGTTTTTCCTTCCTGCCTGTGGTTCCTGGTGCTTTACCTTTTTACTGCAAAACTACAGACACTAAAGTTTGCTAAGACCCCTATCCATATGTTTCACTTACTTTCCAGAGTGGATTTTTGAATCCACAGGATGCAGAGAAAAAAGCATGCTGATTCATGCCCTTTTGTTGCTTGATGTCACTGCCCTGGTGCCCAAATAAGCCAGAAATGTTGGGAGATCTAACATATCAGTAGTAGGGAAGGAATATTTTGGACAGTAAGCAACAAGAGATATAAAACAACCACAAAAGATCGCCTTCTCCATTCCTCTTCTCTAAGAAGGTCTCTGCGTGACTCAGCAGTGTGTGTTCTGGTAACTTCTGGACAGCTAGGAATGCACACCGTTGTCCTTGCTTTCTCTCTCTAACTCATTTACCTAGTTCTTTCATTTTTATTTCCCTGAATTTCATCTCCTCAGCAAAGCTTTTGCACATTAGTTTTGATTCTGGCTGTTTTCCTGTGAAACCAGGATAGAGTATCCACCATGCAAAGAAGAAAAGAACTCTCAATTATCTTGACACCTACCAATCTTGACTCCTTGTGTTTTGCTAAGTGATTCAGATTGTTCTCTCTTTTAACCCTTGCAGATATATTGCAGTGCAATGGGTATTATTTCCTCCTGTTAGAGTGAGAAACTTCGGTTTAATGAAGCTTAAAGAATTTACCCAAGATGGCATAACTAGGAACAACTAGCTGATGTTTTCCTTAAACACAGGCTCCTTCCCACTATCTCTAGAACCAAGAATTTGAATTGTATGGAGGTCCCATGTGGTAATTCATAGCTTATGTTTTTATAAGTTTTGAGGTTAACTCAGTGATGTACACTTTAAATATTCAAGCAGAATATGATGGGTCCTCCAATGACAGGGTGAGTAATCAATAAAAATGAATGCTTAAATGCTGATATTATCTGACACAGGCCTGGGCAGTAGCATAGCAGGTAGGGCGTTTGCCTTGCACGTGGCCAACCCAGGTTTGAGTCCTCCGCCCCTCTCAGAGAGCCAGGCAAGGTACCGAGAGTATTCCACCCGCATGGCAAAGCCTGGCAAGCTACCCATGATGTATTTGATATGCCAAAAACAGTAACAAGTCTCACAATGGAGATGTTACTGGTGCCCGCTCGAGCAACTCGATGAACAATGGGAGTGCAGTGCTATTATCTGACATCATTTTATGTAGTCACTTTTAAGAGGAGTTACATTGTTGATCAACCAAAGGTCATGGAAGTAGTTGCTACAGGGATGATTGGGCGTGAAGTTGGGGGAGACCCAAGAGGAGAAGCTGGAAAATGAAGCTCCTTCTCCCCAACCCCTTCTCCAATGCTTCACAGACCCATAGTGTGAAGTCACCTGGCCAAGTCCATTGAGATCATTCCACTCTACCTGCTCTTCTATAAAGATGCTAAGAACAAAAAGTACAAGCCAGAAGAATTAATCTTTCAGTAGCAGTGGTCCTGGCTGCCAGAGACTAAAATGTGTAAGATACTCTTGTCCAGAGCGAAACTGGCAAAGCAGATGTATATCCAGAGGCTTGAGCCAGTATCACACTTCAGGAATAGAAAAGAAAAAAAGGAAAACAAAGAAAAAGAAAAGAGCTGAATGTGGACCCTCATATACCACTCAGCATCTCTTCCCATCTTGGATGCCAAAACGAACTTTTTTCATTCTGTGTCCTACCTGTAAGAAGGATGTTTTGATGTGATTAAAAAGTCATATTGATTCCAGGCCTAATTGCTTTCTTTGGGTCTGATGAAGTATACAAGGATTGGCAAACTTAAGATGGTAATTAATTCACACGCACAAACTCATTAAAAAAATAGGGGGATTAGTATATTCTGGACAAAACATCATTTCCTGATGTGGAACAGTTGTCTGTAAACTTAGGTCTCAGAGTTGCCTCCGTGGCACTGGTGCATCCTTTTGGGCTGAGTTCCCAAAGAAGTCTTTCCCTTCACGCATTCTTCCTCCATGCCGTTCAGTAGTATAACCACAATGCCAAAGTTACCAGAGTCAGCATCTTTCTTAAGATAGGTGCTTTCTCATCCCCCAAAACTGCCTCACACAGAAACCCTGTTCATAGACTTTAAAACACAGAGCATGTCAAATGTTGACATCAATCACTTGGAGACCTTGATAAAAGGACATTCCAATTCACTAGCGTGGACTGGTGGCCCTCAGATCGTGTCTTTCTAATACACTCTCAAGAATCATGCTGCCAATTTGTGGGCTGCACATGAACTAGCAGGTATTTAGAGCCATTTTGGCTTTGTTTGAATTTTGAAGATGGCTCAGTCCTTTGAAGAGATTGTCCATTAAAAATGACTGTTAATGACAAGCTGTTCCTGGCATTGCTACAGAAAATCTTGGGGAGTTGGGGCTGAAGCTATAACAAGTGAGAGCTATTCTCATTGCTCACGCCGTTGTTCTATCACTCCATACCAATGCAATCTCAATGTTGACTGAAAGGTTAGCTTTCAAAATTTAATACAGAAATTGAACTTAGCATCTGATATGATTTGACTAAATGAATTTGCCCGAGACCATCAGAGCCATTTTATTCAGAATCAAATTGGTTATTTTCCTTTAAGAAGATTTAAATGTTAGGATTCTGACTGGAGAGAGGCCCACCCACAGAGATGCTAATGTCAACGCACTGTATCACCCCTTCACCCTGCCTCCACTTCCCCTACCAACCAACACATAGACTAAAAGTAGAGCTTTTACCCCACCCCAACTCTGAAAGGGACAAATAAAGAGATGTCCTAAAAGACAATGCAACCCCAACCCCACCCACTCCACCAACTGTAGCAAAGCATGAGACAAAAGCTTAGACATCCACCTTTAGCTTCCACACAGCACCATATACGATGAAAACAGCGAAGGAATTCAGCTGCAAAAACCAGTGGCAACAAAAGACTAGGATTTTTGGTCAAGATGGCAGCGGTGCAGCTACAAGTGCCAGAGCTGCGGGGGTGGGGAGGGAGAGGGCGAAGTGAATCCTAATGCACAAAAGGAGAGAACGAGAAAGAAGAAAGGTGTCTGCCATTGAAGCGGGCAGGGGTGGAACATCATATGGGTGTTGGAACATTATATGACTGAATTGTAATAGCTTTGGGATTTGGATCACAAATAGCTTTGTGATGGTATATCCCATGGTAATTTGATAAAAACAAATTTAAAAAAGACTACAACAAATTAGTAAGTTTTGCATAACCCAACTGGGTTGGGTTAAATTAAAAGAATGGGAGAAAATATGTATTGTGCACACAATGAAAACATTGTGATAAAGGGTTAATATCCAAGGTATATAAAGCACTCACAAAACTCAACAACAACCACAAAATAATACATCAGAAAATGCAGAGGAAATGAGCAGACACTTCTACAAAGACTATATAAGGATGGGCAGTAGCATATGAAAAAGTGTTGGTTGTCATTTGTTATTAGGGAAATGCAAGTCAAAAAGCAATGAGATATCATCTCACACCACTGAGAGTGGCATATATAGAAAAGATTGGAAACAGCTGGTGTTGGCAAGGATGTGATAAAGTAATCCTCATTCACTATTGGTGAGCACATTGGAAAACAATGAGATTCGTCAGATAATGAAAGCAAAACTCCATGTGACCCAACAGTTTCACTTCTTGGCATCTATTTCTAAATAACAACAAAAACGTTAATTCAAAAAGATATGTACTGGGGCCAAAAAGCTCATTCAGAGGCGAGGTGCTTGCCCAGCATGCAATTGCAGTTTTGATCATGGATCAAATCCCAGCACTACATATGGTCCCCTGAGCACCACAGGGCTTTTTTAAAAATTTTTATTAATGAAACACCATGAGGTACAGTTGTAGACTTACAAATTTTTGTGCTTGGGTTTCAATTATACAATGATCAAGTACCCATCCCTCCACCAGTGCCCATTCTCCACCACAACAGATCCCAGTATCCCTCCCCCCCATCCCCCCCATTCCACCCTGCCTCTGTGGCAGGGCATTCCCTTTTGTTATCTCTCTGCACCACAGGGCTTTGCCTCTAAGCAGAGTCAGAATGGTGCCTGAATACCACCAGACATGACCCAAGAACAAACAGAGTAACTATTTTGAAAATCTCGTATCATTACAGTGCTAATTACAATAGCCAGCATACGGAAATAAACCAAATTTTTAACAACAGATGAATAAAGAATTTATGTAAGGACCAGAGAGTTAGTGCAATAGGTAGGGCTCTTGCCTTGCATGGGGCTAACCTGGTTGGATCTTCAGCATCCCATACGGTCCCCTGAGCCCACCACAAGTCATTCCTAAGTGCAGAGCTAGAAGTAACCCCTGAGCATTGTCAGGTGTGGCCCCAAAACAAAAAAGTAAATTAAAAAATATAAAAAGTTTGGAAAGAATTTATGAAGGGGCCAGAGAGATATTACCATGAGTAAGTCACTTATTTTGTATGTGGCCGAGCTGGATTTGATCCTCAGCACTACACATAAGGTCCCTCCCTTAATATGACCACAAGTGATCCCTGAGCACAGAGTCAAGAGTAACCCTTGAGAACTGCTGCCAAGTGTGGCTTAAAATATAAAGGAATTATGAGAAAAGTTATGGAACACACACACAACAAATACTATTCAGCTATAAAAAAAGAAAAAGATGAAATCATGTAGTTTGCTGGAATGTATGAAACTGCAGTTATAAATCGGAAGAAAGCAGATTATCTCACTCATCTGTGGAATGGAGGGGCAAAATAAGGAAACTTACAATATTGAACAATGATAAAGACTTGATCATAGATTATAAAACTAGATTACTAAGCAGAGGAGGGATGAGGGGGAAAAGGAAGAGGAGGTCCAGAAATGGCACTGGCGCTGTGGAGAAGGTTCTCAAGTACTTTGGGTGGCGTGTATTGTAAATTTTTATATGAGTACCATAAACGTTAAGGTAAAGGCCCCCCCGGGCCCAGTAACGTCTCCATTGGAGACTTTGTTGTTACTGTGTTTGGCATATCGAATACTCTCGGTAGCTTGCCGGGCTCTCCGAGAGGGGCGGAGGAATCGAACTCGGGTCGGCCATGTTGGCTGCGTGCAAGGCAAACGCCCCACCGCTGTGCTATCGCTCCTTCGTTAACACTCTTTAAACATCTCCTGTAAACTACGGTAAATAAATAAGTGTAAATAATGATTTATTATTTCAGTTGAAGAAATGAAAACCCACAATGAAACATCACCTCATACCTGTAAGGAGGACCTATATCAAAAAGATTGGGAACAAGTGTTTGGAATGGTGGAAAGAAGAAGAAACTATGGTACAGTGTTAGGTCTGTAAATTAATACAAACAGCATGAATATCCCTTTTACAAATTACAGAAGGAAATACCATGGCATCTAGAATACCACTGCTAGGCATATACACAATGGGTATGGAGATATTTGAAATATTTTGGAAATTTAATGTCAAAATAAAAGAATTAACAATTAAAAAAGCTGTTATATATACTAAGGAATGCCACCTTGTCATTTGAAAAGATGCAATTATTGCATTTGCAACAAGATGTATGGGTCTAGGTGATTATGCTGAGTGAAATAAGAAAGTAAAAGGTAATTACTAAATGGTTTGACTCATGAAATGTGGATAACAAAACATATAATTTGGCAAAAACCAAATTTTTCTACTTCTTGAATCTGTAAATTAATTTCCTTGAAACTTTTTCAGTCATTAATTTCCTTAATATTTATTCTGTGTTAATTATATCTAACTCTTTTACACATTTTACAATGATATTTCTCAGTTTTCTAAATATTTCCTTCTGCTGTTCATATTTCGTCATTTCTACTGCTCTAATTTCAAACACATATATGTATAAATATATGTATATATATATTTACTCTGTCATCATTGTTCTGCTTTTAACACTAAAATATCAATTTGGATCTCATACAGTTTTTCTTTCTCAGAGAGAACACTCTTTTTATGTTTCAAAAGTGTTTAACCTTACTTCAAAGAACACAGTTTTTGTGGTCGCTTTAAAATTTCTGTTGAATTTAGAAGGCAAAGATTCATATCACCAAAGGGAAGATGGTTGCTGAGTATCTTCTCCTTTGTGATTAGTTGAGATGTTCCCTAGTTTTTGTGTATCAAATAAATTTAGTTTGCATCTTAGACACGTATAAAATGATGAGACCCTGAGACCTATTAAAAATCCTCTGGGAAGTGGTACTTGCAATTCTAACCAAGTTGGAGTATAGAGGCCAGATTTACGATTCCTTTGAAACAGCTGAAAAATGCACAAACTATAATGCAACAATAGTTTTCAAGACACTGGATATCAGGCATTTAAGGAAGAAAATTATAAGAGATAAGAAACAAATGTGGTAAACCTTACAATTGCCCCTCTTTCTTCCTCAAGAGACTTATGAGTTTATGACACAGGTAATGGAAGAGGGGAGCAAAGAGAGTCCCATGGACTCCCTTATTTGAAGAGACTAATAAGAGCATCCAAAGAGATGAGAGTAGGTATACTTTGTGCTGCAGATAACAGAGATAAGTAAATTTTCAAAAAAAGAACCTCCAGAAATCTGAAGAGGGTCTCCACTGAATGCTGCAAAGAGTGACCAGTGTATATGTGTTAGGGCACTATTTAATGCTTGAGAATACATTCTTCGGTATTCACACAGGAGCAGTATATAATCTGCTTCCGCTGGCAAAAACAGAAAAACCCGTAATACCAAAAGCACAAATAGAGTACTCAGAACAATTTTATTTTAGTACTGAAAAATATTTAGCCCTGGTTGAATGCTTCTCTGATCTTACCTACAGAAAATTTAAAAACAAAGCATGGAAAGTTGAAATTGCTTTTGCAAGTATTCTTAATTGCATCTGAGAAGAGACTAAGAGTGTTAATAGGAAAGCAAAAATGTACAGTCACTAACAAAGAAAGTTTCACAATATTTGAAAGCCAACTGAAAAATTTCCAGCCATGCAAAGAAACAGAAAAAAACATGGCTCACAAATAGAATAAAATTAAGCAACTGAAACCAGTCACAAAGTGACACTTATGTTTGAATTACCATACAAGGACACTGAAAGTCATTATAGTCAGAATCTGTAGGCTGAACTTTTCTGTCACTTAAAACAGTACATGGACACCAACCAACTATATGACAAGATGAAATGCTGCCAATTGTAACAACATGAATGGGCCTTGAGGGTGCTGTGCCAAGCGAAATAAACCATATAGAGAAATACGAACACTTTATACTTATAACTCACATAAGGAAGATGAAGCAAACAAATTCTCAGAATCAGAACGAATCAGTGAACATCCAAGTGGTAGGGAGAAGGACGACAAAACAGACAGAGTAGGGGAAAGTTTAGATACAGGTGGAAACTGGACACTGCCGGGGATCACAATACAGTTGAATAACTGATGTACATCTGAAACTCAAATAGTGCTATAAAGTGATGCTATCTCAATGAATATTTATTTTAAAAGAAAATAAATGAGCTGGAGCAATAGCACAGCAGGTAGGGTATTTGCCTTGCACACAACCAACATGGCAGACCCGAGTTCGCGTCCTCCACCACTCTCAGAGAGCCCGGCAAGCTACCTAGTATCTCGCCCGCACAGCAAAGTCTGGCAAGCTACCTGTGAGGTATTCGATATGCCAAACACAGTAACAAGTCTCACAATGTTACTGGACCCGCTAGAGCAAATTGATGAACAACGGGAGGACAGTGATTTTAAAAAAAAAGTCATTATAGTCATAATATCAAGTTAAGATTCAAGATGGGGGTGTGGTGCTACCAGCAAGTCAACCTGTACCCATGGGTCGAGTGCATCAGCAGCTTGATGGTGCCTTCAGGTTTCCTGATACCCCCAAAATTGCTACTGTGCCTCTGTCAGACCCCAACAACTAGTAGTCAAGTTTCCCAAGAAATTAAATGGCCAAAAGTTAGGTATGTGGGAGTCACGCCCACAAACCACCTCCAGCTCAGCTATACAAGCTCATTTCTCAGCCTTGATTCAGAGACCCATAAATAAATCTCAAAAGAGATCAAAAGCAGCAGGAAATCTTTGACCAGCACGAGGCTACTGTTTAGGTCAGGGAGGCCACCCTGAAGGGCAGTGGGGCTCAGAGGCTAGAAGGTGGGATCCCTCATTTCTTTCCAGACTTCTCAGGGAAAACACAAGATCCTTTTAAGAAGACCTTTGGACTTAGAACAGGTTGCAGGTTGCAGGTGACTGAGTCCAAACTAATCATCTCCCCCCCTCCACCCCCCCCCGCCAAGATGAGCTAAAATAGTGTCCTCCTCTCCCTTAGCAGACCAATGTTCATTGTGCCTTACTTCGTGTACTTAGACTTGAATTACTTTAGGGAAAGCCCCTCCGTGAATTCAGAAGTCACTACAAGCAGCCCCGAGGTGGGGCTCCTGCTGGCTGCAGCATCCTCGTGTTAGACTATATCTAGGACGTCAGTGTCAACTGCCACGTATGTCCATGTACATAAACCTAACCAGCATTGGAATGCCAAATGCATTCCCCATGCTTTTCTCTTTTCAGAAAAACTGAATAACCAATCAATAATCCATCCCCCAAAAGCTGCCTAATTTAGAGGTAAGATCCTCACATCTTGTGAAGTGGATGCCTGGGCTGTGGTTTGGGTGGTGTGTGGCTGTGTCTGAGTGTGTGTGTGCCTTGGGGAGGTCTGCGGATACTGTACATACCAGGACCGTTTGAATAAAGCATGCACATAGACCAAAGCATGCAGCCCTGACTCACACACCCACCCATGTGTGCTCCCCGTGGTCTTCATGTCTGCGGGGTCTTGTAGACACACTGGTACTTGTCCAGACGCAGGCCCTCACTGTCAGACACACAATTTCCTCAGCCCCAGTTGTAGGCTGGGCACAATAACACAGAGAAAGCATCCACGTCTCGTGGGCAAACTTGTCCTGAGCTCAAATTCAAATTCAAAAAATTAGAATTTGAGCTCCCATCTACTTTCAGCATGCATCTCCCAACCTGGGAGGATCCTCCCAACACCCTTTATTTGGTGCTCCCTTCTTTATCTGAGCTGCCTTTTCCCCCAGCATGTGCGGCTGGCCTCCAAGCCATGGAGTGAACCTCCTGGTACTTGTCTCGGCTATTCTTGGGTGTTAGTCTCCTATTTTGTTACTTTATGTTCCCCAAATGAATGCAATCTTTCTATGTCTATCCCTCTCTTTCTGACTCATTTCGCTTAGCATGATACTTCCCATATAGGTGCGGATGTGGCAAGAAAGGGACCCTCCTTCACTGTTGGTGGGAATGCCGACTGGTTCAGCCCTTTTGGAAAACAGTATGGACAATTCTCAAAAAATTAGAATTTGAGCTCCCATTTGACCCAGCAATATCATTCCTGAGAATATATCCCAGAGAGGCAAAAACATATACTCAAAGTAATGTCTGCACCTGTTTGTTCATTGCAGCACTGTTTACAATAGCCAAAATCTGGGAAAAAAAAAAACCTGAGTACCCGAGAACAGATAACTGGTTAAAGAAACTTTGGTACATCTACACAATGGACTACTATGTAGCTGTTAGAAAAGATGAAGTCATGAAATTTACATACAAGTGGTACTACATGGAAACCAACTGGTGTGTTTGGGTATATGCCCACAGTCTGTTACTGGGTAAATCAGGGGGCGGGCTATCCTGGCTGAAAATTTGAGTATGCGGGTTTTGTGACTGAAATCTCCATGCTTTCTCAGGTTGGGATAGGTTACCTACCCTGACATCCCTGTAGTTCCAGAAGTCTCAGCAGTCACTTTCATACCCCAAAGCTGCCACACCGTTAAAAAGCTACTCCCAAGAGTGGCCGAGATTAGTACCAGGAGTTTTGCTCCATGACTGGAGGCCAGTCACACAATCTAGGGGAACAGGGAGCTCAGCTAGAGAAGGGAGCACCAAATAAAGGGTGTTGGGAGGATCCTCCCAGGATGGGAGAAGCATGCTGAGAGTAGACTATAGACCAAACATGATTGCCACTCAATGCCTCTTTTGCAAACCACAGCACCCAAAAGGAGAGAGAGAACAAAAGGGAATGCCCTGCCACAGAGGCAAGGATGATGGGGGAATGGGGCGTGGGATGGATACTGGGATCCCTGGTGGTGGAAAATGGGCACTGGTGGAGGGATGGGTGTTTCGATCATTGTACAATTGAAACCCAAGCACAAACATTTGTAAATCTACAACTGTACTTCATGGTGTTTCACCAACAAAAATTTTTTTAAAAAACGTAAATGATGGAGAATGGGCACTGGTGGAGGGATGGGTATTTGATCATTGTATAACTGAAACCCAAGCACAAAAATTTGTAAGTCTACAACTGTACCTCATAATGTTTCACTATAAAAAATTTTTTTTAAAAAAAAAGCTACTCCAGCCTTACTTTCTCAATTAAAATACAGAATGCCTTGAACAAACACGATGACCTCTCTGTACCTGTCTTACAAACCATAATGCACAGAAGGAAAAGGAGAGAGAGAAAAAGAAGAAAAATGTCTGCCATAAAGGGGCGGAAAGAGGGGTGTTGGGGGATGATGGCAGGGAAACTGGGAATATTAGTGGTGGGAAATGTACACTGGTGGAGGGATGGGTATTAGATCATTGTATGACTGAAACCCAATAATGAACAGCTTTGAAAATGGTCTATCTCAGGGCTGGAGCAATAGCACAGTGGGTAGGGCATTTGCCTTGCACGCGGCCCACCTGAGTTCGATTTCCAGTGTCCCATATGGTTCCCTGAGCACTGCCAGGAGTAATTCCTGAGTGCGTGAGCCAGGAGTAAACCCTGTGCATTAACAGGTGTGACCCAAAAAGCAAAAAAAAAAAAAAGAAAGAAAGAAAAGAAAATGATCTATCTCATGGATATTTAAAAATATTTTTAATAGTAATATGGAGTTCATGCCAGCTTCAGTCAGCTTAATCAGTGGCTGAATAAACTACTGGAAACACTAAGTTTAAATGGGAGGGAGAAGAATCTGCCAAAATTTAAAAATGCTAAAAACTCCTTCCATCAATAAACTGCCACATCATCAATTTGATTTTATAAAAAGAGAAAAACCTTTGAAAAAGCTCGAGGGAACAAGTGATCTGTTCTGTACAGAGAAACTAAAATATGGATGACAGCAGATTTATTGTTGCAAGAAGACAATGACCGCCTTCTAAACATGCTGAAGTCAAAGTTATCATATAGAAACATACTGAACATGTATTTTAAAATTAAACAAAATAAGTCATTTTAAATACACAAAAGCTAAGATAATTTATTACCAACAGGAAACAAACGTTAAAGAACATTTTTTAAATGTTAAAGGAAACCCACCATTATGCATGTCTACCTTATATTTGGGATTAAACAGGAAAAATAATAAGTGCAACTCATCAATTAAGAACTGCATAAAGCTATTTTGAAGCAAAATTTGCATTTTCTGACACTATATACTACCCATGATTAGTTTTTACCTACAAAAGTTTCTAGTGCATATGAGGTGCACATCACATGTTGATAGGTTGACTTGTCACAGTCATTTATCATTTAGTTGACAAAAGTGACAAAACACAGAAATCAAGCAAATAATAGCAAATCACTTATGTTTGGACTCTGAGATGGATTGAGAGGATGTTATCTGGAATTTCCCTTCTGATATGTACTCACCCTGAGGTATTTACTAAATCGTTTCTCAGAAATTTCATAAGATAGCAATAAAATTTTCTCTTTCTCAAATTAAATATACCACTTTCTGAAGCCATTTCACTGTTTTAGCCTTTAGGAATCTATGTCATCTTTATGCAGTAAACTCTGAACTCAACGTAGAGCCTGCTCCAGGCTCTAAAGACTGTCAGTTGAAGGATGGCAAGTGTCAGCTTCGGACAGTTGGGTTTCTCTTCCCTTGTAGCAACGGATAGCAGAGATCTGAGACTGGCTTTGGTCATATGAGTGCGTGCACCTTTTACTGAGTACTCAGGGAGGCATAGTCATAGGATGACACATTCCCCTTCCTATGGCCCAGTTCTTAGTGAAACATGTCCAACCATCAGGACACGATCACTATGAGGGTTCCAGATACCATCATTAGAGAATCTTCAAAGGGCGAGAAAGGCAATATTCACTTATTAAAGTGCAGTAAAAAGACAGCAATGTCAATTTCTGCTTGTCATTCTAAACAAATTCTACCTCTTATATTTTCTCAGATGCACGTGACTGGTTGCCAAATAAATTCAGGATCAAATATCATTAGGGATTCTGATTTTTTTTCACCTTGGAAAAATCCCATGTTCTCTCTTGAACATCTTTCTTTCTTTCTTTCTTTCTTTCTTTCTTTCTTTCTCTCTTTCTTTCTTTCTTCCTCTTGCTCTCTCTCTCATTCTCTTGCTCTCTCCTTTCTTGCTCTCACTCTCTCATCTTCTCATCCTTGCATTTCTCTAAGTAAATTTCTTTCAATAAAGCAATTTTGCTTCACTCTTATAAGAAAAGAAGTCATTAGGGAGTCACCTCAAAGATGAGAGGCTACAGATGATGTCAAGTTAATAGTAGTTATCAAATCTGGAACCTTCTACTTCACAATTTAAAGTAAGACTACTTTAGAATATTTTTTCTTGATATTAAGTTAGCCAGCTTCAAATTTAATGATGCTAATGACTGCTAAAAAAAATCAGTTTAAATCAGTTTAAAATGCTTTATAAAGGAAATTTCTTGGGGCCATAGCAATAGTACAGTAGGTAGAGCACTTGCTTTGCACATGGTTGACAGGGTTCAATCACCAGCATCCCATATGGCTCCCTGAGCAACATCAGGAATAATTCCTGAGTGCAAAGTCAGGAGAAACTCGCAAGCATCAACAGATGTGGCCCCAAAACAAAAAAAAAATAATAAAATCACTCATTTTTTTCCTACCAAGTTGTATTCTTACTAGCAATCTAAAGAGACTACAGAAACAAAAACAAAAATAATTCCCAGTCAGAGAAGCAGTATTTATCTGGGTTTAGTACTGAGTTCCCAAATCATACTCCTTCTGCTTACTATTTTACCACTGTGCAGATCAGCAGCAAAGCTTAAAACGCTCAGCTATTGATTGGATTTTTAATCCCACCACTGTGGCCTTCTCCCTAGAGCAAGGATTCCAGGCTGACAAGCTAGAGAATCTATGAAAAAGAAATCCAAAACTTTGTACAAATATTTCTGGCACTTAAATTTTAAAATATTAGTAACATACTCTCCGAAACTAGTTATATTTACATATCAGTTCCCTAAAAAATAGCACACCTCAAAATATTATAAAGTAGATAGAATGGTGGCAATTCACAGATGATTTTTTTCAAAGTTTCTGACCCTAGTTTTTTTTTTCTTTTGGGGTCACACCTAGCAATGCCCAGGGGTTACTCCTGGCTATGCACTCAGGAATTACTCCTGGCAGTGCTCAGGGGATCATATGGGATGCTGGGAATCGAACCCAGGTTGGCTGCGTGCAAGGCAAATGCCCTACCCGCTGTGCTATTGCTCTAGCTCACTGACCCTAGTTTTTAAAAGGATATTTAACACAAACTAAATAGCCTTGTATTTCATTCTTCTTTGAGTTTCCCATGAATGTGTTCTCTGACCCTGGTATTCCTGGATAGTACTTTAGCACTGTCCTCTCATTGTTCATCGATTTGCTCGAGCAGGCACCAGTAATGTCTCCATTGTGAGACTTGTTACTATTTTTGGCATATAGAATATGTCTCATGTAGCTTGCCAGGCTCTGCCATGTGGGCAAGATACTCTCGGTAGTTTGCCAGGCTCTCCAAGAGGGATGGAGGAATTGAAACCAGGTTGGCCGCAGGCTCCCTTTATATACAGCTGCCCAATAATCCACTAAAATGGCAAGCAAGGGGACACATGGCAAGCTGAATGTACTTAGCAATACTGACAAGAGAGATACAAGGTTTGCTCCAGTCAGTTTTAAAGATGCCTTTACACTTGGGAGGCAGTAGTAGGGAGTTTAAAGACAAAGCATAGAGAGTAATCCTTGAAACTTTAGGAACTGGAAATGGAATTTTGAAGTCCCAGGTATGTCATAATGGGTGAAAACTGTATTTAAATGTCTAAGAAAGCAAAATTTGTAAGAGTTTTGTTCCAGTAGTTCTCCAATTATTACCCTGGTATCTGAAGGCTATTCTATTTTTTTATGAACTTCTATGGCTATCATTGAGTTGATACCATCCATTATTATATCTTTAATTACAATCAAACCTAAATTTTTTATACTGTTAAAATGAATGTTAAGGCCAGTTTATCTCATCATCAGCCACCCTCCAGATCCCATGGCTCCTTCTCCCAGAAGGCAGCATAAAATGAGGCCCCCATAGCCATTCCACCAGACTCCCCACCAGGCTGTTTTCACTCGAGGCACCCCAACGGGGGGCGGGTAAGAGCCCTCCCTACCCCAAGGGACCCAGGCCTGGCAGCCGACCTCCACTGCCCAACCACCACCAAGCTCCAGGGTGCTTTCTACATGCTCAGGCTGAGCCACACGCATGAGTGAAGCCCCACAGAACCCAGGTAATGCAGAACTTTGTGACCGTGGACTCGGCTCAACGGGACCCAGGAGCGGAGATCCTCTGCCCGTTTCCCCCAGTCTCCAGCGACCCAGGGGTCACTCTCATAAATCACCTCCTGTCGGCGCCAGATAATTTTGCCATCAAGCCACCCTCCAGATCCCATGGCTGCTTCTCCCAGAAGGGAGCATAAAATGAGACCCCCGTAGCCATGCCACCTGTGTTGACTGTTTTCACTCCATGGCCCCAGAGTGGGGTGAGTGAGAGCCCTCCCCGCCCCAAGGTACCCAGCCCTAGAAGCCGACCTCCACAACCCAACCACGCTCAAGGCTGCTCCCCTCACACACAAGTCAAGCTTCACATATGAGTGAATATATGCCTAGACCACACCGCTGCGCAACACATCATATGACACTCCCTATCCATTCTCCATAATTACCACACCATATTTGATGGGTTTCAGATAATAGACAACCAATCATAGAGGGAAATATATGTGCATATATAGATATTTTCAGACATGTATACAAAGCTCGCATCACCCAAACTTTTAACAACATGTTAGTGATATCCTATAGAATGTCTTAATGGCTCTTGCCAAAATAGAACAATCTTCACACTGTTTCCTATATGAACCTTTTTTGTAAACAAGTTCAACAGTTCTTCATAACAGACAATACAAAATATATTCTTTCATTTGTGTTTTGGGACAGGGGTTGGGGCTTGGGATGGAAACATCCCGAATTTGGTGGTGGGAAGGTGTAATGATAGTGGGATTGGTGTTTGAATATTACATGTAATCAAATATTGTGAACTAATTTATAAGATAAAAAAGTTAAAAATAAAATAAAAGTAACGTTAAAGAAGTATTAGTCAGGTAATCTTTCTGGGATTTATTTTAGTGAACAAGGTGGTTTTCTTTTTATTTGAGGGGTGGGGTTACACTCAACATTTGCCAGAAGTGATTTACTTCTGACTCTGCATGCATGGATCATCACTCCTGGTGTGATTCTGGGGACAAACTGTATAGGATGCTGGGAGTGAACCCAGGTGAGTCATGTACCCTACCCTCTGTATTTTCTCTCTGGGCCCCAATTTTAGCCAGTAACTTAAAACAAATTATTTGAAGCAGCATGATTTATAATACAGCTAATGGGAGAGTTTTATTCATGCAACATCCCACCTTCAACATACTGTCTTCTTTCTTCACTGTCTCATGTGTCTACTTCTACCTCCCTGCCCTGGATAATTCCAGTTATGTAAACAAGCTCCATTGTCAAGTTCTATTGTCTTTGACCATTTGTTATTCACATGCTATTTATTTTTATATCTCACATATGAGAGAGCATTCTATATCTGTCCCTGTCCTTCAACCAATAACATTTTTGAAATTTTATTTTAGGCACAGTGATTTAGAATATTGATAATTGCAGCTCCACACCCCCTACCACGGTGTCAGCAAATAGAACTCATGTAAAAGAAACACCAGAAACAAAAAACAAACAGAAACCAAAAGATACTATAGTAGAAATTAAGCCCCATGAATCACTACTCACCCAGAATGTGAATGTTCTGAACTCATCAATTAAAGAAATTGACAGAAAACAGAAAACAAAAGTACTGTGGTAGGAATTAAGTTTCATGTATCAATAATCTCCCAGAATTTGAATGTTCTGAATCAATTTAAAAATGCAAAGTATCTATATCATAAGTTTAAAAAAGCAGGATCCATCTATTTTTTTGCAAGTAAGCCATATCATATCTAAATCTATAGACTCTTTCACAGTGAAAGGATCATTCTTCAAAAGACAGCAAAACAGATAAACAGATAATAACTGTTATATCTGATGAACCATATTTTCAGCTAAAAATGTATGAGACAAATATGGATGGACATTATAAAATGATCAACCACATTCAATCCAGAAGACAGGACTGTAATTAGCAGTCATACATCCAACAGAAGTCTAGCCAAACATTAAAAAAAATAGTAAGAGATCTAAAGTCAGGCATAGATAATAAAATAGTAATAGAGGAATATCACACATCACCTACATCAATGGATATGCCATCTGGACACAAGGTTAACAAGAAAATGAATTATTGATCATAATAGATAACTATATACTGAATTTACTTAATAAGCATGTAAAAAATTTCCAGTCCCAAAAGAAAAGACTTCACATTTTTCGTAAGTATACAAGGAACATTCTCAGTGATATATAGGGACACAAAATAAGCTTCACTAAATATGTGCAGATCAAAATCAAATCAAGCGTCTAGTCCTTGTACAATGAAGTTTATGAAGAGAGAAAAAAAGTATGAAGTTTAAAATAGAAAAAAGTGAATAACAACAAAATAATTTTGATAAGTTCCTGTGTAAATAAAAAGAAATTAAAGAATTATCTGTAGACCAACAAAAATGAGGAGATTAACTATTAAATCCTGTGCAATGCAACCAAAGTTGCATAGAAGAAAGTCATAGAAATATAGGTCTGCACCAACTAAGAAGAAATATCTCATATGATCTAATCTAACCTTACATCAAAGAAGCTGGAAAAAAGAAGAAATTAAACTAAAATCAGAATGGAAAAAAATAATAAAATTGAGAGGGCTGGAGTGATAGCACAGCGGGTAGGGCATTTGCCCTGCACGCAGCCCGACCTTGGTTCGATCCCCAGCATCCCATATGGTCCCCTGAGCACGGCCAGGAGTAGTTCCTGAGTGCATAAACCAGGAGTAACTGCTGAGCATCACCAGGTGTGACCCAAAAAGCAAAATAATAATAATAATAATAATTGAGGGTGGAAATAAATTATGAAGCAAAATAACACAATAGTTGACTCTGAAAGAATAAAGCTAATGAAACTCTTAACTTGATTCACTAAGGAATAATGGAAAACCATAATTGATCAGAAGCAAAGTAGGTCAAATTACAAGAGGTCACAGAAATACAATGATCATTAGAGACTAAACAAATTCATTTGATTACAACCTTTCAAGTAATAACCAGTAAGAAATACTCAATAGACAAACAAAAGTACAGAAATGAAAACAGTAATCAAACCTTAAAAATAAAACCTTAAAAATAAAAAATCCAGGACAGATGTCTTCACCATGAATTCTACAAAATTTTCAGGGAAGAGATAATGCCTAATCTTCTCAAACCAGAACATAATAGCACTATATATACATGTGTGTTAAATATATGAACACATGCATATCTGTTCATAGATGAAAATATCTTCAAGAAAATATTGAAAGGAATAAAGCAGTTCTTCAAAGGAATCATACATAAAACCAAGTAGGATTGCAAGGTTGGTGTTAATTGTCACTATTTAGTTGATGCAACATGCTTTATCCAAAAAAAGAAATTATTAAAAACCACTTGATCATGTAAAATGGATGCAGATAAAACATTTTACAAGATACAGCATCCACTTAAAGTTACTGCTTAAAATTTGGTAATTGAAGGAACATACATCAACACAATAAGGACCACAATAAACCTACAACATTGAGTAGAATGTGCATCCTACTTGATGGTAAAAACTAAAAACTTTTCTTCTAAGATCAAAACCTGGACAAAGATGTTTATTCTCACTACTACTATTCAATGTGGTTTTGGAAGTCTTAGAAAGAGAAAGAAAAATACATAAACAAAATTCAAATTGACAAATAAAATCCTACCATTTATAGGTAAAGGTAAAAGGTAAAGGCCCTCCTGTTGATCGTTGATTTGCTCGAGCGGGCCCAGTAACGCCTCCATTGGAGACTTTGTTGTTACTGTATCTGGCATATCGAATACTCTCGGTAGCTTGCCGGGCTCGCCCAGGGGGTGGAGGAATCGAACTCGGGTCGGCCATGTTGGCCGCTTGTAAGGCGAACACCCTACCGCTGTGCTATAAATATAGGTTAAAAGGCCTAAATAATGCCACAAAAATAATAAATTATAGATAAGCACTGATAAGTTATATAAAACAAAATTAATACACAAATCTGGAAATAGTATAAGTAAAGTCCTCGGTTTCCTTGCACACAGCGACCCAGGTTAGATCTCCAGCACCTCACGTGATCCTCTGAGCATCACCAGGAGTGACCCCTGAGTACAGAGCCAAAACTAAGCCCTGGGCACTGCCAGGTATGGTCCAACTCGTCCCCCCAAACTCAAAAATCAACACACAAAGATCTATTGCATTTCTATATACGATGAATTAAATATGAATTAAGAAAATATTTTCATTTACAACTTTATCAAATAAGATATCCCTGGGAATGCTCTTAACAAAAAATGTTGCAAGTCCTATACACAGAAAATTATAATGTATTATGAAAAGAAATAGAAAATTATACAAGAAAATTGAAAGATACTATTTTAATGATATTGTTTAAAAGCATGTATTACCTAAATCAATTTATACATTCAATACAGTCCCTATCAAAATAGCCATGCCATTTTTCAGGAAAATTAAAAACTCAAAAAATAAATATTGAAAACACAGAATACATTATAATAACTAAAGTTATTATGAAAACAAAGAAGAAAAATAGAGGCATCATATTCTGACTTCAAACTATGAAAGCAATTGTATAGTAACAAAATCAAAACAGTATGGTGTTGAAACAAAAACAGAAACCCAGACTAATTTATCAAACTAAAAAGCCCATAAATAAATGCACACATTTATGGATATCTAATTTACAAGAAAGGTGCTACGGAAATACAACAAAGTGTTGGTAAAATGACAAAAATGCAACCCCTGTATTACTAACACCACATACAAAAATTAACTCAATATTATAGAATGAATATCAAACAATAAAATAGACAGGAGAAAATATAGATTATATATATATATGTATATATATATATAGGCCGCCCACCTACGAGATGGTCAGACTTCTTCGTCAAGACCCTGAATGATTGGTTTGAGGCTCTTCGTGTTCCTAGAACGAGCAGATGCCATTGGGCTACACTAGCACACGACACGGATGAATGGAGACATTACTGGTGCCCGCTTGAGCAAATCGATGAGTAACAGGATATTAAGTGATCAAGTGATACTTCCAAACTTTGATTTCAGAACTATCTGGAGTTTCATTTCCATGATAAGAGAAAGAGTATCAAGAGTAAACTAATAAAACTACCTGAAAACAAAAGGATTTTATATTTTGTTTTGTTTGGGAGTCACACCCAGCAGGGCTCAAGAATTACTCCTGACTCCTCACTCAGGAATCACTCTTGGCGAGCTTAGTGGAAGAATGGGATGCTGAGGATCAAACCTGGTTCAGCTACATGCAAGACATGTGGACTTACTTCCTGCACTTGAGTAAGTAAACTAAGGAAATAGGTCAAGAAGCATAAGAATATTACCAGATGCAATCACTCATACATGAAATATAAATTGCACTAAGTAAATAAATAGGCAAAACACACCAAAACTAAATTGTTAACTCTAAAACCTTGATAATTACCAATCATCACTAAAATTTAAATTTGATACTATTTCAGTTTTCATAAGTGTGTGTCTGTGTGTGTGTGTGTGTGTTATTTGGTTCCACAATTTTAAGGAAAAGAAAAAGACAGGAAACTTCCCAGGTGATGAAATGGGATTTGGTGTGTGTGTGTGTGTGTGTGTGTGTGTGTGTGTGTGTGTATGTTATTTGGTTCCACAATTTTAAGGAACAGAAAAAGACAGGAAACTTCCCAGGTGATGAGATGGGATTTGGGCTGGACAGCTATTACAAGGTACTAGATTCTTGCCCTGAGCTCCCTTTTTCCCCTAGCATGTGTGGCTAGCCTCCAAGCCATGGATCAAAAAGCACAAAAATTTGTAAGTCTACAACTGTACCTCATGGTGCTTCACTAATAAAAATTTTTTTAAATTTTTTAAAAATTAAAAAAAAAGTTTCTTGCCCTGCACGTGTCTAACCCTGGTTCAAGCCCCTGAGTCACATACACACCTCGAGCACTGCAGAGAGTGATCCTTAAGTTCAGAGCCAGGAATAAGCCCAAGTTAGTTCAATGTGGACCTAAAAACAAACAAACAAAACAAGAAATGGGATTCAATTCTTAGCTCACAGTTGTGATAGCCATCACAGTCACCCAGATCAGCTACTCCTGATTTACCTCTCTCCACTTCATGATTTGTTTTCTGGCCTTTAAAGATATGCCCCACCCCTCACCCTTGCCCAGGGATATGACAGAGAGAGGCTACACTATGTTGGAGAGAAATGTTCAGCCAAGAGGAGGAAGGAGCACTGAAAGGAGGCAAAGTTACTCATGAACGCTATCAATAATAGTACTACTGTAAGCCTCAGTGCAAAATATGCTTTAAAAAACACATCTCCACTTGGCCGCGCCTTTAAACTCTACAATACTAAAATCCCAGTAGTAGCATACCAGATTGGATGGAAATGCAACATAGAAACCAACCGAACTCAACTCAAAAAAAGACAGAAGGCTTAACTGGTGACAGCTTAGTAAAAACCTCAGCAAGGACTTAAGGTCCCCGCGGTGGGCTGCAACAATTTTCACAAATTTTCTTATACAGAAATATATTTTTTTATTATTATTCCATTAGCCATTTAATGGTAACAAGCAATGTAAAATAAACTAGTGTGGGCCTACTAGGGGGCAGGCCTGAGGGTGGTTGGGAAAATGGAGACAATAATGGGGGAAAAGTGGCAGTGGTGGTAGGATTGGTGTTGAAATATTAAATGCATGTGACAGATGCATCATGAGCAACTTTGTAAACCATTGTGTTTAAAGAAAGTCAGGAAAAGAAAAAAGGTGCCTTTTGTGGGTGGGAGGCAAACGGGGCAAGGTAGAAGATTGCATTGGTGGAAGGCAGTGGATACTGATGAAGGGACTGGTGTTGAAATATTGTATGTTTGAGATCCACTCCTGAAGAACTTTGTGATTTCATGGTAATAAATAAATTTCAAAAATAAAATAAAGATATGCCCTCCCCAAAGCAATTCCAAGCCATTACTCCCATTTCCTTTCTGCTCACCCCAAGCATGGTATTTTCACAAGTTCTAGCAACCCTTCCTACTGTCTGTAAACTTTGTGTCAATCAAGTTCAAATTAGATTCTGTGGGGGCTGGAGCAATAGCACAGTGGATAGGGCATTTGCCTTGCACGTGGCAGACCCAGATTCGATTCCCAGCATCCCATTTGGTTCTCCGAGCACAGCCAAGGGTAATTCCTGAGTGCAGAGCCAAGATGACCCCTGGGCATCACCGGGTGTGACCCAAAAAGCAAAATAAAATAAAATAAAACAAATTTAGATTCTGCCCTGATAGGAAAAAAAGGCCACATGGGTGTTAAAGAATACTTAGTATTACTTAAGGGGCTGGAATAATAGCACAGCGGGTAGGGCGTTTGCCTTGCATGTGGTGGACTGGGGTTCAATTCCCAGCATCCTATATGGTCCCTCGAGCACTGCCAGGAGTAATTCCTGAGTGCAGAGCCAGGAGTTATTCCTGAGCATTGCCGGATGTGACCCAAAAAGCAAAAAAACAAAAACAAGCAAACAAAAAAAGATGTCTTATTCCCCTGACCCTGAAAGAGCCTCCAATCATTGGGAAAAGGTGAGTAAGAAGAGGCTGCTAAAATCTCAGGGCTGGCCGACAGCTTGTGGCAAAAAAGTGAATGGGCCAAGCGTTAAACTACAGCGCCATGCCTCCTTGGGAGGGAAAGGGTGTTGCTCCTTTCCACCTCCCCCCCCCCCCCCCGCACTCCCCACCCTCTGGCAGCAAGGTGGCTGCAGTCTCAGAGCTTATAGAAAGCCAGGTGACGGGGCAACTGCAGTCTCATGGGAAGGGAGTTGGTACCGGCTCGTCCTTCACGCCCTACCGAGATCACGAGTTGCCCCCCACGAGTGGCTCTCTGACACAGCCATAACACCAGACGCACAGAAACCAATCTCTGGCTCTTTGCAGAAATCCAAAATCATTATATGACATTATATGATTCGCATACCAGCTATAGAAAACAAAGTATTTCACAATGCCTTTTCAGCAATTCTGATTGTTGGGGGGGAAATTATAAACAATAATGGTGCATCTTTTGTCAAAATAATGAATGTAATCAATGTAGAGAAGAGTTAAATAGAAATCATCTGCCTCACAGGCATTGGGAGGGGTGGGAGGGGGTGTATATTGGAGTTCTTGGTGGTGAAAAATGAGTACTGGTGAAGGAAAGGTGTTTGATGATTGTACTTAAACCTGAAAGCTTTGTAACCTTTCCCACAGTGATTCAATAAATAAATATAAGAAGAAAAAATAAATGAAATTACGAAAAAAAATTAAAAATGATTCTCATAAAAATTAATGAATTAATTAATTAATTAATTAAAATCCCAGGGCTGGGAGGAATAGAGGCGTTACTGGTGCCTGTTCAAGTAATTTGATTATCCATGGGATGACAGTGACAGTGACATTGTCTTGGAGGTGGAGTAACTTTTCTATGATAAGGAAAATATGGTGCTTTATTTTTTTTTTAATTTAAAAATTTCTTCCTTTTCTTGCCCGTATGTCTCATTAGGCTATGACAGCATTATGGCCCTTCAGGACTTCCTTCATCTTTGCCTGACTCCCCATGCAGCTGGCTTCCCTCTGTGTTCAAGGTCTCTCCCTCCTGGCTCTAGATTAATACCCAGCTCCCTGAAGATACCAACCTCCTTAGCACAAGAACACTACCTACTCCTTGGATCATAAACACTGAGAACTACATCTAGAGGAACAGCCAACTTAAGTGTGGGCATATAGGAAGACCTAGAATTCTGTAGGTTAAGATTGTTGTTGCTATTGGGCCATACCCAGATGTGTTCAGGGCTTACTCCTGGCTCTGCACACAGGGATCACTCCCAAAGGTGCAGGGGAAACCGTATAGAGTGCCAAGGATTGAACCTGAGTCAGCCACATACAAGGCAAATGCCCTACCTGCTGGACTATCGCTCATGCCCAGTAGGTTAGAATTTTATGTGGAAAAAAAGGGGGGGAAAGAATGACTAAATATGACTGAAACTTATTCCTTGGAATGAAAGTCAAATTGCCTGTGAAAGGACTTTTCAGTCTAGGCCAGAGCCACACTCATGACCTCCGACCCAAGGACTGGATTGGCTGCTCCCCATCTTAACTGCCATAGAACCCTGGGCAAGCTCTTAACTGCCACTGAGAGCAGAGTCCAGCCATACTGCCTGATGCACTCGACAGAGCAGGAGCCCTGCAGGGACTTTTAAGACCAATATATATTCAGATATTTCTTTGCGTCAATCAAGTTCAAATTAGATTCTGCCCTGATGGGAAAACAAAAGGGAAAACTGATTATTGTGAAGGAAAAAAATTAAAATGGGCTGAAAGGGAGAAGTAGTGTTGGTATCCTGAGAAAAAATTCCTATGAATAACATAGTCCAACTGGGTCTCACAAAGTGATACATCCACCCAAGAGAGCAGAGGCATCTTCTACATCAATTGCCACCTTTTCTCCAGCCTTCCCCAGCTTGCCTGCTCTGGTACCCTTCCTTGAGGGAGGTCTGTGCTTTAGAGAGAAGGAAGGTGTGGTGCAAAGGAAGGGACAGAGTTGCTGGCTCTCCAGCACCAATGGAGCAGTGAACCAGAGGAGGCCCTGGGCAGCGGGAGATGGGAGTGGTGGACTGTGATGGGAGTGGTGGTCTAGAATGTGGAGAAGGTACAGAGAGAAAGCCTGTAATCTTGTACAATGTTCATCACTATACCACCTTGCTGATATTTCTGGGAGGGATCTTTCTTCTGAGGGGAAACGGGTTACCCATCCGGATGGAGAACAGGGGTGTTTCCATTGCAAACAAAATGCCCAGAAATCCTGAGAGACATTTTGGGAGATCTTCATGATGGGAAAAAAAAACAATTGTTTGTGGGTTAAAAAAAACAGAGGAGGGGGAATGGCAGGGTTCCCACAAATATGGAGTGCCTGTGCTCATGGCGTAGGAGACTGGCTGCACAGCAGGAAGGAGGGCTCTAGGATTCTTTTTCAGTGACAGGTCAGAGATAACCCTGAGGCAGGGGAAATGAGTCAGAATCCTCTTCCATAGGTCCCAGGTGTTGTGAAGCATCTGCACAGAGTAACTTCTGCAGTGAGCATCGTCTTTGTGCCTTAGTGCCATTTTCTCTGAGACTAGATAGTCTATGTGTCTGTGTCAGGTGTGGTCCGCCCTCCTGCTTTCTATCACACTGTAAGTTCTTGTACTATCTTGTGAGGGCCCTTGTGGTCAGGGTCCCAGGCGAGGGACGGGGCCTGCTCTTCAGGCCAAGGCTGCTGGACCTGTTTCTTTGCTCACTTTGGTCATTGCCTTCTCTCTCACACCCACCTTCCTCCTGCCTACGGGGAGAATCAGGTGTTTTGAATCCAGTTCATGACTGTTATCAGCTCAAAGGGATCTCCAGGGAATTCAAAGGGGATACAAAGTTCAACTTGAACATGAAGTTCTTCTTTGGAATTGGAGGTGAAAAGTGTCCCAAACTAGTCCCAAGGGTGGACACCAATCCATATCTTAAGCAACTATAAAGAAGTTAGCTTCTCTCTGGCCTCTTTCCCATCCCATCAGTGCCAGTTACGAGAGTAAGCTTTCAGCCTTTTCTTTACGAATCTCCTCAGAGATACTAGGCTTCATTCCGGTCATTTTGCTTTTTTGCTACCTGGGTCTTGACACCCTCAAAAGCCTGGTTATTACCTGGTCTGACTTGCTGCTGCTCTCTGAGCATCACCTCAGCGTGCCAGGAGGGTGGGTCCACAAAACAGGAGTCTGGCTTCACTGGCAGATAAGGGCACAATGCTGAATCCCGAAAGCCAGCTAAAGAGGGAAGATTAAACACCGCATTTAGAGTTTGGATATTCAGATTTCTGGAGGATAGAAAAAGAATCGTTTAGGTTATATTTGTACATTGTAAATAAGAAATAAAACTCCACCCCCACCCCATTTCTGCCTAAGCTTAAATCTCTGTGCCCATAAAGTTAAGAAAAGCGCACTGCTTCTGGTTCTAGTTCCCTGCCGAATTGGTGGGGTTAGTTTGGGGTAGGCCACTGACTTTCGAACCCTGGTTCTCTATCCAGATTTTAAGATGGTTAGAAGAAAGACAAAGGAACTTAATCCCTGGAAACTCAGAGCCTGGAGGTCCCGTGGCCTTGGGCAAGAGACCAGCAGGAGGTATAAAGAATGTGGAGAACTTGAAATTCGAGCTATTTCTCTTCACTGTTTTCTAGTTGTTATATTTGTGTGCCCTGTGAAAGTTCCTATCTTCCTGTGTTTCTTTCCTGTAAGTTTACAAAGATTCTTGCTTTCAAAACACTCAGGACGCCACCCACCCCCACCTCTCCCCAAAATCCTAAGATTGAGACCAAAGCAATAGTACAGTGGGTAAGGCGCTTGCCTTGCTCATGGCCAACCAGGGTTTCGTCTCTGACACCCCAAATGGCTCCTGAGCACACCCAGGAATGATCTCTTAGCACTTTAGGTATTTTTGGGTATGGCCCCAAAACAAAGCAAACAAAATCATGATAATCCTTTGCTCTATCCCATGAAGAATGCACACCCCCTTACCATGATACTCCCTAGGAAGCTGTATAGCAAGTCAAAACCTTCCTGGCCATGTGAAAAACAAACCCAAAGCAAAAGTAGTCTTAAAATCCAACACAAGAGCAGCCCCATTTTGTCATATTTTCTGTCTTTATTAATATAATGTGATTTTCCCCCATGTAAACATTTTATGACGTGTATCATATCACCAAGTCAAACTCATTGGCATGAAATTTACAATCTTGCCCAAAGTCTGCCTTTTCAGTGAATTCTCCTGAAACTTTTGCCCACTCAAATTACTCTGGGGACCTTCAGAAAGCCTTGAACATGCTAATTCCTCTCATATCTCTATTTTTTGCTTCACTGATGCTCCTTCTCCCCCCCCCCCCGCTTATAAAACATGCCTCTACCTTAATTTTTCAATGTTTCTTTGTTTTACTTTCCCTGCTGCTTTTCACCTAGAAAATTTTCCCTGCTCCAAACACCTCAAAGCCTGCTCCATTTGTTCTCATTTTTAGTATATATAGTCTCCTATGACTTTTATAGTTCTCATTTGCACAACTGTTGAAAGTTTTACAAGGGGTGGGGTTGATACTTCTTTTGTACTTCTGTGTAACCAGATACAGTGCACATTTGTTAGCTGTTCAATAAATGTTGAACAAAACTATAGGAAAGGAAAACATGCCAACCAATCTTTAAAGAAGAGCCAATTTTCACTTATAACTTAGTCACATCTAACTCTTGGCTAGCACTTTGCTATCATCGTGTGACTTCATGACCTCAGTGTTCAAGCCAGCTGACCAACACTGATGGTGCTCTTGCATGCCAAGTTCTAGGCAAGAGGCAGCTGAAGTCAGTTTTCTGTAACCAAGGAAGGCAGAAATCTTCTAAACATTTTCTTATGGTACCAAAATCTGTCACATTAAGGTAAGACTAAAACGTTACAAAAGGAAAAATCTAAGTGGCCTGAAGATATGCTTGAACTATGCCTATCAAGTGAAGTGAAAAGGCTAAACTCTATTTAATTTTATTTTTCATAAGCAATATGACTCCGCCACAAAAGAACTCTTCAAGAAAAACTTGACAAAATGGATATAGCTCACTAGTTTATTTTATGGATGTCTTTTAAGCAATAGGTTTTCTTAGAAGTCATGGTTTATCTACCTTGTCAAAGAAATGCAAACTTAGCTTCCTCTATAGTGATTTCCCTCATGCATAAAATGAAATTTTATTATGGGCAGCTGAAAAACTGAAAGCAGAATGGGATTTAAAGTGTTAAGGGGACAACTGGTAACATTCGAGGTCATTTACCAACTGTCACTGTTCTCCTGTTGTTCATCAATTTGCTCCAGCGGGCCCAGTAACGTCTCCATTGTGACACTTGTTATTCTATTTGGCATATCGAATACGTCATGGGGAGCTTGCCAGACTTTGCCATGCAGGCGAGATACTCTCAGTAGCTTGCCGGGCTCTCCAAGAGGGGCGAAGGAATCGAACACGGGTCGGCCATGTTGGCTGCTTACAAGGCAAACGCCCTACCCGCTGTGCTATCGCTCCAGCCCATTTACAACTATTCCCTATAAAATACAACAAAACAGTAGTGCATACCATCAGAATAAACTCTTTATACTTCTCAACTTGGAAAAAATAAAATTCGAATATTTTATCTTTGAAGAAAATACTCACTCCCAGACTACAAAATTAACACTGGATTGGAATGACTTTTACTTATATTCTTCCCTGGCATTTTTCAGTCCTTCAAAGTAGGACCAAATTGAGTTAAAACAAATTCAACTTGTGGGAAATCTTTACAAATGCAAAAGTGAGCCATGAAGCCAATCAATCATCAAAATATTGGTTACAACAAATTTCTTGTTCTTGAGCTGTTCCATTTTTTCCCATATCTTAATTAGTTCATAACACTTTGAAAGAAGTAATCAGATATGTACTAATTACATGCTAATTTGACTTCTGAATACTGAACAGCAATGAATAAAAAATTCCCTGACAGGATATTTAGTGCTAAAGTCAAACTGCGCTGACTAAAGTTGTAAGACAGAGGAGATGAGTATGACTATAATAGCTGGGAATGATCACTCTGGACAAGATCTGAGGGTTAAAAGTAGGTAAAGGAATTTTCTTGATATTTCAGTAACAATATTACAAACCACAATGCACAAAAGGAAAAATGGAGAGAGAAAGAGGGGGAAGATAAAGAAAGAGATAGATAGGGGAGAGAGAGAGAGAGAGAGAGAGAGAGAGAGAGAGAGAGAGAGAGAGAGAGAGAAGAAAAGCACATACCATAGAGGCAGGCAGCAGGTGGGGAGTGGGGAGTGGTGGGAGAGAACCTGGGGACACTGGTGCTGGGAAATGTACACTGGTGGAGGGATGGATGTTGGAATACTGTATGACTGAAATGCAATTAAGAATAGTATTGTAGGGGCCGGAGTGATAGCACAGCAGGTAGGGCATTTGGATGCTGGGTTCGATCCCCGGCATCCCATATGGTCCCCCAAGAACCCCCAGAAGTAATTCCTGAGTGCAGAGCTAGGAGTACCCCTGAGCATTGCTGGGTGTGACCCAAAAAGCAAAAAAAAAAAAATAGCGTTGTAAGGATCTATCTCACAGTGATTCAATAGAGATATTTTTTAAAAGAAAGTTTAAATTAATGGAAAGACTCAAATTTCTTTTCATCTTATTTTTCATCTTATTAGCACATGATTTTCATAAATATCAACATTTAAGGATGGCATACTTTATCATTTTTACCCATATTACTCCGCTGAAGTCTCTAACCTCCTCTCTTGCCCTCCTAATCTATGTTCCAGATTTAGGATAAAGTATGCCTCTAATATGCAAACCTGATAATGTCTCATCTCTATATAAGATCACTTAAATATCCTCCATTGCTTTCAGGATGAAGTACAATTTCCTTATCTTGGCTTACAAGACTCTGCAGTATTCAGCCCTGGTTTCACCAGTGTTCTATTTTTTTCCCCCATGTATTATCACCAAACAGCATTACACAGCTCTTATTTCCATCTCTACTGAAAACCTCTTAATCCCTAGCCTCTGCCACTTGTAACTAGCAGGTATTTTCCCTTCCCTTCCTATTCCAATTTTGCATCTCTAATTTAGACTTGACTTCATATATATTATGCATATATATACATATATATATGTTAGCACAAGTATTAAGAATTGAGTGAATTTGGGTGGTTTGAAGGATAAGATTTAACTCTTCACTTATATATATGCAATTTGGGTTGATGATTCTACTGACTATTTAGCATAATCCTAAACCCTCATATGGTTACCTTAATTACATCTCTTGCCCCACCAAGCCTGTTTGAATGTTTGACATATTAGGGCATAATTCTGTTTGAAATTTAAAGCAACTCTAATATGTAGAGGGTTTGTGTAATCTCACGATGCTTTTAATCATACACTCCTAATATTATATGTTAATGCTCCGTCTGATTTGGCTCAGTCTTGACTAAGTAGATTATTATACAGTAATATTAAGAAGAATTTACCAAAAATGGTCATTTAATTTTCCTCATTTTTCTACATTAACAGGAACATAATCTAGTGAAATAATGAAATACAATTTGCCTGTCCAGTTTGCAGTCGATTTTACAGTTCCCACCAATCCTTAGAGAAAAAGTATCATAGTACTTTCTATAATTCCACAGGAAAATAATTTTACATCTGGACACATTATCTCCCTCTAGGCTCTTGCTTTCAACTATTGAAATTCTGTATCATTTTGAACATTTATTTCATTCTTAGTTACTGCCAAACATCTGAATGGTATGAATACTTACATATTATTTATTTTTCCTATTAGATATGCCAAACACAGTAACAAGTCTCACAATGTTACTGAGCCTGCTCGAGCAAATTGATGAACAATGGGAGGACAATGACAGTGACAGCGATTTATTTTTGTTTGGGGGCCTAAGTGGTGCTTAGACTTACTCCTGGTTTTGCACTCAGGGATCACTTTTGACCGACTTGGGTACCCATAGAAGGTGCCTGGGTCAGCTGTGTGCAAGGCAATTGCTCTACCCACTGTGCTATATCTTTGACTCAAGATTATACGTTTTAATGCTAAGAATTTATAGTCTAATATTACTCAACTCAATCGAGTAATTTTTACTGAACATTTTGTTCCTTAAACATATTATGTATATGAATTTACTTGAACAATTATTCTTGAACAACATTCATTGTAATGCCAAGACCCTTTCCACTACCTTCCTGCCCCTCTAAAGATGGAGATGGCTGACATGATCTGACACCATCCTACAATGTTTTCTAGAATACTTATCTAACAGATGATAAAGAGCACTTGTGATACTCAGTTCTCAAGGTGACTCAAAGAATTTCACAAATCAAGATTTGTATAATCGTTGCCCAGGGGAAGAGGTTACTCCTACCAACAAAAGAGGAAGCAGGATTGCCCTGACTTATGTGAAGCGGGAAAGAAAGAGGCAGTAGCCTCCAGATGGGTATTTCCCACTTTCCTCTCAACCACCTTCATCACCCAGCAAAGTGTCTTGGAAAATATAGAATTGATGAGAGTCTGTGATGAGTGTCTGCATGGTAAGACCTCACATCTCAGCAGTCCCACAAGGTGGTCAACAAACCACACCTGGGTACCACTCATTCTGCTTGGCATGGAAAATCATTTCTGCCATTGATTTTCCAGGGAGCCAAGGAACTCAAGCAGGAGCGAGGAATTGCTCTTTGCGAGAAAGGAAAATTTAGTCCTAAACCTTAGCTGGACAATTTCCAGATCCATCACCTTCCCTCACAGAAAAAAATTTCAAGATAGTGAATAGTGAGGCAAAACAAGTTGATTTGGGAAATAAAGGGAGAGTAAGAAAGGTACATGTTCAAAAGAGAACACAGACTTCTCCAGAATGGAAAAAGCAATGTACACATCCCAAGCAGGGATGTGTGGGTCGTTTCCTCAGAACGGGGTTAAACATCTTAAACTAAAATATCCCAACTCAGGTATATGCAGGCTAGAGAGATCATAGAGTAAAAAAGTATGCATCTCAGGGACAGATGAATATTTCAACTATTCACCTTTTCCTCTTCCAAGTTAATTTATATATAGCTTTAACCAAATTCACCCCCTCCCCCAAGTTTATTGCTAAGGTGGTTGCCAAAGTGGGGTGGAAAGCGCTTAGAACTATTGATTGTCTTTTGCCAGGCCTTTGCTCCAGGATGGAGCTGCTCTTCCCAGGGCCAGCCCTGTTCTCCTCTCTGGTAGCCATCTGGAATTTTTGTCTTCCATATATTTGTGCTGGTTTATTTTTCTGATGTATGTGGATATGACCTGGGAGGGAGGGGGTTATCTATCTGCAACATAAACAAGTGGTTACCCATTCAGAATTTACCCAGTATTCCAGTTTACAGTAACTGGAATTCTTATAACTAAATTCAGCAAGCATTTAAGAGACGGCTGGGCTCAGGGTTGGTGGACACTTCACAGCTGATCCACCACCCCTTGATGGCTCACCTGGAAAATTTTATACCCCAATGGCAGGGACAGAGCCTTGAGACTTTCCACACCTTTATTTTCAACCCTATTCCTCCTACCTCACATCTTCACAAGAGCATTTAATTCTATTAACAGGATCAACAAAGGATTTTTAATTTTTGCAAAATGGGAAAGTATCTGCTAAGCAAATGTCATGTTTGAAAATAAAGCAAACTCATAAACTGATAGACTGGGGGAAATGGGAATAATATAAATATTCAACAGGAAATAAACCCTTTCTGGACTTAACATCTCAAACTAATGTTTCTGAAATGGTCTGAGAAACAAGTGGCCAGAAATTCTGCAATCCTGGTTGCTAGGACCACAGGATAGAGCCCGGGGACACCGGGACTGAAGGACTTGACAAAGAGGGCCAACACTTTGTCTCGGTTAGGAAAGATGTTAGTAGGCACACAAAGTAACACTGGATACTGACTTCCCAAAGCCTGCTCTGCAGTCTGTGTGGACAGCTGTTCTGGAAATGAGGAATGGCCCAGGCTGTGACAGGGACTGAGGCAGAGCAGACAGGAGCCCCTCAACTTCTGTTGAGTCCTTCAAAGACTTTAGCAGGGTGCTCAATAAAGAAAGTGAGCTGCACTTGGGCTGCACTGCACAGGAACCTTTTATACTCAAGTAGCAGCCACTGACCCCTGGCAGGAAGGGCCCCCCTGTAGGCCAAGAGGGGCAGGGAAGGAGGACACCTATCAGAGGCTCCTAGCGTATTTTCTTATCCTTTCATTGGCCTCACAGAAGTTATAAGTATGTGTTAAATTGCATGGATTCATGCATTTTTCTGTATGTTGTTTTATTTTGACAACAAAAAAAAAGTTGAAATACAAATCCCAGACTACAAGAGCATAGAAATAAACCCCTCCCTTGCATCTTTATGTGACTTTGAGCAGCAAATTTAAGGGGAAAAGGAATCCAATGGTCAGATGTGACCCCATCACTACACTAAATTTGCATTAAGCAACATTAGTAAAACTGTGGGTTAGATATTGTTGTGTCCATTTTACAGATGAAGAAAGCGCCTTAGCAAGGTGACAAAAATCTGCCCCAAATCATACACCCCTTGAGAGAAGCAGGGCCATGCTTGGGCATAAGGTCCTCTCTCTTCACGTGGAACAGGGCCTGCAAGCACAGCCCACTGTTGGCAGCCCCACAAGTCCCCCAAACAAAACCCTGTTATGATTTCTTTGTAGGTGAGTTTAGAGAAAGGTAATTTTATGAGCGTGTAATCCAAAACTCTGGTCTTCACAGTACATTATACTTTGAAGACTATGCTGGCAAGACTTTCAGGACCAATTGTAACTGCTTGTAAAGGTGTGCATTGATTTGACCTATTGTTCCTAATTGACCATTGGAAAAATGACCACATCATGGTCAAAAGGTTTAAAGCACATTGTTATTTTTGTATTGTTGTCAAAGGTTATATCAAAAGGATTAGTCCTTTGACTTAGAGCCTCTGGCTCTAAGGTATGACACTAATCAATTCCTCAAGTCCCTAAACACCCCACACCAAAGTGGCAATTACTTGGACAGCCCCCTGGGTTCTTGTGATCTGGAGAGCTGTTGCTGGTAGGATGCAGCTTCTCCCAACCTGCAAATGCAACTCAGTATTTAGGGCCAAGGCCATCAACTCCAGTTGCTGGTTTATGCATAGAGGCAAGAGCTAGATATTTGGGAATGACTTTGTACATGAGTCAAGTCTATAGGTCCTGAGAAAACTCTTTCTCCATAATGTCTCATCTTGCTCCTGAAAGGCCATATGCTCATAACCCTAACTTGTAACCAGATCACTACTATTCTATCACCATGCTCCCCACTGGCTCCACATCCCCCCAAAAGGTGGGCTTAGGCTAGTTATAAGTAGCAAAAAGTTGGAAGGTGTACAAGTTATTTAATTAAGATGTGCCTATTTTCCTTAAGTGTTTAATTAGTTAGAATTGTAGTATTGTTCCTCTAGCTTGGTGGTAAGAGACGCTGATCCCCCAGTGTCTGGGCCTTGTTCAAGTTTACAGCTTTAACATGGTGGGGATTTTCAGGTAGTATGGGCCTACAGAGTCTATCGTAAGTCAGGAGAGAATGCTCATGCCCATGTATGCTGTATTGGTGTCGCAGGGTGCTATATCTGGTTTAACACTGAGAGAGATGAAGTACCTTGCACAGGGGAGAACACTGGCACAGACTCCGAGCCTATAAAGCTAGGTTTGAGGGGAAGAATGCTCGGTGTTCAGTCAAAGTGATCTGTTTCTAGAAGCCTAGGCTTTGGCCCTAGAAAATCAAACATCTGTCTGTCCCTGGGGCCCAGAGGGGGAGCAGTTCTCTTTGCTGTTTCTCTTTGCTGTCGAGTCCATTTGCCCAGACTATTTCATTATTCCCTCAGGATAGCAGATCAGGTTGATAGGCCCATGCCCCATCTATCAACCTGAATCTATGACTACCATTTGTCAGTGTGGTGGGAGTAGAAAAATAAACTCTTCTGTACTAGAGGGGGGATTATAAAGATGCGAGCAATTTCTTTTATTTTAAAGACAGAACTCGAGATTCTGAAAACCAGAATCCATGTTTTGGGAGTTGAGTACCAGGAGCGGGGTTTAGCTTTGGATTGACCTAGAAGGAGATTTGGAAGAGTATGAGGTTGTTAATGGGATGATATAAATTCATTCTGCTCTACTCTTGAGAGCATTTTATTTTAGCTCACAAGTTTGAAAAACAAGGTTCACTATGTCAGAGCTGACAGCTGCCTCTGGGGTATAAATGATGAGGGTGAGAATGCTTTGCAGACTGCAGGGCTATACACACATGAAGGGCATACATGATATTGTGAGAGTTCAGGAACAATAACCTGTAGTGCCCGGCTTTATAGCCCAGCTCTGCCCCTTCTACAGCATCTCTGCACCTCAACGTCATTCTCTGAAAAAATGAAGACAATAAGAGTCCCTACCTCATAGAGTTGTTGTGAAGATTCAATGGGCCCAGTTGTGCCAGTCTCAGAAAGTGACTAGTAGAGTTGAATGCTCAGCCAGTAAGAGGACTGGGAGCATCAGAAGGAGGAGGAGTATCTCATTGAGAAAAAGTGCCCAGTCCTCCCACATACCTCTCTAGTTGTAGGGAAAGCTAGATTTTTTGTTCCAGTGGACATTTTCTCTGATCTGATCCTTTGTTTTTGATAGTTTGGAGCACTGTGGATCCATGAGTGGCTGGAGGGAAGAATTTTGCTTGCACTTCTTGGTAAAAAGCTCTGAAATACCCTGAGCCATATACTGAGGTAATTACTCCTTTCTTCATGTAGAAGCACACAATTTCCATGGTGGACACTGCACACAAGTTGGAAATGTGGTATTTGTATGCCACTTGACCTCACTTACAGTTATGCTCACTGTAATCTAGAACTTGCATGCAAGAGTTGTGTTTAATACTGAAATAAAAGAGAAAATGAATTTAGCTTTTGAAAAATGGGATCCTGAAATGGTTTCCTGGGGTATTGAGCAGGTTTCATAGTCTAGCTTTGATAGCGTACTATGAACTGGAATCAAGGGTAGAAAGTGACGTATTCAACTTCTGAGGCCAAAATAATGTACTTGAGGTTCTTTTATTTGCTCCCAAGATGATGGTGATTCTAGGATGAGGATTCTGAGTGCTGAGAATTCAGCAGCTCCGAGGAAGACTGAGGCAGGCCCTGGCATCCAAGGCACAGACTGTGAAAGAAAGGTACAAGTGTGGAAGGGGAGAACAGATACGGAAAGAAATAGCTGAAACACAGATGACAGGTTCAGCCAACCCAGTGTTTTGAGGGAGCACACATCCTTGATATGGATGAAGCTGGAGTGCACCACAGAGGGGAATCTTGGTGAAGAGGACACCAGAGAACACTCCAGACAATAATCTGGATGGATACTGATCCTGGGAAGTGCAGAGATGAGACAGTAGGCCGTTCATCTCAACAGAGGGCCCCAGAGATGGAGGCTTGGCAGTTCTGCCAAAACCATGATAAAATCTACCCAGCTCCCCCTCCACCCATAAATTCTTCGTTGTGGCTGAAACCCCATTTTTCTTTCCTGCCCCATCCCCGTACCTCACCCAGTTCTCTGGAACTACAGATAAACAGAACCTTGCCGCTTGCTGAAAAGCCAGTAAAGGCCCTCGACTCAAAAAAGTCAAATCAAATCTAATCAAATACAATGCCACCTGCTGTTAAAGTAAAATGTAGTTCAGCTCTCAAGTCACTGGAACCAGGAAGAATGGAGAATAATTTAAGACAGGGAAATATAAAATAGCTAAATGGGTACAAGAAATTTATGTAATGCCAAGCACTCTGAGACTTAAAGGGAGCATAACATATCCACGGAGGGAATCACTCTGCAGAATCAAATCTAAAGACATGGCAGATCACCCACCCCCCATATATCTCTGTCTTCTCCCCTTTTTTCTCCCCTCTATATATATCTCTCCTCTCCCTCTCCTCAAAACTGCTGTAACAGACTCAGAGGCAGTCAAGGGGCTGGAGTAATAGCACAGGGGGTAGGGCATTTGCTTTGCAAGCTGTTGACCTATATTCAATTCCCAGCATCCCATATGGTCCCTTGAGCACCGCCAGGGCTAATTTCTGAGAGCAGAGCCAGGAGTGGCCCCTGTACATTGCCGGGTGTGACCCTGGCACTGTCAGGCACTGTCCTCCCATTGTTCATCAATTTGCTCGAGTGGGCCCAGTAACATCTCCATTGTGAGACTTGTTGTTACTGTTTGGCATATTGAATACGTCACGAGTAGCTTACCAGGCTTTGCTGTGAGGGCAAGATACTCTCGCTAGCTTGTCGGACTCTCTGAGAGGGAGGAGGGATTGAACCTGGCTCGGCCAGGTCCACCACGCGCAAGGAAATGCACTACAAAGGAAACGCACTACCGCTGTGCTACCGTGACCCAAAAAGTAAATTAAAAAAAAATGTAGCTCAAAGTAGAGAATACAGAAAAGCTAACAGAAGCTATAATAAAGCTGGAAAACAAATTAACAAGGGCTTAAGTGAAATAGACATACAGCAGGTAGAAATTGAAGTGTTAAATAATAAAATAATAGATAAAATTTGGAAAAGTTCAAAACAAAAGTTCTAAAGAAAGCACAGGAAAGTAGGATAGATCAAAATAAGGGCCAAGTCAGTGAGCTTGAAGAGAGTAATGGACAAATGATTCAGAGGGAAGGAGAGAAGAATTAGATTTGAAAATATACCCTCAAGACCTCATTTTAGAAAACTTTACACCTCCACTGAAAATGTCAGTACTTTATCCTGATATTTGCTTGAACAGTGACTATAAGCCAAATCTCATCCACAAAATCACTATCATCACTCCCACTTTAATATCAACACCACGCAAAGTCATGCTGCTTCTTCCTAGGACCAATCCTACTGTTCCTTTTGGAAAGGGGACATAAAGATTAGTCAGGATTTTATATATATTGCCAGGAGTCAGAAACAAATCGAGTAATGCCAGAATATTAATGACTGCACTTCCCTGCGTTGCTCTCACGAGTTCAGTATAAGGTAATTTTCTGCCATTATCCTTCAGTTTGTCAATTATTACCATCGTGGGAGAGGGATAACCCCCAGATTTATCTTGGGGTACAATTTTTAATTCCCTGTCTTGTCATTGCTGGGGCCCCGGGTTTGGCCCCAACTCCCGTTTCCTGACACCTCACCTAGGAGGTTACCAAATTTATCCTTTTTAGAGCGACATTCATTGGTCCAGTGCCCTCCTTTTTCACATTGCTTACAAGGACTTGGTGGCCTCTTTCTTACTACATACTTGCTATGGTCACAATCTTGTCTAAGATGCCCAGTTTTACGCAGCCATGACATTTCATCTGATTAGTATTTTTAAAGGCAGCGGCTCTCCTCTGGGCCTGGTGGGCCGGTGTTCCCACCACCCTGCAAGTGCTGATAAAATCATACAGGGAGACCTTGCCCATTAATTTAGAAGTCTGAATGGCTTTTTGGCAGTCTGGTATAGCATTTTCCACTGCCAGGGTTCACAGTAACATTTCACCAGCAGTCTCATTAGACTCCGTCCTTTCAAGGGAGTTCTGAAGTCTAGCAACAAAATCAGTATAAGGCTCATTAGCTCCTTGGAGAATTTTGATAAACGGCTCTGTATGTTTTGCTGAGGCCTCCAGACAACGCCAGGCCTTCAGACAAATCCTATTTACGGTTTCTATAATATCTGTTGTTGATCAGATTTGGCTCTCCACAGACACCCAGGAGTCAATGCCTAAAATTTACCCTCTAGTGGCTTCAACAGTTTTGGGGGTCTTACTCCTGGCAAATTTCACAGCCTCTTCTCTCCACCATGACTGAAATTGGAGATACTGAGGCCTCTCTAGCACTGCTTTTGCAAGATTCTGCCAACAGAGAGGGAGCAGAGTGTTAGATTCCGCAAAATTTGCAACAAGGGCCAGCACACGAATGGAAGTAGCACCAATTTAGCCAACTGCGAGGGGAGGTCAGGCTCTAACATCAAATCAAGGCACTCAGGAGTCCTGTGAAACCTGCTAGGTGAAGTTTCCCTTCCCACATTCAGATGTAAAGGAGTGGAGGGAACCGCCAGAGTATAAGGATCATGGAACCCATGCACGCAGGGATGACGTGATCACCTTTTTAGAAGAGCAGTGCCCCGAGCGCTGCATCTGTTTAAGCAATTTATTATATTTTTTATTCATCGCCTCTAATTCTTGGCCAGTGGCTACCTCCTTGGGGTTGGAGGCATCTGTGTCTGACTCAAAACTGTCAGACTCGACCTGGGCAGATGGCTTATTGGTCCGATAAGAAATCGCAGGTGACGGAGACCACGGCCAGAATCAAAGGCTCTTCCCTTCCCTTCCTGTAACGCTGGGGGAAGCTTCCCCGCCCAGAGCTTGGAGAGCTGGCGGTGCAGGCGGCAGGGGCGTAGAAGCTACCCGAGGAGGCTCAGGAGAGACAGAGTTTAGAGTCAGATTGCAGAGGACCTAGGGCGGCCGTGACAAAACTCTACGTGGCCCTTTCTTTCCTCCGCGGGCATGAAGTCCCCGTGTTGGTGCGAAGGAGGCAATCCCTTTCCTACCTTTCTCCACAGTTCCAAACCGAACTGCTCTCTGCTCTCGGTCCATGGGCTTAACCATTTACAATGCTCATTATGGACCCTCTGGAGAGGGCGTCGCAGGACTTGTTCCTTCAAAGGCAGACCAGCTACTTTTGCCTTTTGTCGGGGAGCTCAGGACATCAGTCCAGGCATCCCGCCAGCGACGTTCTGTCTCCAGGTGCCAGCCAGGAGGCTATGCAGGCTGGATGCAATGATGCAAAGTCATCCCTCCCAGTTTCTCCCTTATCCGGCTCTTACCTTTGGACCCCACACTACAAAAGCTAACAAGCAGCCAAGGGAACAAGAGATGTTAACCCTTTCCAAACCAGTCCCGACACACGAGTCATGGCTCGCCCATTTTCATGGGGCCCGGCGGGTCCGTCTCCACAGGCCCATCCCAACAGTCTGGGTGGGCACCAGCAAGAGTGTCTTCCTGCCTTTTGAGTTTCAAAAACCTAGACCTTTATGGGAATCTGAAAGCCTTTGTTTTGAAAGACTTGGGAGTAAATCTGGTGGGTAAGAGCAAGACTCTCCCCACTCTGCTACTCTCCGTCCACAGAAGACTGACTCCTCTAGCTGCGGTGGAAGAGAAAAGAAGGGAAGGGAAGGTCCCTGTGTGGGGGCCTCTGGAAGAGAGGGAACCTCTTCTCCAGGTCCAACCCTTTAAGGTCTGTGGGAACAATAGGACAGGATCTATACCCAATTTTCCTGGGTAAAAAAATCTCTAGAGAAGTGGCCAGGCTTCAAAATATCAATGAATAAAGGGAGTAGCTAGAAAGGATAAGGAGACTTACATATTTTCCCCCAAACCTTCATGCAGCTCAAGGTAGCTAAAACCCAGGAGGCAGTTCTCTTATTGTGGAGACCCGAGATCCAGTGAAACTGAAATGAGGGGGACCAAGAGAAGGGAGCCAGGGCCTTCCCGGCAGCACCTTGTGTCGTCCCAACAGCTATGGTCCCACGCAGCAGTGGACACTGCAATGACTCCTGTGCAGACAACACAGGAGCAGTTGGCCCTCCTGAGCGTTTGTAAAACCCCTAAAACTTAGCCTCAACTCTGAATCAAGAAGAATCAGACCCTGACTTGGCAGAGGCTATTTTCTTTTTGCCCTGACTTGTAGCGTCAAAGAGAAATGGAAGTGGATAGATTTATGACCTCTGGTTTAAGAATCTTCAGACATCCCCAAATTAGCATATGCACTACTGAGCTTGACTTGCTCACTCCTGAAGACAGCTCTTCAAAGACAGGTGAACAAATAGAAATTTGTTGAGGGTTACTTTGAGGGGTAAGTTCAGTTGGGTGTGGTCATGTCCAGACTGAGCCAGGGAGAGAAGGGAGGGAAGCACAGCTCAGGGCAAACTGAGGAAGCTCCCAAGGTCTACTCGTGATTCCTGTGGCATTTGGAGATGATGTTCTCTTTCTTATGTTTCCATATGCTCAGAGAGATTTTGAAATTTGACCTTGGGGAGGGGGGGTGTGTCTGGAGGTTGGGTGGGGGTGAAAAGGGAAGTTAGCAGTAGTGGGGACTCTGCTTGTCAATGGGGGCAAGAACCACAACTTGGCTGATCCCAACAGCAAACACCTGATGGTTAGGCCGTGGCGCTGCACTCACTGCAAAGACATGGTTATGGCCACTGAGGACCAGAAAACTTTCTTGATGCCAAGAAGCACTTTAGTTTGCTTTCCCCAGGCACTTGCAGAAAATAAAAGCAGATGAAAGGGAAGGAGATAAAAAACAAAGTTGGGAACCGGAACCGGCACATCACCCCCACCCCCTCCCACCCCAATAAGCTTTGAATTTGAAAGTGAGTGAGAAAAGAGCATTTGAATTGAAGTGGAAAAAAAGAAAATGCCTCAGTTGGATTGAATATGCTGAAACACAGGATATCTGTTTCTGAGGGTTGAGATTCGTGTTGTAAAATGTGCTGTTTAACTCCATGATGACATGACGTGATACGCGCTTTTGAAAGACAGGCCAAGGGAAGTACTGGAGTGAGCAGTATTTCCAGTGACTAGTGGGGAAAAGTGGGAGGGCAGCAGGCAACTGTAGTTCAGAAGCCCATCTGCAAGGAGATGTGATGCTGCCGGCGGGGGGGGGGGGAAGATGGCAGTCGGAACATACTGCACTTGAGCAGTTCTTACATTACTTGTCACATCAGAGCATTCACAATAGTAGCAATAAAGATAGGGTTGGGGTACAGTTGATATTGGACAAAGAAAACCAAAAAGGAATTTACTTTTACTAGTCCAAGGGCTAGGAGCAGCAAATTGCAAAAAGGGGGTGAATTTCAGAGACTCGGGTGATACAAACAAGAGAACTTGATACTTGAATCAGGAGAAGAGATGGCAAGGGGTGGAGGATTCAGGGTAACCTGTCATAGAAGCCAATCCTCTGGCTGAGTGGATAGCAAGTGTCGATTCACTAGTTTTACCAGTAAAGCTGAGGTAGAGGAGACAGTAGTTTAGGTGTGAGAGGGAAAAGAGATGCTCAATTTAAGGCATCTGTGAAACATTCTGGTGGATGGTGACAGGAGAATGACAGGGGAGAAATGGCCCAGGACAGAGATATAGCAAAGATATGGATGTAGGGCCGAGTGAGAAGAGCCCAGGCTGAGCCCTGGTGAGGAGCAGAGCTTCATGAAGTGAAATGAGCCAAGAGAGAGGTTCAGGGATGTGAATGGAAAGCTTTAAGAAGGAACAGACCGATCAGAGTGCCAGAAGACCCTGGTAAGCTGGCAACTTTGGGGTCAAAGGCTGCGAACTTTAGCATATCTGCATTTCTTCTCTTCTATGGTTGCCTGTTTCTAGATGGACCCAGGGTTTCTGTAGACTGCCTTACTGAATCTCTAACCAAGATGCAATTTTTTTCTTTCCCACTGCCCTTCTGGTTCAGCTAAGGACAAGTAAATTAATCTGACAGTGACTACAGAGTGACAAGAACCATGTGTGTACATGTGTGTATATGTTTGTATGGGATGGGGCGGTGGTGAACTCCAACTTAACTGACAGCCTATTCTTTGCTCCTGTGAAATTTTATGTTCCACAACCTAGCTTTGTATCCCACGACATAGACACTTGAAGTATGTATGCCGACCCATTAATTTTATTCTTCGTTATAAAAGGGGTTTATTCAAATTTCCTCCATAAAATTTTCAGAGGTTCATTACTTTGAAGAGATCCCTAACTCTCAGTGTCGGCTTTCAGTTTCTACCCGTCCTTGCCAGGTTCAGAGACCCAAGTGGCTCCAAAGTTGTGCTCTCAGCTCCATGCCATTTCAATGGCACACTGCTCCAAACACGGTATTGAATGTGATTGGGTAGCACTGTGGCACTGTCCTCCTGTTGTTCATCGATTTGCTCGAGTGGGCCCAGTAACGTCTCCATTGTGAGACTTGTTGTTACTGTGTTTGGCATATCGAATACATCACTGGTAGTTTGCCAGGCTTTGCCATGCGGGTGAGATACTCTTCGGTAGCTTGCTGGGCTCTCCAAGAGGGGCGGTGATTGGTAATATCCTGGAATACTTTTTTGTTCACCATGTCTTTACTGAATCCTAGCTTGGGGATTCTGAGCCTTATGTTCCTGAATAGGTTACACTAGTCTGCCCTAGAATGGGAACACTTATCTAATTTACTCACCATGTCTATGAACTCACATCCTCTTAACCTTCTCCTTACTCTCCAGAGACCCTCTGAAGGCTTGCTTCTCCTCACTAATAGCATCTAAGGGTTTATCCATTCAACAAAAAAAATTGATGCAAATACTGTGATACAATGAGTTAAAAACACAGTCCTGGCCCATAATAGACATGCAGCTTCATGATGTGGACAGACAAAAGAAATACACATAAGGATGCAGAGAAAAATATTTTAATATTGTGGCAAAGGGGAATTAACCTAGAGCTGGAAGGTAAGCTTTCCCAGAGGACTTCTAAATTGGATGTGAAGAATGAGTAAAGTAGAAGGGGAGAGGAAACAGTGTCATTCCAAAAGAAAAGACACCATGTCCAGGAAGGCATTGTGGTCCACCCAAAGAAGCTGCCTCAGTCATGTGATGAATCACAGGGTCAGAGCATGGGTGGCAATAAAATGCATGAGATGCCTACAGGAGCTTGGACCTTTCTCCAGTAGGCAATGAGGAATTGTAGAAGAATCTCCATCATGGAATAATAGGATAAGTTTTGGTTCTTAAAGAACTCTAGGAGATCCCAACTTGCTTCAATACATGGGGCATGGGTAAGAAAAAGCATTTCTACTGGGGAGAGGACTATAAAATCATCTCTTTGAGACAGTTTGGTATTGACATTTTTTTTTTATTTGACTTGCATTTTTATAAGGAACTATCCTTTGGATGCTCACTCTTTTTCATTCTCCTGGTCAGGCATGAGTTCTAATAAGTTTTTGCTAGTTGCTTTATTTTGAACTATTTACATGCCATGCACTATTTGATGTGCCTCCATGAATCTTCATTAAAGAAATCTAATGATCCTTTCTTACTTTGAAATTTTCCAGTTTTTGACCCATACTCAAGCATAACATGGGACAGCACAATCCATTTTACACTGCTGAGGGGCCACTGCTCAGAAAAAAGAATTTTGGAAATCTCCACTCAACTTGAAGTGCAGCTAGGTACTCTGGTGAGAGATGTGAGGCTGTCTTTAGTGAAAAGCCTTTACAGGGAAATGGAACTCCGTCCTCTGAGTAAAAGGTAGTCATTTCTCAAAGTCTAGAAATCAATATTTAGAAAAGGAGATGCAAACATGCTTATTTAAGTACAAAATTGGTGAAATGATTATCTGTCCTTTTATGGAAACGAATTACATTTTTAGATAATAGTGTAATACACACAGCCTTTACAAATGACAAAATAAATGATGAAAGCCGGAGTGATAGTACAGTGGGTGAGGCCCTTAACCTTGCACACTGCAAACCTTGGTTCGATCCTCAGCATCCCAAATGGTCTGAACCCTGTCACAAATGATACCTGAGTGTGGAGAAGGAGTAAGCCCTGAGCGATGCTGGGTGTGGCTCCAAAACAAACAAAAAAAATTAAAAAGTAAATAGCATAAGATTTACCAGCCTAAACTTTGCCAGCTGAGACAAGTGTTCTGCTGACCCCTCTATAGGTTCCTTGTGATGATTGTTAGACAATTAGTGATACTAGCCACAAATTCCTGGGTATCATAATGAAAAGTTATTAGGAAACAAATCCTGGGGGTGAAGGGGAGGAGCACGCTAATAATATTAGTCATCCCCTGAAATGGGGTGGGGGTGAGTGTGAGAGTGTGTGCTTGAGATTGTCAGGGGAGGAAGAGGAGGTGGCAGGAAGGAAGAGAGGGTACTGGGTAGGGAGTTGGGGGTGGGGAATAAAGGAGAATGATGAGCATAGAGGGTATTTCCAAGGAAGGAAGGGTACATGTGGCAGAATGGTCAAGTTATGAGGAAAGAGTTGTGATTTCAGTGTAAGTGGAGCTGATGGAGTGATGGAGTTTTAGAGGGAGGACATGACTGTGATCGTTGGTATGTAAGAGACTTGAAAGAACTTCATAAATTACATGACTATTAATAACTCTTCTGGTATAAAGTTCCACATTTGTGTAAAAAACACCCTCAAAGTTAGCACCCCTATCCTTGAATCTAGTTCATAGAGTACTATTTTTACTGTTTCTCTTAGAAGTAATTTTAGCTAGTATTGCATATCCTAAGCATCACAGTTCTTTTTAATTAAAAAAAAATGAACAAAACATTTTTTAACTCTTAAATGAAAGATTAGTTACTAAGAAATACAAAAGAAGTCGAATATTTTGTCTTAATTTATCTGGCCTCATGTAGATTTAGATTTAAAACACATTAATTATTCCTTGTAAATCAAAGGATAAACTATGAGCTTCATTTAAAAAAATTAGCATGGTGTGTGTGCTATTTTGAAAGTGGCTAAATAAAAAATTATAATTATAATCCTAAGGTCTCCTGGAGAACTGAGGGTGAGTTACAGGCAACATAGCTATATCTAATAGCTTCAAACAAAGTCTTTGGGGGCTAACGAAGAAGAGAAAACATTGCTTTGATGCTTTCATCTTAGCCACAATCAAAATTAAGAGTTTATTAACCACATGGGCTGGAGCGATAGCACAGTGGTAGGGCGTTTGCCTTGCACGCAGCCAACATGGCCGACCCGAGTTCGATTCCTCCGCCCCTCTTGGAGAGCCCAGCAAGCTACCGAGAGTATCTCGCCCGCGCGGCAGAGCCGGGAAAGCTACCCGTGATGTATTCGATATGCCAGACACAGTAACAACAAAGTCTCCAATGGAGACGTTACTGGGCCCGCTCGAGCAAATCGATGATCAACGGGAGGGTCTTTACCTTTTTTACCTTTAGAGTCCCCCAGCTTACATAACAATGTAGGTCTATTCACACTCGATAAAACCTTAGTAAGTGAATGCAAGGAATGATAGAATGAAGTGAATAGAAAATTGAGCAAGCATATCCAAGTTCTTAGAGTCTACACGCTAATCGTGGAGACAAGAATAGAAATACAGAATAAAATTACTCCAATACCTATTAAAATCTTTAAAAATCAAAAAGTTAAGTGCTTCAGTAGCTGAACAGCATAGTAGAGTTACATCCATATCCTCCCTTGATGTTACAGAATTGTTTTCTTTTTCCATGTCCCTGGTGTCCCCATTTCATTCATTCAACAAGTATTTATTGGGCACCTCGCACACACACCCCAACAGTGAACATTATAAAGAAAGTTTTGCCCCCATAGAGTTTATATGTTATAGGGCTTGAAAGCAGACAGTGACGGTCATTCATTAATTCATTCCCACAAACACTTAATGAGCAATAAATAGCAGTCCGGGTGTTAAATGCCTTGTACCTAAGGACACAGGGTTGCATACACCAACTCCATTAGGAGTTGGCTACTAGGAAATCCACAACCAAGAGGGTCCCACTGAACTGACATTGTTCTATCTGAACAAACTACTCAAATTTTGTTTGTTCAGTTTCCTCATCTGTAAAATAGGGGTGAGAGCATAAATTTCAAAGGAGGGACAAAATGAGTGAAAAGGGGGGAAATAGGGGTGTGAGGGGAGAGTACTTGATAGTACTCTATACAAATACTCTATACAAGTACTCTATACAAATACAAGTACTCTAAACGAGCACTTGATAGTACCCTATACAAATAATCATTTCAAGTAGTTCACCATCTCATGAGATGGAACACAGCAGGTAATGATAGTTAATACTTATTGAGTGCTTATAATGTGCCAAGCACTATTCCAAACTTTACATTCCAAACTTTACACATTTAGAATCACTCGAATCTCAGCATCTTGTGAATTGAGTCCTGTTCTGACTCCAAAGGTGAGAAGTAGAGGGATTGAAGGGTTAAGCAATTTGCCCAAGGCTTTATAAGGGTGTTGGAGAAGAGACATGAGACTCCAACTCAGGCACTTTGGCTAAAATCACCACAATCTACTGCCTCACAAGTCTGAGAAAATGTGATTAAGAGCTGTCTGTGTGTGTGGCTATGGAGGACTTTCAGCCATGTGAGGTAGCAATGTAGCTGAGGCACTATCCTGAGGAGAGATGGGCATCTGCATTGAGGAATTTTGAGACGTTCATGAGAAGTCTACCAGGGGAAGAGTTAAAAGAAAATGAGTCAATGAGTAGAGTTCTTTGCTGCTGGAGCAGGGATGAGGTTTTGTACACCATGCTAGGGGCTTGGACTTTATCCTCTAAGCAATGGGGAGTCATAAGAAAGTAACCCAGTCAGAATGTTATTTTAGAAAAATGACTTTGGGGACTATTGTGGAGTGGGGGTGGGGGCGGGGGAACAGTCAAGTATGAGACTGTTGCCGGCAGGCCCTAGGATAGTGGCCAAGGATTAGGGAAGATTCATGGCATATTTATAAGATGATGATCTTGGGGCGTGGGGTGGAAGGGAGTGATGTTTTGCTAAATGAAAACACTGAGAGGAAACCGGGGATGGGGAAAAGAAACTTTCTGAGAAGTTTGGAAGGTGATCACATCATGATCACACCTGGACAAAAAATGTAGAAGTATGGGCATTAGGTCACCAGGAGCAAGAAACTTCTGGAAGTCGGGAAGTTTTACCTATCTTTTCTGAATATTTCTGCAACACAAAATAAACACTTAAACATACAGACAAGTGAAAATCACCATACAAATAAGTACTCATCTCCTTGATTCAATAAGTCTACAATTAAAAGACTGGCAACATCTACTCTAATAGGTTATTTTTACTTTTTGCTGTGAAATAATTTTAAACCACAGGCATCATTAAATGTAACCTTAAATATTTACATCACAGAATTATTTAGCAAAATTATCACAATACCATTGTCACACTTCAAAAGAGTTAATTGCATAATACTGAATGGTGAGGTTCTATTTCCCTAGCAGTTCCAGAATTTATTTTCAAGTAAAATTTAAGATTGAATTTTGTTATGTCTCTTAAGTCTCTTTGGATCTATAACAACTGTTCCCATTTTCTTTGATGTTAATTTAAAACAAGTCAGTTATTTGATTGATGCTTCCCGATCTAGATTTGCATGATGGCTTCACCATCAATTATTTGTCTCTGCTACCTACATTTACAGAGCCTTGATGGGAGCTCTATAGCCCTGATTGGAGTTTACCATTTTGATGAACGTGTCATTGGGTTACACTGCAGCCCATCAGACTCAAGATTTTTGGTGTCCAAATCCCATCCTAAAATCTTGCTACTAAAAAGATGTGACAGATTCCTAGTCTGAGAAGGAGAACAAAAGGGAACCCTGTTCTATATTGCACCCAGATACTAATCAGCAGAGTCAATGGTATCACTTTAATAGGTAGCCTATTAAAGGCACCTCTCACTTATACCCCAGTCAAAGTTGTAATTCTTGTGCATCACAGATAGACTGGGATTGAATATATAATCTACAATGGCCCTGGCACTGTCCTCCCATTGTTCATCATTGTGCTCGAGCGGGCACCAGTAATGTCTCACAAATTATGAGACTTGTTACTGTTTTGGTATATTGAATATATCATGGGTAGCTTGCCAGGCTCTGCTGCGTGGGCAAGATACTCTCAGTAGCTTGCGGGCTCTCAGAGGGGCGGGGGAATCGAACCCGGGCCAGCCACGTGCCAGGCAAATGCCCTACCTGCTGTGCTATCCCTCCAGATTATATGTCAGTCTCCATGGGCTTATCCTAACAGTCTGGTTGGGCACCAACACCCCAGGCCCCCATTATGAGTGTCTGTCTGGGGTGGTGATGTTGAGGGGTGGGAGGTGCGATGCAAGAACTCTCCCCCTAGACTCCCTGCTTCAGGATTTAGAAAGGGATGAACCCTGATCTCAGAGCCCCAATAACATTTGCCAGGAACAAAGGAAAAAGTAGTTTGAAGTTCAGCTTAAAGAAGTGGTTTGTTTTGTTTTGTTTTGTTTTTTAAGAAGTGTTTTCTTTTTCTTTAAGCACTTGCAGGAAAAGAAATAGCACTGTGTTTCTGAATTAGGGCTCTTGCCTTGACTACAGTCAACCTGGGTTCAATCCCTGACAATTCTTTATGGTCCTCTGAGCACCATCAGGAGTAACCCCTGATCTCCAAGTGTGATCCCAAAACAACAGCAACAAAATAATTATGCCACAATGTTCCAATTAGAGTGACAAACTCTGAAAACTGAAGCTACTAGGAAAATCATTTGAAGACTAATTTGAATCATTTCCGAGAGATGGCAAAAAAAATGGTGGCAATTGGATGGACAGAAAATATTCTTAAATTTTAAGGTAGCATGAAAGTTGGTCCATGACCCCGACATATGTTTGCCTGAAAGAACCTGGTAAACGTGGTGTGAACTAACAGTGGCTTCGCCTCTTAACTAAAATAACTTGACAACTTTTATTCTAGATAAGTTTTAAATTCACTTTTTTCTAGACAGTTCTACATTTTCCTCTGGTTCCAGAAACATTCTTGAGTTTGAAGACAACTCTGAACATTGATTTCATCAAACAGTGATTTGAGACAGCTTGAGGAGAGGCCAATTTACAATCATCTCCAAGATCTTATAAGATTTAAGAAAACTCTAGCTGTTTTTGCAGCAGTTGCAATACCAGTTTCGATGCTCAGTAGACTTTGCAGACATTAAGTACCATATTTAAAGACTTGAACAGTGTTTTCCTGAAGATGCAATCAGAGCAGAGACACCAAGCAGGGCAGGAAACCCAAGTGAATCTATAGAGGTGTGCCCAGTCTACACCACCTGCAACAAGGAAGAGATTTCAGTATGAGTTCTCAAAAGACCTGGGAGAGACTTTCATATGACAAAACACTTGTTTTTCTTGCTGTAAGGGAAGAGGGAGGAGTATAAAAAAAAGCAAAAATCTTAATGTCTTCTCAGCATTGTAATGGATATTCTGTAGCAGTAAAGGAATTAGCATTTCTTGTCCACTACAATTCCTCTCCAAGCTGAATGTAGACTATAGATTGAACACAATGATCACTCAATGCCTCCAGTGCAAATTGAAACACCCAAAAGGAAAGAGAACAAAATGGAATTCCCTGCCTCCGAGATGGGGTGAGGTGGAGGGGGGATGGAATGGGGGTGGTGGGAGGGATATTGGGATCATTGGTGGCGGAGAATGAGCACTGGTAGAGGGATGGGTACTCGATCATTGTATGCAAGCACAAGAGTTTGTAAGTCTGTACCCCACAGCGATTCACTAATAAAAAAAATTAAATCCTGCTTTTAACCCACGAAGGACACCTAAGAGTGTGGCAAAGGTACCCACAATGATGCCCAGATAGCAGGAATTCCCTCCCTATTCATATACTACACTACTTTAAAATCTAATTTGTCTTTTTCAGTAAATCTAGCACTTGCTAATACTGTCTCAGTTAAGAACTAACTCATTCTTTTCTGAATGAATCCTCCACAAAAACTTCACTTGTTGCTAAAGGGGTGACTTGGCATCAACCACAGACATTGTAAATGCTGTCTTTGCTGGAGTCAGCCCTTCCTCAGAATTAACTGGTTTGCTCCTCTTAAAAACTAATCTATACCTGAATCTGCCTACTCCACATCTTTATTTTAATCATTCATCAGTAAATAGAAAATGTAGTCAATAGGTAGGCATACTGGCCGAGCAAGTAAAAACAGAGATAGATAAATGGGACTATCTTAAACTAAGAAGCTTCTGCACCTCCAAAGAAACAGTGACCAAAATACAAAGACAGTCTACAGAATGGGAAAGGATATTCACCGAATACACATCTGACAAGGGGTTGATATCCAGGATATACAAAATACTGGTTAAACTCCACAAGAAGAAAACATCCAACCACATCCAAAAATGGGGCAATGAAATGAACAGAAATTTCTCAAAGAAGAAATCCGAATGGCAAAAAAGCACATGAGAAAATGCTCTACATCATTAATCGTCAGGGAGATGCAGATCAAAACCACAATGAGATACCATCTCACACCTCAGAGACTGGCCCACATTCAAAAGAACAAAAGCAACTGATGCTGGCGCGGATGTGGTGAGAAAGGGACACTCCTTCACTGTTGGTGGGAATGCCGACTAGTTCAGCCCTTTTGGAAAACAGTATGGACGTTTCTCAAAAAATTAGAAATTGAGCTCCCATTTGACCCAGCGATACCACTCCTGGGAATATATCCCAGAGAGGCAAAAATGTGTAGTCGAAGTGACATCTGCACTTGTTTTTTCATTGCAGCACTCTTTACAATAGCCAGAAACTGGAAGAAACCTGAGTGCCCAAGAACAGATGACTGGTTAAAGAAACTTTGGTACATCTACACAATGGAGTACTATGCAGCTGTTAGAAAAGATGAAGTCATGAAATTTACATACAAGTGGTACAAAATGGAAAGTATCATGCTAAGCGAAATGAGTCAGAAAGAGAGGGATAGACATAGAAAGATTGCATTCATCTGGGGGATATAAAGCAACAAAATATGAGATTAATACACAAGAATAGCTGAGATCAGCACCAGGAGGATTACTCCATAGCTTAGAGGCCAGACGGGCATTCTAGGGGAAAGGGCAGCTCAGATAGAGAAGGGAGCACCAAATAAAGGGTGTTTGGAGAATCCTCCCAGGAGGGGAAATGCATGTCGAAAGTAGACTATGGACTGAACATGTTTGCCACTCAATGCCTCTTTTGCAGACCACCAACACCCAAAAGGAGAGAGAGAACAAAAGGGAATGCCCTGCCAGAGAGGCGGGGTGGGAGGGGGGTGGGGGGGATATTTTCCATGGTGGTGGAAAATGGGCACTGGTGGAGGGATGGGTATTTGATCATTGTATGACCGAAACCCAAGCACAAAGATCTGTAAATCTACAACTGTACCTCATGGTGCTTCACTAATAAAAAAAATAGGTAGGCATGTCATTTTCACAAAAGAAAACAAGCTACATACCTTGGACATTTCACCACAGTTTTAGGGGCCAGGAGGCATGAGGTAGGATTCTTACTATTTCACCAACAGAGCTGTATCAATCAACAATAAATACATTAAGTGCCAGGATCTCTAGTACTTGGCCATAGAATTGGGTCTTGATTCCTTCCTACCTTGTCAGTTAATATTACTAACCACCACTTACAATAGAGACTAAACTGTGACTGAGCTAATAGCCAACCATCAGAGGTACACCTTCAGTCTCATGATCATCTTCCATCCTAAATCAGACACACTTAATGAGCATGAGGATTTAGTGTGGCAGGTGACATGAGTCATCCTTATGAACAGCTTCCACGCCTCCTGTTGCAAAAGCTGTAATACAATATGCTTTCAGTAAATCCTTTAGGAAAACATTCTTCCCCTCACATCCCCACCCCAGAGTCAAGCTTCCTTTGAATTTTTGAATTAAACATTTGAATTTAATGAATTTAATAAATTTAATAAATTAAGCTCCTTAATCTAAGATCCCACCCCAAATCCTGGGCATAGTTACTATACTGATTTCAGGAAATGCTCAAGTTTCCCTATTATGCAGGCTTATGGTCATATAGGGCCTTTAAAAGATGATTGTGGGAGCTCTCTTCTTGAGGTCTAGTACTCCTGTTAGTGTTTCTCTTCAAACCACTGTGAAGGCATCTCCTTTTGCTTTGCTTCCAAGAGGCTCATGTGTACTGGGCTCTCTTACTTAGAAGAGTTCCTGGCACCAAAGGTTTAGGCTCATCACAAGTTCACAGACAAGTTTCCAGAACACAAGTTTTATAACACAGACTCATTGTAGTTATAAAAGACTTTGTCAAATATGTTTCAGGACAACATCAGGGATATTCCCATCCTGATAGGGCTGCCTTGCTTTATTTTCATCGGTCCCCCAGAAACCTCCTCAGACATGCTCATACTGACACTCTACAGTCAACTGATTCATTGCTTTACAAAGAATTTCTCTAGTGCGCAATGCAGAAAGGCCATGTGGATCCCTGAATAGTCTGAGGTCCATCCTAGAATTTTGCCATGGGGACCTAGGACGAAGCACTTCTTTCCAGTCAGCCTTTGCTTTCTTACTGGACAATCCAAATCATAACCGGTATTCTATTGCCTATGTTTTATTTATGCCTATGAAGAGAAACTCCTCCAGCTCTAAAACACTATCACTGGATAGCCTGACTCACAACCACAAGAGCATCTCAACTCACCTCAAGAGCGCTTGGGATGAATGTGAAAATTGATCATCTCTGGTCCCCCACAATCCCTAAAGTTCATAAGCTGTATCCAAGGCACTATCCAGTTCTGACCCTAGTGTGTTTTTATTTTATTGTAATCCCCGCTGCTCATTTCTCCCAAATGGGATTCTCCCCAGTAGCAAAAGAATGCTGGATAAAAAACTGTCTTAACTTCTGTAATAGATGGTCAATTCTCTCCCTGCCTCTTCTGGACTCCAGAACAAACAAACATGTATTGAGTTACATGGAGTAGCCAATACAGCAGATTTTTTTTGTATTGAAAGAATATTATTTGCTATCCACTACTATTAAATGCTCCATGCACAGAACTGACATTCATTATAGAGGAACTGGTGTAAAACAACTTTTCTTAATTTAGCTGGCATAAGAACGACTTGAGAATTTTAATTTAAAATATAAATCTCCTCTAACTTAAGAATTTTATGATTTAGTAGGCATGTCATTTAAGAGTAACAAGTGACTTTTGGAACCACTTTATCTGCATCTTCAGCCATGCCCTTTTAGGGTGGATTTAGTTATTGATGGGAATGCTTGATTTCCCCGTTACTTTTGTCTCCCACATGGATCTCTTCAGCACAAGATAAGGGATTGTATTGGCTGGCCTTACTGTAAGTTTCTACTGAAGTTGAAAGCTGAAATCAAGCCTTTCTAATCTTTATGGTTACTTTGCAAAATGTCATTAGCTACTTGGAAGTGAAAATGATAAGAGCAAAGTCACTTGGTTGGATTTCTCCAAGACACGAAAAGGGACAGAAGGCCACAGGTAATACTATGTGAGAAAAAAAAAAGAAACTAAGTTGAACTACACTGCACACCTTAGGGAAAGGAATAACAATAGTGCAACAACAGAGAGGCTGCAGGTGACTGTGAAAGCAAGGCCCCTCCTAGACTGCTTTTCACCTTTGACAAAGACTCTTTGGTCTCAGTTGCATGGACATGTATCAGAGTTCACTCAGAGAAGCAAAACTAGGAAGAGACTGATGTTTATTAAAAATTAGTTTAATAAAAAGGCATCCCTGGGGGTTCTCTAAGCCACCTCTGCAAGGCTATCTCCTCATCTAGATGCTAGATGCTAGAACCTAGCAGTATGGTAGATCTCTAGCAGACTAGTGTGCGGTGAATAAGTGCTAAAAAGCCACAAAGTTGGGTTGACCCACAGCAGTTCTTGACTCTGACACGGGTAACCAGAAAGATATTCACAAGTCAGGGCCCTCCATTAAGAATGCAAGCACACACACACACACACACACACACACACACACACACACACACATCGCTGGAGTCAGAGAAATTATGAAAGAATATGAAGGAGGAAGGGAAAGTATTCGCAGGCTTATTTATAAATATTAAATTTATAAATATTAAGTTTCCTTCCTATCAGAACAGAGTTAGGGTTGTGTTGATTTGAAGATTAAGCACTTTGTAAATGTTCTGAAAGCTCAGGAGGTCTCCGGAAATGTGCGCATTTAGATTTTCTTAGGTTAGCTCATTCCCACTAAGAATTCACTTAATATTACAGCTTTCTATTATCTTTACAAGGAACAACAGTCTGAGCATCACTTCCTTGTCACTGAAACCATAGATTACTAATACCAAGGGCATAATTTAGTCTGCTGCCCCATGTAGTTAAACATAGAAAGCCAAAGTTAAAATGGCCAACAATGCCACAGACTAAAGTAGGCAAGATACTCACACACCTGTTTGGGTTTAGAAACGTTGCTGAGAATTTCTTGGCAGTCTTCTGATACTGAGTTGGAACAGTGTGTTCCAACATCCTTCGTTCTTGACGGTCTCTGTGAAGCCTCAAAGATGACTGTTGCTTCCCTGCCAAGACCCACCCCATTGCCTCTATTAATGGCTGAGACCCTTTATTCCTTCTGCCCAGAGAGTTTGTAACTTTGTTATTGAAGTCTGTTTAGAAACCTCAGGGCAACTTCACTCAAAGTACCTGCTAAAACAGTGTTTTTCAAAGAGGATAACTTGCCCGGATTCAAGGACTTTTTGAAAAATGATTTTTAATCTATGTCATATTTTACAACATCCCAATAGAGGTACGTTTATTTTTCTCCCCTGAATATCAATTACTTTGTGGCACTTAGTGCCAGCCTGACAATGTCAGTTACCCAGTACTTTCTGGAGGTAAGGCAAACCCAACCTGGGCCATTCTCGTTGACTGTTGACAAAGTTTTCGTCAGTACTACTGTTGTGTCTAAGAGTTTTTCATTTCTTAGGCTTACCCATACACTGATGGGAAAAAGTCAAGGACTTGATATCAGATAAGGCCTTGAATCTGAACTCTATGACTGAAAGTGGAACCTTGAGTAATATTTTTTTTTCTGAAAGACAGGCTCTTAACCTGTCTCATAGAGGTGATGTGCCAATGAAATAAGTACCTACTTAGTACTAATTCATTATGCTTGTGTCTACGATTACTGTTTACCCAGCTGTGCATGGTCACAAGATTATACACATCAGTATTTAAAAGCATTGTATGTATATACTGCTTTGTATGAACCAGTCATATATAATTCTTAAATGTTTTGATTATATATCCTTTCACAGTAGGGATGCCTATAGTTAAAATCAAATATACTTCAATGGAAACAATAAATATCTCAGGAAATTGTACAAGAATGGTAAAAGTAGGGGAGGGGCTCCTTATTCACAGCAATAAATTATTTAAAGCCTGGAAGCAGGTTGCTCACCTGAGTGACTCTCTAGTTGACTCTTGATGTGAACCTTGTAAAGTTTGGGTTTCCATTTGGTCATTGACTGTGGCGTCGATGTAAGGTAGCAAAGGGGGGGATTGGAAAAAGAAAAAAAGTTACACTAAAACTCTTTGATAAAAACTCTTCCCATTCTGGCTTAGTTTCTTTGCTAAGGACTTTTCCCATTCTGTTTATTGGCACGCAGTGTTACAGATAACCATTACTCTAATAATGCAAATTGCTGTCCTGAAACAAGAAATTTAGAACCTTAAATTGTGCTCACCACTGAATTCTATATTGGGTTTTCCAAAGAATCTGAGGAAGTTGAACTACAGATTCAGCTGCAAAGTCATAAGAATCTTTCTTACAGGAAGAGAAAAGTGGGTCATTAAGCTTATACATTTAGTGAGATGGAAATTTAATTATCAATTTAATTGTTAAAGATAATATAAAGATAATGATTTAGATTATCTTTCATCCAGCCTTCATGTTCTGTGGTAGTACTGCAGAGAAGGCAAAATCAAGAGCAAAGACGTTTCATATATTAGAAATCTCTACAAAGCAATGGCGACTCTGGGAAGAACTCATGCAACATGAAGAATAAAACTGGTAAAAGTGGCAGGGTGAACTCTTTCTTTCCTGACACTGATCCAAAAACAGGCCTGATGAATAAGCCATTTTTCAGCTTGAGCCCAGTCCTGAGAGAGAATAATGGAAAAAAATTAGTTGGTCAGTTTTTTTAGATACTTGCTTTTATTTATTTTTTGTTAAGTATAGCTATGGTACTTAGAAGCTTCTGAAGTGCTATACAAATATCTACTTGGTTTAACTGTCAAAATGACTTATAAAATGAAAACAGTCTCAATCTTCTTTTTTTTTTTTTTTTTTTTAATTTTTTTTTTCCCCTTTATTTTATTTTATTTTTTTTAAAGTTGTAGATTTACAATTTTTTGTGCTTTGGTTTCAATTATACAATGATCAGATACCCATCCCTCCACCAGTGCCCATTTTCCACCACCATGGATAATATCCCTCCCACCCCCATCCCCCCAACCCCCCGTCTCTGTGGCAGGGCAATCCCCTGTGTTCTCTCTCTCCTTTTGGGTGTTGTGGTCTGCAAAAGAGGCATTGAGTGGCAAACATGTTCAGTCCATAGTCTACTTTCGACATGCATCTCCCCTCCTGGGAGGATCCTCCAAACATCCTTTATTTGGTGCTCCCTTCTCTATCTGAATAGCCCTTTCCTCTAGGATACCCAGCTGGCCTCTGAGTAATGGAGTAATCCTCCTGGTGCTGATCTCAGCTATTCTTGGGTATTAATCTCATACTTTGTTACTTTATATCCCCCAGATGAATGCAATCTTTCTATGTCTATCCCTCTCTTTCTGACTCATTTCGCTTAGCATGATACTTTCCATATTGTACCACTTGTATGTAAATTTCATGACTTCATCTTTTCTAAGAGCTACGTAGTACTCCATTGTGTAGATGTACCAAAGTTTCTTTAACCAGTCATCTGTTCTTGGGCATTCAGGTTTCTTCCAGTTTCTGGCTATTGTAAAGAGTGCTGCAATGAACAAACAAGTGCAGATGTCACTTCGACTATACATTTTTGCCTCTCTGGGATATATTCCCAGGAGTGGTATTGCTGGGTCAAATGGGAGCTCAATTTCTAATTTTTTGAGAATCGTCCATACTGTTTTCCAGAAGGGCTGAACCAGTGGACATTCCCACCAACAGTGAAGGAGTGTCCCTTTCTCGCCACATCCACGCCAGCACCGGTTGCTTTTGTTCTTTTGAATGTGGGCCAGTCTCTCAGGTGTGAGATGGTATCTCATTGTGGTTTTGATCTGCATCTCCCTGATGATTAATGATGTAGAGCATTTTCTCATGTGCTTTTTTGCCATTCGGATTTCTTCTTTGAGAAAGTTTCTGTTCATTTCATTGCCCCATTTTTGGATGGGGTTGGATGTTTTCTTCTTGTGGAGTTTAACCAGTATTTTGTATATCCTGGATATCAACCCCTTGTCAGATGTGTATTCGGTGAATATCCTTTCCCATTCTGTAGACTGTCTTTGTACTTTGGTCACTGTTTCTTTGGAGGTGCAGAAGCTTCTTAGTTTAAGATAGTCCCATTTATCTATCTCTGTTTTCACTTGCTCGGCCAGTGGCGTGGCATCTTTGAAGATACCATTAGCTTCAATGTCATGGAGGGTTTTGCCAACTTTATCTTCAATGTACCTTATGGTTTCTGGTCTGATGTTGAGGTCTTTAATCCATTTTGATCTTACTTTTGTACATGGTGTTAGGCAGAGTTCTGAGCCTATTTTTTTGCATGTAGCCGTCCAGTGATGCCAACACAATTTATTAAAGAGGCTTTCCTTACTCCACTTCACATTACTTGCACCTTTATCAAAGATTAGATGAGCATATGATTGAGGAGAGATGTCAGTGTATTCAACCCTGTTCCATTGGTCTGCAGTTCTACCTTTGTTCCAGTACCATGCTGTTTTAATTATTACTGCTTTGTAGTACAGTTTGAAGTTTGGGAGGTTGATTCCTCCCATTTTCTTTTTCCCAAGAATTGCTTTAGCTATTCGTGGGGGCTTATTGTTCCATATAAATTTCAAGAGTGTTTGCTCCATTTCTTTGAAGAATGTCATGGGTATCCTTATAGGGATTGCATTGAATTTATACAATGCTTTCGGTAGTATTGCCATTTTGACAATGTTAAGTCTCCCGACCCATGAGCAGGGGATATCTTTCCATTTCCTCATGTCCTCTTTTATTTCCTGAAGTAGCGTTTTGTAGTTTTCTTTGTATAGGTCCTTTACTTCCTTAGTTAAGCTGATTCCTAGGTACTTGATTTTCTGGGGCACAATTGTGAATGGGATTGTTTTTTTCATGTTGCTTTCTTCTCTCTCACTGTTTGCGTATAGGAAAGCCATGGACTTTTGGGTATTGATTTTATAACCTGCAACTTTACTATACGAGTCTATTGTTTCTAAGAGTTTTTTGGTGGAAGTTATTGGGTTCTCTAAGTAGAGTATCATATCATCTGCGAATAGTGAGAGCTTGATTTCTTCCTTTCCTACCTGAATGCCCTTAATATCTTTTTCCTGCCTAATCGCTATTGCAAGTACTTCCAGTACTATATTGAACAGCAGTGGAGAGAGTGGGCATCCCTGTCTCGTCCCTGATCTTAGAGGGAAGGCTCTCAGTTTTTCCCCATTGAGGATGATGCTTGCTGTAGGCTTGTGGTAGATGGCTTTAATTATGTTGAGGAAGGTCCCCTCTATACCCATTTTGGCTAGGGTTTTCATCATAAAGGGGTGCTGGATCTTATCAAATGCTTTCTCTGCATCTATTGATATGATCATATGCTTTTTATCTTTTCTTTTGTTGATATGGTGGATTATGTTGATTGATTTCCGAATGTTGAACCATCCTTGCATCCCTGGGATGAATCCTACTTGGTCATGGTGTATGATCTTTTTGATGAGTAGTTGGATTCTATTTGCTAGTAGTTTGTTGAGGATCTTTGCATCTGTGTTCATCAGGGATATCGGCCTGTAATTCTCTTTCTTTGTGATATCTCTGTCTGCTTTTGGTATCAGTGTGATATTTGCTTCGTAGAAACTGTTCGGAAGTGTTTTTGATATTTCAATTTCGTGGAAAAGCTTAAAGAGCATTGGGAGTAAGTCCTCTTTAAAGGTTTGGAAGAATTCACTAGTGAATCCATCCGGGCCAGGACTTTTGTGCTTGGGGAGACTTTTTATTACCATTTCAATTTCCTTGATGGTGATAGGTCTGTTCAGGTATTCCAGGTCTTCTTGGTTCAGCCTTGGGAGTCTGTAGGAGTCTAGGAATTTATCCATTTCCTCGAGGTTTTGATGTTCCGTGGCATAAAGCTTCTCAAAGTACTCCCTGAGGATCCTCTGAATTTCTGTGGTCAATCTTCTTGACAAATAAGAACTGTCAGTTCTTTCACTGGATATTATTAGCTTCTATAGCATTTTCTACTATGGGTTTAAACAGAAACCAAAAAATGCATGTAGTAATTGCATTCAAGTAACACATCTCCAAAGGTATCCTAAGTATATCTGGGGGAATTTTGAGGAGCTAGATTGACCTTGTTCACTTACTTGTTCACTCACTTGGTCTGAGAATTTTAGAAAGCCAGATTTCATAGTGTTGTGTGAAAACAGGACTTAAGAGAGTATCTAGGAAAAAATCCAACAATGCTTTATAACAAAATTTACTAACTCCTATCTCTGGAAGCAACGGGCAGGTGACCTAAGAGAATGAAATTTCCCCTTAGAGAAAAATACAGTGCCTGCCTGATAGAGAGAGGGAATTTCTCTTTTAAGCTCTGATTTGTTCAGAATCCTCCATTGTTTTCCAGGAGAGCCGGAACTCCTTATTTTATGCTAAACGTCCCTATTTTTAAATGGCTTAAATTTCATTTTTAAAGCAACATTGTTGTACAGATGAAACAAAGCAAGTCAGCTGGTCCCTCCAGAATCCTAGACTCTGCTGCACCATGTCCGCCTCATGGCCACTTGGGGCGGGGATCTCTGAATAAGAAACTGAAACCCTACCAGGGGTCCCATAACCAGGCCGCAAGTCATGTCATGTCTGCTGAGCTTCAGTGGGCAGTGAGATGGCCCTCCTTCCTCTTAGGAGTTTCTTTTGAAATATTTGAAAGCATTTCTTTAAAGGTTCCAACCTTCGTTATCCTGGAGATTCTGAATGAGAGGAAACAAATAGCATACACAATTTGCCAAGCTCCTTAACCCCACAACCAGTAATAATCAGAGGACAAGATGATTGGAGTTTTGCCAAATAGTTAAATAAACCCAGCACACTCTGCATCTCCCTCTTCCCCAATTTTTCTGGCATTCTGTTCTGAGAACTTCTCATAAAAAGACTCAGGACAACCTCATTTCCCTCTAGTTTCCAGATTCTCAGCTTGTCCCAGTACTCTCGGTCGGCTAGAGTCTTCTCTGTCACAAGAGCTGGAACCATGTCTATCTTGTTCACTGCTAATAACCTAACCTGGCCAAGTCTACTACACAGGGCCCTAGGTCAATTAAAGAAATCCAAACATTATTTTAGAATGCCTCACGTATGGATCAACAACTGTTCTTTGACATTTTGTCATTTCATAAATTTGACCATTACCATCACTTTTGAATGAGTGTTCTGACTTTGGGGACACCATACATATCTCCTGGATTCTCCCTCTGCTGGTTCTTTTTTTTTTTTTTGGACTATTTCCTTCCACTTACCCCTAGGTAATTCCTGAGAAGCTGTGTCACTTCTCTCTTTGTCCCTGTTGAATGTCCTTTGGCAGCTGAAGGGGTCTCCAGAGACTGTACTCAACCCAAAGAGCAACAGGACCTTTGATCACGTCAGCTTGGAAGATGCTAGACTGACTTCACTTCTATGCCTTCCCAGACCTTTAGTATGCTAACATACTCTTAAGGAGAAGCATGCTGAAAGTAGACTATAGACCAAACATGATTGCCACTCAATGCCTCTCTTGCAAACCACAGGACCCAAAGAGAGAGAGAGAACAAAAGGGAATGCCCTGCCACAGAGGCAGGGTGGGATGGGGGGTATGGGGGGTGGGAGGATGCTGGGACCCGTGGTGGTGGAGGATGGGCGCTCGTGGAGGGATGGGTACTTGAGCATTGTATAAGTGAAACCCAAGCACAAAAATTTGTAAGTCTATAACTGTACCTCAAGGGGTTTCAATAAATAAATAAAAATTTTAAAAGAATTATTATCAAGGGCTTTTTGTTTTCAGTTCAAAATACTCCTTTTGAGAAGTTTTTTGCAGGTCATATGTTCTGTAGATCACATCCTAAGAAACCCAAGCGGTGGGGGGGGCGGGGAACAATTGAAATCTTCGATTGGGCTGTCATTAGGTTCATGAAGGAGAATTCTGGATCTTAAAGTACATAAAAGCCTCAAAAGATAATGAGCAGTCTCTATCCCTTCAACTTAATGCTGTGGTTTAGTCACTTTGTTCTGGTAAACATGATCAATGCTTGGGAAGATTCTTCATTTTTTTATCTGGTCTCTGACTAGGTCAGTCTCAAATGCTTCCCCACCAAAGATGAAGGGCTCAAAGACTTCAGTATGATCATTTTGATAACGTGCCAGGGAGGACGCATAGAGGTAAAATGAGATAGAACATTCAGACTCTGACATGAAAATTTGTCAGTCATAGAGGAGAAATGCAATATGGAAAGGTTCACAACAAGTAAACTTAAAAAAAATCATCTTCTAGGATCCTGGGACAAAAGCAGCCATGAGCCCCCTCTTCTTCCTCCCCAACACGGTTCCGGTCTTCTCCCCCTCCCAGGTCAGTTTCGCCACCAATATTCGAACTCAGGACTTGGCTTTCAACGTGCAGGCAAACCTGGCATCCTCTAGGACCCTGGAACAAAAGCAGCCATGAGCCGCCTCCTCTTCATCCCCAACGCGGTTCAAGTCTTCTCCCCCTCTGGGCTAGTACCCCCCCAACACACCAGGTTCCTGGGGGGAGGGGGTGACATCTTCAGAAGTGGGCATGGCTTCTACAGAAGTGGGCGCGGCCTAATTTTCAGCCAAAAACATCAATTTCCGGTTGAAAAAAGATTAGAATGGACAGTGAAGGCTATTTGCTATTCATCAAGGGATATGTATAACACGAAGAAATCACACTCTCAAATATATACGCACCTAATGAGGGAACAGCTAAATATTTTTTTTAAATATTTTTATTAGTGAAACACCATGAGGTACAGTTGTAGACTTACAAATTTTTGAGCTTGGGTTTCGATTATACAATGATCAAATACCCATCCCTCCACCAGTGGCCATTTTCCATCACCATGGATCCCAGTATCCCTCCCACCCCCATCACCCCCATCCCACCCTGCCTCTGTGGCACAGCATTCCTCTTTGTTTTCTCTCTCCTTTTGGGTGTTTTGGTCTGCAAAAGAGGCATTGAGTGGCAATCATGGAACAGCTAAATATTTAAAACAACTGAGAACTGATTTTAAGGAGGACATTGCTAGCAACACAATAGTAGCTGGAGACTTCAACATCACCATATCACCTCTGGATAGATCAAGAAGAACAAAATTCAGCAAGGAAACATTGGCTTTGAAAGAAGAAATAGAAGAGAAAGGGCTCATAGACCTATACAGGGCTTTACACCGCAAAAAGAAAGAATACACATTCTTTTCCAGTGCACATGGAACATTTTCCAAAATAGACCATGTGCTAGGTCACAAAACATACCTCACCAGAATCAGAAAGATAGAAATAGTATCAACCATCTTTTCAGACCATGATTCACTGAGAATAGAAGTGAAACACACACAGACACGGAAAACCAAATCAAACACCTGAAAATTAAACAACTCAATGTTGAACAAGAGTGGATCAGGAAGGAAATCAAGGATGAAATAAAAACATACCTGGAAGCAAATGACGAGACACGAGCTACCAGAACCTATGGGATGCAGCTAAGTCTGTGTTAAGGGGAAAATTTATAGCTTTGCAAGCTTTTCTCAGTAAGGAAGAAAGGACCCACATAAACAACTTGACTTCACAGCTCAAGAGCTTAGAAAAGGATCAACAAAAGGAGCCCAAATCAGGCAGAAGGAAAGAGATCATAAAACTTAGAGCAGAAATCAACGACATGAAAACCAAAAAAAAAAAATTCCCAAAATCCATGAAACCAATAGCTGGTTCTTTGAGAAAATAAATTAGATAAACCACTAGCAACACTAACAAAGAGAGAGAGAGAGAGAGAGAGAGAGAACCCTAATAAACCGAATCAAAAATGAAGAGGGGGATATCACAACAGAAACCAAAGAAATTCAAAAGATCATCAGAGACTACTTTGAAGGTCTTTATGCCACGAAACAAGAGAACCTAGTAGAAATGGATAAATTCCTGGAAGTACTTGCAATAGTGATTAGGCAAGAAAAAGATAGTAAGGGCATTCAGGTAGGAAAGGAAGAAATCAAGCTCTCACTATTCGCAGATGATATGACACTATACCTAGAGAACCCTAAAACTTCTACCAAGAAACTCCTAGAAACAATAGACTTGTATAGTAAAGTTACGGGCTATAAAATCAATACCCAAAAGTCCATGGCTTTCCTATATGCAAATAGTGAAAGAGAAGAAAGTGACATGAAAAAACAATTCCATTCACAATTGTACCTTAGAAAATCAACTACCTAGGAATTAGCTTAACTAAGGAAGTAAAGGACCTGTACAAAGAAAACTACAAAATGCTACTTCAGGAAATAAAAGATAGAAGGAAGCAGAAAGATATCCCCTGCTCATGGATTGGGAGAATTACCATTGCCAAAATGGCAATACTTCCCAAAGCATTGTACAAATTCAATGCAATTCCTATAAGGATACCCACGACATTCTTCAAAGAAATGGAGCAAACACTCCTTAAATTCATACGGAACAATAAGTACCCACAAATAGCTAAAGCAATTCTTGGGAAAAAGAAAATGGGAGGAATCAACTTCCCTAATTTCAAACTCTACTGCAAAGCAGTAATAATTAAAACAGCATGGTACTGGAACAAAGACAGTCTATAGAGTGGGAAAGGATATTCGCCCAATACACATCTGACAAGGGGTTGATATCAAGGATATACAAAGTACTGGTTGAACTCTACAAGAATAAAACATCCAACCCCATCAAAAATGTGGCGATGAAATGAACAGAAACTTTCTCAAAGAAGAAATATGAATGGCTAAGAGGCACATGGGAAAATGTTCTACATCAGCAATCATCAGGGAGATGCAGATCAAAACAACAATGAGGTAATATTTCACATTTCACACCACAGAGACTGGCCTACATCCAAAAGAACAAAAGCAATTGGTGTTGGTGAGAAAGGGACCCTCCTTCGCTGCTGGTGAAAATGCCGACTGGTTCAGCCCTTCTGGAAAACAGTATGGACAATTCTCAAAAAATTAGAAATTGATCTCCCATTTAACACAGCAATACCACTCCTGGGAATATATCCCAGAGAGGCAAAAAAGTATAGTCGAAATGAAATCTGCACTTCTATGTTCATTGCTGCACTGTTAACAATGGCCAAAATCTGGAAATAACCTGAGTGCTTGTTAACAAATATCTGGTTAAAGAAACTTTGGTACATCTACACAAAGGAGTACTATGCAGCTGTTAGAAAAGATGAAGTCATGAAATTAAATACAATTGATACTATACGAAAGTATCATGAGAAGTGAAATGAGTCAGAAAGAGAGGGACAGACATAGAAATATTGCATTTATCTGGGGAGCATAAAGTAACAAAATAGGAGACTAACACCCAAACTAGCTGAGATAAGTACCAGGAGTTTCACTCCATGTCTTGGAGGCCAGCCACACATAGTAGGGGAAAAAGCAGCACAGATAGAGAAGGTAGCACCAAATAGAGGGTGTTGGGAGGATCCGCCCAGGATGGGAGATGCATGCTGAAAGTAGACCATAGACTGAATATGATTGCCACTCAATTCCTTTTTGCAAACCACAGTACTCAAAAGGAGAGAGAGAACAGAAGGGAATGCCTTGCGGGAGGAATACTGGGATCAGTGGTGGTGGAGAATGGGCACTGGTGGGTGGATGGGTACTGGATCATTGTACTTCTGAAACCCAAGCACAAAAATTTGTATGTCTACAACTGTACCTCAATGTGTTTCACTAATAAAAATTAAAACAAACAACAACAAAAAATTCAAGCAAACATACCATACTTTTTAATGCACGTCTCCATGTGAAAACTGATCCCAATTCCAAACTGCCCATTCATGCAGAATCCTGGGATCTGAGTAGGAACATTATTGTTCTGATTTTTGATCCACTCTCTTGTTACAATAAACTTGTCGGACTCTCGTCAACAATCTATGGGAGGAAGGCCCGAAACTTTTGGCTCCTGAGTCATGGTGTCCAGGGACTGGGCCCCTGGGGCTCCTGGACCTGGCCCGGCGTCGGAGGCTGCACCAAGATCTTGCGCACGGTGCTGCCCTTGCTGGAGCTGGTGTGGAGAACAGGGGCGTCCGTGTGGTCCGCAGTGGTCCGGCACACGAATGGAGGTGGCTCCGGCACGGTGGTCCCGGGGCGAGGCCGCTAAGAAGGGGGCTCCAGAGCACAGGGGCCGCCAGGCCAGGCCAGGTCGGGACTCTGGGCAGAGGGAGGGTGGCCCAGGACGGGCGCTCGTGGCGGGTATCTCAGGGCAGCCTGCCACGATTGGCCGGTGAGCAGCTGGAGCAGGCAGGGCGAGGCATGGTTGTGCACAGGCAAGAGCCAAGGAGGGCAGCTGGCCGTGGATAGCGTGGGCATGCTGGACCACAGGGCGGGGGATGGCTGCGGGCGAGGAGAGTGAGAATAAAAGGGGATGCCTTGCCACAGAGCCGGGGTAGGTTGAGGAGAACGGGGGTAATGGGAGGGATACTGGGATCATTGGTGGTGGAAAATGGGCACTTGTGGAGGGAAGGGTACTCGATGATTGTATAACTGAAACCCAAGCACAAAAATTTGTAAGTCTACAACTGTACCTCATGGTTTTTCGCTAATAAAAATTTTAAAAAAACATTCATATGCAAAAACAGTCAAAGTAAAAAGAAAAACAAAATAAAAAAAGTAAAATAAAAAAATAATACATTATTTTGAAATTTTGAGAATATCTGTAACCAGAAATTCTACAAACAAGTATTATTTAACAGAATAGATAATATATTTTGGAATGTAAAATGACCAAGAATTGACTATGCCCACAGACACACAATCAAATCTTGGAACCCAGCAGCTTGTCAGATGTGTATTGGGCGAATATCCTTTCCCACTCTATAGACTGTCTTTGTTCCAGTACCATGCTGTTTTAATTATTACTGCTTTGCAGTAGAGTTTGAAATTAGGGAAGTTGATTCCTCCCATTTTCTTTTTCCCAAGAATTGCTTTAGCTATTTGTGGGTACTTATTGTTCCGTATGAATTTAAGGAGTGTTTGCTCCATTTCTTTGAAGAATGTCGTGGGTATCCTTATAGGAATTGCATTGAATTTGTACAATGCTTTGGGAAGTATTGCCATTTTGGCAATGGTAATTCTCCCAATCCATGAGCAGGGGATATCTTTCTGCTTCCTTCTATCTTTTATTTCCTGAAGTAGCATTTTGTAGTTTTCTTTGTACAGGTCCTTTACTTCCTTAGTTAAGCTAATTCCTAGGTAGTTGATTTTCTAAGGTACAATTGTGAATGGAATTGTTTTTTCATGTCACTTTCTTCTCTTTCACTATTTGCATATAGGAAAGCCATGGACTTTTGGGTATTGATTTTATAGCCCGTAACTTTACTATACAAGTCTATTGTTTCTAGGAGTTTCTTGGTAGAAGTTTTAGGGTTCTCTAGGTATAGTGTCATATCATCTGCGAATAGTGAGAGCTTGATTTCTTCCTTTCCTACCTGAATGCCCTTACTATCTTTTTCTTGCCTAATCACTATTGCAAGTACTTCCAGGAATTTATCCATTTCTACTAGGTTCTCTTGTTTCGTGGCATAAAGACCTTCAAAGTAGTCTCTGATGATCTTTTGAATTTCTTTGGTTTCTGTTGTGATATCCCCCTCTTCATTTTTGATTCGGTTTATTAGGGTTCTCTCTCTCTCTCTCTCTCTCTCTCTCTCTCTCTCTCTTTGTTAGTGTTGCTAGTGGTTTATCTAATTTATTTTCTCAAAGAACCAGCTATTGGTTTCATGGATTTTGGGGATTTTTTTTTTTTTGGTTTTCATGTCGTTGATTTCTGCTCTAAGTTTTATGATCTCTTTCCTTCTGCCTGATTTCTAAGCTCTTGAGCTGTGAAGTCAAGTTTCTAGCTGAATTTCAGCTGAGTGTTTTGTTGCCGAGTCCTCACATTTAAAACAATGGTTAGAAATATGAAATTTATTAAAAGATTTGTTTTAAAAAATTAAAATATCTGTGAGCTAAATTCAACTCAGAGACAATTTTCTATCTCTAATTTAGATTCGGGAATGCAATTCCAGAGTCTTTAACTTCTTCACCATTGTACTTGCTGTATAAATTGCAGGGGATTGAAATATTGAAGCACTATTAAGTGATTGAGCTTTGGCTGAATAGCCAATGTCATTAGAATATAGGGAGGGAACTAGGCAGTGAGGGAAAAACACTTAGCGGCATCTCTGATAAACCTGAACCTGAAACATGTTACTTGATGCTGGATGATGCTCCTTAAATGTCCAAAATGTGGAGGCCTTTCCTTTCTAAGCACCTATAGTAGGTACATAATCCTTAGACCCAGAAAAAGGTAAGGGTGAGCATTATATGTAATGATTCCCCTTATTGAAGGGATCTTCCACTTCTCCTTACCTCCTGGATCCTGGCATGCTATACCAAAATCTACCCACATCCAACTAAAGCATAACCTATTCTATTCTATGCCACAATGCTACTAAGAGCTACAATGGTCTCAACAAGTACTTAGATAAGGTAAAAAAATTTACAGAAAGGCAATAGTGATGTAATAATATAAGGCATCAATGATATTCAGACTTGAGGCTTTGACTTCTCATTTCAACTTAAATCTCAGTTGAGAAAGGAAGTCCAAGAATGGGTTTTATCAACATGAAAGAGAAAAGAACTAGAAATTATTCAAGAATTGGAATTAGATGAATTGGTATTGTCTGAAGAATATATACACACAGAAACTACCACTGGTTTTATATATGTATACTGAAATAAAATTCTGTAGAATGTGTCTATAAACTTCTTTTCAGCCCCACCTGCTGAGGTAATCCAGAAGCAAGAGGACTGTAAATGTTATTCTTCACTAAAAGGGATCAAAGTTCCTACAGAAATCACTGATTCCATGTCCCTGCTAGAAGCGCTGTCAGAAAATCTGAGGTCAACATTTAATTTGCAGAAACTTTCAAAATGAAAAAAAAAATTCCAGTGAAAGACCCATTGGCTTAAAAAAAATCATCTGCCAGCCTATACAATAAGCATGTTTTCATCTGAATATAAACCAACAAATACCTGACAATTAAGCAGGCACAATTAACATTCAGAGAGTGCCATATATTCTTAGATTACATTACATGACAAGATGATTCTGACAGATTATGACCTCTCAAATCCGCAGATGCATTCTTACCCTGCTTTACAATAAGTTCTTTGAGGTTTTGTTTTATGTTTTTTTCCCAACTTGCAGTATGTCTGAAGACACTAGGAAAAAGCACATGTGTAAGGCCCTTAATTTTATCACAGAGAGAGAGAGAGAGAGAGAGAGAGAGAGAGAGAGAGAGAGAGATTACAGGAAATGAAAGTAACGTTTTAAGAGTTTGGAATCTGAATTCCAGGTTTAGCTGATTTTTTTTCTCTTAATTTTTTTAGATTTTTCTAAGTCTATAGTAAATCTGCATCTTTCTAGCTGAGTAAAAATTAAGTCTATAAAGCTTAAAGCATTTAGTTATTGTCATTCACACTGTTTTAGATATTAACCATTTCCAACACCTTTGAATGTTGCCTTTGGTGACTTCAATATACCACCACAGAAGTTTGCAATATTCTAATTGCTTTTATGAGCTCTTGGATTTCTTACAAATGAAGCTATATAATATTTTACTTTTTCCTGTATGGTTTTTTTCTGCTCTATACTCCAGTGAGAATAACTCATACCTACTAATAATTTCATTTCTTTTAATTGCTGCTAAGGACTGCAGTGTATGAGTATGTTACCACAATGCTTCCCACTCAGTTTGGTGGGATGCTTTTTTCCAGTTTGGCACTATAATAAAATACATATCAGATGTTTGTGGAACACTGCACTGAGAGGGATTTGATACAAAATGGGTAGACGGTGATCAAAAAATATTTTTTTTTTTCTGTAAAGTGCCAGTTAACAATTGCTTGTAATATCTACAGCGGTAGGGCATTTGCCTTGCGCACAACCAGCCCGGCCGAACTGGGTTCGATTCTTCTGCCCCTCTCGGAGAGCCCAGCAATCTACCGAGAGTATCTCGCCCACACAGCAAAGCCTGGCAAGCTACCATGATGTATTTGATAAGCCAAACACAGTAACAGGAAGTCTCAAAATGGAGACGTTACTGGGCCCGCTCGAGCAAGATTGATGAACAACGGGAGGACGGTAACAGTTATCTAGTCATCTCAGCCAGGGACAATACATACAAAAGTAAGTAATAGCTGAACTTGACCTGTGGGCTATAGTTGGCTGAGCCCTGATAGCGTTGTTTGGTTTGCTTTGGTAGAAACTACTAATGCTCTTCCAAAGTGCTCTTCATTCAAAACTCTTAAGCAACATTTTTTAAAAAAGAATTCAATAGTTCCTTCACATCCTTGGAATCAATTTTAAGTTTTAGCCATCAGTGTGTAATGTATCCATTGTGTTTTTAACTTGTAATAGTCATGTTGAGCACGTGACATATACATTAGCCATTTGAATTTCTGTATTGATTTAAGGATATATCAGTACTGGGAGTAAGTATTGGGGGCACCTTGTATTGGACTGTGCTTGTCTCATATTTGTACTGCCTACTATGCAGCAGTGTTATTACAAACCTAGCGGACAGTTTGTGGGTGATGGCTCTGAGCATGGGCTAGACACGTACTTCACTTAAGAACAATCACGGCGTCTCATTTGTGGTTCAAATACAGAAGATTCTATTTCAAAAAGTATAGTTCATGGCAGCATTCAGTTCCTCGCAGACTGCCAGTTTGTGGGCCTTAGTTTCTTACTGGTTTTCACCTGGAGGGTCCATACTTCCTTGACACAAAGGTTTTTACAACATTCTCACCTGCTACCCATACCCAGTATGGAAGAGTATCTCCTCGCTAGATGGATGTCCCAGACCTATGAAAAAGAACCATAGGTAATGACAACATGTCTGTAACCTTTGTTCTATTGGTTAGAAGCAAATCATAGGTTCCACCAAAACTTGAGGGGGACGGATTGTACCAGGGTGTAAATACCAGGTCTGCCCAAGAGTCCTTATCAGATATACATATCAGATGCAACTTAGCCCATTCTGTGCTCAGTTTTACTTTGCTTTGATAAAGATGACTTTATTTGAAATCAACTCAAACATTTATAGATCATTGTTTTCTATCATCCGTTTAATAATTGATTGACTAAGATATGCTCCTATGTTCTCTTTGAGACCAGAGTCTTTCAACCTTGGAAGCACTGACAATTTAATTGTCAATAATTAATTATTGCACAATAATGTTGCATAATTCCTTGGTGTGGAGGCTTCACCAATCCGCTGCAGCAGCTTGTAACACCATCCCTAACCTCTGTATCAGTAGCACTTGCTCCCCAGTTGAGACAACTGAAACCCTTGCCAAGTACCTCATGGAGTCCTGAAACCAAGCTCCTAGTTGAGAACTGCAACTCTAAATGCTGTATAGCTTAGCCTTTCTGTAGTTATCCTCTTCGGAGTGTATATGGCTGCTTTGTATTGTTTTATATACTCTCTACAATATTTAAAAATAAATTTCATAAATTTTGTTTCTTGACTTTGTTTTAAATAAATGTTCATAACGTACCTTCTTTGAACTTTTAGTCCTGTGTAATTTATCTAATTTGTATCCACATGCCAATAAAATATAGCTTTTGGTAAACATTAAAATCTGGTCGTGTAATTTTTCAAATTTGTGTCAATTTTTCATTGTAATTTTCAAATCTTTTGTCATATGCTAGACTCATTGCACTTTAATATATATTTAGAATAAGCTTGCCAATTTTTATATACAAAGAAAATCTGCCAAGCTTTTATTAGAACTAAACCTGTAGGTCAATTTGAAATAATAATCCTCTTGAATATTCAATACATAAGCTAAATTTTTAATTTTTTAGATCCTTTTCAATATAGCTCAACAAAATTATAGTTGTCGTAATAGAGTTCTTGTCTTGCAACTTTAATGTATTTATTGGCATTTGATATTTCTTATATTTCCCAATTATGTATAGAAGTGTTTTTTACATAAACTTTATACCTGGTGATTTTGATAGTCATTTATTAGATGAAAAGTGTAAAGATGTGTTTACTCACTGTAAACTCACTCTGATCCCTTGAGTTATTAAAGAATGTCTTGAGGGAGGGATCCCTCTGAATGCATTTTATTTTTTCCTGCATATGTATTTTTTTATATTTTTTAATTGAATCACTGTGAGATAGATTCTTAGAAAGCTGCTCATGATTAGGTTACTGTCATGGTGTTACAACACTCATCCCTCCACCAGTGTACATTTCCTAGCACCAGTGTCCTCAGTTTCCCTTCCATCAACCCCTACCCCAGACCCAGCCTGCCTCTATGGCTGGCACTTTTCCTCCTTCTGTCTCTTTGTCTCTGTCTTTCTCTCTGTGTTTCTCTGTCTCTCTCTGTCTCTGTCTCTCTGTCTCTCTCTCTCTCTGTCTCTGTCTGTCTGTCTCTCTCTCTCTCTCTCTCCCTCTCTCCCTCTTTCTCCTTCTCCCCCTCTCTCCCCCTCTCTCCCTTTGGACATAATGATTTGCAATACAGATACTGAAAGGTTATTGTGTATGTTCCTTTACCTACTTTTAATACTCAGTTCTTGTTCAGCGTGATTATTTCCAACTATTGTCCTACTGGTCCCTTCTCTATCTTACCTATCCTCCACCCCCCATATACTTGTGGTTGATTCCAATAATTGACTAGTACTTCTAGCCCTTGTTTTTCTTGGCCTTGGATATTAGTCTTATATGTATATATGTATATATACATATATATTTTACAAACCATAAATGAATGCAGTCATCATTTATATATCTGTCTATATCTGTCATTCTATATCTGTACTCCTCCTGACTCATTTCACTCAGCATGATTTTCTCCATGTCCATCCATTTATAGGCAAATTTCATGACTTCATTTACAAACACATGTTAAGCTTGACTGCCAAGTAGAATTAGAACTGAATCTATAGGTAATAATCCTTGAGTTCTCAGTAATAATGAGTCCAATTCTCAGCCTATGGCTTATGATTGTCAAAGGTCTCAAGAAATAGAAAGACTCCTTTTATAGAATATTTTTCTACTCTGAAAGTTTTTTCTCTATACACGTTTTGGGCCACAATGTTGTTAAAACACATTTCATAATCCAGTTTCTTCTATTGGTTGTGGTAGAATTATGGCATTCTGCTACTTCCAATATTGTAACAACAAAAACATTTTTGGGTCCAGTTTGGTTTGGTTTGGGGGCTACCCCTTGTGCTCAGGGCTAATTCCTGGCTCTATACTCAGGGCCCAGTGCTGGCAGGGTACGGAGGGACCATATAGGGTGCCAAGTATCAAACCCAAGTCAGACACACACAAGGCAACCATCCTCCTTGTCGTACTACCTCTCAGGCCCAAACAAGTATTCATTTACCTACTTTCCAAATAACTAATTTGACCAGTGCAGAGGAATCTGACATGGTCTTCCTCTATACCTCAAATAAGACAAAATCTGTAGTGCTCATTCTTGATCATGAAGCAACAGCATGAGAACCAAAATTAACATGCTAAGGATGGAAGGCAAAAGTACTTAGAATAACTCTCTGGTGGAATTTTTGAACAGCTAAACCAAAACCAGAAACTGCCTACTACAGTGAGTCAGGGGGTAGTTCTCACATACAACATAGGGCAAAGGCCTCGTGCTCTCTGTATTCAAAAACAAGCATGTAAGTATCTCTTGTCTTCATTATCCTGAATTTTTGTCAATAGACCACTCAACTCATAAGGATTTCACAAATTATCCCCTTTAAATGCATTTTTATTTCACTTTGGGCACTGTGGATTACAACCATGTTCGGGTTCCATGCACAGCAAATCTCCTCACCACACCCTCCCCCAGAGTGTCCCCTTCCCGTCACTTGTCCCAGTATTTCCCCTGACCCTGTCCTCTGCCTCCCTCCCCTGTGGTAAGCTTTGTACTGTTTTGAATAAAGTTACTCCTATGCATCAGAGCCTTGTAAAAATTTTTCATAGCCCACCTACTCTAGGAGAGGCTCTGGAAAAAGGTGTCCCTGTTTTACATTTTGTCTGAAAGCATAAAAATCTAGTTAAGAAATTTCAGGAGTCAAGAATATGTGGTGGGCAGGTTGCTGAAAGGAGGAACTCCCAAAGCTAAGACAATTTTTTAATCTTAGGAAAAAAGAGCCATTCTCAAACTTTCTCTTTTTTAGAGAACATAAAAACAATGAAAGGGAATCTTGAAGATTCATTTTAATGCTGAGCTCTTAGGCTTTGATCCTAGGTCTTGCTCTTACCCTGTGCTAAGTACACTGTGACCCTTACTCGGATCTTAATGGTAGGATGTTAAAGTAGGTTTGCTGGTTTCTATTTTTCCTCCTGCATGACAGACAATTCTGAAGCCCTTTCCTAAACCTTAATCAGACAGGTGGTATCAAGTGTTTCTGGTGTCCCCGAAGTCTTTGCATGCAATGCCAGCTATCGTCTAATTGCTTTTAGTTCCAATGCACCCTTCACTACCTGCTCTGTCATACCAGAGCTGGACCATTTCACTATTTCTCCTCCAGCTGGGATAATAATCTTTGTCTGTAAAGTGCTGAGGAAGGTCAGTGCAGAAAGCAGGGCCTTCTCTCGCTAATGTTAATAAGCTTAAGGTCTTTTAGAATGCGTGCATCCTTCTGCTCTATTCTGCTCGTCTGCCGGTCCAGCAGCATGTCAACTTCCAGCAGCATCCTCTCCTGATTGCCACTTCAAGAAGATACATGCCTCATCATCATAAGCTATTGTCAGCCCACGCCCACTCCTGTAAGTCTGCTTTTCCATAAAATGCTAGCAAAAACTCATTTTCCATTGCCAAATTTGGAGCATGTACTGTGAACATTTTCATCCTTAGATTCTGCAAATGGTCAAAAATTTAAAACTAGGGCCAGTGACCTCTCAACGGGGAGAGAGCACATATCTTGTGCGTGTAAGGGCCTGAGTCTGGTCACTGGAAAAACCTGCCGCCTAGACTGGTCCTCGGTGGCCCTTGAAAGATGAAGATAAAGCAAAGATAAACCTTAGGGAACACCTCTGTTGCTCAACATATTCACATCAGTCTTGTGTCCCCAGAATAGAGGTAGAGTGTCACACATGCCCTTGGCATATCTTGGCAAACTGAAAATGACTCTGGCTTGTCCACCAGTCATGCACCTTGTTGTCCATGGGACTTGGGAACACTTTCTGTATCAGCTGCTGTTCTAAAATATCAGACACATTTCACTCTTACCACCATCATTTGAGGTTCAACTATTATCCTTGTCCTAAGTGAAGTTCAATAGCTTGGTTGAGGTCCATAAGTGGCAGAGTTAGAGCTTAGCTTAGGCATCTTGGTTCCCAAACATAGACACTAAACCATCGTCAGTACTTGGTGGTCAAGCTTAAAATGTGTTTGGAGAGATCCCTCAAGACATCCCTTAATAGTTCAAGAGGTCAGAGTGATATAGTACAGAGGGTAAAGCACTTGCCTTGCACATGGCTCACACGGGTTCAATCCCAAGTACCTCACCTGGTCCCTTGAGCCACCAGAAGTGATCCCTAAGCACTGCCATGTGTGGCTCCAAACCCTCCATTTCCCCAAAAAAATTTCTCACAGGAAGATCCCTTTCCTTTCAGCTAGGACCCAGCAGCATCCACACCTGAACTCTGTCATGCTAACAGGCCCAGGCTCAGCTCCTGGCCCTCTGCTTGTGGCTCTTCCTTCCACATGGGGTTAATCTCCAGCAGAGGTCACTGGCCCCTACTAGGAACAAGAAGTAGATCCTCTCCCTTTGGCTTGGTCCCAGCAGCCTCCACACCTGACCTCTTCCATCACTTGCCAAACCGTTAGTCTTCAGTAATGAGGTTGGTTGACACGTTTGGATTAAAAAGAGGAAAGCCATCTCATAGTATTCTTGACACATGAAAGCTGTGTGCCTACAGTCTGTGGATTAGATCATTTGCAAGACACTTCAAGCTCTTACTGAGAAAACACATTTGTTATATATGACCCATCTGTCAACATAAGAGTATACTTTAGTTTTTATGTTCCTAGTTCACCAAGTTGTAGTGGCCATAAGAAAGTGAAATAATTAGTTTCTGTGGGGATATTAACACTCTTTGAATATTGTTATGCATTTGAACACATCAGGTCTTTTGGTTTACATGTTTGGCTACATAAATTGTTCATATCGTCTCCCAAATGATTTTCATGTTTGAATTATTGTTACTTTTTCCAAATGTTTGGTAGCTTTTAAAAGTAATTTAAGGGGCTGGAGCAATAGCACAGTGGGTAGGGCATTTGCCTTGCAGGCGGCCAACCCGGGTTCAATTCCCAGCATGCCATATGGTAATTCCTGAGTGCAAAGCCAGGAGTAACCCCTGTGCATCGCCGGGTGTGACCCAAAAAGCAAAAATAAAGTAATTTGAAAGATTAAAGAAATACCTTGCAGGATCAAAGCAATAGTTCAGCGGGTAGGGCACTGACCTTGCATATGACCAACCCTGGTTCAATTCCCAGCATCCCATATGGTCTCCCGAGCAGCAGCAGGGGTAATTACTGAGTACAGAGCCAGGAGTAACCCCTGGGCACTGCAAGATGCACCCCCTCCCCCACCCCATTGCAAAAACAAAAAAAAATCATTTTATATGAAAGATTTTATATGAAAGTCTCCTGCCCCCGCGCCTGATTGTCCTTGCTGCTGGGGCCCCTTGGAGAGGAGCGGGTTGAGCTTTCCTCCCCGCCCCGACCAGGGCTCCGGCAGCCAAAGACCTCCAGGACCAGCCACCACCATGCTGAGACCACTCTCCGCACACATGAAGGTACTGGAAGAGGGACAAAGTCACGTGGGTTCCGGGGCCGAGATCTCCAAGCCTACTCGGATTTGGGCTGAGCATCCTCCACCTAGATCCTCCAAATTCCAGTAGGCGGGGGTCACACCCACCAACTGGCCCCCTGGCGCCGTGTAATCCCATCAGTGGCCAAGACTCAGAGACTATAAAAACCAGCTCCCAGACATCCTATTATGACATCTTATTATCTCATTCCTACTTTGGACAAACTGGCAGTCTACCGAATGTAGCCTGCCCACACAGCAGAGTCTGGCAAACTCCCTGTGGCGTACCCAATATGCCAAATACCAGTAACAATGATGGGTCTCATTCTCCTAAAGACCCTTGAATATAATCTCAGGGCTAGGATGAAGGAGACGTTACTGGGGCCTACTCGAGGCAATCGACGATTAACAAGATGATTTGTGACTTTTGATATGAAAGAATGATAACCACGAGAATATGTTCCAACACTACATGGAAAGCATATTTTGGTAAATGAATGGACTAAGAGCAAACAACTTTTCCTTATTCAACTAATATACCCTACTTCATGAAGATTAAGCAAAAGATGAAGTTTTCTGCTTGTTATTTCTCACAACCTGAGTGTGCTTTTGTACATACATACACAACCTGTATGTGCTTTTTTCCTTAAATATTTGCTAATTTTGTGCCATACGACAAGACAACTTTAGCAGAATGCAAAACTAATCTGTGTCAGGCACTCTGAAAAAAGAGTAAATTTTCACTGTGAAGGAGGTGATGAGTCCAAGAGTTGTGCCATAAACAAACCGTTGTCCCTGAGGCCACCCAAGTCCCAGGATGGGCCCTGTCCCACTCCACTGACCCCACAGTTAGTAGAGATGCTCTCCTGACTCATGGTGGCTCCTTGAGTCTTTGTCAGGCTGACCTGACCCACAATCAGGACTTCACCCAACACTTAGGTGAGTCTGTATCATTTCCCCCATACCCTCCAGAACATCTTAGTTATCTCTCCAGGGCACCTCAAACACTTCTACCCTAGAGATTTCCACTTATAAATGCTTCAGGCATTTCAAAGGCCAGTTGGCCAAATATAAATGCTTCATCCTAGTCTTCACATTTAAGAATGGCTTTTTCAAGAAACTGGAATAGAGAAGGGGTCACTAAGTCAATGATGATTGGAGGAATAGTTCAGGATGGGAGATGTGTGCTGAAAGTAGATAAAGGACCAAATGTGATAACCTCTCAGTAACTGTATTGCAAACCATGATGACCCAAAGTGGAGCGAGAGTATGGGGGAAATTGTCTGCCATAGATGCAGGGGGAGGGGTGGGATGGGGGGGTATACTGGGGACATTGGTGGTGGAAAATGTGCACAGGTGAAGGGAGGGATTTTCAATCATTGTATGGCTGAAACTCAAACATGAAAGCTTTGTAACTGTATCTCATGGTGATTCAATGAAAAGAAAAAAACTTTTAAAAATGTTTAAAAATTAAAAAAAAAGAATGGCTTCACCACACTCCCATTCTCCATTTATTTATTTTGGTTTGGGGGCCACACTTGGCAGTGCTCAAGGCATACTTCTGGCTCTGAGTTCAAGGATTACTCCTGATGGGACTCAGGGGACCTAATAGGGTGCTGGGAATGGAACCTTCGTTGGCAACATGCAAGACAAGTACTCTACCTTCTGTGCTATTTCTTGTGCACCCATTTCGTATTATTTGCTTTTTGATTTAGGGGCCACACCCTAGCGATTCTCAGGTGTTCTCCTGGCTCTTCCCTCAGGAATCACTCCCAGCAGGCTCAGAGGACCATCTGGGAATGCCAGAGATTGAATCCAGGCTGGCTGTGTGCAAGGAAAGGATCCTACCCACCACACTATCTCTTTGGTCCACCCATTCCCTAATTATTTCTTCTTCTTTGGGAGATCATTAGTATACTCCCCAGTCAAAAAAATAAATCCAGAAAAACAAAAAAATTAGAAAGCCCTAAGCTCTGTGGTAAAGTCTCCACCTAAATCTAACAGTACATGTAGCTTATATTTAAAGGTAAAGGTAAAGGTAAAGGTAAAGGCCCTCCCGTTGATCGTCGATTTGCTCGAGCGGGCCCAGTAACGTCTCCATTGGAGACTTTGTTGTTACTGTGTCTGGCATATCGAATACTCTCGGTAGCTTGCCGGGCTCTCCGAGAGGGGCGGAGGAATCGAACTCGGGTCGGCCATGTTGGCCGCTTGTAAGGCGAACGCTCTACCCGCTGTGCTATCGCTCCAGCCGAACTTAAAAAAAAAAAACTGACCCACAATATCTACACAATGGAGATGTTAGAAAAGATGAAGTCATAAAATTTGCTTATAAGTGGATGGACATGGAGAGTATTATGCTAAGTGAAATGAGTCAGAAAAAGAGGAACAGACATAGAAGGACTGCACTCATTTGTGGAATATAAAATAACATAATATGAGACTGACACCCAAGGACAGAGACACGGGCCAGGTGGATCACTCCATGGTTTGGAAGCCAGCCTCATATGCTGGGGGAAAATACAGTTGGGATGGAGAAGGGACAACTAAGTCAATGATGGTTGGAGGGATCATTCAGAATAGGAGATGTGTGCTGAAAGTAGACTAAGGACCAAACTTGATGGCCTCTCAGTATCTGTATTGCAAACCATAGTGCCCAAAAGTAGACAGAGAGTAAGAATGAAGGTGTCTGACAGAGGCAGGGGGTGGGATGAGGTGGAGGTAGCGGAAGGGGCACTGGGAACATTGATGGTGGAAAATGTGCACTGCTGCAGGGATGCATGTTCGATCATTATGACTGAAACTCAATCATGAAAGCTTTGTACTATCTCACTGTGATTCAATAGCACTGTAGCACTGTCCTCCCATTGTTCATTGACTTGCCCGAGCGGGCACCAGTAATGTCTCCTTTGTGAGATTTGTTGTTATTGTTTTTGGCATATCGAATACACCACGGGAAGCTTACCAAGCTCTGCCGTGTGGGCAGAATACTCTCTGTAGCTTGCCAGGCTCTCTGAGAGGGACGGAGGAATAGAACCCAGGTTGGTTGCGTGCAAGGCAAATGTTCTACCTGCTGTGCTATTGCTCAAATGCCAAAAACAGTAACAAGTCTCACAATCGAGACATCACTGGTGCCCACTCGAGTGAATCAATAAAAAATTTAAAAAAGATAAAAAAAGAATTGACCTACAAAAAGGCAACTAATAGGCACCTAAAGTCTCCTTCTCACACCGACTAGAGAATTGCACTTCTTCCATGGCAAGTATTTTTTTAAATAGTAACTGCCACTTTAGTTAAAAGTGGTTCTACTTTGTCTTATGCCCTCAGAAGCAATTATTTCCCAGTTATTGGTGAAGCACAAGTAAGGAAAGATTAAAACAAATGTGGAGGAAAAGTATAGAGGCCAGAGAGATAGTACATTGGACATTAGTACTTGATAGCATGCCTTGCACCCAACCAACCCAGGTTTGATCCCCTAGCACTCTCTATGGTTCCCCTAAGCACCACCAGGAGTGACCTCTGAGTGTAGAGCCAGGAGTAAGCCCTGATCACTGCCAGGTTTGGCAAAAGAAAAGAAAAGAAAAGAAAAGAAAAGAAAAGAAAAGAAAAGAAAAGAAAAGAAAAGAAAAGAAAAGAAAAGAAGAGAAAAGAAAGAAGAGAAGAGAAAAGGAAAAGGGAGGAAGGGAAGGAAAGGGGAGAAGAGGGGAGAAGAGGGGAGGGGATGGGAGGGGAGGGGAGGGGAGGGGAGAGGAAAATAAAAAGAAAAGTGTGCTTTGGACAATCAAAAAAAAATAGTAACTGCCACTGAGGGGGAACAGTGTCCACATGGATAAGGGATAGAAAGGAAAATGCTGTAAGATCAGGACAGGCCCTGAGATGGCTCTGCACTCAGGAGTCACTCTTGGTGGGGCTCGAGGGACCATATGTGAAGCCTGAGATGGAACCCAGGGCTACTGCATGTAAGGCAAGTGCCCTGCTCATTGTACCATGGCTCCAGCTCCTGAGTCCCAGGGGCCCCAACATCTGTGGTGCCGCACAAGCCTAAGGCTACTGCTGGTGCTTGGGCTCCTACGGAGAAGGGGAAAAGTTCAGAAATAGAGATCACAGGTCCAGCATCAGAGCTTCCAGGGAGAGATGGAGAGAAAAGTGCTCAAGAAGCACCCACTGGATTCGACCCGAACATGATGCCAGGCCATGGATCCAACTTTCTAGGAACAGACAGCGAGGCCCACTGCCACCCAGGTTCCATCTGGAAAAGTACCAAAGGAACTTCACTGTATTTTTAGAGCAGTCCTTGCTGGGCTAGAGGGAACTCCCTTGCAGCCGTGGCCTAGACTCAGTCCCACACGTATTGTCTACAGGGATGGTGCCAAACGCACCAATGGGAGTAGCCCCAGTGTCCCTTGCCCCAACCAATTAGTACAATTGAGGGCAACCTCCATTGAAAAACTCACCATTCGGGCTGGAGCAATAGCACAGTGGGTAGGGCGTTTGCCTTGCATGCAGCCGACCCGGGTTCAATTCCCAGCATCCCATATGGTCCCCTGAGCACCACCAGAGGTAACTCCTGAGTGCAGAGTCAGAAGTAACCCCTGTGCATTGCCGGGTGTGACCCAAAAAGCAATAAATAAATAAATAAATAACTCATCATTAGTTTCTGATGACAGGGGATATTTTTCATCTTTCTTAAAGCACCTTAACCTCAAAAAAAATTCATTATTTGGATTTAACTACTAAATTGCATTGTTCTAATTTTGTGAATTTCTCTTTGAATTTTATTTGCAGGCACTGCTGGGTTAATTACACAGCCCATATGGTGAAATCAGTATACCTACCTTGGGATGTCATTTAAACCCAGTGAAAAATTGGTGTCGGTAGCAAAGAGAATCCTAACTGCAACATCACAAAATTTATATGAACTGAATTCTCTCCGGTAGCAGAAACCACGTAAGTAGTCGTGATGTTTTATAGAAACAGTTTCCATATTCACACTGCCTATAAACCTGAATTTTGTCAAGTCAGGACAGCTTCTCACTCTCCACCTCCTCCTTCTTAATCTTTCTTGTGACCCTATTAAAAAAAAAAAAAAGACCTAGCACACTCCATCTCTAGTCTCACTCTGATACATTGCACTGCACAGACAAATCTCCTGGTGGTCAACAAAAGATTTAGATTCAAAATCTTTACATCAGCTATGGGAAAAGACTAAGTAAAAATCCTTTAAAAGTGCCTCGGTTTCCAATGCACTGCTGCCAACAATGAAAGGTGAGGATGGGGAGCCAGGGTGACAGCTCAGTGGACCATGGCACACGCGCTGCACGCAGGAGGTTCATCCCCAGCAGCTCAAGATCCCCCATCTGCACCACTGCCCAGAGTGACGCCCCAAAGTGTCAGGAGTATCCATCGCCTCAGCACTGCTGGATGTAGCCTCAAAAATGTTTTTTAAATTGAAAGATGATATAATTAAGTTATTAACTGGTGCACCATTAAAGAATATTTAGATGAAATAATTACTGCGTAATTTTTGGCACATAACTCAGAGGATTCAATTTGCTAAATGAAAATGTTATGTAACATTCTTTTCATTACCACCTGCTCATGTACTTAAATCAACAAAAATATAATAAATAGGGCATGGGTGCAATCTCAAGTGCTAGAGCACATGTCTATCATGTGTGAGGCCCTGAGTTTGATCTTCCACACTGCATTCTTCCCTGGTGGTCCCTGAACATTGCTGGGTGAGACCTGGTGGTCCTGAAGTCACTAATCTGAGCACAGCCAGTGGCTGACTTCTGTGGGGAATGGCCTCCAGTTAAAATATAGCAAAAAATAATATTCAGCCATAAATATATTAAAAGTTGCATAAAACTCTAATAATTATAAGACGACTATATAAATTGGTTTTAATCTATTATATTTTCATAATAGTCATAATGATAAATGGACTTTGATTTTTTTCCTTAAATTTGTATTAGTGAAACACCATGAGGTACAGTTTTAGACTTACAAATTTTTGTGCTTGGGTTTCAGTTATACAATGATCGAATACCCATCCCTCCACCAGTGCCCATTTCCCACCACCACTAATCCCAGTATCCTTCTCACCCCTCCATGCCCCCCATCCCCCCTGCCTCTGTGGCAGGGCATTCCCTTTTGTTCTCTCTCTCCTTTTGAGTGCTGTGGTTTGCAAAAGAGACATTGAGTGGCAATCATGTTCGGTCTATAGTCTACTCTCATGGACTTTGAATTTTTAACATTTAAAGCCTCAGAGATAGAGGACAATTTTTAAAACAATAAGTTAAATATACTTTTTTTCTGCCAAAAAGTATGATGGAATTATTAATGGCTTCTGAGAATTCTGAGCATGAGTTTAAGGAGGAAAAGTAGTGATTTAAAACTTCTGATCATTAAGAGTTCATTTCTGTACTTTTAAAATGAATAATGACAGATATTCACTCACTATGGTATTTGGATTTATCTAGCTAGCTCAAAAGAGTATGCCATTTTATTTTAAATTCTTAATAAATGCCATAATTTTTGTAACTGAATTTTCAAAGCAGAGCTTAAAAAATTTTTAAAAGCATAATTAAACAAATAGATGGGTCAGTTTTCATTAATCCACAAGGAAGAAAGCAACATGAAACAAAGCTGTTTTGAAAAAGGATGTCAGGTCCTTTGAAACAATATTGATGAAACTTGAGTTGGTTACATTAAATGAAATAAGCCAGAAAATGGAAATCAGTGGCCATTAGATGACTTCCTCATATGTGGAAGAAGCTAGGGCCTTAGGATGTAGCTCAGTGGTAGAGAGCCTGCCTAGATGTGTGAAGAACCTGGGTTCAATCCTCAATGATACGAAACACTAGTTTATACAATACAACTGGAATGACTCTGGAACTCTGATAAATAAAGTGTTTAATACATCACCACTGGGAGAGGAAGGGAAAACAAGTGGGGAGGGACTCTGTCTGACAGTGACTAGTTCTAGAATACTGGTGGGAGCAATCACACACACACACACACACACACACACACACACAGAGAGAGAGAGAGAGAGGAGTGAAGCTGTATTCTCGAAATCTATAGTGTTAATACCTAGTGTTAAGAATAAAATATTATGGTTCCTGAGCCCTTTAGGAGTGATCCCTGAGCATGGCTTGGTGTGGCAATTTCTTAAAAGATGCTCTTTCTTTAAAAAAGAAAAAGAAGATGAGGACATGGGATTAGCCCCCAAACCCCTTCCCTGTCCCAACAACCAGAAGTCCCACTGGAAGAGACCAGTGGCACTGGCAAATTCATCTCAGAATCTCTGGAAGTGTAATGGGATGGCAACCCACTAAATTCTTCACAGATCTGTAGAGTTTTGGTGTTCTAGGTCTAGTAAACGGAAATCTAACTGGTCTTCAGTAGGAAATTTGCAACTAGAATGAGCGTGGAGGTGATAAATTAGGGGAAACCAGAACAATGGCAGAGGGAAAAAGTGCCTGTCCTGGAGGCATGTTAGGGGGTGGGAGTTGGTGGAGGGAAGTGGACCCTGAGGAAGGGATGGTGTGAGAACACTGTATGCCTCAAACCTAATAATGAATAACTTTGTAACTCTGCAATTCACAGTGATTTAAAAAAAATAAAACATTAATAATAGTTAGAAATCTGACTTGAATTCCCAGAATAATTACAGTTCCTCAATTTCCCATCTTCAAACCAGAGGCATTGACAAAGACAGTGGGGGTAGAGTAACCACTCCACACTGCTGTTAATGTTGTTGCTGTAGCATTCTGGGGTCACATTTATAGTGTCCAAGAATCACGCACTGGGTTGTCACCCACTGAGGATCACACGTATTGTGGCCTCCCTGACAGCAGATTACACTCAGCTATGTAGGGCAGTGCCAGGGATAGACTCACTGTCTTGGGCCTACAAGGCAGGTACTCTACCACTGAGTAGCATTCCTGGGTCTGAGTCTCTCTCTCTCAGCTTTCCCCAAAAGGCCCTACACTGAATTGAGGAAAGGGAAATAATTAGACTTTTTAGGGATTATTTGACAGTGGCTTTAAACTGACACTTGTTCCTACATCAGGTGATCAATAGCTATTAACATCTAATCAGTCTCACAGTTGGCCCCACTGAGAACCCAAAGTCATCCAATTTCAGAATGCACAATGGGAGCAGAGCTACATAGTAACTGTCCTGACCCACACCACATGGGCTATTAAGGTAGGAAAGAGTGAGTGGCAGTTATTAAACTTCTCCTACCTATGAAAGGAGAAAAAAAAAATAGGACTGCATTTCTGGAGGGATTATAGCGATGAACTCTCACATTTGAAATATGTAAAGATGGTGGTTCCTTCCACATCCCCATTCAGCCTGCTTCTCTAACCTGGTGGTAGAAGGCAGGTCCTCCAAGAGGAATAGATTTCCAAGGGGTGACTCCAATTACAGTTGCCATTCTAGATTTGACTTTTAAATTTTTATCCTATATTAGGCACATGGTTACAGCAGTTTAATATAGATTTTTTTCCCCCTTTTCGGCTTTTGGAACACATCTGGCAATGCTCAGGGGCTACTACTCGCTCTGTGCTCAGGAATTACTCTTGGTAGTGCTTGGGGGACCATATGGGATATCGGGGAACAATTACAGGTCAAACGTGTGCAAGGAAAATGCTCTACCCACTATACAGTTCCTCTGCTCCTAATGTCTATAATTTTAATGTGCAAAATTCCTGCACCTACTCCACCACCAAAGTGTCCAGATTTTCCATCACTGTTCTCATGTCACTTCTGGTCCTTCCTTCCTCCATTTCTCCCCACACTGCTTGGTGATCTGTTTTATAATTCAAAGGCCAGGAGTATGTCATCATTCAATATTGTCTATTCCCTGGTTTTGTTTCATTGCTTGAGCAAAATTAGCATGGTTCCTGATTTTGACACAAGTACTCACTTAACTTTGTGTAGTTTCTTTAAAAGTGCTACTGTAAAGGAAACCACTAAAACAAATGCAGATCTTGGACTTCCAGGAGGCCCTGATACTTTATTGACTGTCCCCTGGGATGGACTTTTTTTTTCTCATCAAAGTTATAACAAAACTCAGATTAGGGACCTTCTATTGTAGCAGAAACAGATGTTCAGTTTCTTGTCCTCAGGAAGTCAAAACTAAAAACAAGGGACAGAGAAGCAAAAGACAGGATTCAGTAAAAGACTTTATTTAGGGAAATAGGAGTGAGAATAAGGCAGGGAAACTCCCAAATTATGGTAGGGGTCTCCTAAAGCAGGATTATGAAGAAAGGCTGACGCCCTTTCTTTGATGCCTTTTCTAACAAAGGCATATGGGTCAACATTTATCACGTTCCAAGAATATGGGCCATGGAAACAGGAAAGAGGATTCTGAGATGATTCTCCTCTGGTGTCGGGATCCAACAGGGTCTCAGTCATCCAGGTTATTTTTCAAACAGGTGCCACCTAGGTCTGCCTTCTGACATTCCATACAATGTGACTCCTTTCTCTAAGGTCCATATTCCTAATCTTCTCCTCCTGTTCCCATTGACCCTATGACTGTACAAGCACTGATGTGGTGAAAGCCTTTTTCTGTCAGTAAATACCAATAGAAATGTCTTAAAACAGACAAGGCCACAGCACATCTCTGTGTCCTCCCTCAGACTCCTGTCTACTCGACACGTCTTTTTCACAGATTGCTACCCCAGAGTTTGATCACCTTTCCCTTCGACAAGGTGGTCCCAGACCCACTGCATTGATGACATTATGCTGGTGGGACCTGGAATCAAAAAGTCATAACTATCCTTTGCAATTTGCATGTCAGAGGGTAAAAAGTAAATCTTACAAAATTCTAGGAGCCTGGCACCTCAGTAATGTTTGTAGAGGTCCAACAAAATGGGACCTGATCACGTATTTCTTCCAGAGAAGGAATATAAATTTTTGCAGCTGGTTCCTCTGGCCATTTTGAGAAGAAAGTTCAGTGAGAGTTTGTTTGTTTTGTCTTTCACCTGTTTTGTTAAACTGATTCCCAGGTACACTTGATTTTCTGAGGAAAAACTGTGAATAGTATTGTTTTTTAAATTTCTCTTTATTCTGTTTCATTATTTCCAAGAGAATCTGAACTCTGTTGCAGTAGAATTGTGAATAGTATTGTTTTTTAAAATTTCTCTTTTGTTGTATTGTTTGCATATAGAAAAGCCATGGTTTTATTTGTATTGATTTGTAGCCTGCCAATTTACTATACAAGTCTAGAGCTTTTTTGTAGTCTTAAGGGTTTTCTAGGTATACGATGTGCAAAACTGAGAGTTTGACTTCGTTTTGTTCAATATGGATGCCTTTAATATCTCTTATTTGCCTAACTGCTATGACCAAAACATCCAATACTATGTTAAATAGTGGTGAGAGTGAGAAGTCTTGACTTGTGCTTGATTTGAGAGGGAAGGCTTTCAGTTTTCCACAATTGAATATGATGTTTTCTTTGGGCTTGTGGTGAAGGTCACAGACCTCACCCAGCACAGATAGAAGGTCAGAGACAGGTTAAGTGAAAAAATAGTAGTTTATTGGGGTGCACTTCTGGGCAGAATCTCCTGGCCCCTGGTGAGGCTGGGGTAGAGCCACACCCCGGGAGAGGCTAAGCCCAATTTTAAATTGTCTTGGGCGGGAAAAGGAATTAATGGAAACCTGTGGGACCAGAGCGCTTGGCCTGGCCTTCTGTTATCTGTAGGGAGTGGATGCAAGGAAGTATGGAATGCAGTGTGGTGGTTTTCTGGCACCAGGTGGACCTTAAGTCCTGTCTTCTAGGAGGTGGGTATGGGGATCTTTGATTCTGGGAATGTCGCTATCTCATTAGCCAGTCGCCATTCGGCTCCAAGCAATGACTTTAACTATGATGAGAAAAATTCCTTCAACCCATATTTTATTGAGAATTTTTATCATGAATGGATATTGAATCTTGTCAAATGTTTTCTTTGCATCTATTGATATTATCATATGATTTATATTTTTCCTTGTACTGATATGGCACACTATTTCATGATCTGTGTATAACCCCCTTGACTTTTTTTTAATATGCAAGAAACAATAGAAAAGAGAAACTAAAAAAAAAATACAATTCACAATTGTGCCTCAAAAATTCAAGTATCTAAAAATCAGCTTAACAAAAGAGGTGAAAGATTTATACAAAAAATAAGAAAACTATAAGTCACTACTTTAAAAAATAGAGGATATGAGGAAATGGAAACACATCCCCTATTCATGGATTGAAAGAATGAACAATCAAAACAACAATCTTGCCCAAAGCAGTATACAGATTCAATGCAGTCTCTATAAAAACACCACAATGCCCAAAAGGAGGAAAAGATTTAAAGAGAAAAAGAGAGTGAGGGAGAGAGGGGAGAGAGAGAGAGAGAGCAAGGAGCAAGCAAGAGAGAAACAGAGAGAGAGAGAGGGAGGGGTGTAGGGAGGGAGAGGGAGAGCGAGAGGGAGGTAGGGAGGCAGAGAGAGAGAGAGAGAGAGAGAGAGAGAGAGAGAGAGAGAGGAGAAAGTAGTCTGCCATAGAAGCAGGTTGGGGATAGGGGGTGGTGGGCGGAAAACTGGGGTCATGGTGGAAAATGTACACAGGTGGAGTGTGGAACATTGTATGACTGGAACATGAGCATGAATAGCTTTGTAACTATTTGTCTCATGGTGACTCAACAACAAAAATAGTTTTTTAAATAACTTTAAAAATACCCATAACATTTTAAAGACATAGAAAAAAATCTGTCAACTTTTATATGGAGCAATAAATGCCCAAGTATAGCCAAAGCAACCCTGGGGGTGGAAGGGAAGTATGGGGAGTTTTTCACTCCCCAATTTTAAATTATGCTATAAATTTGTAGTAATGAAAAAAATGTTTGGTACTGGAAGAAGGATTGTGAGACTGATGGATTAGAATTGACAGTCTAGAGAAAGAGCCTCACGTATGGACAGTTAATCTTCAACAAAAGTGCAAAATGTATAAAATGGAGCAAGACAAGCCTTTTCAAAAAGTGGTGTTGGTCACATGAAAAAAAAAAAACATAGGCAAAAGTGAATAAAAATCCACACAACTCAGATGTCTTTCAATACCATGCACAAAAGTCAAACCAAAATGGATTAAACACTTTTTATATCAGACCTGAATCAATAAATTATATTGAAGAAAACATAAGTAAAATCCTTTATGACATTGAATCTAGAGGTATCTTCAATAATTCAATGCCATGGCTTCAAAAGAAGAAAAATAAATAAATGGGAGTACATCAAACTATGAAGCTTCTGCACTGCAAAAGAAACTATAATGGGAATAAAAAAATAGTCCACAGAGTGGAGAAAATATTTGCCCACTACTTATATGACAAAGAGTTAACGTCCAAGATATATAAAGCACTGGTAGAACTTTGCAAGAAAAAATAATCAAAATATTGTGGGGATAGAGTATCATGCTAAGTAAAATTAGTCAGAAAGAGAGGGACAGACACAGAATGACGGAACTCACTTGTAGAATGTAAAATAACATGATGCTAATATCTAAGGACAGTAGAGTTAAGGACCAGGAGGACTGCTCCATGGTTTGAAGCTAGCCTCATGTGCTGGGGGAAAAGGCAGTTGGGATGGAGAAGGGACCTCTAAGTAAATGATGGTTGGAGGGACCACTCGGGATGGGATATGCATGCTGAAAGTAGACTAAGGACCAAATATGATGGCCTCTTAGTATCTGTATTGCAAACCATAATGCCCCAAAGTAGAGAGAGAGTAAGAAGGACGGTACCTGCCACAGAGGCAGGAGGTGGGATGAGGCAGTGGGAAGGAAACTGGGAACGCTGGTGGTGGGAAATGTGACTGGTGGAGTGATGGGTGTTCAAGCATTGTATGACCAAGACTTAAACCTGAAAGCTTTGTAACTGCTCTCACGGTGATTTAATAAATTTATTAAAAAAACAGAATTTCTGTTATTTCTCATATAACTTCTTAATGCTGAAATCCCTAGATAAAAATACGGTCATGGTCCTCCCATTGTTCATCAATTTGCTCGAGCGGGCCCAGTAACATTGTGAGACTTGTTACTGTGTTTGGCATATCGAATACATCACGGGTAGCTTGCCAGGCTCTGCTGTGTGGGCGAGATACTCTCGGTAGCTTGCTGGGCTCTCCGAGAGGGAAGGAGGAATCAAACTCGGGTCAGCCATGTTGGCTGCATGCAAGGCAAACGCCCTACCCGCTGTGCTATCGCCCCAGCTCAGGGTAAAAATAGCCATTTGGAAATAAATTCCGGTTTTGAAAGGCAAAGATAATATGCATAAGACAGTATTTTTGAATTGCCAAGAAAAGTCAGGTTAATTCTTTAGAATCAAATTATGGGAATCAGTTCCAAAACAACATCTCCAGTTCATCACTGAAGAAATAGTCCCTAGGGAGACAGCACAGATGCTGGGGTGAGTACTTTGCAGCACAAGACCCTGGTTCAATCTCTGACCACTGGTTCTTAGCACTGCCCAGAATAGCCCTGGAGGTCCTGATGACCCTAAGTGGTCCCTGGCCCCACAAAGTCCAAGCAGCATCACATTCTCAAGAATCCCAAAGCATGACTGGCCAAGTATTATAGAAGAGATCCCATGATGCCTGAGCAGTGCTTAGAGGTCTCCTGACTACCCCCCCACCATCACCATTTAATAGACTTTGTAGCAATTAATCTTTGATATCTGTCAGTTTCCCTTAAAAGAATAACTTTTTACTTATGTTTCTCTCTCAAACTGTTCTAACTGAGCTGCCAATACTTTCTCTGATTTCACTCACTTCTCTTTGTCTCTCCCCATTTCTATTCGAGATTGGGGAAAATGAAGGCAACCAAGTGACCAAAACCTTAGATCAAGATCTTTATTTGCGGTTACGCTTACAGAGTTCCAAGATACACACGACAAATAAAAACACCACGGGTGCCAGAGAAGGAGCTCTGGCAGCAGTTGAAGGCACTGGTCATGACACAGGAGAAAGCGGGATGTGACTCATCACACACAGATGTGGTGGGACCCTGACCAGCGCAGAAGCTGCTGGTAGAAAGGGGTGAGAAGACCAGAAGAGAAGCCTCCTGTCTTCAGAGTCAGACAACCACACCCTTGTTATTGCCACGGCAGCAATGACAATCCCAATATGGCAACAATGCTGACAGTTTGGCAGGATCCATGATCCTTGATTCTCTTACCCAGCTGATCATCCCCACTCCCTTCCCTGGATAGGCCATAAAGATCCATCCTTACAAAAATTAAATCCAATGCACCCACTTCTTACTGAAAAGACACCAATCCTGGTATTTGTGAGTTTGGACAAATTATAAATACCACTGAATCCTTTTGGAAATGGGTCGCAGCTAAGCTACAAGAAAAAGGTATCTGTTCAAAAAGATATGCATGGGTACTTTAGGTGATTTGATTTAAAATCCTTGTACCTTGCTATAAAAAAATTATAAGCAAAGCCAATGAAGAGGAATTTTCAATTTCAATTTTTTAAAAAGAGAAGCATTTTACTCTACCAAATTATTTTAGGATATTAGAATCAAATTTTGGAGTGGAGGAATAGCACAACAGTAGGGTGTTTGCCTTGCATGCAGCCAACATAGCTGACCCGAGTTCGATTCCTCTGCCCCTCTCGGAGAGCCCGGCAAGCTACCGAGAGTATCTTGCCCGCACGGCAGAGCCTGGCAAGCTCCCTGTGATGTATTCGATATGCCAAACACAGTAACAACAAAGTCTCCAATGGAGATGTTACTGGGCCTGCTCGAGCAAATCGATGGACAACGAGAGGGCCTTTACCTTTACCTAGAATCAAATTTTATGCAAATGACTTTAGAAAACTGAATCATTAAAAAGTATTAAAATAAAGAGTAACTTCTTACAAATTCATGAATATGTTAAATTACTAATATATTAAGGGCATGATTTAAAAATTAGTGCTACTTAAAATACTATGTTCAAATTTTACTCTGAAAGAACTGAAGAAAACCATCAAATAATCACACAGTCCTTCAATACTTCCTGGTTCAGTGAGGTAAGAGTGGGGGATCTCACTCTGTATCAGGAGAGATGCATGAAGCAATGTGAAAAAAAAAAATGAGAGTCAAGTGTCAAGTACAAAATAATTTAACTAACTTCCTGAGACTGACATGGAGCGTGTCACTGACTCGAATAAAACACATCAGCATGGTTTCTAAATACTGAGCACATAGTTTCCTGGCAGGCCCCGCACACTTTAATGTTACAAGCAGGTCATCACAACAGGGCTTTGGGGAGCCATGGAACACAGACGATCCTCTAAAGAAACAGAAAGCTCCAGCACTTCTGATTCTTGTTTTATGAGATACAAACAGAAAAATAGATAAAGCACAACAACCCTGATGATGGACTTCAGGGGATTTCATGTCTAGACTTTTATATTTTATAGATGATCCCCAACATAGCATTATTACTTCTGAGATTCCAAGCAGAAATTGCCATCATCAATAAAAAAATCTCCACTTTCCCGCTTCTCTCTCTGACAACCGGGAGTCACAGCACCCCCACCTCACCCCCACTGAAACTCCTATCATCATCAGGAGAGGCAGCGGGAAGGGGACTTGTGGTTCTGTTTATTCTCCTGGGACAGTCACCAGGCTGCTGGATCACAGCCTGAAAAGCACACAGTACTCACATGGTGTATAACAATAACCGCATCATACAAAAGCAAGTGATTTTTTTCCCAGAAAAAAAAAGTTTCCCCCATGACTTCTTTTCTTTTTCCTCCTGAAAAATAGCACATACATCATTTCCATCTCTGGCCGGGGATGCTCTTCTGCCCACGTGGCTCACAGTCAATTCCCAGCATGGCAGGGTGGGGTCACAGTCTCAGTGTCTGGTTGTCCCCTACACTGGGCTCCCCATGCTCCTATAACTCTTCCTTCAAGGCTTTCGGTGTCTCCTGTCTGGCTTCATCTTCCTCGCTGGGTGCCAGCCACGTGAAGTAGACCTTGACTGGATCGATGTTCCAGTGTTTGTGGAAAGATATGGGCACCTGGTGTGAAAGGTAGTCCCGAGGGTAATCCACGGGCCGAGCCTGCAGGAAGAAGAACAAAGACATGGCCATGGAAAGCAATTTTGCTGCAGCGTAGCAACTGCACTGACAAAGCTAATGCTTTTCTTTGATACTTGATATTCTTACGGGAACATAAAGGCAAGAAGGAAAAAAATTTCCACTCTCTTCCTTTTAACTCGACTCTCATGGATTTTTTTTTCTCTCTTTTTTTGGTCTCCAAGTATTTTAGTATCCCCTGTGTATCACTCCAAAATGCATCACTTTTTATTTCGATGTTCCACAGTTATGCCTCTGGGAGGCTTCTCAACCATGACGACTGTGGAATAATACTGGGCACAGAGGAGATGAACTTGCAGAGGTTCCTGAGTGGGCCAAGCAGGGAAAAAAACCCTTTCCTTCACAGTGCTGAAAAGACCCACCCAGCGACATTAGGGCACTTGTAGCGGTTCCATGAAGATCAGCCTCATGGTCTGGACAGACAGCAGACAAATGTCCACCCAAACACGCAAAACTCTTTAGGTGAGTTTGCTTAGCTAGGATGTTAGGAAGGAACTGCCATGTACCCTCACAGACATGTTGTTTCTTTAAAGTGTTGATACAAATTTTTCTTGCAATATAAAATTTCTTCTGCAAGAATGGCCCACCTGCCACAAACTGTACATAAACGAGAATTTTCTTGGGAATAGGGAAATAGGTGTCCAGGGCAGTGAAAACAACTAATCAGACTCCATGAAGTTGATGCTCAGGATGAAGTTGGAAAAAAAGAAAAAAGAAGTCTGTCTGTCTTCTATGTAGTGGAGCTTTTTAGATAATAAGTAACTAAAATCTTTCCTGAGCTTGCCCAGAGAGATAACAGAGGGGTAAGGTGCTTGCTTTATAGCCAACCTGGGCTCAATGCTCAGTACCATATATCACCCCCCAAGCTCTGCTAGAAGTGATCCCTGAGCACTGAGGGCACTGGTCCAAAACACAAGAACAAAATCCCTACTTTCTTGTTAAGTCGTGTAACCTACCAAATATGGCATCTTCAGAAAAAAAGACAGAAAGAAAATTACTTCTCAGATCCCTCTAAAGAAACCGTCCACACATGGGGTGGGTGGGGGGAGTCTGAGGCAAGGAGTTCTTGGGGTCCCTCTGCCTGTTCCTTGCTCTGTGGCCTCAGCAGGGAGAAGCAGAAAGCAAATCACATTTCCTTCCTACCGAAGCATCTCATCCTGCTCCAGAGGTGTCAATAGAAATTTTGAGTAATTTCTATTTTGAGTAATCCAAACAGCCTGCAAAAAAGACCTAAAAAGTTTTTGTATTATTATCATTTCAAAATTCTTTAGGAGTTAGGAAATGAAATTTAAGCAGAATCAGATATAAGATGGAATCAGTAATCTCCTGAGAATAGAAGGAAATGCATAACTAGATATAACTGTCTTTACGCTGGGTAAAGGATATCCATTTTCTCTCAATGCTTAACTTGTTTACAAGTGCATGTAATTCATCTCTTGCTACAGAGTGACTTGCTGGGCTCTCAGTACTGAAACAGTCCAACCTTTAGTAAAGCTAGATACTGAGATGTAAAAAAAAATTTTTTCCCTTGGCCAGGGGAACAGTTCAAGTACCCATGCCTAGGATGTGTGAAGGCGTGAGCTCAAATGCCAGCTCCTAATGGTTCCCTAAACAAACTGGGTATTGCCCTAATGGGTCTGAGCACCAAACATCAGGCCTGCACCTTAGGGACAAGTATCATTGCTGGGTGTGCCTCCTTAAAAGAAGAAAAGAGGGGGGGGGGGAGAGGAGGGGAAGGAGGAGAGAGAACAGAGGGGAGGGGAGGGGAGGGGAGAGAAGAGGTGAGGAGAGGAGAGGGATAAAATGTCTTCCCTTAGCTATTTTACTACCTTCTGCTGAAAAGCAAAATTTTTGTTTTTGTTTTTTGGGCACCTGGCTCTGTAGTCAGGGTTACTCTTGTTGGTGCTCAGGAACCATATGGAATGCGAGGGCTGAACCCAGGAGTTGGCAGTGTGCAGTGTGCTGTACTAACACTCTGGTCCCTCTGCAAAAAAATTTTAAATGAATGGGCTCAATCTTTAAAATAACCCTGAAAGACAGAGCATCATGATTCAACAGTCATTAAGAGCGCCTGGAGCTTTCTGGGAACCTTCACCCATCAATGTTGGGAAAGTCATCTAATTCAGTCTCTATGGACAGCAATACGGAGGCCCATCCAAAAAAAAAAAAAAAGCAGAGATGAAACTACCATACAACTCATGAGTACTATTTCTTGGTATCTACCCCCAAAATACGAAAACACTAGTTTATATGTATACCTATGTTCATTGCTGCACTGAGTTATAGAGCCAGGATATCAAAACAACACCAACGTCCAAATATGGATGAATGGATCAAGAAGCTATATATATATAGCACTGTAGCACTGTCCTCCCATTGTTCATTGATTTGCTCGAGTGGGCACTAGTAATGTCTCACAACAAATTGTGAGGCTTGTTGTTACTGTTTTTGGCATATCGAATACATCACGGGGAGCTTGCCAGGCTTTGTCGTGCGGGCAAGATACTCTCAGTAGCTTGCCGGGCTCTCCGAGAGGGGCGGGCTATATATATATACATATATATAATACATACATACAGATATATGGTATTTATGTGATATACATAAATATACACAATGGAATATTATGCCTCTCTCAGAAAGGCCAAAACCATGCAATTTACAGCAACCTGGATGGAACTGGAGGATGCATGCTGAGTGAAGTCAGTCAGCAGGAAAGAGAGAGATAAAGAATGGCCCTCTCAAGTGTGGAGTTCAAAGATAAAGAACAAGGTAACAACAAAGGGCCAAGGGCAACCAGAGAATTGACCCATATGACTTAGCTGGTGGGCACAAGTCCGAAAGGGTGAGGCTTTAGAGTCCTTGAAGGGAGGCAGATACACAGGTAAAGGGTGTGGTGACAGAATTAAGAAGCTGGAAAAGCATCCTTAACAGTATTGTAAATCACAGGCTCATCAGTAATAAACTCTGTTTTTATTTTTTTGGCAATACCAGGTGATGCTCAAGGGTTACTCCTGGCTCTGCACTCAGACATTATTCCTGGCAGTGCTTAGGAGACCACATCAGGTGCTGAGGAAGGAAAGTGCCCTACATACTGTAATGTTACTCTGGTCCCTAAATAAATATATTTAGTAAGGAAGTTTTCCCTTTATGGGGGCACTGTAAGGAGCATGGGCAGTCCAGTTTGCTGGCTAGAAAGTCACTCCCTGTGTTCAGTCCCACCAGCTGTGGGTTCAGCATCTTAATCACTCTGGGCTTTTGTGGGGGCTTTGTCTGATAACGGCACGAATAATCATTCAACTGAATAGTCAAAAAGAATTACCTGTGAGAAGACTATGAATGCAAGGGGAGAACTTTCCTAATGGCAACTGAATTACCCTCTACAGATCCTCAGGGTTTATGGAACTCAAAATCTGAGGTTCCAGGCATCGGACTCAGTGGTAAAACACCTGTCCTGCAAACCTAAGGCTCAAAGTTCAGCACCTGGCACCAGTGCACATCATCAGAGTGTGGTACCTGACAGCCCTGCAGTGGTGATACATGGTGTCCCAAGTGTGTTACCCTCCCACTGGAGTACATCATAAGCAAATATGTGACCCTGAGTGACATCATTGTTAAGTCTGCAAGCACCAGACACCAGACACTGCAACAATATCAAAGTAAAGGGAAAAGGGGGGAAAACTCACAGGAATTTTCAAGAAAAAGGCATGAAAAGAAAAAGACATGAAACAAAAAATAATTCCATACTGGAATAAAATCTAATTGAGCTGGGAAAGTTTTGAATAGCAGTTGAGGGAATTCATATATCATAGAATGTTTATTGGCAAGGCCCTCCAGGAGTTTACTGGCAGGGAAGAAAACCTAAGAGAAATATAATCTCAATTGAACTTTCACATAATTCAACAATGGTCCCAGGAGAAAGAAATAAAAGCAGGGAAAACAAATTGTTGCTTGTTTTTTTTTTCTTTCTCTCTCATTAAAAAATGAACTGTTGGAGACATAAATGGACTTAAGAGGAAAGAAATAAATCTACACATCTTTCCTATTAATGCAGACACCAGAATGATGAAAGTTATCACAGACCCATCTGTGGAAAGGAAGAGGTGGTCTGGGAAGCATTATAATGTGCTAATCATTTCCAGTAAATGATGATATGGAAAAGAACAAGTCCCAACCAGAAAAGAAAATATACATTCTAAGATGCATCTGTAACACTTCACAACAGGCATCATCTGAATAATCACTTTTCTAGTTCCTCAAAATGCCACCCTAAACAGAAAACCCTAAACAGGCAGGGTCAAAGATAAGGAAGAAGATAAGAACAGGTGCCACAGGGTGGGAAGCTGCATCCAGTAAAGAAGAGGTGGCTTCAACCAGCTTGAAAGAAACAAAAATCAAATCTATGTTCCCTGTAAAGATCAGCGAACAGTGAATGATGCAACAGATGGAGATTATAATTGCATTTTTGAACCATGAGGCATTCTTGAAAGAAATGAAAAGATATAAAAAGGTGGTGCTCTTAGGTTGGAAGAATTAGTATCATTAAAATGGTTACACTAGCTAAAATAATACACAGATTCAAAGAAATCCTTATCAAAATCCCAAAGAACAAAGGTAAAGGTAAAGGCCCTCCCGTTGATCGTCGATTTGCTCAAGCGGGCCCAGTAACGTCTCCATTGGAGACTTTGTTGTTACTGTGTCTGGCATATCAAATACTCTCGGTAGCTTGCCGGGCTCTCCGAGAGGGGCGGAGGAATCGAACTCGGGTCGGCCATATTGGCCGCTTGTAAGGCGAACGCCCTACCGCTGTGCTATCGCTCCAGCCCCCAAAGAACAAAACATCATGAAATTTATTTGAACTATAAAATACCTCAAATGGCAAAAACAATCCTGAGCCAAGAGAACAAAACTGAAAGTATTATGTTTCTTGATTTAAAATTATCCTGCCAAATTACAGTAAAGATTAAAATGACACAATATAGAAATAAAAAGGCAAATAGATAATGGAACAAAAGTTAAAACTCAGAAAGAAAACCACATATGTGGACAATTAATTTACAACAAAGAAGCAAGAAGTCTTGGATGAAGAAAACTGTTCTGGAGAGAACTGTACAATCATAAGAATAAAACTACACCACCATCTAATACCATAAACAAAAGTTAATTCAAAATGGACTGAAGGGCTAATGAGATAGCTTAAGTGGGCTGGAGTGCATGCTCTGTACTTGGGACCCCCAGCCCTGGCTTAGGATGAGCACAGTAACCTGTGCCACTTTCACTGGAGTGGCCCCTGAGCATCACTGCAGACCAAGAGTTGAACATTCAGATCTGAAACCATAGAACAAAAACAACAGCAGCTCTAACTCTCCCACCGCTCGCATTCGGTAGTCCCACGCGGGTTCCGCCACCCCGGAGAGGTCGATGGCGATGGGCAGGCGAAGGAAGGGAATGAGGGCCAGGCTGGTTGGTGTCAGTTACAGTTTATTCCATTCCCATCTCCATTCTCCTCTGACTGTCCTGCTTTTTCCTCCCCCATGCTACTTCATTTTCCTTCTCAATCCCCCTTCATCTCCTTCTAGAGTCTGGATACTTGATCCCCTTTCTCCTCCTTCTCTGGATTCTGATCCTGATTCCCCAGCCCACTCTTACAGTCTAGTTAAATCCCAAAGCATGAGGGGTTGGGGTAACAATTACACATAGGTGTGGTCACAATCAATAGGGGTAAAGTTCTTTCCCTCAGGGAAAGCAGCTTCTAGGACAGATTCTCATTATCAGATCCAGCAGAATCTGATAATTCTCATTATAAGATCCAGAGGAATCCCCTGGGTGTATTTCTCCTCTCCTTGTCCAACAAAGATATAAGCATACATAATATAAATCATTTTGTATGGATATAGTAAGAAATATCTTAAACTTATAGAATTGCTCTCCTAGGGCCATCTCAATATCAGACTACAGTGCTCAGGCCAGATAAGTCTTTCCTGGCCCTACAGGTTCCTAGTCTCATCATTACTTTTGGATAATGACAGCATTTGTCTATCATCAAACCCCTACAGTTAAGAATCGTGGCACTTTGGCCTGGCCCATTTCGATGCCAGGGTAGCTCACCGCTTGCCCTGGGTCCATTCAGTCCCTCATCGGGACCCTGCTTTTGGGGTGTTAAGAACCAAGGGCATCTGAGGCTTAAGTCAAGAAAGCAGATGCCCGGGAGTGAATAATAGTCAAAGCCAATTAAATCCTAAGTTACAAAACCATAATATTAACTGTCTTTCTGTATCTATACAAAAAGGACATTGCTTTAAAGTAAACTATTCATAAGACATAAGGAGAGGAGAAAGACAATATTTCACTCATACATATAAAATCATAGATTTCTGAGGAATCTGACCTTACAAGTTAACAGAGTCTGATTAGGGAAAAAGCTGATTAACTGGTTGAGGAAGAGAGCAGAGAAAAGTAGTTACATATAAACAAAGGAATGGGAGTGACTCCGAGCACTGTGGCGGGTGTAACCAGATAAACCTAAGCTCCTGTGGCAAGGGAGAAAGGACAAAGCAATGTTATCCTACAGAAGTTGCAGGCAATCCGCTTTTGACACCGACCTAAGAAATGTATCTGGGAACTTCATAGCAAAGAAAACAACAAAAGTAAGCAAATGGGCATATCAAATTAAAATGCCTCGAACAGTGAAAGAAGCTCTAGCCAAAACGAGAAGACATGCTATTTAATGGGAAAAGACATATGCACATCGTAAGTCTGACAAGAGGTTAAAATCCCGGATACATAAAATAACTCACAAAATCCAACAAGAATGCAAACAGAAAAGCACCTGCATCCACATCTTGAGGTGCAATATCTCTCTTAAAGATCTGCATTAGATACACTCTCTGGTCCCTTGAATTCCGTCTCCAACAGAGACAAAAGACTAACAGACACCCAGACACCCTCTTAATATCTTTGTCCAACAACATCTTCTGGTGCTGTGACTCAGGCTGTAACCTGTCTCCTAACTACATTCCTCCCAATTCCTAAGATTCAGGCTAATTTCCTATCTTCTTCTGGACCCTGAAATGCTAAATCTCATCCCAGCCCATGTTTCATAGCTCCCCTAAGGTTCAGGGTATAGCAGGTGTTAATTCCCAAGTGAATCAGACTGATGGACAAAGAGTCACCTAACACTCACCTGGAGGGACTGACATGGGACCTGCCCACACCAAGCAGGAACAACCTGGGTTGTCCCTTATTTTCCATGAGATTTTGGGATGGGCACGGACTCACCCAGAGGATCTCTCATCTCCCGAGTCTATTTTCCAGTAACAGATCCATCGCCAATTATTCTGTTTCCCCACTGAACCGCCTTGGTATCTTTGTCAAACATCAGTTTACAAAAGGGTATGGATTTCTTTCTAATTCTCTACTGCCCCACTGATAGATTGTCTGTCCTTATACTAACCTCATATGGTCTTAATTACAGTTTTATACTGTCCTGAAATCAGGCAAGTGCCTCTCTTCCTCTAATTTTAGTCTCCTTTGGAAAGACCATTTTCTATTTTCATATATAAATTTTATAATGAGCTTGTCAATTAAAGAGACCTGTTATGATTTAGTACAGATTATACTGAATATAGATCAACTTGGGGATGGTGAGGAAATAAAATTTCCCATGAAAAAGTCTCTGCCCACAAAATACCCATATTCCATAAATATCAGATCTGTAGCCATTTGTCTAGTCAATTGTTCTGATGCAAAATGACAGTTCCCGTATCTTGTAGTGAAGTTCAATCAATATCCTGAACAAAGTCCAGAGCTAACCAACAAGGTGCTGGGAAGAGACAAACACTATCACACTGAGAGTACATTTATATTTCAAGAAGGAATGAGAACCCTGGGGAATGCCTACTTTCACAGTTCCATAGTTCCTACTTCCATCGTTCCTTTGTGAAAATAGTCCTATGGAATCTATTTTCACAACAGAACTGCAACAGAGAGGGAAAGGGTCAGCTGCCTCCTTTGCCTTACCAGCAGAGAAGGTGATTTCTCATGTCCTCATTTATGCACTATTGTGGCTTCTGGGTATCTTCAAAACAACTGACCTGATTCTCATCACATTATGTAGAGGTATAAAGTAGTCAAGGGGGGTGGTGGGGTGGGCACAAGATGTCTACTATTTCCTGTAAGGAACTTCTTTTAGTGGGTAGGGCATTTGCCTTGCATGCAGCCAACCCGGGTTCGATTCCTTCTTCCCTCCTGGAGAGCCCAGCAAGCTACCGAGAGTATCTCACCCACACGGCAGAGTCTGACAAGCTCCCTGTGGCATATTTGATATGCCAAAAACAGTAACAAGTCCCATAAAGGAGACATTACCGGTGCCCACTCCAGGAGGACAGTGCTACAGTGCTACCATACTGGTGGTACTAAGGCGTTACTCCTGGCTCTGCACTCAGGGATCATTTCTGGCAGGCTCAGGGGACCATATGGGATGACAGGAATGAATCTGGGTTGTACAAGGCAAGTGCCCTACCTGCTGTAATATATTTCTGAACCCAGCCTGCATATTTTGAAAAATCTACTTCTGATCTAGAATAGTTCCTATATGCCACCATAATAAAGTTAATAAAGCTAATGTGAAATAAAAATTAATAAAATTCATTTTAAAGAATATTTATAAACCAAAAGGAAAAAACAACCATCATAGCTATACTAAGTCTTCTAAATTATAAATACAGTTAACTTTCTCCCTGCATTTAGATTCTAATTTCTTTCAGAAATATTTATTGCTTTGCACATGGACAACCTGGTTTGATTTCCTGACTCCTTGTGTGGTTCCCCCAAGCCCCGCCAGGAGTTATCTCTCAGCACAGAACCAGGAGTGAACCCGGGACCACCAGTGTGGCTCAGAAATGCCCCTGAAAGAAAAATGAATTTTAACTGTTGAACTACAGTGAACAGCAGAACTTCCTTTAAAAAAATTAATTCTCAGGACCAGAGTGATAGTGCAGCAGGCAGGGTGTTTTGTTTTGCATGCAGCCAACCCAGGTTCGATCCCTGGCACCCCATATGATACCCCAAGCACTGTCAGGAGTGAGTCCTGGGAACAGAGTCAAGAATAAGCCCCGAGCATCACTATGTGTGTGATCCCAAATTTCAAAAAATAAGAAAATTAGAATATTAAAAATAAAAAAGGACTAACCTTGGGCTGGATAGTACAAGTAGAACGCCAACCATGCATGTGGCCAGGGGTCATTCCCTGGCTTCCCATATGGTCCCCCAACATTTCCAGGAGTGATTCCTGGGCACAGAGCCAGGAGTAAGCCCTGAGTACAGCTGGGTGAGGCCCAAATACAAAACTAACAAAAAGTTATTCCTAAGTATATTATTCATTGTGATATTATTTTTGAATAATACCTCCTTTATTTTTTCATTTTCAGATTTCTTGCTGTCAAAAAAATACAACTGCTTTTGTATCCTGACTTTGCAGTCTTCAATTTTGCTAAACGTACCTATGGGTCCCATAATCTCTCCCCCACCTCCGGCAGAATCTTATGGAACTTTCACAAATAAGATTCTCCTGTTGATGAATGAAGAAAACTTACTTTTTCCTTTTTATATACTTTTACATATAAAATACATATTATCCTACTGTTGTCATAAATAACTGTATTTATCTACATTATAAATACAACAAGGTTACAATTAGGTTTAAAACAAACATATTACAAACATTCATTTTAAATAATAAGAACACATATCTATATCTGGGTCTTTACACATACACATACTTTCTTTTCTTCCCTTAATCTTCTTACATATTTCCATATAGGCCAATTACCAAGTGGTGTCTTTTCCTTTAAGCCTGAAGATTTCCCTTAGATTTTCCTATAAGGAAGAGCTAGAAGAAACAAATTCTTTCACATTTTGTTACCTTAGCATGTCTTTATTCCACTTCTATTTTGGAAGGGCAGTATTAATAATTACAGAATTACTGGTCGATAAATTCTTTTCTACCTTTGAGTCTCTGCAATTTTTAATAGCAAGTCAGTCACTAATCATATTTTTTGTTGTGGAGGATAATTTTGATTACCATTTCGATTTCCTTGACAGTAATTGGCCTATTCAAACACGGTTTTCTTCTGATTCAACTTTGGAAGGTTACAGGAATCCAGAATGCATTCATTTCTGAGCTGGAGAGATAGTACAGCAGATAGGATGCTTGCCTTGTATACAGCCAACCCAGGTTCATGCCCGAGAATACCATATAGCTCCCCTGAGCCCATTTGGGAGTGGTCCTTGAGTGTAGAGGCAGGAGTAAGCCCTGAGCACTGCCAGGTGTGTTTCTCAAACAATAAACAAAACCAAAACCCAGTATCATTTCTGCTACATTCTCCAGTCTCATGGTATAGAGATTTTTGAAGTAATCCCTGATGATCCTTTGAATTTCTGTGGTATGTGTTGTGGCATTCCCTTCATTTCTGATTCAGTGTACTATGTTTTGCTTTCTTTCTGAGCCTTGCTAACAGCTCTTAGTTCTGCTGATCTTTTGAAACGTTTTTTAGTTTCCATTTCATTAACTTCTGCTCTAAGTTTTACTATTTCCTTTCTTCTGCTTGCTTTGGGTTCCCATATTTTCTATTACAGTTGATGTACCATGGCTATACTTTTGTCAAAGCTTATTGAACTGGTGTCAAAACTTACTGTGTCCCACTCTCACTGGTGTTCAGGAGTCTCTACCACTGCTCCTATGTAATCCCTACTGCAGTTTTCATTTTCACCAACCATCCCCCCAAATACTGTATTTTGTTTCCCTTTTCACAAGGGGTGTAGCTGCTTTCAAAAGTTTCACTTTGTCCTTCAACAGTTTGACTAAAACATTTCTATACATGATTCTTTTCATGATTATCCTACTTGGGTGTTTAGTTTCTTAGATCTTTATCTCACTTAGGAAGTTTTGCCCTTATTTCTTTCAAAAATGAAAAAAAAACCATTTTTGCTCTATTCACACTCTTCTTCTCTTTTTAGAACTCCCATTAATGCATGGTGGTAATATTTCTATTTCACCACATGTTACTGCACTTCTGTCAACTTTTCTTTAATCATTTTTCTCTCTTCTTGGGATTGAAAAATTTCAACTGATCTGCCTCTAAATTTGCTATATATCCTGCCATGCCAAACATACTGCTAAAATCATATAGATAATTCTTCAGTTATTGAAGTGTGTTTTAACTGTAGATTTCTTATTTGGTTCTTACTAGTTTCTATTCCTTCATTATGACTTATACGTTTTGAGTTATTTGTACCAGATTTTACTTTAGTCTTTTTCTTATAGAACCTGCCTCCACTGATGCTCAGGAGCCACCAGTCCTGGTGGTGGTCATGATGTCTGGAGACTGGACTCAAGGCCAGGTGTCTGCCAGGTACGTGCTCTGCCACTGGAATTATCTCCCTGGTCCTCTTTAATTTCTGGTTTCCTTTCATTTATGGCTATAGTTTTGTTAGCTGTTTTGAAGTCTTTACCTATCAAATCCAATACCTTGATCCCAAAGACTCAGTTTCTAGGGCTACATTTTCCCCCTCTGTATGTCTCTCTTCATGCCCCACAATAATTCGATAAAAAAAGCAAGTTCTTTGGGATAACATATTATAGCAACTCATTGTTCTGTTTTGAGACTTTCATCTTTAAATAACTTACCCTGCTAAAATTTTCTCCTTATATTATGTGGCTGCTGCTATTTCAACTCATGTTTAAATTCTCGTTTTTATTTTTACTTTTGTGGATGGCTTGCTGGAAATCACTCCTAAGCTTGAATAAATTAGGGTCAGAGCATGATACAGGCCAGGATTATGTTCAAATATGCTTCAAGCTCATCAGGTTTCTACCTCTGTGTTGGTCCAAATTTCAGTTTTCAAATATTCTTAGCCTTTATTTTCCACTGAGTTCATTCCAATGTCTCCTGTGCATACACATTGTGTCCCTGTAGGCTAGAACATTATGCTTTTTTTACTTCTCTCTGTGGTCTAGTACTACCATTCTCAAAAAAAAAAATCCCCCCCAATTTTATTTTATTAAAGCTCCATGAGTTACAGATTTATTCATAGTTGGGTTTTTGACATACAATGTTCCATCCCTGATCCCGCCACCAGTTTCCTCTTCCCTCCACCAGGGTTCCCAGATTCCCTCTCCTATCCGCCCCCCATCCCCCACCCCCCAGCCCCCAGCCTGCCATTTTGACAGGCATCTTTTAAGTTTGGTTATACAAGTTTGTGTCTCATGATTTCAGGTTTGTTGATACTGAAAAAAATGTTCTAAGTGGTCAATCATGTCATGGTTTACCTTCTGGTACCTTTATGCTTAAGCATTATGATCTTTTTGGGGAAGCACCATAATTTATAATACTGTTAATGGTAGGGTTTCAAGCCGAGAACCTTCCAACACTGCATTCTCCACGAGAGAACCCATTTCCTCCCACACGTGCCTTGGTAAGCCAGTTCTGTAATCCAGTTCCCAGGTTCTACTCTTTCTGAGATTGTGTCATTCTCATATTGGGTATCTTTCTACCCCACACATGAGAGAGATCGTTCTAATAATTGTCTGGCTAATACCAGCCTTCACCAAAACTGAGACTGTAACCGCAGGCCAATAAAGACATGGGCTTTTCCTGTTTTTTGCCTACAAAGTTTGAAAATTTTCACCGATAAGGGCTGGGTTTGGGTTTCTCCTTCCCCACGGTCTCAAGTCCTTTCCCTCTCCAGCAGCAAGACTTGCTGTCTTCTGTCCATCAGGCGTCTACTGACAGAAGCTCGCTGGATCTAAGCTCAGTGGAAGGAGCCTTGGTGAAGGGCTGCAAAAAGAAACCTTAGAAGGCTTCCAACGCATTCTCAGGCCAAACTGGAGCAGTTTTTCAGGAATAAGTGCTTCTTGGTGCTCTTGGTTGATTTCTAGAGCCCTGAGTCATTCTGACAATTTTGTGCATAGAATTCACTGCACAATGTATGCTGCCATTCACACTGGTGGCATATAATTTTGAAAGAACAGAAAGCCATATGCTCTAGATACTTAACTCTTAACAAATGCAATTACCAGACGTTCACCTGAAGTCTTTCTCTAAACCTATGATTTCACATAACTTTCACTGGCTGGAAAAAAAAACAAACAAAAGAAATAAGGCCAAGGCAACATTGCATCTAAGGTGCTTTCCAAATACACCCCCCTGCCCCAAATCCCCTAACACACACCCCCGCAAGCTTACACAAAATTTTAGGGTTTTAAAAAGATTTAATTAATTAAAACTTGGATTTTTTTTTGTCATTGCCTTTCTCTATATGAACAAATACACTATTTAGATCACTGTTCAGCCATTTCATATAGAAAGCAATGTCTAGCAAAATTTCTACAAGAGATTTGGAAAACACAGCATTTTAAAACATTTTTAATCTCCCCCCTTCTGTTGGGGAGGGCAGGCTTTAAGCATATTTTATGATTTGGGAAAGGTTTAAAATGTACTATGTGAGGGGATATGGTGACGCCAGCACGTCAACCTGTACCTGTGGGGCAAGTGCATCAGCAGCCTGATGGTGCCTCTGACTTCCAGATACCCCAAAATCGCTGCTGTGCCTTTGGCCAGACCCCAACAACGTGGGGCCAAGTTTACCAAGAAATTAAATAGCCCAAAGTTAGGTATGTGGGAGACACACCAACAAACCACTTCTAACTCAGCTACATAAGCTCATTTTTTGTCCTTATCTCAGAAACCCATAAATCTCGAAAGAGATCAAAAGATGCAGTTAGGGCCTATAGTTCAGAGGTAGGCGGGAACCCATGACTGAGAGCCCCAGGCTCGCTTAGGTCAGGAGTGGGCCTCCTCCCCCCATGTTCCCAGTCTTCCAGTAGCTTGGCAGTCACACCCAGAAACTGCCCCCGGTGCCATGTAATCTCATCAAGGCCAAGACCCAGAGACTATAAACTAAAGCTCCCAAAAGAGAATGACACAGAATTTCCTGGACATTATATTCCATCTATAACAAGAAATACAAAACAAATTGTCTAGCATTGCCTTTTTGGCAGGTTTGAGTGGTGGTGAGACTGGTGTTAAAATATCGAATGTAGCCAAAGTAGAGAGAGAGTATGGGGGAAATTGTCTGCTACACAGGCAAAGGAAGGGTTGGAATGGGGGTGTGTCGGGGGGAATACTGGGGATTTTGCTGGTGGAAAATGTGAACTGGTGAAGGGATGGGTGTTCGATGGTTGTATGACTGAAGCTCAAACATGAAAGCTTTGTAAATGTATCTCACGGTGAATCAAAAAAAAGGGGGGAAAATAAAATGATAAAATAAAATTAACATTAATAATAGAATAAAAAAAGCAATGTGAAGTTCATGCCCAATTCAATCAGCTTTATTCAATGGCTGGATAAATAGCATTACTCCTACATTATTTAAAATTAAATTAATAAATAAATAATGTACTATGTGAACTAGAAAAATCAAGAGTTATAAAGTATGGAAAATAAAAATAATAATTATATCCCAAGGACTTTTGCTTAAGGATCAGGTCATATTCCCTTTCACTCTTCTCCTTATCACTTTATTTACAAATGTATCCTTTCCTAAGTGAAAAGGACTGCCATCAAAGTCACGAGCCTGTTATATTAACCATGATAAATTACTTTCCTATGCACCAACAGTTTTAATTACCCTTTCTTTATATGAATGATACACTTTGAGACACAGCAAGAGAGAAAATAAGAGTAATTTGCTTTTGTAAATCATTACTACACAACACATAGATCTAAAATGACTAAGTTCAATTAAGGTTTTAAAAGATGATTTTAAGTACCTTCTGACCAGTACCAGGAAGGAAGTTTCTCCTACTTTTCTTCTTATTATTATCAAGTATTATCTTCTCCTGCAGCCCTCAAAACTGCAAAAGTGAACTTTGCTTTTCTTCGGAATGCAAACATTTCTTTGCCTTGTTCAAGTTCTTTTCTTTTCTTATTTATTTATTTTGCTTTTTGGGTCACACCCAGCAATGCTCAAGGGTTACTCCTGGCTTTGCACTTAGGAATTATCTCTGGTGGTGCTTGGGGGACCTTATGGGATGCCGGGGATTGAAGCTGGGTCAGCCGTGTGCAAGACAAACGCCCTACCTGCTATACTACTGCTCCGGCCCTCTCAAGTTATTTTCTATAGCACTGTTTCTGTTATACCAGGTTTCTTCATTTGTTGCTAAATTAAGAATATAGTTCCACAAACATGATAACCTTTCAATATACTGGTGGAGGAATAGGTGTTGGAATACTGCATTATTGAAACCCAACCATGAACAGCTTTGTATCTGTGTTTCTCATGGTGATTCAATTAAAAATGTTAAATTAAATTTTAAAAACTTTAAAGAATATAGTTCCAATATAAGGAGAGTTTTTAAAATACACATGCATTCATATATTTGAAGTCTCTAAAAGCTTTGAATTTCTTAAAAGAGAGCATTAAGTAGATGTGGGCTATGGTTATTTGTAAGATAACATTGGTTTGTCTTTTCTCCCTTGCCACAGGGAGCTTAGGTGTTTTGGGTTACTCCCATCACAGTGCTCCTGAGTCACTCCCATTCCTTTGTTTATCTGTAACCTCTTTTCTGTGTTCTCCTCACCAACCATCTAATCACCCTTTTCCCCTAATCAGACTCTGTTAACTTGTAAGGTCAGATCCGTCTAAGGACACTGAACTTGTATTGTAAGTTAAATATTGCCTTTCTCCTCTCCTTATGTCTTTTGCATAGTTTACTTTAAAGCAATGTCCTTTTTGTATGGACACAAGAAGACAGTTAATGCTATGCTTCTGTAACTTGGGAGGTAATTGACTCTGAATAATATTCACTCCGGGGCATATGCTTTCTCTAGTTAAGTCTCAGTTGCCCTTAGTTCCTAGCACCCCAAAAGCAGGGTTACAATGAGGGACTGAATAGACCCAGGGGAACCTGTGAGCTACCCTAGCATCGAAAAGGGCAGGCCAAAGTGCCACAATACTTAACTATAAGTTATGAGCATGGTCATAGATGAATGCTGTCATGATCCAAAAGGTAACGACGAGATTAGGACCCTGCTAGGATTAGGAAAGACTAATTTGGCCTGAGCACTGTAGTCTGAGATCTTTAGCGAGATGTCCCCAGAAGAGTCACCCTACAAGCTCAAACATTAATATTATGAATGTTTGCATGTATGTTGGACAAGGAAAGGAGAAACACACCCATGGGATTCTGCTCTTGGGTGGTCGTCCTGCCGAATGAGAATCTATCCTAGGAGAAGCTTCCCCTGAGGGAAGGACTTTACTCCTGTTGATTGTATGACCACACCCATGTGTAATCATTACCCCAACCCCTCATGCTTTGGGATTTAACTAGGCTGGAAGGGTGGGCTGGAGGGATCCGTAAGGAGAATGAAGTAGGATGGGGAGGCAGAAGCAGGAAGGAGAAGTATGAAGGAGCAAGATCCAAGAGTGGGATGAGGGGGATCGGGGAAGTGGGATACGGAGAAGGAAGAGAATGGAGATGGGAAGGGAATAAACTGCAACTGACACCAACCAGCCTGGCCCTTGTTCCCTCCTTCGTCTGCCCATCGCCATCGGTGGGCCCAGGGTAGGGGAAGTAGTGTGGCCTTTCATAATTTTATTTTTTTGAATATACAGTTATTTTCAGTGCAGGTATATTGGCTATTATTCTTAGAATATAAGAACATTCACTGACATGATTCTTAAAGAAACTACTAAAAACAGAATCCCCTTTGCCCTGGGTGCAATATGGGGATGTTATTTGCACCAAACATCCCTGTTGGGCATTACCTAGTACTTCTTTTCTATAAAACACCCTCCCTCCAATGAAAGCTTTCTGAAATACTATTTTGAAATTTAATCAAGTTTGGTCGCTCAGCTTAGAAGAAATCAAAGGTGAAAAGTCATATTAAGAAAGCAATTAATTGTTGATGGAGAGAATGGATAGGGGTTAAGGCACTTGCTTTGTATGTGATCCACCCCAGTCCCATCCCTAGCATGAAAAATGTTCCCTGAGGACCATCAGGAGTGATCCCTGAGCAGAGCCAAGAGTAAGCTCTGAGTACCTCCGGATGTGGCCAGCAAAGCAATAATTAAAAAGGTATCCAATGAACAGCCTGAAAACTGAAGATGGTGTAGAATTACACACCCCTGTCTAGCACAGCGTTATTCAGTCTTATCCTTCTACACAGCATCTAGTGATATCTCAAAGCCAGCAATGTCTGAACTTAAAGCAAAAGTAACAGCTATTCCCAAGTACTACAAATATGGATATATCGTCGAGTGAACCACTCAGTTCTCAAGATGTGTTGGACCTCTTCATTCTACACATGGCACAGCAACAGCGTCAACCCTTGAACAAAGAGGTCTGTCAAGGGCGTCCTGCTAGAGTCTGCCCACATAGTTCTGATGATTGCTTCCACACGGGGCCGTGAAACCCTTACAAGAGAGGACTCACCCCCACCGCCAGGCTCTCTCTGTAAGAGAAAAAAAAAACACGATTCTCACCTGGTGGAAGAGAGGGCTATGTGTTGCTGGGATTCCCAGCCCGCTGAAGCACATCCCCAGAACCATGTCGTCGGGAGCATCATTGCTGTAGCAGCGGCACTTGCTGGAAAGAAGTCTCTTGATGGCTTCTCTGCTAAAGACCATCCTAGGGGGAATCAGAGCAGAGATGGGTTAAGAGCAGCTCCTGCAGACCGCAAACACAGATCAAGGGCACGCTGTTCTGATAAAGGCAAGAGATGCTGACCAGAGCAGTGTTTGCTTCTGAGGAGTCATTCTGAACCAAAACATTTCTGTGCTTTCTGTGAAAGCAAAATCATTTTTTAAAGAGAGTTTGACCTCTCTAGGAAGCAACTTTTTTCCTTGTACATATCTGTAAAATACGCTAACCCACTCAATGTTTTACTTCTAATGTGTCACTGGAAAATCAGAATAGGTTTTTCATTTCAAAACACTGGGTTAAAGAAAATCAGCCAAAAAAAAAAAAACACTGGGTGAGTTCAATAACAAAACCTACTGACATTCCAGAGGAGGGGGTGGAGGGGCTGAGACAGAAACAAAGAGGGAGAGAAAGGGAGGGAGAGGAAGAGAGAGAGAGACAGAGAGGAGGGAGAGGAAAAAAAAGAGAGAAGGGGGAGAGAGAGGAAGAGAGAGGGAGAGAAAGAGGGAGAAAGCTGGGAGAGAGAAAGAGAAATGGGGAGACCGAGGGATACAGAGTGGGAGAGACAGGGAGGAAGAGAAACTTGCCTCAGACTGGTGCTGTGATTCTACTTGCCCAGCCATTCCGGGTATTTTCTGAGGCCTTGTCCCATTTCTCTGAGCTCTCCTCCACACTGCAGGAGAACATACACCTACAAACGCCATTTGCCAGACTTCCTTGCCAGCTAAGCCCTGATCTTCCTCTCAAACCAGAGGCATAGTCCTGGCGAGCGTGGCTGCTTCTGGCATTGGGGGTATCTGTAGCAGAAGCAGAAGACGAGGCTCACCGGTTCCAGCAGGGCATATGGAAGCAGGAGTGGGTGTGGGTGAAGGGTGCTCTCTCACCAGCATGGAGTCAGTCCTCCCTCTGACCCCGACAGAAACCCCCACAGCTGGGCTCCAGTACCAGCACACACTGCTCCAGCCTGAGGGGCAACCGCTGCCTCCCAGGGCTACTCATCTCCCTTCGCGTCCTTTAGGGCATCAAATTTTTGTGTACTTTAGCTAACTTGCAACATTGCTTTCTGTAAAACTGCTTGGCTGCTTTGCACCTGGGGGAGAGGGGACTTGCAAAGTGAACAGGGCATAACTTCTTTCTACAAGATTCAGGTGTATTTACTGTCCCTGAAATGTATTGTCTCAGTAAAGCACCCTGCAGATTTGGGTAAAGGCTAACTCAGGATGCTGGTGGTTGGGGGAAATTGCCCTTTCCTGGAATGTATTGTCTCACTAAAGCACCCTGCAGACTTGGGTAACACAAAACGAGGATGGTCAAGGGAGATTACCTAAGGCTTAATGATTCCAGCTATAACCTTGCTTGTGCTGACAATCGATGTACGTAAATGCTGATCTTTGAATCTATAGGCTAAGGAGTGAGGTACTTTTAAATGGATTGGTTAAGAAAGTATATGTTGTTACAAATCTATTGGCTATGAAATGCGCGGGCTTTGCTGTAACGGCCAGTGAAGGCCTATATAAGATCCCCTTTGAAGAAGTTCGGGGCTCTCAGCCACTGCCCGTTTTTGGGGTATGCTGCGGAGCCCCAGCATGCTGGTCTAAATAAACCCCGTTTTTACTCCTGCAGGAATTGTGTCTATCTGGTCTCTCCGCGCCTCCCAGGGTCAGGGAACTCCCGATCCCAACATTTGGAGGTCCCACCGAGATCACCGAGGACCCTGCCCCAGGGACGCAGGATTGAGCCGCGGGGTAAGTTAAGGCGCCTCTTTCTCTCTCTTTGTTTCTCCGGTACCGTTTTACTCTAGTTACCGATCGGTGACACAAGCACAGTGGTGTGCAAGCACAGTGACAGTGGTGTGCAGCACACTGTTGTGTGTGCGAGCCTTGTGTCTGACAGACGTGTCGGGAATAGACACGGGCCGCAGCCCTGGGGGACGCCCCGGAGGTGGATGAGGGCCAGGGACGCCTGGAGGCCTCTTTTGTGGTAGCCTCGGAGAGGCTACATCTGGTGTGTCAATCGGCCGCTCTATTACTTCTCTATTCTTCTTTCCTCTCCAAAAGGCCTTGCGCTTGCGTCATTCTTTTTTTGTAGGTTGGATCACGCTCGTCCTTTTTCTCTACCGAGACACCGTCTTTGGAACCATGGGACAATCTCCGTCCACTCCTCTCACTCACTCTCTCCCACTGGTCAGAGGTCTGCTCTCGTGCTCAGAATCCTTTTCTGATTGTTAAAAAGCCTAAATGGCAGACCTTTTGCTCTGCAGGATGGCCGACGTTCCAGATTGGTTGGCCCCCCGAGGGATCGTTCCACTCGCCGCTTATCTTCCAGGTCAAGGGAGTCATCTACCAGCCTGCTCCCCGGGGGTACCCGGACCAGGAGCCTTAGGCAGGAGTGCCAGGCCGGGGGGAGAAGGGGCCCCCACTTACTCTGCTCCTCCTCTGCCCCTGAACCCCGAACTCTCTATTGCCACTCCCGGGCCAGCACTGGCCTTTCCCTACTTCTGATCTCTTCACTTGGAAGAACTAAACCCTCTGGAGGTGAAAAATCATGTGCATGCCCTTTGGGCATATTTGGGAGTCCCAGGGTGACTGGTGAGTGTGGTGCACACCCGTGTGAAAGAGTGGACCGGTCCGAGCGAGTGCCTAAGTGTGATCTGTGCGTGTATCCATAGTGTGTGTATTTATTATCTTTCTCCTAATTCTGTTTATTAAGATTGTTTAATACGGGTCAGAATTGATCACTTCTCTGAGATCCACAGGAAAGCTCAGGATCTGGGCTTGATGATCAAGAAAGGTAAATTTGACACTTATTGTTCATCAGAATGACCTTCCTTCGGTGTGGATTGGCCCCCACGAGGTTCCTTCTCTCCAAACCTTGTGGCTCAGATAAAGGAGGTAATCTGTGGAAGATCTGCTGTGAAGTTCTCCTCCAGGCAAGCATCTGAATAGTCTCTGCAAAGAGGCACCCCTCCTTTGTCTGTCTTGCGTCACCATCCACTATTGGGGGGATGGGAGGAAAGCCCACTAGTGAGAAGATTCTGGGAAACTAAGGCAGATCAATTTACAGGCAGAAAATCCTTTTCCCCACCCAGTCTCAGCTAGAGGTCAATTCAAATGCTAATGAAGGCAGTCCAGATGTAAGGCAGAAAGAAAAAAAAAAAGGGGGTAAAAGGCAGGTAAGAAGCCTAAGAAAAGCAGCAAGCCAGCAAAAGCAGGGAAGATGTAGCAAGCTGAGAGAAGGCAGAACTGTTTTTTTTTTAAGGAGCAGAGTTTTTAAGACCACAGCACTAACTTCGGCTCAGGCACACAGCTGTGGGTCTGCCCAAAGCCAGGCCCACCCAGGTGGAGATGAGCCTCTGAATAAAGGCCAATTTAAGGGAGGTTAGAGTCCCCTTAGGAGAGGCAAAAGTGATAGACCTGGAGAAAAGTTTTGCCAAGGAACCATCCCTTTTCATAGATTCTTGCTTGCAATTAGGAAATCATCTGAGGAGCTTCTAACTAGGTAGTTTTAGATAAGGAGATCTTATTGACCTCTGTAACACCATGTGGCCTGAGTATATTGGGGAAAGATAGCCAGTGAATGGCAGTTTGCATTACCAGATCATTTTGCAGTCAGATCTTTGCAGGTAACAAAAGAAATAGGAGAGTATCAAAGCAGAGGAGGCAGGAAAATGCGAGATCTTATGATTAACTGTTTGACATCAGAAACAAAGAAGCCTATCCCCATGTCTGATAGGAAGGTACTAGTTCCCTGCCTCAGAATTAGCCTTGGCGAAAATATGGTAACATCTTTGTCATAGTTTATTTTGCCGGCTTATATCAACAAAAGCGCTTTCTTGACCCATTTTTAACAAGTGGGAGACTGACTAGTTAGGCTGGGAAATGAGGAGCAGAGTTCCCAATCAGCCGCCCTGGGAGCTGTCCCTTCCTTTCTCAGTCCATCAGTTTCTCCCTGCCATTTTTTTGAAGGGTCAGATTGATCGATCAACTACAGATATGTGCACATGTACGTGTGGTGTTTTCGTCAGTTCACTGTCTGTCTGTCTGTGTCCATCTGTCTGTGTCTGACTGTCTGTCTGTCTGTGTGTCTGTGTGGAACACTTGAGTGTTGGAACCAGGCTGAAATCAGAAGTAGAAATTTTAGAGAAGTTAGTGACATGCAACCCAGTGATTTAAGAAATGCAGTTGTTTTAGGAACCTGTTAGACAAGGGTTAATCCTTATCAGAAGGTTGAGCCTACAGAGAAAGCAGAATTCTCAATCTAAATTTCTTGTTAGAAGAACATTGATTATATTATTAACAGTTGAAATCCTTTTTGAACTTAAGAATCTTGTACTGTCTAGAAGAGCTATGGAACTAGAGCCTGAAACTAAAGTGAAATAAGAGTTCAGAGAAAGCAAGAACTTGTCTTACAAGCCTCAGCTAACTTTTATGAAAAATCTGTAAGAGGCAGTTTCCCTTTTCTCACAGAACCTAGCAGGTCTTAGATACGGAGATCTCAGGTGCTAGCCAGGCCTGATCTTTGGGTTGCAGATTCCCAGCTCTAGGCAGGCTAGTCTTTGGTACGAGAGTGGAGAGAGGATTGGAATAAACTGCAACTAAGATCAAGCAGCCTGGCCATAAGGTTTCCTTCCTTTTCCTGCCCATCTCCATTTACCTCCCTGGAGTGGGGGAAACTACAGAATGCTGGCGGTGGGAAAGATAGATTGTTGCCATCCTTTTTGTGCTCACACAACAATTCAAATATTTTCTTATGCTGATATCAAAGTTTGGTTAAAAAAAAAATCCAAAGGGCTTTTTCTGTGTCTGAAAGCATGTTTGTATTTCTGTGGAATTGTTAAAAAGTATCTGGTGTAGAAAGCTCATGATTTTAAATAATTAAGGTACAAGAACTATTGAAATTAAGCCAAAGAAGGTTTTATCATGTTTTATAAAAATTGATTGTTTATAGGTCTTATGCTGTTATGTTAATGTACATATTTGTATCTGCATTGGATTAGAATATTTGACCTAGAAAGAGTTAAAATAACTATGACACATTAAAACTGGTTTAAAAGTAATGGTTTAGTTTAATCATGAGTTTCTAGAGTTATAAAATTGGTTACAAAGTTTGTCCTACCAGTGCTCTATCTGATCTCTGAGACTCTTGGTAACTAAAATTTCTAGGGCTACTTAGTAATAAGTTGTATTGAATTAGTCTCAGATGTCAGCCTGACAATTTGAAGCCATAGCATTGCTTGTCTAGTGCTTGAAAGTGCATGCTATTATTTTGATAATTTTATTTTATGCCAAGGTTTGTCTCCAGGTATCAACCTAGCCCTGACCTGAGATGCTTTCTGTTTCATGGTAATATATGAGTGTTTTAATCTTTTTGTATTTGTGTTTTCCTCTAAATCAGAATTTTAAGATGTCTCCTGGTTAGTTTCTAATGTAAAGTGATCTTTTGCCCAGTGGATATACCTTGTAAAAGCTTTAATTGTGAGCATTTTTAAGCATTTTGAATATCTATGGAACTGATCTAATGCTTTTGAAATAGTACTGCAGAGTACAGTTTTGTCATGTTAAGTGAGATGGTTGGTAACTTGTGTCTAAATTTGGGAGATCACATTGTACATTGTACTACTATCGATGTATGCCATAAGTCAGAAAGATAATGGATGGAGATATGGTCAGTGGGAAGAAAGGAAAGGAATTCTGTTAAAGTGAAATTGATTTTTAAATGAATGAAAGTTACAGAATGTATGTAAAGGAATGTGTAGAAGGTTTGAGGTTGTTCTAAAGAAAAGGAACTGGTCAAACTGTTATAAGAAACGCTTTAAATCACATGCAGAATTCTTCTAGCACCTTTGTGGTAAGATCTATGGTAAAGATGATTGATGGATTATCTGGACTCCTGTTACAGTGCTCTTAAGATCATTGAATTTTTCAAAAGTTGAAGAAATCAAGGGTTTTGACATGGGATTAAAAACATGTTAAACGGTATGCTTTATCTCTACAGATTTTAGCTTCTCTGACTAGGACCCACAGCAAACAGGTGTATTACATCTCTGTGAGTAAAGTGAAATACTTGCTTTTCTCTTCTTTTGTACCTTCAGTATGTTTTTTGATGTTTCATGGCACTATGTTGGTTTGCATAAATCCAGATAAGTCTTTCCTCTCTGTAATAGGGTCTACCCCTCATGCAGACAGGAAAAACCGGCCATGGGACCCCAAAGCCCTCTTCCAGGGAAACAGTCAGGGGATCTGTCTAAATGACAGGAGCAGGGATTTAACAGGTACTGTTTCAAGAACCCTACAAACCTCAGAGCGACCCTAGAGGCAGGCTGGCTCGAGAAAAGACTGGAAACCATCACTGCTATGGAGAATGAGGAATCTAGGACTCTGCAATGACTAACTCAGTCTGGGCCTACTCTCAGCGTCAAGGAAAAACCTGGAAACCAGGATTTCTCCCAGCCCTGAAGAAGGGATGGGATGGATTCCTTTCTGCCAGGACATCTCTGGAAAACGAGGACCAAAGCCACAACCCAAGGGCTCGAGACATCGCGGGACATCTTCTGGCCAGGTCAGGCCTGGGTAGCTCTGACGTGCCAGATAAGATTAATGAAGATTAATGCCACTATTGTTATGTCTCCTGTCTTTAGCTGATCCCCAGGACTTCTCAGTAAATAATTGGGTATCCCAAATGGAGAGTTCTCTAATCTTACTGTGTTTATGCAAAAGAACAAGCCAGGTTTGTTAAACTATCTTGCAACGTTTTAAAATGAAGGTGGAGAGAAAACCATGTTTCTGTAACTTGCTTTTTGTAAGAATCAGATTCTAATTCTACAGAGGTGATTGAATAAATGTATTCTAATCTTGATCTAAAAGGTACCCCCTTTGGGGAAATTTAGATAAAACTTAGTTTACTGTCTGTAGGTAAAGCAGCCTAATCTGTAAAGGGAACTCAATATTATACATGCTGTCACTAGTCTGATACGAGCATTGAAAGCCAGAGCTTTACTAGGGTGAAGCTCATCTCAAAGTGCAGAATTGCTTTCCCCCGGTCTGAATTGGCCAAAGTGTCGAGAAAGGCATCTAAACTGGTTAAATTAGAGTAGATTAATATCTAGTTCTAAAATGCTGTGAATTTTCTTTCTATACTTTATTGCATCTCATTTTCTGTGAACAGTCATTTGGAGAGAACAAGAATATTATCAGCTCTTAATTTCTGTTGCATCATGGGATTAACAACTCCTGAACCAATGCAATGGAATATTATTAAAGGGTTATGTTTTAACACTAGTGAGAACCATCTTCCATGGGGAGGAACTGAACAGCAAGTAAGATAGAAGTAATTCAGAACTGTGCTTTCTGTGCCATTAATGAACCTAGTGGAAATCCTGAGCCTTCTCTCCTAACACCTGTTCAGCATCAAGGAACTTAGAGGTGAATCGGCAGCTTGACCTTATACAAATGATCAAATGTTCATATGTTCAAGGTATAAATATATGTTGGTTCTCATTGATAGCTTCAGTATATGGGCAGAAGCTTTTCCAGTCTGTACTGAGAAAGCCAGAGAATGGCTTGGTGTTTCTGTGACCATTAGAAAAATCTGAACACAGGAAGTTATATTATCAACCAAACCTGTTTGTAGAGTTAATCCTTTTCATTGTTTTAATGATAGAGATGGGTATGGCATTATGTTGCTTTGGTTTCTGTTGCTTTAACTCTTTTTAAGACCTCATCGAGAAATCTCTCACATCCCTGTTCGAGATAGTCTCCCAAAACCTGAGAGGACTCGACCTTCGACCTGTTGTTCCTCAAGAACAGAGGGCTTTGCTCTGATCTGGTGGAGGGATGCTGTTTCTACGCAGACCACACTGAGGTTGTCAGAGACTCTATAGCCAAGCTACGGGAAGGCCTTGAACGACGTCGGAGAAGCCTGGGAGAATTGGTTTGAGTCTTGAAGATCCTCCTAATTCGGGGCAACAATACCGGACTCTACCCACTGAGGGAAGCTACTCTTAACCACGGGTCCTTGAATTAGGCCCCGACCCCCCCCACGATCTCTAGGATTAGAGATGCTCATGAAAAGAAGTGGGGAATGAAAGAATCCATATTAGGGCATCAAATTTTTGTGTACTTTAGCTAACTTGCAACATTGCTTTCTGTAAAACTGCTTGGCTGCTTTGCACCTGGGGGAGAGGGGACTTGCAAAGTGAACAGGGCATAACTTCTTTCTACAAGATTCAGGTGTATTTACTGTCCCTGAAATGTATTGTCTCAGTAAAGCACCCTGCAGATTTGGGTAAAGGCTAACTCAGGATGCTGGTGGTTGGGGGAAATTGCCCTTTCCTGGAATGTATTGTCTCACTAAAGCACCCTGCAGACTTGGGTAACACAAAACGAGGATGGTCAAGGGAGATTACCTAAGGCTTAATGATTCCAGCTATAACCTTGCTTGTGCTGACAATCGATGTACGTAAATGCTGATCTTTGAATCTATAGGCTAAGGAGTGAGGTACTTTTAAATGGATTGGTTAAGAAAGTATATGTTGTTACAAATCTATTGGCTATGAAATGCGCGGGCTTTGCTGTAACGGCCAGTGAAGGCCTATATAAGATCCCCTTTGAAGAAGTTCGGGGCTCTCAGCCACTGCCCGTTTTTGGGGTATGCTGCGGAGCCCCAGCATGCTGGTCTAAATAAACCCCGTTTTTACTCCTGCAGGAATTGTGTCTATCTGGTCTCTCCGCGCCTCCCAGGGTCAGGGAACTCCCGATCCCAACAGGTTAAGAGCAGCTCCTGCAGACCGCAAACACAGATCAAGGGCACGCTGTTCTGATAAAGGCAAGAGATGCTGACCAGAGCAGTGTTTGCTTCTGAGGAGTCATTCTGAACCAAAACATTTCTGTGCTTTCTGTGAAAGCAAAATCATTTTTTAAAGAGAGTTTGACCTCTCTAGGAAGCAACTTTTTTCCTTGTACATATCTGTAAAATACGCTAACCCACTCAATGTTTTACTTCTAATGTGTCACTGGAAAATCAGAATAGGTTTTTCATTTCAAAACACTGGGTTAAAGAAAATCAGCCAAAAAAAAAAAAAACACTGGGTGAGTTCAATAACAAAACCTACTGACATTCCAGAGGAGGGGGTGGAGGGGCTGAGACAGAAACAAAGAGGGAGAGAAAGGGAGGGAGAGGAAGAGAGAGAGAGACAGAGAGGAGGGAGAGGAAAAGAAAGAGAGAAGGGGGAGAGAGAGGAAGAGAGAGGGAGAGAAAGAGGGAGAAAGCTGGGAGAGAGAAAGAGAAATGGGGAGACCGAGGGATACAGAGTGGGAGAGACAGGGAGGAAGAGAAACTTGCCTCAGACTGGTGCTGTGATTCTACTTGCCCAGCCATTCCGGGTATTTTCTGAGGCCTTGTCCCATTTCTCTGAGCTCTCCTCCACACTGCAGGAGAACATACACCTACAAACGCCATTTGCCAGACTTCCTTGCCAGCTAAGCCCTGATCTTCCTCTCAAACCAGAGGCATAGTCCTGGCGAGCGTGGCTGCTTCTGGCATTGGGGGTATCTGTAGCAGAAGCAGAAGACGAGGCTCACCGGTTCCAGCAGGGCATATGGAAGCAGGAGTGGGTGTGGGTGAAGGGTGCTCTCTCACCAGCATGGAGTCAGTCCTCCCTCTGACCCCGACAGAAACCCCCACAGCTGGGCTCCAGTACCAGCACACACTGCTCCAGCCTGAGGGGCAACCGCTGCCTCCCAGGGCTACTCATCTCCCTTCGCGTCCTTTGGCCTTTCCAACGTTTCCGTACCAAGTTTCTGGAAGAAACCTCCTCCTTTCACAATCCACCTCAATTCCTGGTTTCCATTCCAAGTCTAGAGTAGAAATAAATCTTCTGGCCCTTATTTCTTTTTTGGGGGGTGGAGGGGAGCACACCCAGCAATGCTCAGGGTTACTCCTGGTTCTGCACTCGGAAATTACTCCTGGCAGTGCTTGGGGGACCATATGGGATGCCGTGGATCCAAACAGGTCAGCCACATGCAAGGCAAATTTCCTGTCCTACCCACTGTGCTATCACTCTGTATCCCCTAATTGGCACTTTCTTAAAGGTAAAACCATTTCAAGTGAATCCACATGTTCCCATGGTTGATGACAGGACCCTCCCCTGCCCCAACCACCACCACCAAAGGTAAACACTCAATGCAAGTTGGATACATCAAGCAAAAGAGAACAGAACTGCTTGAACATATGATTCAAAAACCTTGACAGCCTGCTCAGTGGGTCTCAGCGCTTGCAGCTTAAGCAGCATTCCTGACCAAACCCCGAGAACACAAAAGACTTGCCCCTTGCCCTTGCTCAAAGGTCAGAAGAGTCACTGCAATTGGATTAGAAGAGTGGGAAATGAAGCTGTTTATTTAAGATGAGACAAGGAAATATCACTACACAAGAAGGAACAAAGTTCTTGAGAGCCACCCAAAACAGAAAACCCATGGTCTAAACATGCATCCTAACTTGCCTTTCTCTACTACAGTCTCTTGTCTACCAGTGATGGGGGCCTTAGCCCGGTGCCACTGTGTCTGACTGCTGCTCATACTGAGCCCAGGAAAAGTGCTAGGTCAGGGTTCCCGAGGCCTGGAAACAAGTGTTTCCCTTAAATTGTCTGTCTGCTGCCACATCAAAGAATGGTAACTGCATCCAGCCTGAGCTGTCATCCTCTTCTCTTAACTTCTATATAAATAAAAATGCTTTCATTGTTCCTTTTTTGTTGCCAGTATCCAGTAGGATGAGAAGAAAAGGCAGGCATTTTATTTGAGACCACTCTGAAAAATTAACTTCATAGGAAAATAAAAGCATACAATGGTTTCTAATCAGTTTTTCTGATTTTTGCCTACTCCCACTGAATAGAACTAATAATACTTGTCTGTTAGTATTCTGATGCACTCATTCAAAATGAAGCAGTCTCCCAAGATGGAAAATTACCAGGCATATCATGGTATGCCGGCTCTACTTCCCATCTTTTAATATTATTTCTTTAAAATGTCACAAGCCTTCAATACTACTGATAAAGTTATTAAAAGTCTGACTTATTTTAACATACAATATCCTAATATGTTTTTACATAAAAATAATTGAACTGAGAGGCAGGGATTTCTCAGGCCATAGCTCCAAACCAAGAACTCCCACAGAGACAAAAATGCAGGAGAAGTATAATGCACCTCCCTTGTCACCCTGTTTTCTGGCAGATGAACCCTGGCTATCTCTCTGAGAAAGACTGCCATGGCCTTTTCGAGGAAATCGCCCAACAGACCACTGGCATACCCACCATATCTTGCTATCCGAAAATGCATGAATTTGGCTTTTACCCAAACATGAGTGAAAAACAGTATTTTCAAAGAAGAAGTTGTTTGTTGAATTAGTTGTTTCCAAAACACCCGAACTTTCAAGGACCAAGAAACAAAATGAAAAATGGATATTTGGAGGCAAATCATTCAGTGTATATTACACATTGTTTATCAGCATCCACATTCCTGACTTAGTTCTGATTCTGATAAGTGAGATTGTATGAGGGGCATTTTTTGGGTTCTTGCTGCTTGGCTTGTTTGTTTATTGTGTTGGCCACAGTCTTCCTTTCTGTGCTAGAGTCTAAGGTGCTCTGGGGCCACCGGACCACACCAAGAAATGGGTAGGGAAGGGTAGCAGTACTATTGTACAAGGGATCCAACCCAGGGCCTCAAACATGCAAGACATATGTTCTACTCAAGGAAAGAAGGAAGGAGAGAGGGAGGAGAGGGGGAGGGGAAAGTGGAAGAAAGAAATAGAAAGAGGGAGAGAGGGAGGGGGAAGTGAGGGGAGGAGGGAGAATGAGAGGAAGGGAGAAGGGCTGAGTGCATGCAGGAGGCCAGAGCTCAACCCCAGATACCACACAGTATCTCAAGCATTGCCAGAAGTGCCCCTGAGCTGGGAAAAATCCCTGAGTACCACAAGATAGATCCCCAAACAAAAATAAAACAAAAATTAATTCTACGAATGTTGTTTCTAAAGTTTGGTCTGATGGGAAACCCAAGAAACTATGCAGCATCGTGTCTAAAGCTGTTATCAGAAGTTGATAAAAGAGACATCACGGAGAACACTTCTGGGCCTCTGAAAAAGTCTATTAAAAACAGTGTCATGCTGATCACAGTTCTATATAGATCAATGTCCAGTATTCATACATTCGTTTATTCATTTATTCATTGAATCATGCAAAAAAATAGTCTTCACGCTAGGAAATAGGGAAATAATGAGAAATGAGACACAGGTAATGCCTTCAAATAATTCATAACTTAGGTGGCAAATAGAAAAATAAATACGCAACCAAATGATAATGGTTTGCATAATATGCCACAAAAATACATTAGAAAAGAATAAAACCCAAATTTGAATGACTAGAATCGGCTGATGATAGTTAATATTGAGTGCAAAGAATGGTCAGCCTGGAAATGGACTTACTGAAGTGTGTATGTGTGTGTGTGTGTGTGTGTGTGTGTGTGTGTGTGTGTGTTGGGGTGGGGGTTGAAAAATGGCTCTGGGAAACTGAGTTCAAGTACAGTTCAGTACAAATTTTGTAAGATAAGGGTGAAGAATGATAAATGCAGAAGACAGAAGTATCTGCAAGACCATGAGGGGCCTCGTAAACCCAATGAGAATTCTGTACTTTATCCCAAAGGCAATGTGGAGTTTTAAAAGGAGGCAGAAGACTCATCCCATGAACCTATGGGTTTGTGAGGGGTAGTGGATGCTCAACTATCTAGGCGAACTAATTTCTAAAAAGGAGACTCCTTCCAAGAGGGGGAGTGGCAAGTGGAGGCATTGTTTAAGTAAATAAAATGAGAAATTAGAATCAGAAAGGTGGGAATAAGTAAGGATAGGACAGTGATCTAGAGATAAAGTGCTTTAGGAAGCAGATCTGAAAAACTGCTCAGAGATCAAAGCTACAGACGAGAAGCAATGAGGTCAGGCTCCCCAGGGATAGCCATAGCCCATTGCTCAGCAGCTACGGTGGAAAAGCAAGCGGAAAGCCTGGTGGAACTGGGAGCTCTGGGAGCAGAGGGGGTCAAAGTTGAGAACTCTTGGAATGTGTTGAAGGGCAGAAGAGAGAAAGTGAAGCAAGTGGCAGGAAGAAGTTTTAAGAAAAGAAGGGTGGTAGCCAGGTAGACATTAAACAGAAGAGAGGTTAAAAGTGGTTTGGCAATCTTTCTATGTCTGTCCCTCTCTTTCTGAGTCATTTCGCTTAGCATGATATTTTCCATGTAGTGATGGGAGAAGCATGCTGAAAGTAGACTACAGACCGAACATGATTGCCACTCAATGCCTCTTTTGCAAACCACAACCCCCAAAAGGAGAGAGAGCGAACAAAAGGGAATGCCCTGCCACAGAGGCAGGGTGGGATAGGAGGTATGGGGGGTGGGAGGGATACTGGGACCCGTGGTGGTAGGAAATGGGCACTGGTGGAGGGATGGGTATTTGATCACTGTATAATTGAAAACAAGCACAAAATTTGTAAGTCTACAACTGTACCTCATGATGTCTCTAATAAAAAATTTTTTTTAAAAATCTAGAAAATTTTTTAAAAAAGTGGTTTGGCAGTACTTGATTCCCAGCTGAGCAGGGGGAGCAGAGACACTCAGACCCTGTATTTGCCAGTCTGGCGTTAGCCTGCACACTCCAGTAGTTGTGGCTGGCAATCTGCAACCCCAGTACCAGTTACACTGGCACATGCCAGGCTAGTGGATGAGTGTCTAACCATAGGAATGAAACGCAATGCTGGTTGGGTAGGTGAGCACATTTTCAGAAGGACGCAAGTGCCTGTTTCAGAAATAACAGCTAAATCTAACAAGGAACAAAGACAACAAATAGTTTTGCTGCAGGAAAGCACACATAATGTTAATTCCACGTCAAAAGTGTAATCGAGTTTTTGTGTTATATATAAACCCACAGACAAACAACAGGGCCTCTTCCAAAATTGGAAAGTTCTGGCTTTATGGGTGCTGTGAGCTGATCCTTACTTTGTCTCAGTACCTCATCCAGAACACTAAATGCACTCACTTAAGACTGCAGATAATCTGAGCTTTCTAAACAAAGAGGCCAATCTCCTTGGCATTATACTGTAATGTCTTTTCAAAAGTGTATACAGATTTCCATCACCCATTTCCTGCTCAGGTCTAATTATCCCTATGAAAAACCCATCTCCAGGGCTGCACTCTGCTCACCAGAGTCAGCCAAACCAGAACCACAGGTAGAGAATTGCTGAAATCCTTCAATTCGTTTTTTTTTTTTTTCGCTGTTTTTGGGGGTCACACCCAGCGATGCTCAGGGGTTACTCCTGGCTCTGCACTTTGGAATTACTCCTGGCGGTGCTTGGGGAACCCTATGGATGCCAGGGATTGAACCTGGGCCGGCCACATGCAAGACAAATACCCTACCTGCTGTGCTATCGCTCCAGCCCAGAGATCCTTCAATTCTATAGTGTAAAGTAAGACTCCAAAGGCCTCTGAACATTATGATCCAATGTCTGGCATATAGTTGACATTCAACAAACACATAATGAATGAGTGTAAATTACTATAGTTAATAATAAGCTCAGATGCTCCCTAAGACTGTAGAAAGAGTGTTAAAAAAAAAAAGACTAACTGCTCAATTAATCTACCCATATAAATCACATTAACAATCTTTCCTTCAGAAGAGAGAAAGCAGATGCTGCCTTTAAAAAAATGACTTTTACCTGTTATTTAAAACCGATAAGCCCCATACAAATATCACTTAATTAGTTGTCTAAACTACTTCCCAACTCTGATTTATAAGCACTTATAATTGAAGTCTAATGACTTGCTTTCTGAAGTGAAAATCTATATCCATTTTTTGTGCCCATTTAAACAACCAAAACTAATTGGCTGCTGCCTTAGAGGCAATCATTCCTATCAGGATATTTCTACCAAGTCCCCTGACAAGCGTTTTTATACTGTGTCTTCAAGAGGGAGAATATTTTTTACTCGGAGTTCTTTCACATTTAGCAAATTTACCACTCCAAGAACTACCACTGGCAAAGCACTTTCTCATCAGTACCTATCCCAATGCCACCAACCCAACACTGTATCATGGAGAGTGAAGCTTAATACTCTTGAGTATTTGCAGAAAACCAGGGTTATAGTTACCCTCCTCCTCCAGTGACGTAGCTGTACCCGCCGGTGCCCAGGCCATAGCCGTAGCGCTCTCCCAGAAACAGTGGCTCACTGGCATCGTAACAGCTGAGCAAGTGTTGGAGCCTGGAGATGCTATCAGAAGAAACAAAAGCCAGTTACTTTAATCCAAGTGTGTGTGCAGAGGTTACTTTACAGTATGGATGACCCAGTGCTATCGGGTACACTGAACTCATTTAGAGATGATGTCGAGGTGATTTACAGAACTGGATTTGTTTTTTACAGAAAAGAAGACCCTGCTACTATAGGAAACGGGAGAGAAATTGAGAAACAAGACTTACTCCCCAGTTTTAGAAAGCCCCTGCCAGGCTTGGCACCAGGTTTAGGTGGGAAGGGCTAGTAGGTTAATGAGGTAAAGGTAAACGAGGTTGACTGGAAACTCACTTCTACCAGTCTGCTTCCCAGAGGGGAGGACATTTCTCTTGCATGTGGCTGACCTGGGTTTGATCACTGGCACCACATTTGGACCCCCAACCCCCAACAGGAATGACTTCTGTGTGCAGAGTCAGGAGTAAACCCTGAGCAACACTGGGTATGCTCCCCCCAACCCCGTCAAAACAAAGGTAAAGGTAAAGGTAAAGGTAAAGGCCCTCCCGTTGATCGTCGATTTGCTCAAGCGGGCCCAGTAACGTCTCCATTGGAGACTTTGTTGTTACTGTGTCTGGCATATCGAATACTCTCGGTAGCTTGCCGGGCTCTCCGAGAGGGGCGGAGGAATGGAACTTGGGTTGGCCATGTTGGCTGCGTGCAAGGCGAACGCCCTACCCGCTGTGCTATCGCTCCAGCCCAAAACAAAAACATTTTTAATGGGGCTTTTGAAGCAAAAATGAGGCCTACATAACAGCTTGCAGGTGCTGGGTACAGAGGAGAGTTGGGGCAGCAAGGACCCCAGGAAGCCTGCCCAGTGAGGATGCACAAATACACAGACAATGGCCACGTGTCCTCCTCTGGCAATACTCAACTGGATCACCCATTCCAGGTCCTGTCTCACTTCTCTAGCCATCAACTGCTACATCTTCTGTTTTAAAGATTTATTGGGAAGATACTTTAACATCAGCAAACACACTAGTTCTCACCGAAATTTTCCTTGAGGGAAGGAAAGGGCAGAGAGGAATAATAAGGTGGTGGAATGTCTATGATACTTTGGCAAAGGTAAATTGTACACCAAATCCATTAATACTAACACCTGGATTGTGTTACCCAACAACAACAAAATATATTTTTAATTTCCCCTAAAAGTCAGGAGACAGGACAAGGGGGAGACCGTATGCCGAGTATATTTAAAGGGGAAAACCATATGCCTAGTATGATCCCCTGGGGACTTACTGGTTTGTAATAAGCAAACACTCCTGGGGCTGGGGAGATAGTTCAAAGGGCTAGAGGATATGCTTTGCATATGAGCAGCCCAGGTTTCACCCCCACCCAACCCCACACATGCCCGGTGCACCCCGCCTACCCCATCCCACACATATCATATGACTAACCCAAGCATGGCTGGGGGCAACCCTGAAGCAAAACTCTAGGATTACACCCACCACCTCCTATTGTGGCCCCCAAACAGGAATAAACACACCAACTCTTAATTCCAGAGGTTCATAATTTGTGACTGCCCTTAATCATATTGATGCTGAATCTGTTTCAGACTTGGCCAATGAGAGCCCAATCTAGCTTGCTTAGAAACTCTCTTTACAGTCCGTTTTATGAAAATCACTTCATGCTTTCTGGAAGTAAAAAAGAATTATTTCATTTGAAAACTTATGCTGCCTCTTTCTTACTTATGTTTAACATTATTTATTTCCTGATGACTTTAAGATTCTTCTTCTAGAATTTTAAATAGGAAACAGATTTTTTTTTAAGTTTTACTGTATCTGGGATGAAGAGATAGTACAGTGGGCAGGATGCTAGCCTTGCATCAAACCAACCCAGGTTTGATCCCTAGTACCACAGATGGCACCCCCAAGACCCACGATTGTGATTCCTGAGTTCAGAGCCAGGAGTACGTCCTGAATACTGCTGGGTCTGGCCAAATATACAAATAAAGAAATCATTTTTTTTAAAGAGGCAGCAACTCTCATATCAAATAACTGCCACATGACTCCCACTGAATTTTTCAAATGAAACTTTATAGAGCCAATGAAATGTTATTATACAGCCAAAATCTTGAATCAAAAGAAACTCTAACCATGAATCACATATATTGCCAGATTATTACTTAGATTTTACTTAGACTTTAAAGAGTGAGAAAAACACTTTTAGAAAAAACAACAGCTAAAGGAATTCATGACTTCTAAACCAGCTTTGCAATAAATGCTAAATGGTATTCTTTTAAAAGAAAAGGAAACTCCATATTGAAGCAGTAACATACTTAAAAAAACAAAAAGGGGGAAAGAAGGAAAGTAATAAAGGGGACTGTAGAATGAATTCAGAATTTATTGAGAAAGTAAATTGAAATATTCTTCAGTTAACTACATAGTAACCAGAAAACAGAAACACTAAGAACTAATAAGAAGAGACAGAACAAAAGCTGAACACTGACCAAGAGGTAGGCATCAGTGTGCAGGTAGGGAAAAGAAAAGAAAGCCACAGAAACAAAGGCAAAACAAAAAACATTCAAAATCCTCAGGTACAAACAGCAAAAAATCCCTTGATGTCAATGACTTCACTGACTTCACTAATTTCACTAAATTCAATAGTTTGAATGCCCCCGTCAGAAAGCAGAGGTTGGACGGATGGGTCAAGAAAGAGTAAAGTTTCTGCTGCTACCAGAGACAAACTTGGGGGCTGGAGTCATAGGACAGGCATAGTATGGCTTAGCATAGGAAAGATGAGAGCTAAGGTTAGGATTGGGTAGAATTTAGGTGTTAAGAATAGTTATACTGAGGTCCAGACCCTGCACCAGGCTGTCTTCACCAGGGCAACTCAGAGCGGGGCAGGTTGAGTTTCCCTCCCCACCCCAGAAGAACCTCGGCAGCTGAAAACCTCCAGAACCTAATCGTTGCCATGCTCACAGCTGCTCTCCACAGCCTCCCCGGTGAGTGAATCTACAGAAAAACTCAGGTATGCGGGACCCATGACTGAATTCTCCAAGCTTGCTAGAGCGGTAATGGGTCTCCTCCCCATATCTCTCAAATTTACCAGTAGCTTGGCAGTCATGCTGCAAACTGCCCCTGGTGACACATAATCTCATCAGTGGCCAAGATCCAGAGACTCAGAAATAAAGAGCAACAAAGACCTCAACCATGAGTCAATCTGCTCTATAATCATATTCTAAATTTTAGAATTCCTGGAGCACGCAGCAGCATTCGTGGCTGCAAGATCTCTCACACTCTATACCACTGTTGTACCAAGAGCAGCACACATTTGTTTGGGTTTAACAAACATGTTTGTAATCTCTTGTATAAGGGCTTAATGGCTCCAGGATGAAATACAACAATCATCACCCACTTTCCTCTTATGGCGGTGGAAAGGTGCAAAGCTGGAGGGATTGAAGTTGGAATATTGAATGTAATGAATTATTGTGATCAACTTTATAAAAATAAAATTTTAAGAGTCAAGAAAAAAAGAATAGCTGCATTGAATGTTAAAAGGCAAGTGAAGGATTGGGCAACTGTTAAATTTTGACTAATTAATAGATCTATGCCTACTTGGGGGCAGGGTTCATATAAATATAGAATTAGCATTAGGGATTAGCCTAGGACTAGGGTTAGAATTAGGTTTGTAAAGTTTTTAGTGTTAACTACTGCTGTGATTATACCCAAAAAACGAATGTTAAAAAGGGGGAATTTTTAAATTTGGAAAATTGGTCATTTTTGGCATCAGTAAAGACAAGTTTATATGGATTAGACATAGAATTAGGAATAAGACTAGGTTAAGGGTTAGGGATGGTGTAGGGTTCACGTGTTAAGTGTTAACTATGTTCAAAGTTTAAAAGGGAAATGAAGGACTGGGCAATTTGTAAATTTGGGCTAACTGGTAGGTTTATTCCTATGATTGACTGGTCAGACTAAGTTTAGTGATAGGTTTATGTTGGTTTGGGCTAAATTTAATGATAAGATTAACTTTAGGAAGTAGGGGTAGGGTTGGGTTTTGAGGATTGGTGTTAGCTTTGTGATCATACTTGAAAATCTAAGTTAAATATATAGAGATCTTTAAATTTAGGAATATTGATAGTTTGGGGAATCATTAAAGGTCAGGTTTACATGGGTTAAGGTAAGTATTATGATTACAGCTTGGGTTAGGTATTATGTAGGATTTGGGAGTCAAGTGTTGAAACAAAAAAGCCAAGTGAAGAATAGGAAGATATAAAAATTTCAGCTACCGGGAGGTTTTTGTCATTCATATGGTTAGAGTTAGACAACAATAGAATTAGGGTCAGGATTAGCTTAAGCTAGGTATAGGGTTCAGTTTGGAGGGTTGAGGAATTTGAGGGTTAAGATTTTTTTTTCTGTGATCATACTTGAAAATGAAAGCATAGGGAAACCTTTTAATTTAGGAAATGGGTAATTTTGGGCATCCATCAGAAAGGTCAGGCTTCTATTGGTTAGAGTTAGGATTAGGACAGGGCTAGGAATAGAGTTATGATTGTGTTGCTCTTAGGTGTTAAATTTTGCTGTGCTAAATTTTCAAAAGATAAGTGTAATATTGGGTGGTTATTAAATTTGATCTAATGGGAAGGTTTATGCTTATATTTGGTCTGGCTTAGTTTAATGATAGAATTAGCATTAGGTTTAGTCTTGGGTCTAGGGTTACTGTTAGATTTAAAGGTAGTATATGTTGTATTCATACTCAAAAATGAAATTATAATTCATTTAATTTTAGGACAATCGGTAATTCTAGGCATCAATAGTAGGGATTGGGGTTAGAATTAGGATTACAGTTAGGGATAAAGCTAGCGATTGTATAGGTTTCAGGTGTAAAGTATTACTGTGTTCAACATGAAAAACAAAAATGCAAATGAAGTATTGGGCAATTGTTAAATTTGGGCTAACTGATAGGATTGGAAGATGAAGGATCTGAGTGGAGGATGCTCAGGCCCGATCCAAGCAGGCTTGGAGATCTCAGACCCGGGCCCCGCATGCCTTTGTTCCTCTGCTGGTACCTTAATGCGTATGGAGAGTGGTCTCAGCAAGGTTGTGGCTGGTTCTGGAGGTCTTCGGCTGCTGGAGCTCTGCTCGGGGTGGGGAGAGAAACTCAACCCGCCTCCCTCCAAGGGGCCCCAGTGAGGACAGCCAGGCGCAGGGGCAGGAGACTCTGCGCTGTTCTCTTCTGGGAGCTGGGTTTTATAGTCTCTGGGTCTTGGCCGTTGATGGGATTACACGGAGCCAGGGGGCAAGTTGGTGGGTGTGACCCCTACTCCCGGTAGAGAAAGCCCAGCTCCCGGAAGAGAACAGCGCAGAGTCTCCTGCCCCCGCGCTTGGCTGTCCTCACTGGGGCCCCCTGCATGGGGGCGGGTTGAGTTTCCCTCCCTGCCCTGAGCAGAGCCCCAGAAGCCAACGACCTCCAGAACCAGCCACAACCATGCTGAGACCACTCTCCATAAGCATGAAGGTACCGGCAGAGGAACAAAGGCATGTGGGTCCCAGGGCTGAGATCTACAAGCCTGCTCAGATCGGGGCTGAGCATCCTCCACCCAGATCCTTCATCTTCCAGTGGGCAGGGGTCACACCCACCAACTGACCCCCCAGGTGCTGTGTAATCCCATCAACGGCCAAGACCCAGAGACTATAAAACCCAGCTCTCGGAAGTATGCAGCTGCAAATGTGACCGCACGACATCTTAGTATATCATTCTTACTTTAGATAACCTGGCAGGCTACCGAATGTAACCTGCCCACACAGCAGAGTCTGGCAAACTCCCCGTGGCGTACCCAATATGCCAACTAGCAGTAACAATGACTCATTCTCCTAACCCTGAAAGAGCCTTGAATATGGCACTTTTTAAAATCTCAGGGCTAGGATGAAGGAGATGTTACTGGTGCCTGCTCGAGGCAATTGACAGGATGATCGTGATCGTGATCGTAATAGGATTATGTCTATGCTCTGGGTCCTGGTTAGTACAATAACAGAATTACCCTTAATATTATAATTAGATTTAGGCTTAGGGGTACTGTTAAGTTGGAAGGGTTTAGGTGTTAACTTTATTTATTTTTTGGTGTTCATGATTAAAAATGAAGATTAAGTATAAGGACATCTTTAATTCTAGAATAATTGGTAGATTCTAGCTTGGAGAATCATTAAAGGTCAGGCTTTAATGATAGGATTAAAGGATAGGATTAGTGTGGGTTAAGATTAGGATTAATATAAAGGCTAGAGTTAGGGATTATGTAGGTTCAAATTTTAAGTAGTGCTAGTCTTAATCTTTAATACTTTATACTTTATTACTAATACTTTATTACTTTGGGCTGGAGCAATAGCACAGTGGGTAGGGCTTTGACTTACACGCGGCTGACCTGGGTTCGATTCCTCTGCCCCTCTTGGAGAATAATTGGTAGATTACCAAGCTACCAAGAGTGTCTTGCCCACACGGCAAAGCCTGGCAGGCTACCCATGATGTATTAGATAAGACAAACACAGTAACAAGTCTCACAATGGAGACATTACTGGGCCTGCTTGAGCAAATCGATGAACAATGGGAGGACAGTGCGACAGTGCTACTTTATTACTTTAATACTATTCTTAATACTTTAACATCACCATGTTCAATGTTTGTTAAAAGGCAAGTGAGGTACTGGTCAACTGGTAACTTTGGGCTAATTGGTAGGATTATGTCTATGTTTGGTTTATGGTTAGCATAATGATAAGTTTAGCAAGGAATAGGACTGGGTTTGGAGGATTTAAGTATTTTCTTCATCTGTGACCATATCTGTAAATGAAAGATAGATAGATAGATAGATAGATAGATAGATAGATATCTCCTAATTTAAGCATCTCTCTATAAAGATATATATATAGAGAGAGAGAGAGAAAGAGAGAGATGCTTAAATTAGGAGAACTGCTAGTTTTTGCATCACCAAGGTCAGCCTTTTATGCTTTAGAATTAGGATCAGAATTAAAGCTAGAATTAGGGATAGTGTAGACTTTAGGACTCAAATACTAATGTGTTCCAAGTGAAAAAGGCAAGTGAAGTACTGGGTATGTTTTAAAGTTAGGCGAACTGGCAGCCCAAGTTCCTGCACCATAGGCAGCCCCTTGCCGGCTTCACAGGACCCATGAACCCCTCCCAGAGCCTTCTTGAGCCTAAACGAAGGGGACAACAGTATCCCTTTAGCCCCCCAACTTCAAGGGATCTTGGCGTTTACATATTTCTCAAATATGTCTATCTTGACACTTCTGTTCAAATGGATATAAAGACACTGAACTGCAAGGTCAATGAAGGAACATCCTAAGTGCACATACATTGTTAAACTAATTGATTATAAAGAGTACTGCCTGCTGAAGAAATTAGGTCAGAGCTCAGATATTAGGTATTTTAAAGTTAGGCTAGTTGGTAGGTTTTGCCAATTAGCAATTAGAGTAGCCTCAGGGCTAAGGTTAAAGTTCAATTCAGAGGGTTTCAGTGTTAGCCTTTTCTGTGGTCATCTTGGAAATGAAAATATAGGGAGATCAATGAAAGTTTGGGATAATTGGTGTTTTGGGCATCAGTAAAAGTAGGCTGAGTATTAGGATAAGGATTAGGACAATGTTAAATATTTCTGTGTTCAAAGTTTAAAAGGCACGTGACGTATTGGATGATTGTTAAATTTGGGCTAACTGCTATGTTTATACCTATGCTTGGTGCAGTTAATTTAATGATAGGATTAGCATTCAGATTAGCTTTAGAGCTAGGGTCAGGGTTCCATCTGTAGGGTTTGGCATTAAATTTTTCTGTGATCATACTTGAAAACAAAAGTTAAGTATATGAAGATCTTTACATTTAGGAGAACTGGTAGTTTTGCTATCAGTAAAGATCAGGGTTAGTGTGGATTAGGGTTAGGGTTAGGGCTAGGGTAAGAGTTCGGGGCTGTGTAGTGTTAAGGAATCAAGTATTGATGTGCTCAGGGTTTAAAAGACAAGTGAAGTATTGGGCAGGTACTAATTTGAGCTAATTAGCAGGTTTATGCCTATGCTTGGGTCAGACTTAGTATAATATTACAATTAGCATTAGGATAAACCTAGGTTTAGGGTTAGATTTGTGAAGGTATCAGCTTTTTCTTTGTTCATTCTTAAAAATGAAAGTATAGAAATATTTTTCAATTTAGGATAACTGGTAATATTTGGTTTCAGTAAAGATTAAGCTTAGTATGGGTTAAGGATAGGATTAGAATTAAGGCTATGTTTAGGGTTAAGGGTTGTATATTAACCACATTAGGTTAATATATAACACTAATCATCACGGTCTCAGTCCTCCTGTTGTTCATCGATTTGCTTGAGTGGGCCCAGTAACGTCTCCATTGTGAGACTTCTTGTTACTGTGTTTGGCATATTGAATAGTCACGGGTAGCTTGCCAGGCTTTGCCATGCGGGCAAGATACTCTTGGTAGCTAGCCAGGCTCTCCGAGAGGGGCAGAGGAATTGAACCTGGCATGGCCGGGCTGGCTGTGCACAAGGCAAATGCCCTAGCATTGTGCTATCACTCCAGCCCAACACTAATCATATTAGATGTTAAGAACTGCTGTGTTTAAAGTTAAAAGGGCAAGTGAAATATTGGCTGATTTTTAAATTTTGGCTAACTGGTAGGTTTTTGCTTATGTTATTATCAAACATATAAACTAAACGAAATGGCAGAGAAGTTCTTAAAACAATTATTGATCGCCCTGTGGACATATACAGATGGGAGCACAATGGAACTTGGAAATTTTAACATCCACTCTCATTACTGGACAGAAAATCAGTAAAGAAAAAACAGACCTAAATGAGGAATTTGAAGAGCTGAGATTAATTAGACAGGTATAGAGCAATTAAGTCTCCCAAAGCCAAATATACATTCTCCTCCATTATACACAGAGACTGACCAGATGCTTGAAACAAAACGGGGTCTGTGAGTCAAGAAAATGGAAAACTATCAAATATCTTTCCAGATCACAACATTACAGAGGTATACATTGACCACTAAAAGCAAGACAGGGAAAAAAACTCAAAACAACTGGAGATTAAAACCCTGTTATTGGACAACCAATGAGCCAAGGAAATTAAAAAATTGCTGGAAATAAATGAGAATAAAGATACGCTATCAGAACCTATGGAACACATCAAAAAAAAGTACAAAGTAGGAAGTTTAGGCTTACCTCAAGAAAAAAGAAAAAGCTTAAATAGTCTAACCTAATAGTGTACAAAAATAGAAAAACTGAAACCTATAGTAAGCAGAAGGGAGAAAATAACAAAAATTAGACTAAAAAAATAGGAAGCAAGAAAACAGAAGGCCATATATAGCTCATCAGTAATGTGCTTGATTTCTATGTGAGAGTTCAATCACTAGCACTGCAAATATAAAGAAAAAGAAAATGTGAATTAAGAAAATAATATATAACTTCCGCAGAGAGTGCAGGTCCATGTAATCGCCGCCCCCCCCACAACAGGTTCTGCTGGTGCCCACCCTCCACCCCAACTCAACTTTGGACCCAGAAACCCAGCCGCCACCGCCAGTCCCGGGCAGGGGCCCCTCCAGCAGCCTGAGCCACTTCCGCAGGCAGCACAGGTCCATGTAATGGCCGACCCCCAAAACAGGTCTGTGGACTAGCATCTTGACTGGCTGGGGGCGGGATCATTACTGTAGGGGCGTGGTCTCCATTGCAAGTGGGCGTGGTCTCCCAAAAGTGGGCGTGGCCTTCTTCGCAGCCACGGAACGCTTACGCGGCCGCAGTTATATTTCCCACCCCCAGCACTCTGGACCCTCACCCCAGCCCTTCCCATCTAATTCTGTGGGGAAAAATTCCGGCCACCTACACTACAATACAATAATAATCCACTGGCCTACTCCAAGTCTAACAAAAGACCAATACGCAATAGAAGCTGTATAGAACACCTCCTACAAACCTTCAATAGATGCCCATCATAAGCCAGAGAAAAACTGCCAGAAAAGATCCTCAGACCCTAGAAAGAGAGAAGGGTGTCCACCAGCGACCGGCCTTATCCAGAGTCCTTTCCCACAACAAGAGTGAACAGTGCTGGTGAATTCCAGGGGTTTACCACTAGACAAACAAAACAACGTGAAGAAACAACACAAATCTCCACTACAAGGTGAAAACGAAGAAAAGATTCCCGAACCCTCAACCGGGGTCGCATACATATATGCTCTCCCCGATAAAGAACTCCGGGACGAAATGCAGAGGATGTTCAAGGATCTACTCAAAGAATCAATGGAAGTGATAGCCAGAAAACTAAAAGAAGAAGTGAAAGAAACAATAGAAAGGTTAGTCGAGAAAATACACGAAGAAATGAGAGCAGAAACAAAAAAGCTACAGAAAGAAGTGTCACAGATAAAGGACTCAATAGATGTAATTAAAAACTCAGTAAGTGCCCTTAGCAATAGGATAAGTGCAGCTGAAGAGATGATCAGTGAGCTTGAAGATGAACAACAGAAATCCCATAGGGAAAAACAAGCAATGGAAAAAGATCTCAAAATGGCTCTTAGGAGAATCAGAGACCTAGGGGATGACGCCAAGAGGAACAACATTAGAATCATTGGAGTACCAGAAGGGCGGGGAGGCAATCCCATTGAAAAAGACACAGTCAAAGAAATCATTGCCAAAAAGGTCCCAGAGTTAAAGAATGCAGACATACAGATCCAAGGAGTCAGAAGGGTGCCAGCATAAAGAGACCCCAATAAAAACACTCCAAGGCATATCATAGTCAGAACAATGGATGCTATGGACAGAGACACAATACTACAAGCAACAAGGTCAAAGAAGGAAATCACGTTCAAAGGAGCAACCCTTAGATTTACAGCAGACCTATCAGAGGAAACCCTCCAAGCCCGAAGGCAATGGTGGGATATAGTGAAAAAACTCAATGAAATGAATGCCTCACCAAGAATACTTTATCCAGCTAAACTCTCACTCAAACTCGATGGAACTATACACCATTTTGTAGATAAACAACAGCTCAGGAACTTCATAGACTCAAAACCAAAACTAAAAGAAGGGTTAAAGGGGCTCCTGTAGGATAAGAAAGAAAACACTTAGAAACACAACCAGCCCCTACAGAAACATGGCACAAAAATCCCATGAAAATAATTTCCCTTAATGTCAACGGCTTAAATGCACCAATCAAGAGACATAGAGTGGCAAAATGGATCCAGAAACAGAAACCAACATTCTGCTGTCTACAAGAAACTCATCTGAACAATCAGAGCGAAAACAGACTCAAAGTAAAAGGATGGAAAACAATCCTGCAAGCAAACAACTCCCTGAAAAAAGCTGGGGTGGCCATACTAGTATCCGACAACATTAATTTCACGTTGAAAAATATTAGAAGGGACAGCAAAGGGCACTTTCTCTTCATCAAGGGATACATACAACAGGAAGAAATCACACTCTTAAATGTATACGCACCTAGTGAGGGAACAGCTAAATACTTGAAACAACTGCTAACAGACTTTAAGGAGGACATTGCTATCAGCACAATAGTAGCTGAAGACTTCAACATTGCCCTATCACCTCTGGATAGATCAACAAGAAGAAAACTCAGCAAGGAAACACTGGCTCTGAAAGAAGAAATAGAAAAGAAAGGACTTACAGACCTATACAGGGCTTTACACCCCAAAAAGAAAGAACACACATTCTTCTCCAGTGTGCATGGAACATTCTCCAAAATAGACCATGTGCTAGGCCACAAGACATACCACAGTAGAATCAGGAAGACAGAAATACTACCAACAATCTTTTCAGACCACGATGCACCGAGAATAGAAATGAATCACACACAGACATGGAGAACCAAATCAAACACCTGGAAACTAAACAACTCAATGTTGAGCAACGAATGGATCAGGAAGGAAGTCAAGGATGAAATCAAAAGATACCTGGAAACAAATGAGAATGAAGACACGAGCTACCAGAACTTATGGGATGCAGAGAAAGCCATATTAAGGGGAAAATTTATAGCTCTGCAAGCATACCTAAAGATGGAAGAAAGGATGCACATAAACAACTTGACTTCACAGCTCAAGATCCTAGAAAAGGATCAACAGAAGGAGCCCAAAGTAGGCAGAAGGAACGAGATCATAAAACTTAAAGCAGAAATCAACGATATGGAAACCAAAGAAAAATCTGAAAGATCAATGAAACTAAGAGTTGCTTCTTTGAGAAAATAAATAAGATAGATAAGCCACTAGCAACACTCACAAAGAAAGAGAGAGAGAACCCTAATAAACCGAGTAAGAAATGAGAAGGGGGATATCACAACAGAAACCAAAGAAATTCAAAAGATCATCAGAGGCTACTTTGAAAGTCTGTATGCCACGAAACAAGAGAACCTAGAAGAAATGGATAAATTCCTGGATTCCTATAATCTCCCGAAGCTGAATCAAGAAGATATAGAGTACCTGAATAGACCTATTCACATCAAGGAAATTAAAACTGTAATCAAAAGTCTTCCCAAAAACGAAAGCCCAGGTCTAGATGGATTCACTAGCAAATTTTTCCAAACACTTAAAGACCTATTACCAGTTCTTCTCAAGCTTTTTCAGGAAATTGAAAAAACAGAAATCCTCCCAAACAGTTTCTATGAGGCCCATATCTCCCTAATACCAAAAGGAAACAAAGACACCACAAAAAAAAAGAAAACTACAGGCCGATATCCCTGATGAACACGGATGCGAAGATTCTTAACAAAATACTAGCAAACAGAATTCAACAACTCATCAGAAAGATCATACACCATGACCAAGTGGAATTCACCCCGGGGAGGCAAGGATGGTTTAACATTCGGAAATCAATCAACATAATCCATCATATCAACAAAAGGAAAGATAAAAATCATATGATAATACCAATAGACGCAGAGAAAGCATTTGACAAGATCCAGCACCCATTTATGATGAAAATCCTCACCAAATTGGGGATAGAGGGGACTTTCCTCAATATAGTTAAAGCCATCTACCACAAGCCTACAGCAAGCATCATCCTCGATGAGGAAAAATTAAGAGCCTTCCCCTTAAGATCAGGGACCAGACAAGGATGCCCACTCTCTCCACTACTGTTCAATATAGCACTGGAAGTACTTGCAATAGCGATTAGGCAAGAAAAAGATATTAAGGGCATCCAAGTAGGAAAGGAAGAAATCAAGCTCTCACTATTCGCAGATGATATGATACCATACTGAGAGAACCCTAAAACCTCTACCAAGAAACTCCTAGAAACAATAGATCTGTATAGTAAAGGTGCAGCCTATAAAATCAATACCCAAAAGTCCATGGCTTTCCTATATGCAAATAGTGAGAGAGAAGAAAACGACATGAAGAAAACAATCCCGTTCACAACTGTGCCCCAGAAATTCAACTACCTAGGAATTAGCTTAACTAAAAAAGTAAAGGACCTGTACAAAGAAAACTACAAAACACTGCTTCAGGAAATAAAAGTGGATACGAAGAAATGGAAAAATATCCCCTGTTCATGGATCGGGAGGATTAACATTGTCAAAATGGCAATACTTCCCAAAGCACTGTACAAATTCAACGTGATCCCTATTAGGATACCCATAACATTCTTCAAAGAACTGGAGCAAAAATTCCTGAAATTTATATGGAATAATAAGATCCCACAAGAGCTAAAGCAATTCTTGGGAAAAAGAAAATGGGAGGAATCAACCTCCCTAACTTCAAACTCTACTACAAAGCAGTAATAATTAAAACAGCATGGTACTGGAACAAAGGCAGAACAGCAGACCAATGGAACAGAGTTGAATATACTGACATCTCCCCCCAAACATATGATCACCTAATCTTTGATAAAGGAGCAAGAAATGTGAAATGGAGTAAGGAAAGCCTTCTTAACAAATGGTGCTGGCAAAACTGGACAGCTACATGCAAAAAATTGGGCTCAGATCTCTACCTAACACCATGTACAAAAGTAAGATCAAAATGGATTAAAGACCTCAACATCAGACTGGAATCCATAAGGTACATTGAAGACAAAGTCGGCAAAACCCTCCATGACATTGAAGCTAATGGTGTCTTCAAAGATGTCACGCCACTGGGCTAAGCAAGTGAAAACAAAGATAGACAAATTGGACTATCTTAAACTAAGTAGCTTCTGTACCTCAAAAGAAACAGTGACCAAAATACACAGAATGGGAAAGGATATTCACCAAATACACATCCGACAAAGGGCTGATATCAAGGATATACAAAGTACTGGTTGAACTCCACAAGAAGAAAACATCCAACCCTATCAAAAAATGGGGTGAGGAAATGAACAGAAATTTCATCAAAGATGAAATTCGAATGGCTAAAAGAGACATGAGAAAATGCTCTACATCATTAATCATCAGGGAGATGCAGATCAAAACAACAATGAGATATCATTTCACACCACAGAGACTGGCCCACATCCAAAAGAACAAAAGCAACCGGTGCTGGTGGGGATGTGGCGAGAAAGGGACCCTCCTTCACTGATGGTGGGAATGCCGACTGGTTCAGCCCTTCTGGAAAACAGTATGGACAATTCTCAAAAAACTAGATATTGAGCTCCCATTTGACCCGGCAATTCCACTCCTGGGAATATACCCCGGAGAGGCAAAAAAGTATAGTCTAAGTGACATCCGCAGTTGTCTGTTCATTGCAGCACTGTTTACAATAGCTAGAATCTGGAAAAAACCTGAGTGCCCAAGAACAGATGACTGGTTAAAGAAGCTTTGGTACATCTACACAATGGAATACTATGTAGCTGTCAGAAAGGATGAAATCATGAAATTTACATACAAGTGGTACTACATGAAAAGTATCATGCTAAGTGAAATGAGTCAGAAAGAGAGGGATAGATACAGAAAGACTGCATTCATCTGAGGAACATAAAGTAACAAAATAGGAGACTAACACCCAAGAATAACCGAGATAAGTACCAGGAGGATTACTCCATGGCTCTGAGGACAGCTGCACATGCTAGGGGGAAAGGCAGCTCAGATAGAGAAGGGAGCACCAAATAAAGGGTGTTGGGAGGTGCCTCTCAGGATGGGAAATGCGTGATGAGAGTAGACTATAGTCCGAACAAGATTGCCACTTAATGTCTCTTTTGCAAACCACAGCACTCAAAAGGAGATAGATAACAAAAGGGAATGCCCTGCCACAGTGGTAGGGTGGGATGGGGGGAAGGGGGGTGGGAGGGATACTGGGATTGGTGGTGGTGGAGAATGGGCACTGGTGGAGGGATGGGTATTCGATCACTGTATAACTGAAACCCAAGCACAAAAATTTGTAAGTCTACAACTGTACCTCATGGTGTTTCACCAATAAAAATTTAAGGGAAAAAAAAATACAAAAGGTCAAAGCCAAGTGCTAGTTTACAAAACATGTGATAGACCTTTACCTATACACACATAGGATGAGAACACCCTAATAGATTAGAAATGCAAGGTAAGAGGTTACAGTATAGTACAGAAATACAAAGGATTCTAAGAAATAATTATGAACAAGTTGATACTAGCAAATTGGGGGACCCAGACAAAATTAATACATTTTTATTATCTTTAAAATTTTATTATTTTATTTTTTTATTTATTTATTGAATCACTGTGGGAAAGGTTACAAAGCTTTCAGGTTTATGTCTCAGTCATGCAAATATCAAACACATTTCCCTTTACCAATACTTATTTTTTACCATGAAGAACCCCAATAAAACCCCACCCCCCACCCCTCCCCGTCCCTGTGAAGCAGATGAATTCTAGTTAACACTCTATCTGCTTTGATTAGATTCATTGTTTCAATAAAAGATTCACCACTATTATTTAGAGTTTACCCCCCCCCAAATCAGACATGCTGAAAAAGCATTGTGAAGTGATTTGCTTTCTACGGCTGGGTTCAAGAATTAAATGTTGGTTTTGGATTTCTGCTCTTTTACCTATTGACCCTGGAAGTATTTCTACTGAAAGTCAGATAGTTAAGAAATTGGTTTCTGTGTTCTGGAGTCCTGGCCGTGCTGGAGAGCCGCTCGCGGGGGGCAACCGGTGGCCTCGGTAGGGCGTGAAGGGCGGACCGAAACGCCCCCCTTCCCATGAGGTTTTAGTCGCCCCCACACTCCCGGCTCATACCTGCTGTCCACAAGGCTCCCATGTGGCCGCCATCTTTCTTTCCAGAGAGGAGAGGGCGAATGGGGCAACACCCTTTCCCCTCCGGCAGACTTGATGTCCTGGATCAATGCAGAGTCTGTTCACTTTTCTGCTCCAAGCTGCTGGGTTCTGCATTAAGTCCTTGTGCTTCTGGGGCCATGGCCGTGCTGGAGAGCCGCTCGCGGGGGGCAACTGGTGACCTCGGTAGGGCGTGAAGGACGGACCAGAACGCCCCCCTTCCCATGAGGTTTTAGTCGCCCCCACACCCCCGGCTCATACCTGCTGTCCACAAGGCTCCCATGTGGCCGCCATCTTTCTTTCCAGAGGGAGGAGGGCGGAAGGGAGCAACACCCTTTCCCCTCTGGGCAGAAATGATTGCCTGGATTAACGCATAGTCCTTTCACTTTTCTGCTCCAAGCTGCTGGGTTCTGCATTAGGTCATTGTGCTTCTGGGGCTGTGGCTGTGCTGGAGAGCCGCTCGTGGGGGCAACTGGTGGCCTCGGTAGGGCGTGAAGGGCGGACCGAAACGCCCCCCTTCCCATGAGGTTTTAGTCGCCCCCACACTCCCGGCTCATACCTGCTGTCCACAAGGCTCCCATGTGGCCGCCATCTTTCTTTCCAGAGAGGAGAGGGCGAATGGGGCAACACCCTTTCCCCTCCGGCAGACTTGATGGCCTGGATCAATGCATAGTCCGTTCACTTTTCTGCTCCAAGCTGCTGGGTTCTGCATTAAGCCCTTGTGCTTCTGGGGCTGTGGCCGTGCTGGAGAGCCGCTCGTGGGGGGCAACTGGTGACCTCGGTAGGGCGTGAAGGACGGACCGGAACGCCCCCCTTCCCATGAGGTTTTAGTCGCCCCCACACTCCCGGCTCATACCTGCTGTCCACAAGGCTCCCATGTGGCCGCCATCTTTCTTTCCAGAGAGGAGAGGGCGAATGGGGCAACACCCTTTCCCCTCCAGCAGACTTGATGGCCTGGATCAATGCATAGTCCGTTCACTTTTCTGCTCCAAGCTGCTGGGTTCTGCATTAAGTCCTTGTGCTTCTGGGGCCGTGGCTGTGCTGGAGAGCCGCTCGTGGGGGGCAACTGGTGACCTCGGTAGGGCGTGAAGGACGGACCAGAACGCCCCCCTTCCCATGAGGTTTTAGTCGCCCCCACACCCCCGGCTCATACCTGCTGTCCACAAGGCCCCCATGTGGCCGCCATCTTTCTTTCCAGAGGGAGGAGGGCGGAAGGGAGCAACACCCTTTCCCCTCTGGGCAGAAATGATTGCCTGGATTAACGCATAGTCCTTTCACTTTTCTGCTCCAAGCTGCTGGGTTCTGCATTAAGCCCTTGTGCTTCTGGGGCTGTGGCCGTGCTGGAGAGCCGTTCGTGGGGGGCAACTGGTGACCTCGGTAGGGCGTGAAGGACGGACCGGAACGCCCCCCTTCCCATGAGGTTTTAGTCGCCCCCACACTCCCGGCTCATACCTGCTGTCCACAAGGCTCCCATGTGGCCGCCATCTTTCTTTCCAGAGAGGAGAGGGCGAATGGGGCAACACCCTTTCCCCTCCGGCAGACTTGATGGGCTGGATCAACGCATAGTCCGTTCACTTTTCTGCTCCAAGCTGCTGGGTTCTGCATTAAGCCCTTGTGCTTCTGGGGCTGCGGCCGTGCTGGAGAGCCGCTCGTGGGGGGCAACTGGTGACCTCGGTAGGGCGTGAAGGACGGACCGGAACGCCCCCCTTCCCATGAGGTTTTAGTCGCCCCCACACCCCCGGCTCATACCCGCTGTCCACAAGGCTCCCATGCGGCCGCCATCCTTCTTTCCAGAGAAGAGAGGGCGAATGGGGCAACACCCTTTCCCCTCTGGGCAGAAATGATGGCCTGGGTTAACTCATCGTCCGTTCACTTTTCCGCTCTAAGCTGCTGGTTTCTGCATTAAGTCCTTGTGTTTCTGGGGCTGTGGCCATGCTCCAAACTTAACTCTGATTTTCAGGGAGAAAGATTGGGTGGTTTACTTCTCATTGATCACTTTGTATATAGAGAGATGTCGCGCGGCCGCTTACGCGGCCGCGCGGTTTTGAGAAAAAGTCCTCATTCCCGCATACTCGAGCTGTGTTTGTAGAGGCTTCTGGTCACCAGGGTTCCATCTGGGGGAGGCGGGATGCGGCGCCTACTCCATCTGGAACTTGCCGGTGCTCTCGGCTCTTTTTGGAACCTGTTTTTTCTTTTTTCTTTTCCTCCGGGATCCCGCACCCTCCATGTGTTCCTTCTCTTATTCTGAACGTTTCAAAGATGGCGCTGGGGGGCGGGCTGTGGGCGTGACTTCCGGGATCAGAGGTTACCTGGGAGGTGTAGTCCGGCAGATTTGAGAAAAAGTCCTCGTTCCCGCATACTCGAGCTGTGTTTGTAGAGGCTTCTGGTCACCAGGGTTCCATCTGGGGGAGGCGGGATGCGGCGCCTACTCCATCTGGAACTTGCCGGTGCTCTCGGCTCTTTTTGGAACCTGTTTTTTCTTTTTTTCTTTTCCTCCGGGATCCCGCACCCTCCATGTGTTCCTTCTCTTATTCTGAACGTTTCAAAGATGGCCAAAATTTTATTATTTTTTAAACATTGAATCACAGTGAGATTCACAAAGCTTTCATAGTCACAAAGCTTTCATGATTGGGTTTCAGTCACACAATATTCCAATACCCTACCCATCCCTCTACACCTATGTGAGGTCTGTCTCTGTCTCTGTTTCTGTCTCTCTCTGTCTCCACACCTCACCCCTCCAATTCCCCCTCACCTTTTAGGCATTATGGTTTATAAGACAGATACTGAGAGGCTATAATGTTTGGTCCTTTACTACTTTTGGCACGCATCTTCCATCCAGAGCAATTCCTTCCAATCATCATAGTCACAGTGCTCCCTTCTCTATCCCAACTGCCTTCCCCAATACTTGAGGCAGGCTTCCAAATGTGGATCAATCCTCCTGGCCCTTGTTTCTGTTATGACCCTTGGGTGTTAGTCTCATACTACGTTTTTTAATATCCCACAAATGAGTGCAGTCATCAACACCTGACCCTCTTCCTCTGACTCATTTCATTCTGCATGATATTCTCTGTGTCCATCCATTTATAAGCAAATTCCATTACTTCGTTTTTTTTCTAACAGCTGCATAGTATTTCACTGTGTAGATGTACCACTATTTCTTTAACCAGTTGTCTGTTCTCCGGCACTTAGGTTAAGTAAGAATACATTTTTAGAATCATACAACCTTCTGGAACTGAACAGGAAAGAAAGAGAAAATGAGAACAGACCAGCTACGCTGGATGAAGTCAAAATGTAATAAAATATCACCCCAAATACAACATCCCAGGTCGAAAGGGGTTTTCTCTAGTGAATTTTACAAAACCTTCAGAGAGGACCTTTTTTTCTCAAGCTCTTACACAAAATCAAAGAAATGGACTTTCTTCCTAAGAACTTCCTTAATACAATAAGCAGACAAAAATCTCACTAAAAAAGAAAGCAGTCGACCAATACCTGGATGAATATAGATGTAGTGATTCCAATCACATCAACGGAAAGTAAACAAAACTCAGATTCCCCAGGACAGGGGAAATGGCTCAAAGGACTGGGGTGCATGCTTTGCAAGTGGGAGACTCAGGCTCAGTCAACAACACCAATGGTCCCCTGAGCATTTTCAGGAGCAATCCCCAAGAACCACACCAGGAATTGCCTCAAGCATGAGAGGTGTTCCAAGAACAAATAAAAATGACATGATCATATCTGTAGTTGTAGAGAGAGCTTATGATGAGATTCAACACCCGTTTATGACCAAAGGAAAATAAAACTCTCAAAAAAAAAGGAAAAAGAAGAAAAAAACCCTCTCAATGGGGGCTAGAATAATAGTACAGTAGGGTATTTGCCTTCCATGCTGCCAGTTCAGGTTCAATCCTGGCACTACATGTCGGCCCCTGAGCATCACCAGGATTTAACTCTGAACATAGAGCCAGAAGCAAGCCCTGCTCATCACTAGGTGCAGGCCAAAAACAATTTAAAAACAACAGCAACAACAACAACAAATAAAAACCCCACTACTCTCAAAAAAAGTAGGTATAAGAGAACTTAGTTAAATATAGTAAAGGCTATATATAACAATACTTACAGACAACACCATACATAATTAATTGCTAAAGAACTGAAGCCCTTTTCATTAAGATCAGCCTGAAGGTCTCTTTTCATCACTATTATTCAACACAGTATTGGAGCTCTGGTCACATTTATTATGCAGAAAAATTAAAGAGAATCAAATAGAAAAGATGTTAAACTACCAATTACTGCAAACTCTAATGTCATTAGTATCTCCCAGATTCACAGATTCATCTCTTCAATTTAAGACTTATCTATCCAGTCTTCCCTTTTCCCCTGAATTTCTTTTCCTGAGCACGTAGAAACTCTGAACAAGAGTGTGCTGGAACAGTCTAAGGCATCATCTTACCTGCTTCTGCTGTCCATGGACCAATATCCCTTGTTGCCTGATGTCCAATGTCCAAAAAACTCCCACTCTACAGATTTTGTCCATTTTTGTGATTATTAGGTGCTCGCACAAAACCATTCCCTATTACCATGGTAGCCAGAATCAGTAGTTCCTCTAGTTTGGTTATTTTTTTTTTTAGTTGGGGGAGGACTTAGGAAGAGGAGATCACATGAGGTGGTGTTCTGGGCTATTCATGGTACAGTGCCCCAGAGACACTCCTAGCAGTGCTCATGAGACCATGTGGTACCAGTAACCAAACCCAGGGTTCCCCCATGAAAAGCATGCACTCCAGCCCTCTGAGTCATCTCTCTACTCCTGAAGTGTTTTAAAATTGAATATGATAGGATTTAAAGGCATTACAGGATGAAAATAACCTTACCTTATTAACGTGTCATCATCCACAATGACTAACCATGGAATTTTGTCATGGCTATAATTCAAAAACCTTTCCAAAATGGCAAATGTCTTTCCACAATGACCTAAGAAAGGCAAGGAAAAAAAAAAACCCCTTACAATGTGTTATTTTCTTTAAAATACATAGTTCATTTTTAAACATTTTATTTAAATTCGAAGTGCTATAAGTAAAAGTCCTAAATGTTGAAAATACCCTTTTAATTTGAAAAATTTTAATTAACCTTTTCTAAAAAGTGCTGGAGCAATAGGACAGCGGGTAGGGCAGTTGCCTCGCATGTAGCCAACCTAGTCGACCCAAGTTCTATTACTCCACCCCTCTCAGAGAGCCCAGCAAGCTACCAAGGCAAGCTACCCGTGATGTGTTCAATATGCCAAACACAGTAACAACAAAGTCTCACAATGGAGATGTTACTGGGCCCATTCGAACAAATTTATGAACAATGGTAGGACAGTGCTACAGTGAATTTCATAATGAACCAGTAAGAAATTTAAGATATCATAAAAAACAAATGACTCACTTCACACAGGAGGAAATGGAGACTTCAAAATGAAAGGAATTACACAAGGTCAGACAGTTAACGTGAAAGAAATTCTACATAATAACATTTTAAGTCCCAAAGAAATTACAGAAAGATGACATAATTTCTTAAAGATATTCATTCTGAAGAAACTGTTAGAATTTCAAGCACTGCAATCATATAGAAGCAAAGGTGCAAAAAATAGATTACACTTTCATTCAATGATTTCATAAATGTTTGCTAGTAAGCTTCTGATATGCTAGATCCTGTGGCAGGTTTTAGAATTTACACTAGAGACACAACGTTAAATAAAGATGGAGTTAGAGTCTTTGGATGCCAACAGATAAATGACTATATTTCAATAGAAAATGCTGGGTGTTAGAAGAAAAAAAATGTTTGGAAGGAGAAATGTAGTGAAATATGCTCATTTCATATTTGATGACATAATTATACTAAACATTAATCATTACTGCTGGTCAATTTGATATTTATTTTCTCTATATTCCTCATCTTTTTATTTATTTTTAACCATTATGGTATGGAGTTTTAAAAGGCATCTCAAAGTCCTCTTGGAATTAGTTAGAAGACAAATATGAGCAATAATTAGATCACACTGAAAACAAAAAAAAATCAAATTAAGAAGTACATGCATAAATGATTCTTAAAGTCAACCTAAGTTGAAATCTATAAAGAACAACTTTTAAAAAATCAGTCTGTGACCTTTCTTTCCCGAAACAGACAGTAACAGACTCAGTAAAATACTTAAAAATACTTCATCTTATCAAAAATATTGGTAATTATAGAAATAGCATACATGATTCTATCCTGTAAGGTATTTATTCTACACTGTCATTCACTGTAAGATGAATGACACCATCCCAAATTAATCAAAATGGTACTTGCTACGAAAAGATAATCATCTTATTGCTTTTACTTTTCTATTTCCAAAAGGATTTGGAGAACCAGAAAACTAAAGAAAATACATGGTGGGAAGAGAGGATCAAAATTAAGATGAAAAGGGACCTGGTATGTGGCTCAGCATTAGAGTTACTTGTCTTACAGTCTGGCAGGTATCAGGCCTTGGGTCAAGCCTCAGCACCACAAATACCAGTGATAATAATAATAATTATAATATTATGAAGGTTGGGAGGGAAGGAAATATTATGAGTCTGAGGTTGGGAGGGAAGGAAAGAAAAATACATAAGGCAAGATCATACTATAATAAAGTAAGTAAGTAAAGGCCCTCCCGTTGTTCATCGATTTGCTCGAGGGGGCCCAGTAACATCTCCATTGGAGACTTTGTTGTTACTGTGTCTGGCATATCGAATACGTCACGGGGAGCTTGCCAGGCTCTGCCATGTGGGCGAGATACTCTCAGTAGCTTGCCGGTCTCTCCGAGAGGGGCGGAGGAATCGAACTCGGGTCAGCCATGTCGGCTGCGTGCAAGGCAAACGCCCTACCGCTGTGCTATGTCAACTTTCTAGATTAACAGGACATTTTGAATCAGAGAAGTGGTAAGAATTCAGAACTCACCTCTCTCTGTGTTAGGAACTCCCAAGTCTACCGTCGGAATGGAACTTTCTGCGTAATCACTATAGTACTCAATGAGTCTAGCCTGATGTTCCCAAGTCTGCTTCACGATGGGGACTGAAACAAACAGAGAGGAAATATAACTGGTACAGCTATGAAGTAAGCTTGAAATCTCAAAAGGGCAGCAAAATGACCTAAAGATGGAAAACACCATGACTTTTGATTATCCAAATGTTTCTAGACTCAGAGCTTGCTTTTCTACCCTGAGAAATGCAGGGGTGGGTTACAGATGGCAGCACATGAACTAACCCTCGATTTTAATATACATAATATACCACAGAGCCAGGCACTTCTTCCTGGTGAAGATACATTTACTTTCATATAATGGTTCTATTTCTAGTCCGATTACACTGCTGTGCTTAATTTTAACTGATTTTTCTCTTTCCCCAATCTCACTTAAAAGTCACAAGTGGGGTTTTTAGGTGCCTTTTAGGGAAGTGGGAAAGTTCGATGTTTTAACATTGCTAGATTCTTAATAGAATTCACTCTATAACTTTGCATACAATAAGCAGGAGACTTCTAAGGATGAGAACAGTCTTTGTGGTTCTGGCCAAGATGTAAACTTGTTTTGTGCACAAGGAGTGATCATGAAAGAGAGATTCAATAAAACTCCCCATTCCCTCCCTCCCCCAACACACACACACACACACACACACACACACACACACACACACACAACACTCAATGATTCCAACAGGCCCACCTGTATGAAAAGAGCATCATCCTGCAACTGAGAACATGATAACATATTGTGTTGCACTTTTGAAAAATGTACCAAAAATATCATTCAGAATCCAATTTGAGACTCTTAACAGATGAACTGTCTTAACTCAACGAACACAAACACAAAAACTTTCCTGGTTTTCTGTATTGTAGGCAGGAATGCTCAAAGGTCTCCGCAGCCTGACACAAAGAATTCCGCCCTGATCACGATTTAATTTCAACTTGCTTAATCAACTTGCAGAGTAATTATTTTCTTCTACACTTAAATTTAAGGTCACTGTCTGCATATTAAGAACAGTGGGTTTCTGCTATTAGAAAAGATCACCATTTGTAGATTTTATACTTTGTAAACGTAAGACTAAATCTGACGAATCACATCTTCAAGTTGGTATATTGATATTTTATTACATTATTTATCTTTTCCTTTTCCCCAACTCATATCAAAATAAATTATATGCAAGAACTGTCAATGAAGTAGCAAAATTAAGCATTTAGCAATGCAACTCAAGTAGAGTCAAACTCAGACAGGTCATAGGTTTAAAGTATAAAAAGCACCATTCCAAAGTACTTATCTACTTGCTTTTAAGAAAGAAAAAAATCTCAAGAATTCTGGACATTTATTGTAATTGTCTCCAAATTACATACCTTAGTTTATTAAATAACGTGTTGAGACATTAAAATATAATATTCTACAACCATAGAAAGATAAAGTTATAAGGACTGCTTTTAGGCAAAATAGACAAAAATGCATTAAGTAATAGACTAGGTTGCTAGGGGGTGAGTGAAGACAAAAGAACAGAAAAAAAATTCTTGCTCTGTTCTGCTTCCAAATTCCAGCACAACAGAAGTCTTAACCTTGGCACCACAGTGGCAAATTGCTTTGCATATAATAAGCAGGAGAACTTATCCCAGAAAGGGCTCCCTGCAGCATGAAGCTGCTAAATAAATGCTCAGTCTCTTGGGTAAACTGTATTCCACTGCATAAATCTGGGAAAAGCTGTGAGCAAGGTCAGGTATTTTCCTCAGTCCCCAGGACTCAGTTCTGCAAGCTGCAAACTGCACTTGTGTTTTGTGCAGTCTTTAGATTTCTGTTTGTTCTCAAAGCTTTATTAAACAACACAGATGTTTCTCTTCAATTTGCTACTTTAAAGGAAATTAAAATCAAGTATGAGTTAGCTCTTACCTATCCCTAACTCCATGCTTCAAATTTTAGTGTGAAGCCACTGAATCAGAACTTTCACTAAAGATAAAGTTACGGATGATTTGTTGGTGGCCAATGCCTCACACAGAGCCTGGCTTGTGGGTCAATGAATAATTGAATGAGAACTGAATTTTGCAGGAACCCCAACAAAAGGCCCGCAGCTACTTTCACAACTAGCTTTAGAGATGGTTTCATGTGTAATGGCAATTCATCCTTTGATACAAAACTACTACCATCATCACCAATCACTTTAAAATAGAATCATTTTACTGTAGAAAGATATTATGATTCTATAATACCAAAGGCATTCAAGACTTTCTATCATCTGTTCCCTTATCTGTTCCTGTGCATTTGTTGGCTCTCTCAGCTGCACAAAAACCTAAAGGCTAAGGATTCTACACAATATCTGGTGAAGGCTTTATTTTCAATTGAGGTTGATTCTAAATCGCTTAAAATTTTAAAAGCACTGTTCAATGTTTTAACACTGCTAGATTCTTAATAGAATTCACTCTATAATTTATTGGAATAGTTTATATTGGGCTGGAGCGATAGCACAGCAGTAAAGCATCTGCCTTGCATGTGGCCAACCTGGTCGACCCGGGTTCGATTCCTCTGCCTTCTCGGAGAGCCTGGCAAGCTACCAAGAGTATCTCGTCCACTTCACGCCCTACCGAGGTCACCAGTTGCCCCCCACGAGCGGCTCTCCAGCACAGCCACGGCCCCAGAAGCACAAGGACTTAATGCAGAACCCAGCAGCTTGGAGCAGAAAAGTGAACGGACTATGCATTGACCCAGGCCATCAAGTCTGCCGGAGGGGAAAGGGTGTTGCCCCATTCACCCTCTCCTCTCTGGAAAGAAAGATGGCGGCCACATGGGAGCCTTGTGGACAGCAGGTATGAGCCGGGGGAGTGGGGGCGACTAAAACCTCATGGGTCGGGGGGCGTTCCGGTCCGTCCTTCACGCCCTACCGAGGTCACAAGTCGCCCCCCGCGAGCGGCTCTCCAGCACGGCCATGGCCCCAGAAGCACAAGGACTTAATGCAGAACCCAGCAGCTTGGAGCAGAAAAGTGAACGGACTATGCGTTGATCCAGCCCATCAAGTCTGCCGGAGGGGAAAGGGTGTTGCCCCATTCGCCCTCTCCTCTCTGGAAAGAAAGATGGCGGCCACATGGGAGCCTTGTGGACAGCAGGTATGAGCCGGGAGTGTGGGGGCGACTAAAACCTCATGGGAAGGGGGGCGTTTCGCTCCGCCCTTCACGCCCTACCGAGGCCACCAGTTGCCCCCAACGAGCGGCTCTCCAGCACGGCCACGACTCCAGAACACAGAAACCAATTTCTTAACTATCTGACTTTCAGTAGAAATACTTCCAGGGTCAATAGGTAAAAGAGCAGAAATCCAAAACCAACATTTAATTCTTGAACCCAGCTGTAGAAAGCAAATCACTTCACAATGCTTTTTCAGCATGTCTGATTTGGGGGGGGGGGGGGGGGGTAAACTAAATAATAGTGGTGAGTCTTTTATTGAAACAATCTAATCAAAGCGGATAGAGTGTTAACTAGAATTCATCTGCCTCACAGGGACGGGGAGGGGTGGGGGGTGGGGTTTTATTGGGGTTCTTCATGGGAAAAAATAAGTATTGGTAAAGGGAAATGTGTTTGATATTTGCATGACTGAGACATAAACCTGAAAGCTTTGTAACCTTTCCCACAGTGATTCAATAAATAAAAAATAAATAAATAAATAAATAAATAAAAAAAAAAGAGTATCTCGTCCACATGGCAAAGCCTGGCAAGCTACCCATGATGTATTCGATATGCCAAACACAGTAACAACAAGTCACAATGGTGAAATTACTGGGCTCGCTCGAGTAAATCGATGAACAATGGGAGGACAGTGACAGTGACAGTGACAGTTTATATTGAGGGACTGTATTCCTAAAGATACTGAACTTTGAGAATATATTTTAATATAGCTACATGATCCATTATTTCATTTCTAACAAAGAGAATCATACTTTCTACCACATAATAAAACAGTGAATGCAATATTCAAGAAAATTGGCTGGAAGATTAGTAAAACTAGAGCAAAGTGAACACTGTATTGTTAAAAAACAAACAATAAACTCCACCATACCAAATGACCTGCCTCTTCCACATGGCTTTGCAGCCGCAAAGCAGATGCCTCCCTATGAGGCACTGTGGCACTGGTACTCACATTTCTTTCCCTGGTGAACGTGCCTGCAAAACTCTGATTACAAATGAAAACGGATCTGACACTTGAATGGATAGTGTACCAACACTACCAAACAATCAAAAATGAATGATCCTTCTAATGTTAAGGGATCTGCTCTTTTGAATTGACATATGGACCTTTTCTTTGGTCTCAGTATGCAAATCAAAAGTCATTACATCAGGTTGCTTTTCTCTTCTGCAGCAAGGATTGCAGAGATAGACACCAGCACTGCACTGTAAAGCTTGATTTTAAAAGGGCATTGGGAGGGCTGAAAGACATCCCTGCTGGCTGATTTGAAACCACCTTTCTGAGCAATCAGGAATATCTTCAGCTGTTCAGCTGTCACAGGAGACCTGAACTAATTAATACCCAACTCTTTTCCTCTTCAATAAATGAATCACTTCGGGGCTGGAGTGACAGTACAGCAAGTAGGACGTTTGCCTTGCATGAGGCAGACCTGCGTTCGATTTCCAGCATCCCACATGGTTCCCAAGTACCGCCAGGGGTGATTCCTGAGTGCATGAGCCAGGAGTAGCCCCCATGCATCGCCGGGTATGATCCCCCAAAAAAGCAAAATAAATAAATAAATTGTTAAAAAAATAATTAATTAATCACTTTCTTTATCACAGGGCATGGCCTTCCACTTGTTTTTAATCCCAGTAAACCTGCAAGCCTCTCTAAGCAAAGAGAAGAGGCAAAGAACCACCACAACACACATTTTTATAAATTTGTCCAGATTTGTCTGCTCTAGACAAGATCACTGCAGTAAGCCAACAAGAAAGGGTTCGTGTATTAATTGGAAAGGACTAAAGTGTTTCCTTTTAGGAGCTCAGGGAGCAGTCGAAAGGAACTAAAGGCTGAGCAACAGTCATTTAACTTCCTTAACTAGAGGAAGATGGCAAGCAAGGTGCATCTCAGAACCCATTTGAAGAACACAACCAGTGGTTGCCTGGAGATAGCAGACACATGCTCAGAAACTGCATGGCTGAACAAGGCAATGGGAATTCTTCACATTCACTGACAGCTCACAAAGAAAAACATACACCCCAAAAGGAAGTGGTAGACTTGAATATTAAAGCTCTAGAGCGCATTTTCTTGCTTCAATATAATTGCACATGCTAGGCCAATCCAGCACTTAACAACGTTTGATTTTTTAGTTTTTTTAAAACTTTAAATACTTTTTTTGCAGGGAGTCTTGCTATTTTACTGGTGTCATTGAGTATAACTAACTTAAGCCAAAAAATAAAATGTATTTCTCCTGTGTCCGAAGTGTTGATGTATTTCTTTTAAACCAGAATCAAGACACATAGAAAGATAAATATCCAGTTAGGCTCTTTATACAATTTTTAAAAATATAATATAGATAGATTTGGGGGGTGAGGATTGGGTATACACCCAGTGGTGCTAAAGGCTTACTCCTGGCCATGTCCTCAGGGATCACTCTTAGGGACACTTGGGAGATATATATACAGAGCCAGTGATCAAACCAGCGTCAGTCACATGCAGGAGAAGAACCCACACCCCTCTTCTCTCTCTGGTCCATGTGATCTAACTTCAAGAAATTTTGGAACTTGGTCTTATTATCAATTCAATGTCTACTTTCTGGTCTTGTGCAGAATGTCCCATCCCTCACCCTCATCCTGGAAGGGACAGGTGTTCTAAGGAGCCTGAGTGGGGCTTTACTGTGTCTTCTTCTACTCAGTACTACAGCAGCACCCCCATAAGTGAGAACCCGCCACCAGGTAAGTCCTCTGCAGCATCTCTATGAGACTGTGCAGACTCTCTGTGTTTCAAAGAGAAACACAATGTTGTTGCTATTTTTTCCTTCACTGCTATTTGGCCTTTTCCATTTCAAGGAATTGTACCACAAATGCCCAGAAAATAAAACATGAGAGGGAAAAAAAAGAGTTCATGTATTCTGCTGAACCATCAATGTGTTTGGACAGAGATGGGATATAAACTCCCATCCTGAATGTATATTTTAGATCATCTATGGATTTCAACACCTTATGATTCGCATTGCTATTAAGTATAAAAAGGCTTTTCACAGCCTTGAGCCAAGTCAAACTGACCTGAGCCAAGCAGAGTGACAGCATGAATCTCAAAAACTGTTTATCAAGTGTTAGGTCTCTAAGACTTCAAGGAAAGCTACAAGACAAAAATCCAAGAGAATTCAGAATGACTCCACTGGGAGAGCAAGAATGAGGAACCAGAAAGCACATATCCTGCCTCCCTACTCTACAATCCAAGAATTAGGGACAAGCCTGTCATATACTCTGTATCACAGCAAGCAAAGAGAGGTAATTATTATATATATCACAAGGATAAACTATCAACATAAGATTATATGAGAAAACACGCACCAAGAAGTGTAAAGACAAAAACAAAGGAACATTATTAGTGCTAATGGGGGTCCTATAATTTTAACTAATACATCTACTGGGTGGGCTGGAGCGATAGCACAGCGGTAGGGCGTTTGCCTTGCATGCAGCCAATATGGCCGACACGAGTTCGATTCCTCCGCCCCTCTCGGAGAGCCCGGCAAGCTACTGAGAGTATCTTGCCCGCATGGCAAAGCCTGGCAAGCTCCCCATGATGTATTCGATATGCCAAACACAGTAACAACAAAGTCTCCAATGGAGACGTTACTGGGCCCGCTTGAGCAAATTGATAAACAACAGGAGGACCGTGACCCTGACCATCTACTGGGTCTGCTGGTAGCCAGACCAGACATCTAAAAGGAGACTGGCCCCCTTCACATATATCCTCAAGCAAAAGGAATATCGAAATCCCTAAAATCCTGATGCTTTAAGATCATTTTTTAAGAATAATAATTTTAAAAAGGTCCACCTTTAATGATGTTTTGCTACAGACACTTAACTATAAAAACTTCCTAAAACTTTTGCGTTTCATACTTCAATACTCACATCCAAACTGCGAGGAGCAAATCAGTATATTTAGTGCTAGGAACACTGCTTGTTGTTAATATCTTATTATTGAGGTAATGTTCATTCACAAGATCGTACATTTCCAAGTCCATCACCAAGTACCAATACCCACCATTCAATCCACTCCTCCCTGTCCCCCACTTCAGTAAATCTGACGTTTGTTTTGAATGCTCCTAACAAGTTTTTAAGATTTTTTTATTTTGTTTTTGGGGTGCCCTCCCAATGGTGCTCAGCACTCAAGGCTCACTCGATGGGGTCTTGTAATTTTAACTAATACATCTACTTGTAATTTTAACTAATACAATACATCATATGGGTTGGTCACATGCAGGGCCAGCACCTTACTCGCTGTACTATCTTTCCAGCCCAGACTGTAATTTTTAAAGACCTTTGGCTCAAAACCTAAATATAAAAGCATTTTATGGCTATTTAGAAATTTTATTAAACCTTATACAAAATAAAGAGCAATAAATTAGATTATTCAAGATTAAGGATACAGTGAGACACACCCTTAATGACTAAAAGCACTTTCGAACCAGAAGCAACACAAGCAACAAAAGTTAGTGCTGGAGCGATAGCACAGCGGGTAGGGTGTTCACCTTACAAGCGGCCAACATGGCCGACCCGAGTTCAATTCCTCCGCCCCTCTAGGAGAGCCCGGCAAGCTACCGAGAGTATTCAGTATACCAGACACAGTAACAACAAAGTCTCCAATGGAGACGTTATTGGGCCCGCTCGAGCAAATCGACGATCAACGGGAGGGCCTTTACCTTTACCAGCAAAGTTTGTATGAGCAAAATAGGAACATGCATGTATGGAGGACTTTCAAATTCAAGATTAATACATCAAAATTAAACATTTTTCATTTCAGTGGAATATGATAAATACAATAGGATTAGTCCCTTATTTTTGTCACTTGAAAAATGTATTTCAGGAGAAATTATCATCTCAACCCTGCCAACTGCCACCCACTATTCTTTTTATTTATTTTTTTTATTAGTGAAACACCATGAAGTACAGTTGTAGACTTACAAGTTTTTGTGCTTGGGTTTCAGTTATACAATGATCAAGCACCCATCCCTCCACCAGTGCCGATTCTCTACCCCCACCAATCCCACCCCCGCACCCCCCATCCCACCCTGCCTCTGTGTCAGGGAACTCCCTTTTGTTCTCTCTCTCCTTTTGGGTGCTGTGCCACCCACTATTCTTAATGTTAATATTATTTAAAAGATTTTTACTCTAAGTAGAGCTTCAAGATCTTTTTACAAGTAAAAAGGATTCTTTCTACTTTCTACAAGACTCTACAAGTAAAATAAATCTTCTTACTCATAAAACTAAAAAGAAAAGGCAACACAACTCATTTTCCTTGATACATTTTAATAAAATATTTATAAAAGAAAAAAAAACCTTGGGGGTATGGTGACGCCAGCAGGTCAATCTGTACCTGTGAGGCGAGTGCATCAGCAGCCTGATAGTGCCTTCAGACTTCAAGATACCCAAAAATTGCTGCTGTGCCTCTGGCCAGACCCCAACAACTTCGGGCCAAGTTTACCAAGAAAGTAAACGGCCAAAAGTTAGGTATGTGGGAGACACACCCACAAACCACCTCTGGCTCAGCTATATAATTGGAGGCAAGGCCTCTCTGGTTCCTAATCAAACTGCTTGAAGGCCATGGTCCCAGAGACACAGAAACAAATCTTAGAACCCAGCAGCTTCTGGCAGAGATGCATCTGGTACCCATAGTGATTATTGGCACAGGGCCATCCCAGGTGGGAATAAGTTTCATCCCTTGGCCTGTTCCCCCTGGCGGCTTGGTGGCCACCATCCTCCAGAGGCCACTGGGCAGTCAGGTTTGGGCCTGCAGTGACAAGAGACACGGGACCTCATGGGATGGGGGGTGAGGCTGGCCCTTTCCTCCCCGCCCCAACAAGACCCCAAGTCGCCACCCACGAACGGCCCCTCTGGCTCCTGATCAAGTTGCTTAATGGCCATGATCCCAGAGACTCAGGAACAAATCTCAGAACCCAGCAGGTTTGGGCAGAAATCCCTCCGTTTTAATTGTTAAAATTTTGGAATTCCAAAATTGCACAGCCACTACTGTGGCCATGTGATATCATATGTTATTCATAACCAGCACTTAGAAAACAAATTGTCTATGGTTGCCTTTTCGGGTACCCAACAGGTAGGAGAAGAGTGTGGGATGGGGGGTATACTGGGGTTTTTGGTAGTGGAAAATGGGCACTGGAGAAGGGATGGGTGTTTTATCATTGTATGACTGAGACTTAACCCAAAAGCTTTGTAACTGCTCTCACGGTGATTCAATAAATAAATTTATTAAAAAGAAAAAAAAAAGCAGTAAGGTGGAGTTCATGCCTAATTCTATCAGCCTAATATGGCTAAATAAATAGGTGGTCTGGTTCTAGTGGCTAGCAATACTCCTACATTAAATAAATAAATAAATAAATTGAAAGTAAAAAAGAAAGAAAAAAAAACCCTTACAGATTTTTGTTTTTAAAAAAATAAGCAAGAGAATGTTATGAATTGGTTAAATGCATGATAAAACAATTTTTTAAATTTAATTATTTCATGTTTTTGTCTTTGGGGGTCACATCCAGCAATGCTCAGGGGTTACTCCTGGCTCTAAACTAAGGAATCACTCCTGGTGGTGCTTGTGGGACCACATGGGATGCGGGGAATCGAACCTGGAGTCATGTACAAGGCAAATACCTTACTCATGATACTATTGCTCTTGTCCTGATACAACAAAATTTTATATTAATTATTATACTGATTCTTACTGTTTCAGGATTCCTGGTATAAATTTAGATTGGTTTAAAAAGACTTAGAACTTAACAAAACTACTTAGGTAACCAGGATAGCTTATAGTGAAGATGCTTCTAGGACTATGCTCAGTGGGGTTGAGGGCCTTCTCCTGACTCTGTGCTCAGAGATTAGTCTTGCTGGGACTCGGAGGAACACATGTAGTGCCAGGAAGCAAACCTGGGTTCACCTTGTGCAAGGCAAGAACCCTGACTATTGTACTATCACTCTGTCCCCAGTTAAAATGCTTTTAAATATTGCTAATTATAAACTGGTTTTCATTCATGCCAATGCCTTGGACAATATCACAATCACAAGTCTTATTGCTCTTTATTTAGAAAATGTGTGCCTTTAAAATATAATTTAGAAATATCACATTATCACATGAATTATCTAAATAAATCTCCCCCTAGCACCAATCCTGTGAAAATGACAGCTGGCTTAGAAATAATAATATCACACCCTTGGTGAAATCAACAGTCTTTCCATGGGAAAAAATTTTTAAGGTGCTAAAATTAGAAAATCAAAAGACTATCTAATCTTCAATTTCAGAAAGTGCTATTTGGAACAGGGAGAAAAGAGAAATTATGTCTATTTATATTCAATAGAATGTGCCCCTTTTTAAAACTGTTATAACCATTATTTAGTAAAATTCTGTAAGGATGCCAAAAACTTAATCAAAACCTCTATCTGCATGCCCATATTTCCTTAACAAGAAACCATAGCTTTTTTAAGTTACCTTTTTCCTTTCTTTTAATGTAAACTCAGGAGAGTTCATTTCTTTATTCTAGAATGCCAATTCATATGTCTGAAATAAATGCAAAAAGAAGAAACAGTCTTCGATAAGGCATTCTTTTTGGGCATTCTGTCATCTGGAAATCCCCTCTACTGTTCTTCATCCAATTCAGAGTTTATGCATAAACATAATAGGATATTGTTTTGCAAAATGGATTTTTATTCATATAATCTCATCAAGAACACAGGTAATGTTTCTGCTTCCAATTTAAAATACTTTTCTATCCACTATTTAGAAGGGCTGTGACTACTCATGTTTCAACAGGAAACCATCCTTTCTAATTAATCTCCATGACTGAAGTTGATTTAATCAATTCCCCTTGGTGACTGGAATGATTAACTAGCTGATTTCACTTCAACAACAGATGGGCCATTATCCCTCTCCTGAGTGTGTTATAACTGTTTTGTACTTTTTCAGAGAGGTGGTTTGGATTTTGAAAGACAAATAAAAACAGGTAACCCAAAACATACTTCGATCAGCATGAAATTTCTTGCACGTTTTAACGGCAACAAAAATATCCTCCTTCTTCACTGGAGTTCCCTAAAAGACAGAAGGAAAAAAATGTGTAGATGAGTCAACTCTATCTTATCTTGACATCCACACTAGTGCTCACATGTTCTAAAGTTCAAATCCACAAATGTCAAGGCTATCGCACCTACTTCCAGTATTAAACTTTGGGGGAAAAGGAAACTGTAGTACAGCAAATACGGTCTTTGACATGGGCTAGCCATAGGCCTGGATCCTAGCTCTGCCATTTGCTCACTCACTCAGGGTCATCTGAACAAGTCTGTCAGCTCTCTGAACTTCAGTAAGCTCTTTTACAAAATGGAAAGCGTAGTCTCCAGTAAAGCTGACTTTACTGTCACTATTTATTCAACACATCATAGTGGTCCAATAACGCGATTTACCATCCCTTAGCTTTTTTTCAGCCAGTGAAGAATTTGAGAAAAGGAGAGAGGAAGGAGATGGTTCAGTGCAAAATAAATGGCTCATTAATGAACCTGGACTAACTTTGATGTTTTAAAGATTTCAATGGCCCCTTTACTGTCCAAACAAGACTAGGTTACCTCATTGTGCCCTGATCTCCTTGAAGGTAGTATTACTTTAAATACCTGGGGATATCCTGGAGCCGTAAACTCAAGAGAAAAGGGAAAAACAGATCTATGGACAACCTACACTCAAATCTATGAACTTCTTGGAGAGAAAGGATTCTGACCCTATACCACCTGTCTTAGGCCTGCACTAATATTCCATCAGGATTCCCACATCATCTGGGGCTGGTTTCTAGCAACACCTAACCCCAGCTTTGCCAGGGCACTTCAGGTTCTCCTAAGTTAATTCCTCCAGATTCCTTCAGAGAGTAGGAAAGAAGAAGCAAGTAGAATGTCTAGAAAGATAGCTTTCCCCTTCAGAAACTGCAAACACTACAGCTTCTTTCTCATTGCAACCGTGCAAGTGTATGTGAGCACATACATGCATCTGGGGAACATAAAGTAACAAAATCAGAGACTAACACCCAGGAGTGGCCGAGATTAGTACCAGGAATTTTGCTCCATGACTTGGAGGCCAGCCACATGTGCCAGGGGAAAAGGAAGCTCAGATAGAGAAGGGAGCACCAAATAAAGGTGTTGGGAGGATCCTCCCAGGATGGGAGAAGCATGCTGAAAGTAGACTATAGACCAAACATGACTGCCACTCAATGCCTCTCTTGCAAGCCACAGGACCCAAAAGGAGAGAGAGAGAACAAAAGGGAGTGCCCTGCCACAGAAGCAGGGTAGGATGGGGGGACGGGGGATGGGAGGGATGCTGGGACCCGTGGTGGTGGAGGATGGGCACTGGTGGAGGGATGGGTACTTGATCATTGTATAACTGAAACCCAAGCACGTAAGTTTGTAAGTCTATAACTGTACCTCATGGTGTTTCACTAATAAAAAAAATGCAATATGAAGTCTTCTGTGCGAATAGCATGAGAAAAACGGATATCTGAGGGTTGTGACTATACTTTCCCCTTATGAGGAGCACTGATACCCTCTTGGTGAGTTTCAGGACTCTTCAGGCTCATCCTGGGGATGGAATCAGGGTCTGACATATCAAGAGCATGCATTCCCCCAAATTCTGGACAGTCTCACATGAGATCAAAGCAAGGTCAGGAAATGAAAGGTAACAGGCATGCATTTGGATAAAGGCTCAAGTGTAATGTAAAGTGCCTAAAATTTCCATGTTTTAGAAATGAAACAGAAGTTGCAGTAGACACAAGCTAAATGATCATGAAAAGCAATAGCTCCCGGCATGCAGTCTCTAAAGAGCTGTGGTAGACACTTTGGGCACACTATGGACTTGGTTCCTGTCCAGCCACAAGAAAGTACCACATACATTTTGGTTTCCTGGTGCATTTAAATTATGTCTATGCACTACAATAGTCCACCATGCAACAGCATTGTGTCTTAAAAATAATGCACAGACCTTAATTAAACATATGCAAAGTCAGCACATGCACTGAAAATATAGTACCCCACAAACTGTTCAATCCAAGCTGCCCCAAACTTTCAAGATGTAAAAAGAGATCTCCTTGCAAAGTAGGAGAAAGTAAAGCACAATAAAAACAAGGTGTGTCTCATATGAACCTCAAGTCCCACTAGGAGTGATCCCTGAGCACAGTGGGTGTGGCCTCCCCCTCCCCAAAATGAGGTGTGCCTGTACCCCAAGAAAGCTCTGAAGTGACAGGTGCCAGTGATCATCCCTGTTTTCCTCCTACCGTGCTACTTACCTTACCAAGGGTTGTTATTCGTTGAAACAGTACAAAAACATTTGTTAGTGCATAAGTGCCAATTCAATGTTATATATACGTGAATATTTTCCTGGGACTTACAAGTTTCCCTTCTAGTACTTACACAACGCGGTAGAAAAGACTGAAAAGTGGTAGCACAGAGAGTGTCCACAGCATCTGTACAAAATTCAGGCACTGGCGTCAGGGGCTGCCCATCACCCTTGTCCCAGATGTAGAGGGCAATCTGTCAGAGGTAAGAAGACTGTCAATGAAGGAAGGCATGAAACCAGCATAAGTAGCCAAGGAGAAATAATCTCATAGGCAAGCAGACTCCACCTTCTACAGAGAGCTAAACCCTATCAGTGACAATAAAACGTATCAATTTTAAGGGGTTTTTTTTCATTCAATGAAAGAGCGATCTTTATATAAAGCAACATAATCTTTTAGTAATAAAAAACTGTTAACTGAAAAAAATCAATATTCTAACTTCTGAAAAATGCCACATTTGTCATAAGCTATTCAGGGATTTGAAACATCATGGAGAAAAGGGAAAGGAAATATTATCATGATTCTGATTCCCTGCAGTATGGCAATTACATACTCTGAATAATTGACTGGATGAAAACACCTACAGATATGAAACTAAAATATCCTTAAAATCATTTTCAGGGGCCAGATACATCATACAGCAAGTAGGGCATTTGCCTTGCATGCAGCTGATCTGAGTTCAATCCCAGCATCTCATATGGTGCCCCAAGGACCTCCAAGAGTGATTCCTGAGCATCACCGGGTATGATCCAAAATTCAAAAAATCATTTTCAGTGCACTGCTAAACTGGAACAACATGTAATAAGAAAAAAACAAAATGAGACCAAGGGGAAAAAGGGAATCCCAGGGGCATCTCTGACAGTTCCTACCAGTAAACTCTGGTGACACCATTTCTGACTGGAGGTAATAGTAAATAAAAAATCAAAAGTGACTCTGAAGACTTGAAGAGATATGGAAGGGAGAAGTTAGCTAGAAATGTCCTCTGAGAGTTTGGAACCAAAAGCAAGGTACCCATAGATTTTACTAATGAAAGGTTACCCCAAACCTTTAATACATCAAAAACAAAAACAACTAAAAACACAAAACCTTGCTTTTTCGAACCCCCCTCCTCTGTCTGTTCCCCATCAGGGACCTGAGTGATCCCTGCAGCCAGTCCAACCCTGACTCTTAGCTAGGCCAGCCAGCACAGCCAGTTTAAACTCCTACAATCTAGGTGTGCTGACTTGACCGACCTCCCCTACCTGGGCCAACACTGCTTCTTCCTGTCCAGGGACCAGGTGAACCATCAGGAGTTATCCTGTGCTGGCTCCATCCTGAAAGGTAGAACTAACACCTGCTACCATGTAGATGCAACTATTGTACTTCAATAAAATAGTTACTACTATACTTCAATACAACTACTTTACTTCAATATAACCTGTTACCATGTAGACACAACTATTTGCAGTCTTAGGGAAAATAGGAAACCCCAGCATCTTAGCAGTGCCAGGATACTCCCACAAAAAAAAATTGTCAGTTAAAAGGGAGGAGCTAGACCTACACCTGTCAGTGCCACTGTATGTGTGTGCATAAACAGTAGCTTGTTAGTATAAAAGGGCATATTAGGTCAATACTTAGATCATCAAGGCTATACAAGTTCCACTGTCAGCACCCCAAAAACCTTGAGAACAATAGGAAAACCAAGGAAACCAGCTATGTTAGCAAATAGGGTCAGAAGCCCAAGTAAGTCCTCTATTCCTTTAAATTCCAAGCCTTGATGACTGACAAGAGACTGTGGAGGTAGCTCAAAGAGCTGGAGTGCTTGCTTTGCATGTGGGACCCTGAGTTCTATCCCTAGCAACATAGCACTCCACTTCATGTGGGGGAGGGGGGAGTAAGAGAAGGGAAAGGAGGGAGGAAGAAAAGAAGGGAGAGAGGGAGGGAGGGAGGGAGGGAGGGAGGAAGGAAGGAAGGAAGGAAGGAAGGAAGGAAGGAAGGAAGGAAGGAAGGAAGGAAGAAAGGATGGATTTCAAATGAGGATTATCCAGAGCACCCAACCAAGGTTGAAACAGGACCAGGATGTGTGGCCTCTCAGTGTGTGGTAACAACATTCAACTGAAAATAAAAACAACTGTCATCATCATCATCAACAACAACAACATGTGTGTGTATATATATATAAAATACAGTTATCCTGCTGTTGCAAATTATTGTTCTGTTTTCAGATGACTCTATTTTTAAATAATTTTTATGACATTGATGTGGAAAGTTGATTATTCCCTTTCTTTAATCTCAACTTTACGGCTGGCAGAGCAGTCCCTTCAGAAAAATGCCAGACTACGCCCAAGTTCAGTTCTTCATTAGAATGATCTAATAAACTCTTGTCTAACTTTCACTGAAACCTTGTACACACTAGAACTGTTGGCTTCATAAACAATGTGACTATTTTTCAAGATCAAACTTGAAGTAACTATTTATTCATTTTAGTTATCTACAGGAGCCATATCTAGCAGTGCTTGGGCCCACAAGGGACATCGCAGTATGCATCAGGACTGGGCAGTGGTGAGGACCAATCCAGGATCAGCACATATAAATCATGTGCTCTGTTCTCCAGTCACATCCCCGGAAATATTATTAAAGAAACAGAGAACATATATCTTCCTAAAACAAAATTCTAAAATACATACTTCAGAAAGAAAAATGACCCCAAGTGGAAGGTCTTAGAAGAAAGAAAACAAGAATGAATAAAGATACTGGCAAATACACGGTTAAGCTGGTAAGTAACATGGGCAATAGCAATGTCAGGTGTATAAAGTAATGATGATGTATAAGTTACAGGGTTCAAAAAATACTGGACACTAAATTATCTTTTTGTTTTGTTTTAATTTTTATTAGTGAAACACCAGTTGTAGACTTACACATTTTTGTGCTTGGGTTTCATTTATACAATGATCGAGTACCCATCCCTCCACCAGTGCCCATTCTCCACCACCAATGATCCCAGTAGCCCTCCCACCCCCCATCCCCCCTATCCCACCCTGCCTCTGTGGCAGAGCATTCCCTTTTGTCCTCTCTCTCCTTTTGGGTGCTGTGGTTTGCAAAAGAGGCATTAAGTGGCAATCATGCTTGGTCTATAGTCTACTTTCAGCATGCATCTCCCATCCTGGGAGGATCCTCCCAACACCCTTTACTTGGTGCTCCCTTCTCTATCTGAGCTGACTTTTCCCCCGATCATGTGTTGCTGGCCTCCAAGCCATGGAGTAATCCTCCTGGTACTTATCTCGGCTATTCTTGGATATTAATCTCCTATTTTGTTACTTTATATTCCCCAGATGAATGCAATCTTTCTATGTCTGTCCCTCTTTTACCTGACTCATTTCACTTAGCATGATACTTTCCATGTAGTACCACTTGTATGTAAATTTCATGACTTCATCTTTTCTAACAGCTACATAGTACTCCATTGTGTACATGTACCAGAGTTTCTTTAACCAGTCATCAGTTCTCAGGCACTCAGGTTTTTTCCAGATTTTTTCTACTGTGAACAGTACAGCAATTAACATAGAAGTGCAGATGTCATTTCAACTTGGACACTAAATTATTTTGGTTCTGCTTCGGGGTAGGGATTGGGGTTCAGGATGGAAGGTACAGAAATATCCAAACTATGGTGGTGAGAAGGTACAATGGTGGTAGAACTGGTGTTTGAATATTAAATGTAATCAAATATGTTGAGCTAATTTATAAAAATTAAATTAAATTAAAATAAAATTTTTTAAAATACTGGACAATAAAGATCTATACATTGGAACCAATAAAGTTTCCAATATATTATCAGAATTAAATTATTCTAAGTTCTGGAATTTTCAGGATACTAATTAGAAATTATATTAATAATTTACATTAAAGGGGCAGAAATATAGCACAGAATATAAGGTGTTTCCCTTGCACACAGCCCACTCTGGTTTGATCCCTGGTACCACATATGGTCTCCTTAGCACAGAGCCAGAAATAAATGCTGAACACCACAAAATAAAAACGAACAAAAAAGAATGCATATTAAAATATCTTAAATAATAATAAACTTTAAAAAGGCAGAAAAGAGGAAAACAGTGAATAAAATAGAAAAATACGTATCTAAGGAAAAGAATTTATGAAAATTTAAAAAAATTGGATGAAAGAAATAATTGTAAGTTTAGAAATCAAACATATAAGTAATCATAATCAACATAAACATAAGCTTGCCATCTGGTTTATGATAATGCTTCTCAAAATAGGAGGAAAAACAAAAATGTGTTCTCCTGAAAAGAGACACAGCTGAAAGATGAGGACACAAAAGAATTGAAAGAAAGATCTGGAAAAGAAGGATGAGGCAAATACCAAAATAAAGGCTGCACAGAAAATGTTCAAATCAATAAAACAAATGGAAAAGCATAGAGCATTCTTAGAGATAAACATAAATTCCCTAAGAAGATTTATGGAATCTCAACATGCATGCATTTAATTAACAGGGCCTTCGAGTATAAAAAGCAAGTGCTGGCATTTCCACAGGAAGGCACTGTCAGATCCACCACTACTAAGTGAGATTTGCACATCCCTTCTTCGTGACCAACACCAAGCAGACCAAGAAAAAAAAAAAAACTAGAGAAGAAAGGGAGGAAGGAAGGGAATGAAATACCTCAAAAGCATACAATTAGGGGCTGAAGAGCTAGCTTAACAGAGGTTAAGGCGTATGCCTTGCACACAGCCAACCTACTTCATTCCCTGGTATCACACCATCCCCTGAGTATTGCAGGGTGCAGGCATGGAGGCCCCAGTGACACTTTCTTGGCCCCGGCACTGAACTCCCAACCCAGTTGGCCAGGAATCATCAGGAGGGACTGCTAGGTCTCCTGAGTTCCACTGGAGAGACCCCCCTGAAATCATAAAACTAATCCGAGTATCCTATTTGGATGAATCTATTTCCTCTTCAATCTAAGAAATACAAAGTTGTTATATCCCCAAATTAGAGAACATACAACCTTATCTTTACTTATGTAAGGTGAGCACAAACCAGACAATAAAGTTAGCCTAAACACTCTCAAGTGAACAGCATACAGACAATAATGCTATTAAAATAAGTAAAAGAATATAATAACACAAACACACTGGGTTACCAGGGCCGGAGGAGGGGAGTTTTTCTTTTTAAGTGGGTCAGTGCAAACAGTTTGAGTTTCTGTCTGAAAAAAAAAAAACTCTTGCAGATGAGCATCATGATTGCATGCTAATAAGACTCAGACCTGTGACAGCAAAACACGAGGAGCAAGACAGAGCCAGACCAGGAGAATGAATAAATAAATGATGGAACAGTCGATGAGAGACAGCATAGAAAGTGAAAATAAGGCTATTATTGCTGCATGCATCAACATGGGTGCATTTCAGATCCAAAGAGTGCGGTTCTGTTGAATCAAGTCCAGAGAATATAAAACTCTTGAGCATACTCCTCGGAGATCTATTTATTATGCAGTGAAATCTGAATTAGAGAGAATTTAAGAAAATTTTGCTCCTTGGTAGAGGCATCAAAGTAGCCTCAAGGAAGGGTGGGGGTGGAAGGAACACACTTCTCTCTTAAGTCAGATATTTTGTTATTGATGTATATATGTTCACATATATTAAAAACATTCTTTTGTATATATCATATCTATATATACACATATATGTACACATTTGTATGTATCTGATTCCCAAGCTGAGTTATTATTTCCAGAGCTGACTGTTCATTTAAAATACACGGTAGGAGCTGGAGACGTAGCACACTTTAGACACCTGCATGCAACAGATCCTGGTTTGATCCCCAGAACCAGAAGCAACACCAAGCACTGAGAGGTTTAGCCCTGCCACATCCCCAAATCCGACAGAGTCAAAAAGTTAGTATGGAATCAAGGGGCTGGTCTCTTACGTGACCAACCCGGGTCCACTATCCAGCACTATACATGGTCCCCTGAGTACTGCCAAGAGTGACCCCTGAGCACAGAGCTAGGAGAAACCCTCAAGCACCACTAGATGTGGCCCCCAAAATGTAAATAAATAAATAAATTTAACAAAATATCTGGAAAGATGCTCTGGTTTTTAACTCGTCATTCTTTCCTTTTAGTGGAAGAAGAGAATGATTTTATGTAAGAGTAGAATACCACCCAAAGAAGCTATTTCAACACTTTAAAATATGTCCCGTTGGCTCCTGGCAGGTTGCCAGCACCTCTGTACTGATGAGCATCATCAGTACATCATCAGTACTGAGTGACATGCCTATGATGGCCTAAGATACCGATTCCTTCTGAGAGCAGGTCTACATTAGGATTCAGACATGCCCATGAATGTAATGCCCTGATGACTCAGGGATGGGAAACCTGACACATTCCACTCAGGACTTAAAGCTGTCCACTTAGTTTCAGGAACACAGGGGGTTCAGGATGGCATGACACCAATGACTCAATTCTTCACCAGAGGACCAAGCACCAATGGCTCAATTCTTCACCAGAGGGCTATACACAGAAGGTATATAAAAACCCAAATCACCAAGTTAGACAGGAAATACAGCAACATTTCTGCATGTATTTAGAAATTTACCTCTGAACCCTTGCAGAGCTTGGCAAGCTCTTCATGGCATATTCAATATGCCACAAACAGTAACAATACTGTCTCATTCTCCTGACCCTGAAAGAGCCCCCAATATGGCACTGTTGGGAACGATGAATAAGGAGAGGCTGCTAAAATCTCAGGGCTGTGACGAATAGAGAATACTGGCGCCCACTTGACCAAGTTGATGAACAACAGGAAGAGTGATACAGTAATACCTCCGAATCTATCCACCTCCACTTAAAACAAAGAATAGCAGCTGGAGAGATAGCACAGGGCATAAGGTCTTGTACATGGTCAACCCTAGTTCAAATCCCCAGGCCCACAGAAGGTCATTCCAAGCACTTCTAGGAGTAATCCCTGAGCAGAGAGTCAAGAACAGGCCCCTGAGCACCACCGGGCATGCCACCCTCCCTCAAATAAAAATAAGAGAGATTTATAAGTTTCAGTATGCCATCTTGTCTTTTTATGACATCTTATTGTCTCATTCCTACTTTGGACAAACTTGCAGGCTATCGAATGTAGCCTGCCCACAGGGCAGAGTCTGGCAAACTCCCTGTGGCGTACCAAATATGCCAAATACCAGTAACAATGATGGGTCTCATTCTCCTAAAAAGCCTTGAATATAATCTCAGGGTTAGGATAAAAGAGATGTTACTGGGGCCTGTTCGAGGCAATCGACGAATAACAGGATGATGAGATGAAAATGAAATGAAAATGCCATCTTGTCTATTGCTCCTTCCCCACCAACTTGAATAAAATGAAGACCCTCATCCATTCAGGTAACCGTGGAGATACATTGGTCAGGAGAAGACAGATGTGCATGGGCTAGGAGGAGACAAAAACATCTTTTATATAAAAAGACACAAATTCTGAATTACTAGGAGTTCTAAACAAACAATGACATACCTCATGTTTTAAATCTATTGTAAAGTCGGATTTCAAGGATTCACTCTTTAACCTCTTGGTAAGCCTAGAAAATAGAGACAATTTTATTGTTTAAAAAAATACAGACACACAAAAAATTGTAAATCTACAACTTTAAAAAAAATAAAATAAAATAAAGGGGAAAAAAAAAAATACAGACAAAAACAGCCCTTAATTGAACATCTCTGAGAGAAGAATCCAATTTTAAGATAAAATTTAGAGTTTAATTTCTTTGAGACAAAGAATTACAGAAATACAACTATTTACTGGTCAGCAAATGAATGCTTCCTTGTTACAAATGTTAGCATTCATTATTTTAACATCAGGCCTATGATACAAATACAGTATGGTAAAGTTAAGGTAAAGGCCCTCCCGTTGATCATCGATTTGCTCGAGCGGACCCCCTAATGTCTCCATTGGAGACTTTGTTGTTACTGTGTCTGACATATCGAATACTCTCGGTAGCTTGCCAGGCTCTCCGAGAGGGGCGGAGGAATCGAACTCAGGTCGGCCATGTTGGCCGCTTGTAAGGCGAACGCCCTACCCGCTGTGCTATTGCTCCAGCCACAAATACAGTATAGTATACTATAATACAATACCATATAATGTAGTACAACACCTTCAATAAAAGGAAAACATGAAGTTTATTTGATATACCTTTCATAGTAAGAAAAATCAAGCTCCCGGAAGAGAACAAGGCAGAGTCTCCTGCCCCCGCACCTCGCTGTCCTCAACGGGGCCCCTTGGAGGAGTGCGGGTTGAGTTTCCCTCTCCACCCCGAGCAGAGCTCCGACAGCTGAAGACCTCTGGGACCCAGCCAAAGATATGCTGAGACCACTCTCCACACACTTGGACAAGGAACCGGCAGAGGAATCCAGGTGTGCGGGACTTGGGGCTGAGATCTCCAAGCCTGCTCGGTTCGAGACTGGGCCTCCTCCACCCATCTCTCCCACCTTCCAGTAGCCAGACAGTTACACCCACCAACTGCTGTGTAACCCCATCAATGTCCAGGATCCAGAAACTCTAAAACCAAGCTCCCGGAAGCATGCGACCGCATTTGCGGCCACACGACCCCTTTTTCTTTAGTTCTCAATCTCAGAGAACCCGGTAGGCTACTGAGAGTATCATACCTGCCTATATGCCTGACTAGAAACACCTGTGAAGATGATTAGAGACTGCCCCAAAAGCTTCCATCCCTCTCAGAGAGCCCGACAAGCTACCGAGATTATCCCACCTGCCTGCACGGCAGAGTCTGAGAAGCTAACCGTGGCATACTCGATATGTCAAAAACAGTAACAATGAATGGTCCTCATTCCCTTGATCCTGAAGGAGCCCCCAATATGTCATCAGGCTACACTAGCACATGACAGGGACGAATGGAGACATTACTGGGCCCGCTCAAGCGAACTGGTGAACAACAGGGTGATAGTGATAGTGATAGTGATAGAATATCAAATAGCAGATAATGAAAAGGGAAAAACTTGTGTGAGAGGAAAAAAAAAACAGAAGTTTCTACTTCTTCCAGGCTCCTACTTTTAATAACTCAATAAAGTAATTGATAGTTTTAGGGGGAAAGGATGTGGTATCAAGGAAGACTATCAGCCGATTTTAAGTCATTTTCTTCAAAGGCTCCTTTCAATATGAAAGAAAAACCTGACCCTTGACCTCAGAATCAAGCCAAGGTAAAGGAGAAGAGAGCCCAGCAGAAGGAGGTAGAAGTATATACTTACCAAGACCACCCAAATACCACTCCTCTCAAATGCCACTGAGTTCTCTGTTACAGGTCTGAGACCAGACCACCACTTTCAATTACAAATCTTCCATGTTTTAACTACTAGGAAATTCTTTTTAAAAGGAAATGTCATAGTAAGTTTAAAAGCCCTTTACTGAGTTTTCAGCCCAGTCGAACCACAAAGATTTCCCTTAAATTTACTTTTAATGAGAAGAAGGATCCAGAGAACACAGGCCATAATTTGTGTCTAGTTATAAAGCACTACCTCCTTCTGCTTGGAATCAAGGACTCTAAGGTCCTCGGCCATGCTGGCTGTCCACTGCCCATTTTGACCAGGCACAGTGGCTAGTGGTAGTGATACAGATGTCCTGAGAGAATCATGTACACAAAAGATCGCCAAGTTTATGGGATTGTCCTAATCCAGGACTAAAGAAGGTTCTTATTTATTCTGGTGGGGAAGGATGGGAAAGTTTCACACAGAAGTGACTCTTGAATTTGATCTTGAAAAGTCTGTCAAACCAAGGCGTGAGAGGGCTGTGGTAGGCAGCTCTATGGGGAAGGAAAGGAGCAGGTGTGGCTAGTATGTAGGTGGAGTAGCTGGGGTGGATGAAGGAACTTCTGGACTCTTCCCTCCAACCTGGTTGAAATGAAGGATAACCAAGAAGCCCCATGCAATCTTTGCCATAATCCGCTTGATACATAACTACAGATTTGTGAATATGAAAGATATAAAAAGAGACTATGTCTTCAGACACAATTTTGATAAACATGGAGAGAGAAAAACTATGCCTTGCCCAATGGGATTTTGTCCGGTCTGAATTCTGCTTGGTTGGAAATCATTCTTATGAATAAACTCTGTCAAGGTAACTTTGGAGTTTGGACTCATGCCAAATGCCTTCAAAATTTGATCAAACAACATTCAGATTCTAAAGGCAGAACTAAGTTAATCCTGGGCTTGTTGCCACAGGCAAAGGACATCAAATTGTGCTCAGAATCCCCTACAGTATATGACATCTGATTGGGCACACACCACAAGCCCCCTCTTTTAAGACTGTGTTTTAAGACAATCAATTTCTCTAAACAGTTCTAAACATGTTTTGAATACTTTTAATTTTAAATGTCTTTCTCAAAAATTTTCTTCAGAGGGTAAGGGTAGGAGATGTGAAGACTGCTAACAGAATATCTTTGAGATAAACACTGATTGATTAGAGGACAAAATGATATATGCAGGGAAGTTTTTAAGTGACTTTGGGTTGATTTGATTGCTGAGATTGGGGCTTACTCCTGGCTCTGTGCTCGGGGTTTACTCCTGGCGGTGCTCGGGGACCTTTTGTGGTGCCAGGGATTGAACCTAGACTGACAGTATGCAAGGCAAGTGCCCTGCCTCATGTACCATCTCCCCAGCCCCTACATTACTATTCTGAGAAAACTACTCAGTCTACAATAAAACTAAAGGTTACTTCAATCTCACCAACTTCTTACCAATAATCAAGGCCTCGGTGACACCTCACATCTAAGTCAGTCATCCTGCAAATTCAAATCTTAACCGAGACAAAGGTGTCCAGCTAACTCAACAGGAAACTGATTTCTTGAAGAAAAAATGAGACTCCTTTATTAGGAAACCATTTTAAAATATATCTGAGCACAAAAACCATTCCTTAGCCAGATGGGTTATATCAGTGTTTATCTGATTAATTTGTCTGTCTCACAAGAAAAAGGAAATAGCATCTAAGAGGAATAAGGCATTATGGGAACGCCTCTGTTTCTCCTTAATTCTGCTTTTTACTGTCTATATAATGGAGGGAGATCGAAGATATGATTAATGACAAGCATGCTTTGATAGTCACTGCCATGGCTGCAGAAGCAGATGCACTGGACACAGGGTAATTAAGTCGGCATCTACTGCGTCAGAGCTAAGAATGGAGTGACAGGAATTTTCCAAACTTATGTAAAAGATCAGTTTCTTGCCCCGAAATCCCTCAGCCCAAGTTTTCCCTACCCTGGGTAGGAAACAGTATCAAGTGTCACCAGAAAAGAGTAATCTGACACTTATCAATAGATGTTTTTAGGGACCTCAGAGCCATGAACTGAAAGCAAACCATGTGCCCAGGGAACAACTTCAAGAACAGAGACTCCCAGATTTATCGGACTTATGGCCATCCTTCCAAAAAAGAAAAAAAATCACTCTGGCCCCTCTAGATATCTACCTCCTTTAAGCAAACAAGCAGAAAGTGTCCTTCAACTATACCTAAAGCTATGACCGCTCCCCACTGCCCATCTTGCCGTAGACCCATATTGGGAAACATTGCACCACACAGTGCTAGGTAATTTACAGCACCACGTCTCCCCTAAATAAGTATCTTGGCTAGTGAAGAAACTAAAGCCCAGTTCACAAAGCCCCTAGTACTCATGGTAAGCTTGAGGTGATAAAGAAATAAACCAGTGGGCTGGAGTGACGATACAGTAGGTAGAGTACTTGCCATGCATGTGGCTGATCCAGGTTCAATCCCCAACATTCCATATCATCCCCTGAGCACGGAGCTAGGAGAAAGCCGCGGGCACAGCCAGGTGTGGCCCAAAAACCAAGAAGAGAAAGAAAGAAAGAAAGAAAGAAAGAAAGAAAGAAAGAAAGAAAGAAAGAGAGAGAGAGAGAGAAAGAAAGAAAGAAAGAAGTCAGAACCAACCAAATCTAGCAAAATTCTGGATGTCTCCATCTTATGAGCAGTGTAAGCAGAGGGCAGAATCCAAAGAACCAAGAGATTTTTGTGGAACAGGTTATAAATTAGTGCCAGCATGCCAAGCAGTGAGAGCTAATCCCACCTCTCCTATAGCAGGCTGCAAAGAGACATTCTAACAAATATCTCATCAAACCAGTTGCTTAAAAGAGAAAGTTAAGAGATAAGGAGGTAACTCAAGGAGCTCTAGGTTTGATGCCCAGCACCCCAGCATCAGCAGGAGCCAGAGTAGCTCCACAAAAATGAGGGTCACTTAAAAAGAAAGCAAGAATTCAGTCAATTCATGCATCCTGAGTCAATAAAAACTGAATTGAGTTCAACATCAAGAGATCTCCAGGAAGGTGCTAGCTAGGTAGGAAAACTATGATGGAAAGAAGAAGGTAGAAACTCTCCAGACTCCCAGGATTAGGCATGGAGGTTGGAGGTTAGACAGGCTCCAGACATTGATTAGTTCCGAGACCTTCAGCCTTGGGCATGCATTAGACTCGTTTCCTCTTTAGCTCTGGGCAGAAGGCGCTGTCTATGCTCAGAGCTCTCAGAGAAGAGCCTATAGTTGGTCTGTTCCTCTCTCAAGGGATATGGTTGGTTCTCCAAGGAAAGGAGGAAAATAAACATATGCAGATCATGCAATCTTCGAGTCAGAGTAAACATAACCACCTGGGCCTCTTCCATAAAGAAGTCAACCTACATAATTCCATGTTATGACACTAAAGGAAAGTAAGGGAAGAATTAAAGAGAGCCTCCCCTTGCTACTGGGGGTGGGAAAACAAAGAATGGGAAGCAAAGGAACAGTGCTCCAGCTTCAGTGACTGGCAGCTGTACCTCCTGCCAGGTCCCTGTTCAATTATGTACATCCAGGCACATGATTGGTCATCAATCCTCACAGCAGGAGAATTACTGATCACCTTTCTTTCTAATCATCAAATACATGCCTGTAGCTAACTGTTTACTTACTATAGAAATACTCTCTGGTGTTCAATTCTCAAGAGCCCTAATGCACTGGCTCGCCCTTAGCCCGACAATTTATCCCTTGCCTTCTCCTGCAGGTGAGTAAAAGGGAGCACAGAGAGCGAGTGATTCACTCGGGAGCACCAGAAGTGACAGAGCAGACACAAGAAGCCACAGCTGTGTCACTTCTGCTATAGGTCTTTCCACTCTACTACACAATTCATCTGCCTTAAAACCTCGCTGGAGACCCAGTAATTATAATATTCAGCAAAATGAAAGTTATATATACACATACATACACAAATGTCCACACACATTCTAATGAATGCTTACTTGTTTACTAGTGGAATACTGAGGGCCCAGCCAGCAGCGAAGTCTGGATATTTAAAAATTGTAGGACTTTCAGAAAAGGCATAATGGTGAATGATTGTCGATTCTTCATCATGTAACGCTTTCCCCAAGAACCATTCCTATTAAGTAAAAATATAAAATGTCAATTTAAAAAGTGCCATTCCATATAAGACTAAAAAACAAGGATGTATTCATTTTAGCTAAATACTCTGAGATAGAGAATTAGCACAAATGACATACTTTCAAAGAATTTCAACAGATATATAATTTAACTCATAATCTTATGGTAACAAAATCAACATAATCATATATATAAAGTAATTGCCGGGGCTGGCCACTACCCAACTGCCGCCACACTCCAAGTCACTTTCCACATGCTCTGGCCGAGCCTCACATATGAGTGAACATATTCCTTGACCGCGCAGCTGCTTTTGAGGCCGCATGACACATCATAAGACATTCCCTACCCAGGGGGCTGGAGAGATAGCACAGCGGGTAGGGCATCTGCCTTACATGCGGCCAACGCGGGTTTAATTCCCAGCATCCCATATGGTCCTCTGAGCACCTCCAGGAGTAACTCCTGAATGAAGAGCCAGGAGTAACCCCTGTGCATCGCCAGGTGTGACCGAAAAAAGCAAAAAAAAAAAAAAAAAAAGACATTCCCTACCCATTTTCCATAATAAAAATCATAGAGAGAAATATATGTGGGCTGGAGTGATAGCATAGTGGGTAGGGCATTTGCCTTGCACGCGACCAACTTGGCCGACTGGGGTTCGATTCCTCCTCCCTTCTAAGGCATGCTAGTGCTACAGTGCCACTTGGAGAGCCCAGCAAGCTACCAAGAGTATCCTGCCCGCATGGCAGAGCCTAGCAAGTTACTCATGGCATATTTGATATGCCAAAAACAGTAACAATAACAGATCTCATTCCCCTGACCCTGAAAGAGCCTCTAATACGGCAGCATTAGGAAAGACGAGTAAGGAGAGGAGCTAAAATCTCAGGGCTGTGACAAATGGAGATGTTACTGGAGCCGACTCAAGTGAAGCGAAGAACAAATGGATGACAGTGATACCGTGATACAGTGATAAAGCAGTTAAATGCTAATAGCTCATTATACCTTAAGTAAATAAAGTGGTTACTTATGAGATGTTTCCTATCAAAACACTACTAAGATAAAGGTAAGGTAAAGGCCCTCCCGTTGATCGTCGATTTGCTCGAGCGGGCCCAGTAACGTCTCCATTGGAGACTTTGTTGTTACTGTGTCTGGCATATCGAATACTCTCGGTAGCTTGCCGGGCTCTCCGAGAGGGGCGGAGGAATCGAACTCGGGTCAGCCATGCTGGCCGCGTGTAAGGCGAATGCCCTACCGCTGTGCTATCGAGCGATAGCACAGCAGTAGGGCGTTTGCCTTGCACGCGGCCAACATGGCCGACCCGAGTTCGATTCCTCCGCCCCTCTCAGAGAGCCCGGCAAGCTACCAAGAGTACCTCGCCCCCACGGCAGAGCCTGGCAAGCTCCCCGTGACGTATTCGATATGCCAGACACAGTAACAACAAAGTCTCCAATGGAGACGTTACTGGGCCCGCTCGAGCAAATCGACGATCAACGGGAGGGCCTTTACCTTTACTACTAAGATAAATAATATATTCTTCATGGCCAACTGAGTTTAGAAAAAGAAAATTCTTCTAAATTTCCTTCCAGGAGTCAAAGGAAGTATGTCTTGTAGGGTATATTTCCTGCATATAGTTGACCCATGTCCAACCCCTGGCATCACACAAACAGTCCCTTGGCCCCTGCCATAAGTGACCTCTGAGCACAGAGCCACGATTAACCCAGAGCACTCACAGGTTTGGCCCTAAGACCAAAACAAAAGAATATATTTTATCCCAGAACTAACACCTGATTTGCCCATTTACTGACTTATTCATGATTCTGAATTATTATCACTAACATTTTAACATTTATTCCAGACCAGGAGGGAGCATAATTCACAAAATAATGAAGAGAGACAATAAGCAAATGATAAAAGGCAAAGTCCCTGGAATAACATCTTTACAATGATAGAAGAAAAGTAATGAAATCCACACTCCATACCTAATAAAATGATCTTGAGTGGAATAAAAAAAAACACTGGAAGCATTTCAGCAGACACGTGTTGGCATATGAACTACAAACAGGATGGATCCTGAGCTTGGCAATAGTAGGAACTAGATGAACAAGAAGTTTATAATAATGGTGAAGGCAAGAAACTATGGCACCTTTGACTAGAGCGGTTGTATTAAATATGGAGAGAAGCTGGATGAGAAAAATATTTTGAAGGGTTATACAACTGGACATGGAGTTGATGGGGAAATATCATGGGGAAATAAATATGGTCAAGAAAAATCAGTCACAGGCTTTAGTTTTATTATACAAGTATCCCGTTAAACAATTATTCCATTTCTGATATGAAGAATACCAAAACAGAAGAGGTTAAGAGGCTGTTGAGTATGAAATTCTTATTGGACAGAGTGGCAGAAGTGATAAGTACAAACTAACCCAAGAGTAGTGGGTATGTGGCTCATTCCCTCAGTTCTTTTACACTCTGACCAGAGAGGCCTTCCCCTGACCTCTACACAGTCCTCCTAGAATCAATCTCTTACTTTATTTTATTCCTCTTTATTTTTCTCCACGACACTCATTACCATACTTACTGTCAAGCGCTACCACATTAAGGATTAATGCCTTAATCCTTGTACAATCTCTAACCTCAAATTTATGTTTGTCTGCTCTTTGTTTGGGGTCACACCTTGCAGTGCTCAGGGGTCACTGCCTGGCACTTCCCAGGGACTATCTTCAAATATGCAGTCTGTATTCAAATCAGTATGGTGGACACAGGCACATGCTTAACCTTTGTACCATCTCTCCAGTCCCAATTAACATTTAGCTCACTAGTTTTCTACTGTTACAATCATCTGAAAAATAACTTTATACAGAACACATTTTTAGGCTTAACTCCTAGTGACATGGTTCATATAAGACTTAAATTTTTTTCTAGCATTTTTGCAGAGGATTACACTACAAACTACTAAGTTAAAATGAAATGTATGGAAAAATGGATTCCCTGTATTAATGATTTTATCATACAATAGTAAGTTATCATCATGATAAACTGTAAAAATATATCTCAATGTCCTATTTTATTTTGGATTTACATTTTATTAGCACCTGTGCTTCGCCTTTATTAAAAACGAAAAGGTCACGATACATCAGCAAATGTACTCTTATATTAAAAGTCCAGAGCAGAGGAAAAATTACTCCACCAAGATATACAAATCATCTAGAAAAGCAATCTAACAGAGATGAATTACTTTAATAAAAACTATTTTCTATTGAAAATATTGTATAACAGCATAAATTTGCCTCAGCAAGAATGATAGAAGGATAATAAAAGAAAGTGTCATAATCAAGAAAAATAACTGATACAAAGTCACATAATTATTACTGTAATACTTTGTTTCAATACCAAAGCCAGGATTGTTTTATGACTTTCTCTAACTTTCAGATAGTAACAGGGAAAACCACATTGGTTTGAGCTAACTTCAATTTCTTGTGTTTTTTTTAATCTAATGCTAGTTTCAAAAGTAATGAAATATTCTTTTTTTCCCCCTCATGGTAGAATTTAGAAAAGAGAGGGAAAGTATTTCATTTTACCTCTGTTCTGTACTGGCTTTTCATGAACTTGCTTTGAACTTTCAAATTTATCATTCCAATTTTCACTAAAAACTTACTGAGTCACCCTCTTCTGTTCAGAATTAGAGCTATGGAAAATGGAAAAAAAAATAATCTCCAGGTAAAATGAACATCAGGAGGAAATTAGTACTCCTACATTCCCAAAAATATTTGGGAGTTTTTCTCAAGTCAAAAGGAAACTATAAAAGTGAACCTAATGTTCTACATTAACAATCTGGGGGGGGGGGGGGGTGCGCAGAGCACATAGATGCTGCTTGGCATCATATGAAAAGACAGGATGAGACACAGTTATAATCACATTCTTTGAGAGAATTATTATTTAACCTATCAATCTTTTCATCATTTACATCTCTATCTTCCCTAAAGTCAAAAGCATGAGGAGAAATCATAATGGTTCCTTTCAGCCTTTAAAGAACACTGACGTGCTCTGACAACAAAATTAAAATTAAGGTTACCTGAAGTGGGAGGGACGGCAGAGACTACAGGGTGGGGTGGAAGTACAGGGTGGAATGGAAGAGATATTACGGACTATGGTAGAAGGCACTGTGGAGAGAGATGTGGTCTGGTAACACTGTCTTCCCAAAACCTATAAACATTCACATCCATAAACTAATGTTACCTCAATGACTTAATAATGCTTTTAAATTAAAATATAAATTTCCTTCAAAAAACCATTGAGATAAGTGGCTTTATTTCCGTAATAAACATCCCATAATTTGAAAAATCAATTTTAAAATACACCATTCTTCAACAGTGATTTAAATCACTGTCATTTGTTTTGCAAGACATCAACAAACCTCTAAGGTAGCCAGAAGATACCCATCCTTCCCATGTCCTTATTTAAGAGAGAGATTCCAGCCTGGAATGGAATCAGAATTTGGGTGTGCCCACAGACTGGGAGAGGTTATTAACCCTTTATCACTCATAATATTAGGGGTTAATATACAAAATATATAAAGCACTCAAAGAACTTTACAAAAAAAATAAACAACCAACCCCATCAAAAAATGAGAGGGATATCAACCCCTTGTCAGATCCTCCCAGGGTGGAAGAAGCATGCTGAAAGTAGACTATAGACCAAACAAGACTGCCACTCAATGCCTCTCTTGCAAAACCAGTACCCAAAAGAAGAGAGAGAGAACAAGGGGGAATGCCCTGCCACAGAGGCAGAGGGGGATGGGGTAATGGGGGTGGGAGGAAGGGATGCTGGGACCCGTGGTGGTGGAGGATGGGCACTGGTGGAGGGATGGGTATTTGATCATTGTATAACTGAAATCCAAGCACAAAAATTTGTAAGTCTACAACTGTACCTCATGGTGTCTCACTAATAAAAAAAAAAATGAGAGGGAAAGATCAACAGACTCTTGCTCAAAGAAGACATACAGATAGCCAAAAGATACATAGAAGAAATGATCTAAAGCACTTATCATCAGGGAAATGCAAATCGCAACAATAATATTAGATATTATCTCACACCAGTGAGACTGTCACACAGCACAAAGATCAAAAACAACCAGTGTTCGCATGGATGTAGGGAAAAGGGGACCCTCATTCACTACTGCTGGGAACTCATCCAATACTGGTGGGAATGTTGACTGATGCTGCTTTTTGGGAAAACAATATGAACACTTCTCAGAAACCTAGAAATTGAGCTTTCATACGACTCAGAAATTCTAGTTCCTGGCATTTACCTCAAGGCCAAAAGAATCTACTCAGAAAAGACATTTTCAACCCTATGTTCACTGCAGCACTAACACAATAGTCAAAATCTGGGAACAGCTCAAGAACAGATGATGTGATAAAGAGACTGATACATGCTGAGTTGAGGTTCGTCAGAAGGAGAAGGGCAGATGAAAAATAGCTCTCGCGTATGTGGGCTATAAAGAAACATGGCAGAAAAAAGAGCAGATGCACATAAGAAACAGTGAGAACTAGTTTCCAGTAAGGAGGCTCACCACAGGGGAGGACGGGGGGGGGAGGGGAAAGGGGACAATGGTGGACGGAGGTGGACACTTCGGTGGAAGATGTGGTACTGGAATTTTTATGAATGAAATCATACTAACTTACAGTTTTATAAACCACATTGCTTTAAAAAAATTAAGAATATGAGTGTGAAAGCAGAAAGGGATCAATGTATGTGCAACTGTACTGATTCCTATTTTATGGAATTCTAGGAGTGTTTCCAATAGTCAGAATAAACTCTTTTAGGAAGACCTGCCCTCTTGAAACACCAGAAACAAACTATGTATCTGACTGGCTCGTCACCCTAGTGCACCTAATGAACACAGGCACGGGGGTTCACGCGAAGGTGGGTCACTGAAGGGCCAAGTGCTGAAGGACCTGGGAGAGGGTGGCTGGCGCTACAGCCACAACCTTAGCAGGACAAGTCGGGCAACACTGTTTGTGGATGATCAGCAGGCAGAGGATTCCCACTTCTCCAGAATTCGAGGGAGCTCCTTCACACCCAGCACTGCCTGCTGACAGTGAAATCCAGTGATGCTGGCTGGCAGCGTGTGGTAGACTGAGTCCCCTCCGCTGATACTAGGACATCCAGATGCCTCCAAGCTAAGCTTTTCAAACTCCAGCATACTGAAGCTCTGCTTTGAGGAGCACGTAGTGGCACACACCACTGCTCAGGCTGGAACCTGGTCCAGTGACGAGGGGAGAGATCTTATTTTAACTCTCTTGCAGGATTGCTTTTTACAGACGCTATAGCCAGCAGTGCTCAAGGACCAGGGGTCCACATGCCTGGCAGCTCTTCCCTGGTAAGAGCACATGGTGCCTGGGTGCAGAAGCACTAGGGAGCCACAAAGAACACAGCCAGCAGTGCCCAGGGAGCAGTGCAATGACTGAGTTCCAGGCCCTGCATAGGTTCAGAACATGCTCAACCACATGAGTTACCTCTCGGGCACAGCAAGGATTTCACGGTCTTGGTGGCCTTCCTCCACAAAAAAATATTAACTCAAGAACCCCACTCCAAGGTGCCTTGCTCCCTGTCACCCCCACACACAAGTATTACCAAGTTCAAGTATTACCAAGCAAGGCCCCCACATCCTTTAAGCATCTCTTGGGGTGATGAGAAAAATAACAGTAAAAGTATTCATTATTTGCCTATGATACACTATTATACAAAACCCTAGAGGCTCCCCGAAAGAACTACTGGAAATAATAAATAAATATGGAAGGGGGATTATACCAATATACAAAAAAAAGAAGGAAAAATGGTTACATTTCTATATGCAAACAACAAGGAAATAAATTAAGACAACAATCTCATAATCACATCAAAAACAATAAAATATCTGGGGGAAAACTTAACCCAGTTGAAAGACCTACACACACACAAAGTTACTGTCAAAAGCAACAGAAGACAACACAAATAAAAGGACGGGATCACATCAAATGTTCCTGGTATGGAAGAAAAAAGCACTGCTTCAAAAGTGGCAGTTTTAGATGCGTAAGTCCTTCACTCCCTTTTTAAGCTGATTCATAGGTATCTGATGCTTTTGAACACGATTTCAAATAGAACACATCTCCTAAAATTTCTCTTCTAACTCACTGCCTGCATACAGAAATACAACAGCCTTTTGTGTATTGCTTTTGTAGCCTGCTACTGGACTACATTGGTTTATCATTTGTAAGAGTTTTGGTTTGGGGTATTTTCTGTTGGGGTGAGAGCTGGGAGTCTCCCGAGCAATGTTCAGAAGGCTGCCCTGGTGACTCTCAGCTAACCAAGTTGGCAGTTTAATGCAAGGGCTGAGAATGAGGTGCTGCTGGGAGAATGTGGAGCCCCAGAACTCCTGGCAGCACTGGATCCCTCCAGGCCCACACCCATGGGTGCCCAGCAGTCTCCAGATCAGCACCCAGAGGTGCTCAGGGAAACCAAGTAGTATCAGGAATTCCCCCTAACCATTGTAGCATCTCCAGGCCCCTTTCTACTAGTTTTTTAGTGGTGTTCTTAGGGTTTTCTAGGAAAATTATCTTGTCATCTGTAAACAATGATAGTTTAACTTGTTATCAGAGAAAGGCAAATCAAAATGACAATGAGATATCATCTGACACTAGTGAAAATGGCAAGTATATATATAAGTCTGTGCACAGGTGCAAAGAGAACTTTCAAACTCTATTGGAAGTGTGAATTGGTACAACCTCTCTAATAAATGGTACAGAGAGTTCTTGAAAATTTAAAGCCAGAGGTCAAGGAGAATATATGCCTTGCGTTGGAGGCCCTGGGTTCAATCCCCCGCACTGCATGGTTACCCAACGAGCTCAGTATCACCAGGAAGACCCCCAAGGCCCCCATTCCTTAGGGTTGAGACACCTTCCTCCCGCAAAAAAACTAGAACTAAGAATACATGTAATCCAACAATACTATTCCTTGGTAATCATCCCAGAAATGCAAAAATACTCATTTGAAAAGATATATGCCCCCTTAAGCTCATGGCACTACTATACATAAGAAGTCAGACATGAAATCAACACAAATACACAATGATAGATGACTGGATATTGAAGTTGTGTCACGTACACTCAATAGAATTCTAGTCACTTCATTTAAAAGGCAAAATTCTGCCTTTTGCAGCAGCCTGGGTGGAAGCTGAGGTGATTATGTTAGGTGAAATAAATCAGAAAGCAAGAAACAATTACTGGATGGTATATCTCAGATGAGGAGTATAAATAATGAAAGCAAACAAATGAAATACAGCAGCTCTCAGATGCTGTGAAAAAATAATGATGGTTTCCAGAGGGGAGGGAGGGGGGAGGAAAAGGAGACCATCCGAACTTGTGATGTGCATGAGGTAAGGCATAAACGTCCAGGGAGAAGTTAAAATCCCTAAATTTATACAGTATGTAAACCAATGATACCCTAATAAATTATTATTTAATAAAATATAAATAGGATAAGCAAAAGAGAATTTCACACAAGGATCAGGGTATAAACTAGGGTTCGCCCTGAGAAATGGATAGCCTAATTTACTTTCTACAGCTCTCCAAGGCATCCATAAATACCTAGGACACCCAGTGTCCAGAGGGAAAGTTGACATTCCAGAGATGGTCATTCAACCATTCATGAATATTTATTGTTCAACTACCAAGTGTTAAACACTCTGCTCAGTTCTAGAAATTCAGAATGCAAACAGGATCCAATTGGCACCTTACATTTTATGTAAAATAAAACCTGAAAATAGTAAAGTAGCCATGAACCTCACACCTGAGTTTCTCAGATTTTTCCCTCTGCTAGAGCACACTTTCCTCTTGACACCTATTCATCTCACAGAATTCAGACCAAATGCCACTTCCTGCCATAATTATCCCAGATTAAGTTTAGCACCCTGGCACAGCTTCCCTCTGCACCCTATGCATCCCTCCTTACAGGATGTCTCTCTGCTGACTATAATTGCGTTTTCAATTGCCTCCCCTCTTTCTTGTATTCTGTGACTTCTTTGAGATGAGCATTCCGTGTCTATTTGTCTTATTATGCAGTGTTTGATATGCTGTTGGTACTCAAAAAAAAGTATTTATGTATATATAATAATATGTGAGTACAAGGGCTGAGGACCCCAAAACCTTATGGTCCCCTTGAATGCCACCAGGAGAAATCCCCAAGCACTGAACCTGAAAGTAAATCCCAAGCACCAGCAGTATGCCCCTCCAAAAAACAACCCCACTAAATAAACAACTAAATAAATAAAATATTATGTGGTCACATTGGTAAAGACAATGACTAATACAGACTTATTTCTTAAATCTTAGAACAACTCTGAAAACACTAACACATATTAAAAGGCCTTATTTTAAAATGGCTCGTTATAATTTCATCCCTCTGAAAGCTACATCCTTCAAAGAGAGTTACTTTATATTGGTTCCAGACATTCAAGCATTATTCCACTCATTTCAATTTTTTAATATTACTTTATTAAAACTAAAAAAAAATCCTCTTAAAACTAAATTTTCCTTTAAGCATTTTCCCCAAAATAAATACCAGTATTAAAGATCTATACCTGGGGCTGGAGAGATAGCACAGCGGGTAGGGCATTTGCCTTGCACGCGGCTGACCCAGGTTTGATTCCCAGCATCCCATGTGGTGCCCTGAATATGCCAGGAGTGGTTCCTGAGTGCAGAGCCAGGAGTAACCCCTGTGCATTGCCGGGTGTGACCCAAAAATTTAAAAAAAATTCAAAAAGTTAAAAAAAAAACTATACCTTGGAAGGATCATATCTTCTGAGTGTTTCTAAAAGTTCTGGAATTTTTATTCTTGTCTCTTCTTCACAGAAGAAAATCCAAGATGAATTTCTACTGTATGTCGCAGAAAAACTAACAAAAAGAAAATAAATAATATTAATCATTCCTATAATGTGAGTTTATAGTAAGGTTTAAAATTGAGAAGCGATTCTCAAAAAATTAGAAGCTGAGCTCCCATTTGACCCAGTAATACCACTCCTGGTAATATATCCCAGAGAGGTAAAAAAAGTATAGTCGAAGTGACATCTGCAATTGTTTGTTCACTGCAGCACTCTTTACAATAGCCAGAATCTGGAAAAAACCTGAGTGCCCAGAACAGATGACTGGTTAAAGAAACTTTGGTACATTTACACAATGGAGTACTATGTAGCTGTAAGAAAAGACAAACTCGTGAAATTTACATACAAGTGGTACTACATGGAAAGCATCATGTAAAGCGAAATGACTCAGAAAGAAAGGGATAGACATAGAAAGATTGCATTCATCTGGGGAACATAAAGTAACAAAATAGGAGACTAACACCCAAGAATGGCCGAGATTAGTACCAGGAATTTTACTCCATGGCTTGGATGGAGGCCAACCACACATGCAAGGGGAAAGGGAGCTCGGATAGAGAAGGGAACACCAAATAAAGGTGTTGGGAGGATCCTCCCAGGATGGGAGAAGCATGCTGAAAGTAGACTATAGACCAAACACAACTGTCACCCATTGCCTCTTTTGCAAACCACAACACCCAATAAGAGAGAGAGAGAACAAAAGGGAATGCCCTGCCACAAAGGCAGGGTGGGATGGGGGGGATGGGGGGTGGGAGGGATACTGGGATCAGTGGTGGTGCAGAATGGGCACTGGTGGAGGGATGGGTATTTGATCATTGTATAACTGAAACCAAGAACAAAAATTTGTAAGTCTACAACTGTACCTCATGATGTCTCACTAATAAAAAAAATAATAAACAAATAAAATTGAGAAGCCAGAAATGGTTTAAGAACATACAAAAATAATAAGAAATCCAGCTGACTCTTGTATTTTTCTTCAATGTATAGTTTCAGCTTCTAGGTTAGTTTAAAACTAATGGTTCATAAAATATTCAGAGTTCTTAGATTCTTTCCATAACTAAAGCAGTTGAGAAAACATCATTTTCAGATACAAAATTAATGCCATTTTATCTTTTAAGAATGAAATTAGCAATCACCAAGGAAATTCATTAATGCAGTCATCATAAAAAGTAGAGTTCAAGTAGATCTTACTTCTGAAGTCTGTAAAAATACAGCCTTCTAGTAAGAAAAATAAATAGCACGAGTATTCAGGGACAAATGTCAGTAATTCCCACATGCTGAGTTCAACATACTGTGGTAACAACGGAAGTATCGTCCATGCACCTTCCTGCTTGGCCAGCTGATGAAGGAGGAGGACACTGGGGCGTTCCTGAAGAAACAATTATTAAAGAAGAGAAATAAGTGGAAATATAATTTTAATTTCAATTAAAATAAAAAATTCCTTTCTCTTCACACATTCCTTCACACCTTTCTTCCTTCTTTTCTTTAGAAGTGGCAGCAAAGACGGGCATCAACTCAACCTCCACTCCTCCTCCACCCCAACACTTAATAGTGCCTCTAAAGCTGCCCGCAGATGTGCAGTTAAAAAGGAAAAAGAAACTTAAAAGCTGCAAGTAGTGAGGGATAATTCTAAGGCACAGAAATAGTTCTTACACAACACAAGTAGTATACAGAAAATAGAACAGTTTGGCTAAAAAATAAGCTATAATATCCCATTTGCTTCATGTGAAAAAAGAAACAATTTCTAAGTGTCCTAAAAACACTATCGCATTAAGAATAATCTTGCCTCATGATCAGAAATACGATCCTGAATTATTCAAGAAACAATAGTAACCAAAGAAGGATGAAATTTCAAAATGTATAAACATGGCAGGAATTAAACAGAGGAGGAATAAACTTATGGATGAAATTAAAAATGTATGAACATAGGAACGATTACATAATGATATACACAGGCATGTATGTATACATATATTTGTATATAGATATATATACATATATATAAACAAAGAAACCAATATACATGAATGTATTACCACACATACCTGATGAAATACAAAGATCGGTATTTTTTCATGCTAGGAATGTGAAGCTTTGAAGTGAAGCTCTATTCAATATAAGTTGTTAAAAGTCAGCAATTGAATGTGCTTGTACATCCCACCCTTCAACAAACATTTGTGTATTCTCTGTGATTGATACTAATGTCCTCTTAAATTTTGCAGTTAGAAACTCTAAAAGCAAATTCCTAAGTATATGAACTGTTACTGCAATAATGTGGACTCAGACCAGCCTCAGAGATCAGGAAACTTTCTCTTTTAGGAAAATAATGTTTATATTATTAAAAAAAATTTTGGCATTGAATATCAAAAAAATTTATTTCTTTATACAGCATTTATTTTCTTTTTTTTTTTCCCCTTTATTTTATTTTATTTTTTTTAAAGTTGTAGATTTACAATTTTTTGTGCTTTGGTTTCAATTATACAATGATCAGATACCCATCCCTCCACCAGTGCCCATTTTCCACCACCATGGATAATATCCCTCCCACCCCCATCCCCCCTTCCCCCCGTCTCTGTGGCAGGGCAATCCCCTGTGTTCTCTCTCTCCTTTTGGGTGTTGTGGTCTGCAAAAGAGGCATTGAGTGGCAAACATGTTCAGTCCATAGTCTACTTTTGACATGCATCTCCCCTCCTGGGAGGATCCTCCAAACATCCTTTATTTGGTGCTCCCTTCTCTATCTGAATAGCCCTTTCCTCTAGGATACCCGGCTGGCCTCTAAGTTATGGAGTAATCCTCCTGGTGCTGATCTCAGCTATTCTTGGGTATTAATCTCATACTTTGTTACTTTATATCCCCCAGATGAATGCAATCTTTCTATGTCTATCCCTCTCTTTCTGACTCATTTCGCTTAGCATGATACTTTCCATATTGTACCACTTGTATGTAAATTTCATGACTTCATCTTTTCTAAGAGCTACATAGTACTCCATTGTGTAGATGTACCAAAGTTTCTTTAACCAGTCATCTGTTCTTGGGCATTCAGGTTTCTTCCAGTTTCTAGCTATTGTAAAGAGGGCTGCAATGAACAAACAAGTGCAGATGTCACTTCGACTATACATTTTTGCCTCTCTGGGATATATTCCCAGGAGTGGTATTGCTGGGTCAAATGGGAGCTCAATTTCTAATTTTTTGAGAATCGTCCATACTGTTTTCCAGAAGGGCTGAACCAGTGGACATTCCCACCAACAGTGAAGGAGTGTCCCTTTCTCGCCACATCCACGCCAGCATCGGTTGCTTTTGTTCTTTTGAATGTGGGCCAGTCTCTGAGGTGTGAGATGGTATCTCATTGTGATTTTGATTTGCATCTCCCTGATGATTAATGATGTAGAGCATTTTCTCATGTGCTTTTTTGCCATTCGGATTTCTTCTTTGAGAAAGTTTCTGTTCATTTCATTGCCCCATTTTTGGATGGGGTTGGATGTTTTCTTCTTGTGGAGTTTAACCAGTATTTTGTAGATCCTGGATATCAACCCCTTGTCAGATGTGTATTCGGTGAATATCCTTTCCCATTCTGTAGACTGTCTTTGTATTTTGGTCACTGTTTCTTTGGAGGTGCAGAAGCTTCTTAGTTTAAGATAGTCCCATTTATCTATCTCATACAGCATTTATTTTCAACTTCCACATACAATTACTAAATACAAAAAAAAAAAACCTATAGTAATCAAAGACTAATATCATGGCATGTTAGAAAAAGCAAAACTAAAGGCTGGATAGCATTTACCCAATAAAGTGCAGGGTTTTCTGACTGTTGTTTCTGAATTATGCAGCAATTTTCATTGTCTCTTGAAAAATTTATATGTAAATATTCATATTCATGAGGGATTATATAAGAACAAAAATCATGTGTGAAGGAAATGAATAACATTAATATTTGCATAAAACTGCATTGGGAAAGCATGCTAATATGAACTAGCGAGAAAAACACCAGCAAATACGAAGGAATGCTTTATTTTAAAAGTAGAAAATGAACTACACAGCAACTGAAATTACTGTAATAAAGATTCTGTGACAATGGAATTATTTTAGTGTTAAATGGAAAAGCACACATGCATCCAACTACGTGATACAAGTTCAAATATAAACAGAGACTGGAGACAAAGTAGGAAAACAAGATTACTTTTGTGAAGATGACAAAATGATTACATAGTGGAGTCAGAGAGCTAGTAGAGAAGTTGTGGGGCTTGCTTTGCAGATGGCCAACCCTAATTCATTCCCCAGCACCACATGGGCCCCACGCACTGTGCTGGAGGCCCCCCAAAACCAGCAGCCATGGTTCCCGAGGCCCCCAAGTACTGCTGATGTGGTCAGATAAATTCCCTGTATTGCATAGTCCAAGCATCACTGTTTGTTCAGGTTCTTGCATTGAACTGCCAGTGAGGTTGGTCAAGAATTTCCAGGAGATGTGGACCAGTTTCCAGCCAAAACAGTTGTTCCATATATGTTCTGAAAATCCCATAGTGAAGTTAAAGTACAGTTTGCTTTAAAAAAATATTTTTTTTGAGAGAAAATGAAACCAAGTCAAAACTTCTGCTTCCAAACAAGTACTACCTTTTATATTTATATTTGGTAAAGGTAAGGTAAAGGCCCTCCCGTTGATATTCGATTTGCTCGAGCGGGCCCAGTAACGTCTCCATTGGAGACTTTGTTGTTACTGTGTTTGGCATATCGAATACTCTCGGTAGCTTGCCGGGCTCTCCGAGAGGGGCGGAGGAATCGAACTCGGGTCGGCCATGTTGGCCGCTTATAAGGCGAACACCCTACCGCTGTGCTATCGCTCCAGCCCATATTTATATTTATATTTATAGGAAATAAATAAGTGATATCAACAGGTATTACACCTAGAAACTGAACCTCAGTGAAAGGAAATGTAAGGGCAGTTTCCTGGCAGTGATATAAACACAGACTCACAAATAACTTCTGTTAGAACAATAAATAAAATTGTAACCATCAGAAAGGGAGGAAAAAGTGTAGCAGGCAAAGCTTCAGTTAGCATAAGGCAGGAATTAAATTCAAGATTGAAATAAAATCTATGGATTCCTAGCAGATCATGACCATCACATCTCTATTAGTTGTGGTTTATTAAATCATATGCCTGGATTTCACACTTGCTTCAGCTGGCGAGCACAGAAATTTTCTCTATCCCTAAATCTCAAATAAAACATTTCAAAAACAAATGTGCTGATAACTATCTTCAAAGGTGTTTGAATACAGGAGGGAGGAGGGGGCAGGAGCCATAGTACAGCAGGTAGGACACTTGCCCTATATGCCACCAACCCAGGTTCGATTCCTGATACCACATATGATCCCCCAGCCCCACCAGGAATGATCCTTGAATGCAGAGTGCAGTCTAAGCCCTGAATGCCACCAGATACAGAACACACACACACACACACACACACACACACACACACACAAGTTCTACCCTGAGACTCAGAATACCGGCCCTGATAAATTCTTGATGAAGTCAACATCACTTAACTTTCTTTTCTCCATTGCTGAGGATGGACCCAGGGCCTCATACCTACCAAGCAAGACCTCGCCACCAAGCAACATCCTGGCCCAAGGTCACTTTGGTCTTAAGTAAAGCTTTACACATTTTTGGCTGTTTGTTTCTTGGGGGTTAAGTGTTCCCCAGAAGTGCTGAGGCTCACCAGGGCTACACTCAGTAGTGCTTGGGAACCATGCAATAGTGGGCACCATGCATGCATTCCTCCAGTTCTCTGCTTTCTTTCCTTTACCCTTAAAGCTTTTCTACTTCTCAAAATGGTCCAAGAGCATTTATTTGTGCTATACATATAATCATGAGCTATAATTATATATAACTTTTATTTTACTTATTCTCTCATATATTTTCAAATAAAGATGTATAAGTATCAATACATGTGTGCATTATATATCTGAGTGTACCCACAGGCTAAAATACACACTGGTATGTATTACTGCTTCTAAGGAAAACTAAAAACATTCCAAGATTTTCCACAAAGTGACCTTATTTACATTCTTACCACTTAGAATTACAATAATTTCTGTTCTTTCTATCTGGTCTAACACCACTGCGAGATTTAGACCTCCTTTGAGGAGGTGCTGTAACATCAGTTCATAGCACTTTACGATGCAGGGCATGTTTCTTAATAGGCAAATAGATAAATGATTAAGGAGCTACAGAGTGAAAAAATGAAGAGTGAAAAATATATACTACAAGAGCCATTTGGAATAAACTTTCCTAGAGTAAAGACACTTGAGCTTACTTGCTGTCAAGCTAACTGAGACCTGTATATTATCAGTTACTGTATAGTATATAATGTATCAGTATATCAGAAAACAGATACTGCTTTAAACATAAAGGTAAGATGAAACTCTACCAGTGTGGTTCTCATAACCAGCTATAGAAAACAATTATTTCACAATGCCTTTTCAGCAGTTCTGATTGTTGCGTGGAAATTCTAAACAATAATGGTGCATCTTTCGTCGAAATAATGAGTGTAATCAAAGTAGAGAGAGTTAAATAGAAATCATCTGCCTCACAGGCATTGGGAGGGATGGGAGGGGTATGGTGGGGTTCTTGGTGGTGAAAAATAAGTACTGGTGAAGGGAAAGGTATTTGATCATTGTATGACCGAGACTTAATCTTGAAAGCTTTGTAAATTTTTCCCACAGTGATTCAATAAATAAATATAACAAAAAAAACTATCAGTAATGAGAGAATGCAATAACAGAAGCAAGGATTAAGGGGATAAAAATTCCAATAATCCAGGGACCAGAGAAATAATCCTGACTAGAAGTAAGGACTCAGCACCACAGGGTGTGACACTAAAACAAAACAAAGCAAAGCAAAATTCGAATAAGCAAATGTGGGTAAGGAAAAGGAATCAAAATTAAAACATTGACAACAATGATTTAAATGAGTATGCTAACTCTATTTGTCTCATCAAGTCAGTCATTTTCATCAAAGCATCTATTGGTACCCTAGTAAGCAACCTACTTCCTTTGAATACAATTTCTGCCAACGAATATATTTATCTTTAAATCCAGTAATAGTTACTGAGAACAAACAAATTCAAAACCAATACTCTAATTCATTGCCAGGCTCTCACCTTCACTGGGGAAACAGGTCTGCCTCTATAATGAGGATTCTAAAAGTGCTCTGAGAATGGAAAGTCCATTACTCATCAAACAGAGGCAAAATTATAAGATTTTACAACTGGAAATATTAATAGTTTAAAACCAATATTATTTACATGGAGGAATATTTAAAATTAAGTCACTCTAATGGTTCTGCTTCTTTCAAGAAAAAAATACAACTCATTTAACACCATGCTGCTGGCCATTCTCTTGTCAAGAGATTGTGTCTCAATATTTGAGGCTTGTCCATGCCTTAATGTAAAATATAAATCTAGCAGCACACATGTTTATGGTCTAATTCACTCTCATTACTCAGACCAACTACTAAAATGAAAACACAAGAGCCAGGACATTTGTGAAGAATTAGGTAAAGGTTCTAAAAAGCTGAATTTCTGGTTAAAGACTGTATTTTCAAATTCCAACTATTATATAACTCTTAGGCATTGAACTGAGCTTTCAGATCAAAAATAAATCATGATGAAAATTAACATCTGTTTATTATTATAATTTCTTCCATAAGAAGTAGATATGAGGAAAAACGTAAAGTATAATTTGCTACTTGGAACATATATGAGACAGATTCATTAGACTTTAAAAGTATCATATTTATTTATGGCCAGTTGATTACATATGATGTGATAATAACATGAAGTCTTTATTTAAAGAATAAGATTTTCCAGATACCAGGCTGAATCATTAAGTGTTCCTTCTCAGCAAGAGAAAAATCTTACCTCATCACCTATAAAGTGTATTTTTAAGTTATGCATTTTGAAATATAAACTTTTAGAGCTCATATAAATCTGTTTTAACTAATCATTCACTCATTCACCTAGGGCAATGATGCTTGGCAGGACCCGACTTTACAGTCAAAGTACTCGTCTCAGAAACCTTGCTCTCCCCTTCATTTCTCTGTGGTTCTGTTAGCTCATATCTAATAGGGCAGTAACACCAGTCCTGGAACCTGACACAGAATGAGCCCATGGGATAAAAATATCCGTATGGATATTGCACCAGGCAGCATTTTTTCTGGGAACTTTTTGGGCCACACCCAGAAATGCTCAGAGGCTACTACTCCAGGCTCTGCCCTCAGGAATCACTCCTAGCAGTGCTTGGGGGACCATATGGGATGTGGGGGATAGAACCCAGGTCGGCCACATGCAAGGGAAATGCCCTACCTGCTGTAACTATCTCTCCAACCCCAACTGTCCAAAGTTTTTCTCAACAACTGCTATGCACAGGGATAAGAAACAGAGCAGATCGCCATGAACAGAGCGTAGTGCTTGCACTCTCAGAGCTCGGGTACCACATTCTAACAACGGAGAAGGGAAATAAGCAAATCCATCTAGAATACACTGGCAAGGATAAATGATACTGAGAAAAAGGAAAGCCAGGTAAGGAGGCAAAGTAAGGAGGTTAAAAAGGCAAAGTAACCAGGAAAGGAGGCAAAGTAAGCATTTATCAGGGAACTATGTGCGCGTCTCAGTGGCATGGGGCAGCTGTACTGCTATTCTTAATTTCCATTCTTAATGAGTGAGGTGACATCAGTTTACACACTTATTCTTTCGAACCGCCTAACAGAGCCTTGTCTTACCTTTCCAGACCAAGTTAGCAGCTTCTAGGCCCGTATTCTCGTGGGCTGTGCTGCTGTTATTCCAAGCAGTGACAAGCAGTCCAGTTTTCCCCATCAGAATGACCTCCTGGAGAGGGCACAGGACCAAGATTGCTTCCAGCAACAAATCTGTGAGGCCTCTCTGGGCACCACCCTGAGAGCTCGACTCCTCCATACACTCGTCACCCAAGGACTGAGTTCTAACATGACCAGCCTTTTTAAGTCCTGGCTTCCATATTCAGATCCTTACATGGGTGGCCACATTCAACTGTCCCTCAGAGGTCACTGTCTCCTGAGCTCAGGGAAACACCCACACCTGACCTCTGATCATCTCAGTGGGTCCAGCCCCAGCTCCCACCAGACCTCCAGGGCTTGAAGTTCCCCAGGTCAGAGAAGGGGTTCAAATGCTGGGCAGTCAGAAAGAGACAAACATGCTTGACACCTGGTCTTCAACAGGGTGTGTGGGATTTATTCTTGCTGGGCGAGCCTCTGAAGAGTGGACTCTATATTCCATTTTCTCCTGGGACTGCTTGCCCAAGTCCTCGTATAATACATTAAATAGTTGATAAAGATATGCTGAATGGATGAATAGGTTCTTATTCAACAGCAACATACTAATGCCCCCACTTTCATATACAACATATATATGAAATAATGTATACAGGTAGGACCTATCAATTACTATCCCCAAAACTGATCTTCTGGCAATTAATTAAGCATCCAATTGCTCTCATCTAAACAACAAAGTCTAATGAAAGAAAGTCACGGGGCCTCTTAAAGCATCTCACACTGCTCCTTGCCAACTAGAACTTTTTAAAGAGAAAACTCAGGTCTCCTCAAGCCTCCTCACACTAATCTGGGCAGGCTGTGCTCTGCTTCCTTACCTTATTTTATAGGAATGAAGGGGGAGGTTTATTCCAAAGCTAAGGAGGCAAGACCTTTTTCACTTTGGCTTTTGAGCTCAGGACTTAATCCATTCTGTGCTCAGGGATCAATCCTATTGAACATGGGAGGCCATTTGGGATGTCGGGGATTGAACCTGGGTTGGACAAGGCAAGTGGCACTTACTATCGCTCTGGTTCTGGACTTACTATTCTTCCCAAGGAAATGGTGATTTTTCAAAACTTTCTGTGAGCATGCACAAAAGAATCCGTGATCTGGGAGGTGGAAATTCTGCCAGTACTTAAATAAAGTTCATACTAGAAAAGACGGCAATAAACTTAGAAGTGTCAATTCTCTTCAAAAGCTCTTTGCTGGGGAGGGGGAAGAGGGAAGGGCATACGCAACTCCTCTGACCCCATTTAGTCTAAAGCAGAAAATGTAACCCACTATCTACCATAAATATAACAGCACCATCCCTCCCCTTGCCAAAAACAAAAGAACAAAAAAAAAAAAAAACAAGCAAAACCCTTATAAGCACTTCTTAATTAGATTTTCTGGTTTGCAAACTGCCTCAAACACGGAGCCATCATGCATCTGTGATTGTGTCCATGTCTCAGATCTGCCTCTGTCCAAACTCTGCCCTTCCCTTCCCTCCCAACACTCATAGTGACACCCCAGAAACACAGTCCGTGCTCTGTATTTCAGTTAAACCTCATACTCTTCCAAACTGGGCCAAGTAGATCCTACTTTAAAACAAAAACCAAAAATCATTACAATGATACTTTTTTTTTTTTCAGGGTCACAACCGGCGTTGCACAGGGGTTACTCCTGGCTCATGCACTCAGGAATTACTCCTGGTGGTGCTTGGGGGAGCATATGGGATACTAGAAATTGAACCCGGGTTGGCCGCATGCAAAGCAAATGCCCTACCCACTGTGCTATCGCTCCAGCCCCTACAATAATACTTTCATCTTTGCTCCTCTTCTATTTTTACATTAAGTTATCATAGCTTACTTTCATACTAAATATTTAACTGCCAATACCCCCACTAGCTCCGGAAGAGAACAGTGCAGTCTCCTGCCCCCGAGCCTGGCTGTCCTCGCCGGGGCCCCTTGGAGGGGAGCGAGTTGAGCTTTCCTCCCCGCCCCGACCAGGGCTCCGGCAGCCAAAGACCTCCAGGACCAGCCATCACCATGCTGAGACCACTCTCTGCACACCTGAAGGTACCGGCAGAAGAACAAAGGCAAGCGGGCCCCGGGGGAGCTGAGATCTCCAAGCCTACTAGGATCCGGGCTGAGCACCCTCCACCCAGATCCTCCCAATTCCAGTAGGCGGGGGTCACACCCACCAACTGGTCCCCTGGCGCCGTGTAATCCCATCAACGGCCAAGACTCAGAGACTATAAAAACCAGCCCCCAGAAGCGTGCGGCAGCATTCGTGGCCACGCGATATCCTATTATCTCATTCCTACTTTGGACAAACTGGCAGGCTACCGAATGTAACCTGCCCACATGGCAGAGTCTGGCAAACTCCCCGTGGGGTACCCAATATGCCAAATACCAGTAACAATGATGGCTCTCATTCTCCTAAAGAGCCTTGAATATAGCACTTTCTTAAAAATCTCAGGGCTAGGATGAAGGAGACGTTACTGGGGCCTGCTCAAGGCAATCGACGAATAACAGGATGGTCGTGATGTCGTGATGACCCCCACTAGCCAAGTCCCAGTGCTCTTCACCACTGCAATTTGTTTTTGTTTTTTTTTTATCCCTCCCACCCCCCATCCTCCCCCCCCCCCCGTCCCACCCTGCCGCTGTGGCAGGGCATTCCTCCCTGTTCTCTCTCTCTTCTTTTGGGTACTGTGTTTTGCCAGAGAGGCATTGAGTGGCAGTCATGTTTGGTCTATAGACCACTTTTAGCATGTCTCTCCCACCCTGGGAGGGTCTTCACAACACCCTTTATTTGGTGCTCTCTTCTCTATCTGAGCTTCCTTCTCACCTAGCACATGTGGCTGGCCTTCAAGTCATGGAGCAAAATTCCTGGTACTAATCTGAGCCCTTCCTGGGTGTTAGTCTCCCGTTTTGTTGCTTTATGTTCCCCAGATGAATACAATCTTTCTGTGTCTATCCCGCTCTTTCTGACTCATTTCGCTTAACATGATACTATCCATGTAGTACCACTTGTATGTAAATTTCATAACTTCATCTTTTCTAACAGCTACATAGTACTCCATTGTGTAAATGTACCAAAGCTTCTTTAACCAGTCATCTGTTCTCGGGCACTCAGGTTTTTTCCAGATTTTGGCTATTGTAAAGAGTGCTGCAATGAACAAACAATTGCAGATGTCACTTCGACTATACATTTTTGCCTCTCTGGGATATATTCCCAGGAGTGCTATAGCTGGGTCAAATGGGAGATCAAATTCTAATTTTTTGAGAATCGTCCATACTGTTTTCCAAAAGGGTTGGACCAGCCTGCATTCCCACCAGCAGTGAAGGAGGGTCCCTTTCTCGCCACATCTGCGCCAGCACCTGTTGCTTTTGTTCTTGTGGATGTGGGCCAGTCTCTGTGGTGTAAAATGATATCTCATTGTTGTTTTGATCTGCATCTCTCTGATGATTAGTGATGTAGAGCATTTTCTCATGTGCCTTTTTGCCATTCGGATTTCTTCTTTGCGAAAGTTTCTGTTCATTTCCTCGCCCCATTTTTTGATGGGGTTGGGTGATTTCTTCTTGTGTAGTTTAACCAGTACCTTGTATATCCTTGAAATCAACCCCTTGTCGGATGTGTATTTGGTGAATATTCTTTCCCATTCTGTAGGCTGTCTTTGTATTTTGGTCACTGTTTCTTTTGAGGTGCAGAAGCTTCTTAGTTTAAGATAGTCCCATTTGTCTATCTCTGTTTTCACTTGCTCGGCCAGTGGCATGACGTCTTTGAAGATACCACTAACTTCAATATCGTGGAGAGTTTTGCCAACTTTGTCTTCAATAAACATTATGGATTCCGGTCTGATGTTGAGGTCATAAATCCATTTCGATCTTACTTTTGTGCATGGCGTTAGGCAGAGATCTGAGCCCACTTTTTTGCACGTAGCCGTCCAGTTTTGCCAGCACAATTTATTAAAGAGGCTTTCCCTGCTCCATTTCACTTTTCTTGCCCCCTTATCGAAGATTAGATGATTATATGTTTGGGAGGAGATGTCAGTATATTCAACTCTATTCCATTGGTCTGTAGCTCTGTTTTTGTTCCAGTACCATGCTGTTTTGATTATTACTGCTTTGTAGTAGAGCTTGAAGTTAGGTAGGTTGATTCCTCCCATTTTCTTTTTCCCAAGAATTGCTTTAGCTATTCGTGGGGGCTTATTGTTCCATATAAATTTCAGGAGTGTTTGCTCCATTTCTTTGAAGAATGTCGTGGGTATCCTTATAGGGATTGCATTGAATTTGTACAGTGCCTTGGGAAGTATCGCCATTTTGACAATGTTGATTCTCCCCATCCATGAACAGGGGATATTTTTCCATTTCCTCGTGTCCTCTTTTATTTCCTGAAGTAGGGTTTGTAGTTTTCTTTGTACAGATCCTTTACTTCCTTAGTTAAGGCGATTCCTAGGTACTTGATTTTCTGGGGCACAATTGTGAATGGAATTGTTTTCTTCATGTCACTTTCTTCTCTTTCATTATTTGCATATGGGAAAGCCATGGATTTTTGGGTATTGATTTTATAGCCTGCCACTTTACTATACAAGCCTATTGTTTCTAGGAGTTTCTTGGTAGAGGTTTTAGGGTTCTCTAAGTATAGTATCATGTCATCTGCGAATAGTGAGAGCTTAATTTCTTCTTTCCCTATCTGGATGCCCTTAATATCTTTTTCTTGCCTAATCGCTATTGCAAGTACTTCCAGTACTATATTGAACAGCAGTGGAGAGAGTGGGCATCCTTGTCTCGTCCCTGACCTTAGGGGGAAGGCTCTCAGTTTTTCCCCATTGAGGATGATGTTTGCTGTAGGTTTGTGGTAGATGGCTTTAACTATATTGAGGAAAGTCCCCTCTATCCCCATTTTGGCAAGGGTTTTCATCATGAATGGGTGCTGGATCTTGTCAAATGCTTTTTCTGCATCTATTGATATGATCATATGATTTTTATCTTTTCTTTTGTTGATATGATGGATTATGTTGATTGATTTCCGAATGTTGAACCATCCTTGCATCCCTGGGATGAATCCTACTTGGTCATGATGTATGATCTTTTTGATGAGTTGTTGGATTCTATTGGCTAGTATTTTGTTGAGAATCTTCGCATCCGTGTTCATCAGGGATATTGGCCTGTAATTTTCTTTTCTTGTGGTGTCTTTGTTTCCTTTTGGTATTATAGAGATATGGGCTTCATAGAAACTGTTTGGGAGAGTTTCCGTTTTTTCAATTTCCTGGAAAAGCTTGAGAAGAGCTGGCAATAGGTCCTCTTTAAATGTTTGGAAAAATTCGCTAGTAAATCCATCTTGACCTGGGCTTTTGTTTTTGGGAAGACTTTTGATTACAGTTTCAATTTCCTTGATGTGAATAGGTCTATTCAGGTACTCTATATCTTCTTGCTTCAGCTTTGGGAGATGATAGGAATCCAGGAATTTATCCATTTCTTCTAGGTTCTCTTGTTTCGTGGCATACAGACTTTCAAAGTAGTCTCTGATGATCTCTTGAATTTCTTTAGTTTCTGTTGTGATATCCCCATTCTTATTTCTGATTCGATTTATTAAGGCTCTCTCTCTCTGTTTCTTTGCGAGTGTTGCTAGTGGTTTATCTATCTTATTTATTTTCTCGAAGAACCAGCTCTTGGTTTTATTGATCTTTCGGATTGTTTCTTTGTTTTCCATGTCGTTGATTTCTGCTCTAAGTTTTACGATCTCTTTCCTTCTGCCTGATTTAGGCTCTTTCTGTTGATCCTTTTCTAAGGTCTTGAGCTGTGAGGTCAAGTTGTTTATGTGCATCGTTTCTACAGTCCTAAGATATGCTTGCAGAGCTATAAATTTTCCCCTTAATACAGCTTTCGCTGCATCCCATAAGTTCTGGTAGTTTGTGTCTTCATTCTCATTTGTTTCCAGGTATCTTTTGATTTCGTCCTTGACTTCGTTCTTGACCCACTCATTGTTCAGCATCGAGTTGTTTGATTTCCAGGTGTTTGATTTGGTTCTCCGTGTCAGTGTGTGATTCACTTCTATCCTCAGTGCGTCATGGTCTGAAAAGATGGCTGATACTATTTCTATCTTCCTGATTCTGTTGAGGTATGTTTTGTGTCCTAAGACATGGTCTATTTTGGAAAATGTTCCGTGTGCACTGGAGAAGAATGTGTATTCTTTCTTTTTGGGGTGTAAAGCCCTGTATAAGTCCATAAGCCCTTTCTCTTCTATTTCTTCTTTCAAAGCCAATAATTCCTTGCTGGGTTTTGTTCTTGTTGATCTATCCAGAGTTGATAAGGCGATGTTGAAGTCTCCAAGTACTATTGTGTTGGTAGCAATGTCCTCCTTAAAATCTGTTAGCAGTTGTTTTAGATATTTAGTTGTTCCCTCATTAGGTGCGTATACATTTAAGAGTGTGATTTCTTCCTGCTGTATGTATCCCTTGATGAAGAGAAAATAGCCTTCACTGTCCCTTCTAATCTTTTTCAATGTGAAATTAATGTTGTCGGATACTAGTATGGCCACCCCAGCTTTTTTGAAGGGGCTGTTTGCTTGCAGGATTGTTTTCCATCCTTTGACTTTGAGTCTGTGTTTGTTCTGGCTGTTGAGATGAGTTTCTTGTAGGCAGCAGAATGTTGGGTTCTGTCTCTGTATCCATTTTGCCACTCTGTGTCTCTTCAATGGTGAATTTAGACCATTGACATTGAGAGAGAGTATGGTTATGGGGTTTTGTGTCATTTTCTGTAGGGTGTGTTGTGGTTGTAGGGTTTGTCTTGTCTTATAGTAGCCCCTTTAGGCCTTGCTTTAGGTTTGGTTTTGAGTCTATGAAGTTCCTGAGCTGCTGTTTATCTATAAAATAGTGTACTGTTCCTTCGATTTTGAGGGAGAGTTTAGCTGGATAGAGTATTCTTGGGGAAGCATTCATTTCAGTGAGTTTTTTGACTATATCTTGCCACTGCCTTCGGGCTTGCAGGGTTTCCTCTGAGAGGTCTGCTGTGAATCTAAGGGGTGCTCCTTTGTATGTGATTTCCTTCTTTGCCCTTGCTGCTTGCAGTATTGTGTCTCTATCGGCAGCATCAATCATTCTAACTATGATATGCCTTGGAGTGTTTTTGTTGGGGTCTCTTTTAGCTGGCACCCTTCGGGCTTCTTGAACCTGAATGGCTGCATTGCAGAGCTCTGGGAATTTTTCAGCAATGATTTGTTTGACGGTGTTTTTTTCATTGGGGTTGGTTCCCTGAGGTTCAGGTAGTCCCATGATTCTAATATTGTTCCTCTTGGAATCATCTGCTAGGACTCTGATTCTCTGTAGAGCCATTTTGAGGTCCCTTGCCACTGTTTGTTGTTGCGTGTTGGTTTGTTGCAGCTGATCTTCCAGGTCACTGATTCTCTCTTCAGCTGCGGTCATTCTATTTTTAAGAGAAGAAACTGAGTTTCTCATTTCATCTATGGAGTCTTTTAATCGTGACATTTCTGCTCTCATTTCTTCGCGTAATTTGTCGATTTTTTCTGTGGTGTTACTGGCTGTCTGTCTGACTGTTTCATTGAGTTGATTGAACATCTTGATGACTTCATATCTGAATTCTGTGTCAGAGAGATCCCTTAGGTGAGCTGTATCGACAGAATGTTCTGGATTGTTTTTGTTCTCCTCCACTTGAGGTGGGGATTTTCTTTGTTTCTTCATATTGCTGAGTAAGTTGGGGACTAAATTCCTTGGGAACTAGGTTCCTTTGAATTAGTAAACAACCTGCGGCCGGAAAATAGGCCACGCCCACTCTGAAGCCACGCCCACTCTGAAGCCACGCCCACTTCTGAAGAGGCCACACCTCTACGGAAAACTGGGTTTGAGATGAGATGAGCGCCGCATGAGTAGTGAAGAGGGGACGGCAGCCGCTTACGGCTGCGTTTCTCCAGGCGTCTGCCGGGATGCCTGAGGTCCCGAAGGGAGAGATGGAAGTCCCGGGGCCACACACCAGGGGCAGGGCTGACCTGGGTTTGAGAAGAGAGGAGTGCCGCGTGACTACCGGAGAGGGGGCGGCAGCCGCTCACGGCTGCATTTCTCCCACCACTGCAATTAAGCTCCTTTATTATTGACAATCTAATCTTTGACTAGATTTTTTCTTTTTTTTCTTTTTTTTTTTTTTTGGTGGATGGTAGTTGTTGGTATTGTTTGGGAGCCACACCTGGCAATGCTCAGGATATTCCCACATGCACAGGGCCAAGGATGGGAAATGGGCCTTCTGAGTGCAGAATATTCATTAGCTTGCTGATCCTGCTAATCTTATTTTGAAATTCTTCTGGAAGACAAGAGTGTCCATAATTCTAGGCAAGTATTAGGCACTTACTAAACTTCTGAGGCTAGAGTGCATAGAACTACCAATTCTAGGATCTCCTTGAAAATAAACTGTACCCCAAGCTCTCCAAAGGGAGAGGAAAAAAGACCTTTCAAAGACAGCCTCTCCAAAGACTCTCCCACAGTCTTCACCACAGATGACTGGTCATTGTTCCACAGAGTAGGAGTTTCATACAAACATCCACTCAAGAAGGCTTATTTTCAAATTAAAAACAGAAAGTTATGGGGGCAGAGCAATAGTACAGCAGGTAGGGGACTTGCCTTGCACGTGGCAGACCCAGGTTTGATCCCTAGGCATCCCACATGGTCTTCTGTGCACTGCCAGGTATAATTCCTGAGTACCAATCCAGGAGTAACCCCTGAGCAACACTGGATGTGGTCCAAAACCAAACAAACAAAAGTCAAGTCAAAATATAAGTGTGCTATTCGTAGGTGCTTATTGTTCCATATGAATTTCAGGAGTGTTTGCTCCATTTCTTTGAAGAACGTTGTGGGTATCGTTATAGGGACAGCATTGAATTTGTCCAATGCTTTGGGGAGTATTGCCATTTTGACAATATTAATTCTCCCAATCCATGAGCAGGGGATATCGTTCCATTTCCTTGTGTCCTCTTTTATTTCCTGAAGTAGCGTTTTGTAGTTTTCTTTGTACAGGTCTACTAGGATCATGGTGGTAAAGAATGGGCACTGGTGGAGGGATGGGTACTTGATCACTGTATAACTGAAACCCAAACATGAAAGTTTGTAAGTCTACAACTGTACCTCATGGTGTTTCACTAAAAATACGTGTGTGTGTGTGTGTGTGTGTGTGTGTGTGTTTAAGCCACGTCTAGTGGTGCTCAGGGTTTACTCCTGGTTCGACACTCAGGAATCACTCCTGACTCAGGAGACCCTAGGGAGTGCTGGAAATCAAAGCCAGTCAGCCACGTGCAAGGCAAGCACCCAAACTGTGCTATCTCCAGTCTCACCTGCAGCTGCTGTACAATTCATGAGCATCTGAAATAAAATACACGGCCAGGGAGATGGTTCATAGGGCCGGATGTGTGCAAGCCTCAGCTTTGGTCTCTGGAACCACAGGGTCTCCTGAGCAACTCTAGATGCACCCCACCCCCCCCTACAAATCTACTTATTTTGAAATTATAATTTCTGCTACATGATGCAGTATGAAATACTCATTTATATTATGAAATAGTTATCATCTACCTTGCCATTCAAAGAACCAGAATATCATTTCATAACTCTCTCTAACTTTTTGCTACACCACAATCAAGAATGGCAAAGCCTGTTGGACCATTGATGACAACAGGTAACTATAATCTTTCCGGTCATTATAAACTATATTATAAAACTTCAGAGGTGGCTTTTGGAACAATAACTTATAATGGCCCAAATAGTTTTATAAAACAGTTTCACCACTCTAATAGCCACTCCAAGAACAGTAATAAATTCCAGATAAGAAAGTTAGCTCAGATTCTTGCTTTTATATTAACATTAGAAAAAAAGAAAAATGTTTCTGTTTTTAATAAGACCACATTTTAACACCTTGAGGCAAAACAGGCTCAGGCAATGAGTTTCAGAGGCAAAGAGAACAGCGAGAAGCAGATGCAGAATCACAGAAACCATTAAATTTTTGCACCTTAATTTTTGGCAGATTTCGTAGGCAAGTACAACCCGACAGGAGTAATGAATAAATAAACAGCAGTTCTAGACATCTGGCAGTGTGGGAGGAATAGATATTTTGGTCTATCAGATAAATATTCAAATGGTGAAAATGACTGCCAATTCTTCCCTCACCAAAACAACTACTGTGGATGCTCACAGTGGACAGATCTACAGGGGACACGATGGGAGCTGTGGCCTGAAAAAGAGTACAGTAGACAGGAGACCCCCTTGAAGAGGGCTCATCAGAGTACAATTTCCGTCACCCCATATGGTCCCCCGAGCACTGCCAGGAGTGACCTCTGAGTGCCGTGCCAGGAGTAAGGCCTGAGCACCACCAGGTGGAGCCCCCAAACCAAACCAAAACAAACGGCGAGCTAAAGGCATCATCGTTGAGGTCCTTGTGATGCAGGGCCCCAGACAACCTCTTCCAGTCGGGGAGAAGCATACACACTCCAGGGAGAGAGTGTGACGGCACTGGTCTGGGGTTCCAGTTGAGGCGAAGCACACACACTCCACAGAGAGCAGGTGAAGCACTGGGCTGGCGGGGCTGGCCGCGACAGCCGCAAAGCTGCCCTTGCTCAGCTTTCAAGGGTTGAAGCCTGGTCTACTGACTCCTAATCAGGAATGAGGCTGCACTGTAGCACTGTCTATAGCACTGTCCTCCTGTTGTTCACCAATTCGCTCGAGCAGACACCAGTAACGTCTCCATCGTGAGACTTCTTGTTACTCTTTCTGGCATATCGAATACGCCAGGGGGAGCTTGCCAGGCACTGCCGTGCGGGTGGGATACTCTCAGTAGATTGCCAGGCTCTCCGAGAAGGACGGAGGAATCGAACCTGGGTCTGCTGTGTGCAAGGCAAAGCCCTACCCACTGTACTGTCGCTCCAGCCCCAGGAATAAGGTAATTTCTTTTTTTTTTTTTACTTTTTATTGATTAAAGTACCATGAATGGCAATTCTTTGGTTTGGGGGCCATACTCTGCAATGCTCAGGGGTTACTCAGGCTCTGACTCAAGAAATTACTCATGGCAGCACTCGAGAGACCATATGGATTGCCAAGGATCGAACCTGAGTAAGTGGCGTGCAAGGCAAACACCCTATGCTGTTTGACGATAATGACAGTTTCCCCTGTACATAATTCCAATTTATTAAAACAAGTTCTAGTTAAATTTTAATGTGGGGGCCATACCTTCCCTCTAAAAGGAACTTCTCACCCCAATCCCATGTCTTGTGCATCACAGATACCAATTTTCAGAAGTTTATGCATCTACACCATTATTCATGGTAGAACTCAGTACAACAGCTGAGATTTGGAATCCACCTAGAAGTCCAACAACAGATTTGTGAATCATGAAGATGTGGTATATGTGTACAGTGTAATACTATACAGCTGTAAAGAATGATGAAATCATGCAATTTATGGCAACGCAGATAGAACTGGAAGACACTGTGTTAAATAAGCCAGAAGAAGAAGGATAAACATAGGATGATACCACTTGTGTGTGGTATTTAGAATAATTGAATGTGGAAATGCAATGGTTTAAAACTTGGGGGTGGGGGGAGGGCACGGTGGAGAAATGCCCAGATCACCTTTGATCCCAGAGTATAGGGAGGCGAAGGAAAAATAGAGTGAAGGTGAGGGGGAAAAGAGACAGATGAGAAGCAACAGGGGCTCAGGGGTTAAGGGATTCAGATACATCAGTGGTGCTTAGGAAAATAGTGGTGCTTAGCTAAATAGCCAAACCACAGAGTCAACACCACCGAATCAAGAGATCCAAATTTTAACAACCAAACTTTAAAAGGTGCCTGTCAAGAGGATAAGTTAGGGGTGCAGGGGGAAGGGAGCTGGTGGGGTACAGGGGGAGCACATGGGGGACATGGGATGGAACCTGGGGACACTGGTAGAGGGACGTTCACCATGGTGGTGGCAGGATCGGTGCTGGAACACTTATGTTTAAAATTCAACTATGGGGGGCTGGAGCAATAGCACAGCAGGTAGGGTGTATGCCTTGCACGCGGCCGACCCAGGTTCGATTCCCAGCATCCCATATGGTCCCCTGAGCACCGCCAGGAGTAACTCCTGAGTGCAGAGCCAGGAGTAACCCCTGTGCATCGCCGGGTGTGACCCAAAAAGCAAAAAAATAAAATAAAATAAAATTCAACTATGGGCAGAATCTCCAGACCCCACAACAGGCTGTCTTCACCGGGGCACCTCGAGGGGGGTGGGTTGAGTTTCCCTCCCTGCCCCAAGCAGAGCCCTGGCAGCCGAGAACGTCCAGAACCCAGACACAGCCATGCTCAAAGCCACTCTGCACATGCTCAGACGAGCCTCACCCATGAAGGAACTGACAGAGGAACCCAGATATGCAGGATCCATGGTTCAGATCTCCAAGCCTTCTAGGATCGGGACTGGGCCTCCTCCACCCAGGCCCCCAGTTTTCCAGTAGCTTGGCAGTCACACCCACAAACTGCCCCTCCAACACCACCACCCCCGCCCCCTGCCATGGAATCTCATCAACTGCCAAGATCCAGAGAGTATAAAATAAAGCTCCCAGAAGAGAGCAATGCAATATTATACTCTTATACTCTATACTCTTGTACTCTAGCCCACTGATGTACCTAATGTAGCCAAACGTGTGTTTGGTTTTAACACAGTTGCTTATATTCTTGTACATATGGGCTTAAATGGCCCCAGAATTAAATACAACACACTTCCCTCTTATTGTGGTGGGAAAATGCTCGCTGGTGGGGTGGGTGTTTGAATATTATCTGTAATGAACTAATTGATGAAAATAAAATGTATAAAAATCATAAAAAAATTTAACTATGACTTTGTAAATCATGGTGCTTTAATAAAATTCTTTTAAAAGAATTTCGTGCATCTAGTATCCCTCTCACCCTCCCTCCCTCCATCCCTCCCTGACCCTTATGTCTAGACTTTCACATAGGTCCAAGATCAGGCTGTCTCACCATTGCCCCAGTGTCATTAGTGACTGACAAGAGCGAGTCTCTGAAGTATTAGTCATGCCACAAACTCAAGTTTTAGTCACTATGTAACATTTACAAAAACAAAAATAAAACCTGTATAGAAAGAGGAAAATGACCCAGTATCAAGGATAATTGCAAATTCCAAAAACCTTCTTGGCCATTTCCACTACCAGAAAAACTTGTTAACTCAAAGACAAAATGATCTAAGCCATAATAGCTCTCTCTGGAGCTTGTGAGAAAATTAAACCCAGTGTTAAAAGTTTTGTCATAACTACAAAAGGAATGCTCAACTGGCTTCCACAGGATAGAATTCCAAAATGAGAAAATAATACACCTTAAATTCAAGAGCAGTTTCCTTCATTGTTTTCACTCCATTTATTATCACAGTAAGTAAATGCCCAAGAAGAGGGGTTCATAGTTAATGATAGGGCTTAATTACCTGCTTTATAAGATAAAAACAATATTGCCACCTAGTGGCAATCTAAGTCACCTACTGAACACGTTGTCCAGCAGGAAAAGAAAAGGAAATAAAAATTAAGAGTAAACAGCGGCTGGAGTAACAATACAGCAGCCAGGCTACTTGCCTTGCATGTGGCCCACCAAGGTTCAACCTCTGGCATCCCATATGGTCCCCCGAGCTTGGCCACGAGTGATCCCCGAGTACAGAGCGATAGGTAAGCCCTGAGCACCACTGGGTATGGCCAAAGAAATAATAGGGTTCAGGGGTGCATGCTCTGCATTTGCAGTCCCTTAAACCATATGCCCACCCCCAGCACCACTGGGTATAGCACTGGGGGTCCCCCAACACACCAGGTGTGACCCAGTGCTCCCTGGCGCCACAGGGCTGAGCAATTTTGCGCCCTCAGGCCCTAGCACTAAATTACCTGGTGAGGTGGGCCAAGTGTCACAGGACGTGGCCCTGGACCCTCAAGTGCTGCCTGGGAGGTCCCCCCAAAATACACAGAGAGAAATTTAATTACAACAATTTATCAGCTAAAATAAAAGTATACACTGAACTAAACAAAAGCCTGCGGTACTAGGAAAACACAATACTTGAAAGAAATGAACCTGCTTTCAGAGTTTTAAGTGCTAAGAGAAACATGTCAATAAAAACAAAATAGCTTAGGGCCAGGGAGACCATTCAAAGGGCTGGAGCACATGCTCTGCATGAGAAGCCCCTGGCTCGATCCCTAGCATCACAGAGGCCCCAAACACACTGGGAGTAGCCCCCAAGCACAGCTGGGTACGGCCCACAAATAAATTGATGTGTGTGTATATATTCCAAAATAAGAAAGGGGGGAGAGAGAGGGAGGGAGGGAGGGAGAGAGGGAGAGAGAGAGAGAGAGAGAGAGAGAGAGAGAGAGAGAGAGAGAGAGAGAGAGAGAGCGAGCTTTACTTTGGTGCCATGGGGGATACAAGAGAGCAGAGCAGGTCTTGCCTCTTTCTGATGCTGAGGACAGAGAATCTAAAAGACACCGCTGGAGAGTCCACATGAAATACTTGATGAGCACCCAGAAAGCAGGATCAGTGGGCAAAAACAATTCAGGCTGAACTGGACAAAGACAAGGGCCAGAACCTGTCCTGACTGAAATCAGAGCAACATCCAGCTTTTCAGAGGAAGAGACACCCCCACGGGTGACAACATGAAGCCATTTGGCCACATAATGAAGCAAACAAAGCCAAATCCATAGAGGTAACACCGCCTGGTGCCACTCATGCTGACACCTCTTGCCGTAAAATCCAGAGACAAACCAGAATGGAGAGGGCAGTGAGGAGACAGGCAGAAGAGGATTCGGCTCGGAAGATGAAAAAGCTCTGGAATTTGCCTGTTCAGTGTGAGTGTACCTGACAGTTCCGGTTCTGAAATGCACACTTAAAAATCACTAAGATGGCAAATTCTACAATGTGCCTTCACACACACACATGTACACACAAACACATACACACACACACACACACACCACGCACACACACATACTTGGAAAAAAAAAACATGGATTCGGGGATGTGGCTCGGCAGTAGAGCACTTGCCTTACACTTAAAGAGATTTTTCATCACAGCATAGTACCAACATGCACGAGTGCACGCACTGAGGGAGAGAGAGAGAGAGAGAGAGAGAGAGAGAGAGAGAGAGAGAGAGAGAGAGACTGGGGGCTGGGGAGATAACTCAACGGACTTAATGCATATACTTTGCATGCAGAAAGCCAGGATTTGGTCCCTGGCACCCAAAACATCCGGGAGCAACCACAAGAACTGAGCAGGAGACACCCTGGAGCACCACAAGTATGGCCCAAATGCCAAAAAAGAAAGAGAAAGAAAAATATCAAGGGTTCTCTCACTGCTACTCTCTGACAATGCTCAGCTAGTTACCCCTGGCTCCCACTTCTGGTGGTGTTCAGGGAACCATATGGGATGCCAGAGATCAAATCGGGATCAGCTGCATGCCAGGCTAATGCCCTCCACAGTATGCCATGGCTCTAGCACCCTCAGAGTCTCAGAGAAGGCCCGCCCTGCGCCACAGCCTGCTGGGAGCTACTGCTGACTTCCAGACCCATGCCTCTCCACCCATCTCCCCTAACTGAATGCAAGCCCAGAGCCTGACTCCCTGCCCTGATTCCCTCTCCTGTCTTCCCGGGTGTTCTCACAGAGGGATGGATTTGAAAGGCCAACACAGACAGGTGCCCCGAAGGCCACTGCCAGGGACCAGAGATGCCCAATGTCCTGGATACCAAAGTCTTTCTCAAAATGCCACAGAGGTCCTGTGAGAAGGGCCGGGGACCGCAAGAAGACAAACAGCTCCTCTGAGGGCAGGTCCCGTTAGGACTTTCCAGGGGATCCCCCCATCCTGCCACCCTACTCCCCACACACACACACTGTGTGTCCTTCCCATGACACACACAGCAGCCCCACACCGCATTCCTGCTGCCTTTAGCCACTGCCCAAGAAAGACTTCTGCCCTCTGCCCTCTACCCTCTGCAGACCCACTCCTCAACCTATCTGGGGTTAACTTTTCATTCAATTTTTTATTTACATTTTATTTTTTTCAGTAAGAATCCTAAACATGGACTTGATCCTCTTTTAAAAATCCCAAGAGCACAACAGAATATTATAGACCCTGGGTAACAATGGTATAATTAATGCAGGTCGCAAGGCCTTATACATCTTCCCTAATGGAAACTTTGCACCAATAATAATACATGTACCACCCTCCCACCCCTAATCAGGAGGCATAAATGGAACCATCTTTGATAGTACTGATTTAACTTCTTTAGATACCCAAATAAGGGGAATCATGAAGTACTTATCTTCCTGTGTCAACTTCCACCTTGCTATAAAATTGCCCATTTATGGAGATTATCCTTTCCTCAAGTGTAGGTTCTTTGAATTAATCTCTTTTAGTTCTTGTACGCCTCTTGCATACTTGCCTGTTGAGTGTCTAAATTATGAATGAATGAACAGCTCTTCCACAGACTGGGTGAGTCATTGATATAAAATCAACATCCTTACTTTAGCAGATGTCAATTTGCCCTCCAGCCTCCAGCCCTACCTTCCTCCTTTTAATGATCAGAACAGCTGGAGTTTTAGCTGGATTCACAACCACCCAACTCACGATGTTTCCAGCCTAGGTTCGCCCATATCATTATGTTCTGGACAATGGTGTAGAAGGGAAAATGACATGAACCTCTTCAAAGTCACACCTTTAGAACAAGTGTGGAAGCAGAAGGAATCTGTATATCTCCCACATGCCAGAACAGACCACTGCAGATGGAGATAAGACACTGTAGTCAAACGTACAAGTTTCAGGAAGGAGCTGAGGCACTGCTGCCTGGCCCTGGCTAGCCACTAGCTGAACTACTTGGTAGGGAAAGAAAATCTTTATCTAGACCAGAGAGATAGTACTTTGGACAAGAACCCTTGCCCAAGCCAATTTGGGTTTGATCTCTGGCAGCGCACATGGTCCCAAGAGTCCACAGGAGTGATCCCTGCGTGCAGAGTCTAAGCACTGTTGAGTGTGGCCCAAGAAACAAACAAACCAAAAAAAAAAGGGGGGGGGGACCTTAATTTAAAAAAAAATAAAAATCTACATTTTCCTAAAGTCATTGTTGTCTATGATAAAGCAGTCAGGTGAATTTTCTATTTCATTTCCATACTGTCATGTGAGAGTCACTTAACATACAGATCATATTTTTCAAGCACCAATTCAAACTCACGGGTTTTTATTTTCTTCTTCTTCTCTCAAACTCTCTGATTTCAATGGAAGAAGTAAACAGCTATTAGACTGCATGAGAGGCATGGACATTACCTAACAATTGTTTAATCACTAACATTAGTATCAACATTAATCTCTAAGCATTATTTAATAACCAGGCTAAGTAAAACATTTACTTAATGCAAAACTTAACATCCATTTGTTCAATTTCTTCTGTATCTGACCACCATGCTGAATACTAATAATGTCAAAGGTGGGGATAGAGGAGACAAAAGGAGGATGAACCAATGTATCTGTCTAAAAAACATATGCCTGTATGCATATGTGTATATGTATGTTGTGTAGATATGTACATGTGCCTGTGGCATCAGTGTATTCATGTTGTATATATGTGTGTATGCGTACTTGTGGTATGAAAGGTGACCATACTGCAAGATAAAGAAAAGAAAACTTGTATTAGAAGAATAAACAGTAAAGAAAATTATCTAATAAATTTCAGATTTTTATCTGGAAAAAACCTGAGTGCCCAAGAACAGATGACTGGTTAAAGAAACTTTGGTACATCTACACAATGGAGTACTTTGCAGCTGTTAGAAAAGATGAAGTCATGAAAATTACAAACAAGTGGTACTACAGGGAAAGTATCATGCTAAGCAAAATGAGTCAGAAAGAGAGGGATAGACATAGAAAGATTGCATTCATCTGGGGAATATAAAGTAACAAATTGGGAGACTAACACCCAAGAATAGCCGAGATAAGTACCAGGAGGTTCACTCCATGGCTTGGAGGCCAGCCGCACATGCTAGGGGAAAAGTCAGCTCAGATAGAGAGGGGAGCACCAAGTAAAGGGTGTTGGGAGGACCCTCCCAGGATGAGAGCTGCATGCTGAAAATAGACTATAGACTGAACATGACTGCCACTCAATGCCTCTTTTGCAAACCACAGCACCCAAAAGGAGAAAGAGAACAAAAGGGAATGCCCTGCCACAGGGGTGGGGTGGGATGGGGGGAGGGGGGGAGGTATGCTGGGAGCATTGGAGGTGGGGAATGGGCACTGGTGGAGGGAGGGGTACTCAATCATTGTATAACTGAAACCCAAGCACAAAAATTTGTAAGTCTACAACTGTACCTCATAGTGTTTCACTAATAAAATTTTTTTTAAAAAATTGATTTTTAGCTACATTAACATTCATAGGCTCAGGCTAGAGAGATAGTAGAGAGATAGTGGGCCTTGCACATGGCCAACCCAGGTTTGAACTACTGCATCCCATCCAGTGCCCTGAGCACCGTCAGGAGCAGTCCCTGAGTGCACAGCCAGGAGTAACCCCTAAGCATCATCAGGTGTTGGAATATACCTCTAAATATTTTAGGCCTAACATTGGTTTGTCCTTTCTCCCTTGCCACAGGGAACTTAGGTTTACTGAGTCAAACCCGTCACAGTGTACCCGAGTCACTCCCATTCCTTTGTTTATCTGTAACCTCTTCTCTATGCTCTCCTCCCCAGCTTTTTCCCATAATTAGATTCGGTCAATTTGTAAGGTCAGATCCTTCTAGGACACTGAACTTGTATTGTAAGTTAATACTGCCTTTCTCCTCTCCTTATGTTTTTTTTAATAGTTTACTTTAAAGCAATGCCTTTTTAGAGCTGTAGACCAATGGAACAGGGTTAAATATACTGACATCTCCCCACAAGCATATGATCATCTAATCTTCGATAAGGGAACAAGAAAAGTAAGTGAAGCAAGGAGAGCCTCTTTAACAAAATGTGCTGGCAAAACTGGACGGCTACATGCAAAAAAGTGGGCTCAGATCTCTGCCTAACACCAAGTACAAAAGTAAGAACAAAATGGATTAAAGACCTCAACATCAGACCAGAATCCATAAGGTACATTGAAGACAAAGTTGGCAAAACCCTCCATGATATTGAAGCTAACGGTAACCTCAAAGATGTCACGCCACTGGCCGAGCAAGTGAAAACAGAGATAGATAAATGGAACTATCTTAAACTAAGAAGCTTCTGCACCTCCAAAGAAACAGTGACCAAAATACAAATACAATCTACAGAATGGGAAAGGATATTCGCCGAATACACATCTGACAAGGGGTTGATATCAAGAATATACAAAGTACTGGTTGAACTCCACAAGAAGAAAACATCCAACCCATCCAAAAATGGGGCAATGAAATGAACAGAAACTTTCTCAAAGAAGAAATCCGAATGGCTAAAAGGCACATGAGAAAATGTTCTACATCATTAATCATCAGGGAGATGCAGAACAAAACAATGAGATATCATTTCACACCACAGAGACTGGCACACATCCACAAGAACAAAAGCAACTGGTGCTGGTGCGGATGTGGCAAGAAAGGGACCCTCCTTCACTGCTGGTGGGAATGCCGACTGGTTCAACCCTTTTGGAAAACAGTATGGATGATTCTCAAAAAATTAGAAATTGAGCTCCCATTTGACCCAGCAATATCACTCCTGGGAATATATCCCAGAGAGGCAAAAAATGTATAGTCAAAGTGATATCTGCACTTCTTTGTTCATTGCAGCACTCTTTACAATAGCCAGAATCTGGAAAAAACCTGAGTGACCACGGACAGCTGACTGGTTAAAGAAACTTTGGTACATCTACACAATGGAGTACTATGTAGCTCTTAGAAAAGATGAAGTCATGAAATTTACATACAAGTGGTACTACATGGAAAGTATCATGGTAAGCGAAATGAGTCAGAAAGAGAGGGACAGACATAGAAAGATTGCATTCATCTGGGGAACATAAAGTAACAAAATAGGAGACTAACACCCAAGAGTGGCCGAGTTAGTACCAGGAATTTCACTCCATGGCTTGGTGCCCAGCCACACAGGCTAGGGGAAAAGGGAGCTCAGATAGAGAAGGGAGCACCAAATAAAGGGTGTTGGGAGGATCTTCCCAGGATGGGAGAAGCATGCTGAAAGTAGACTGTAGACCAAACATGATTGCCACTCAATGCCTCTTTTGCAAACCACAACACCCAAAAGGAGAGAGAGAACAAAAGGGAAGGCCCTGCCACAGAGGCAGGGTGGGACGGGTGGGACGGGGGGTGGGAGGGATACTGGGACCCGTGGTGGTGGAAAATGGGCACCCGTGGAGGGGTATTTGATCACTGTATAATTGAAACCCAAGCACAAAAATTTGTAAGTCTACAACTGTACCTCATGGTGTTTCACTAATAAAAATTTTTAAAAAAAATAACAAAAATGAAAATAAAGCAATGTCCTTTTTGTGTAGACACAGGAAGACAGTTAATATTATTCTTTTGTAACTTGGGATTTAATTGGCTTCGAATATTATTCACTCCTGGGCATCTGCTTTCTCGACTTAAGCCTCAGTTGCCCTTAGTTCCTAGCACCCCAAAAGCATGGTCCCAATGAGGGACTTAATGGACCCAGGGCAAGCTGTGAGCTACCCTGGCATCAAAATGGGCCAGGTCAAGGTGCCATAATACTTAATTTTTAAGTTGAGAGCATCGTCATGGACAAATGCTATCATGATCCAAAAGTAATTTTAGTAAAAGATTAGGACCCTGCTAGTGATAGGAAAGACTAATCTGGGTTGAGCACTGTAGTCTAAGATCGAGATGGTCCCAGGAGAGCAATTCTATAAGCTTAATGCATCTCTTATTGTGTTCATACAAAATGATTAATATCATGAATGCTTATATGTTTGTTGGACAAGAAGAGGAAAACACAACTATGGGATTCTGCTCTTGGATGGGTCGTCCTGCTGAAAGAGAATCTGTCCTAAAACCAGCTTTCCCTGAGGGAAAGAAATTTATCCCTATTGATTGTGACCACACCTATGTGTAAGCCCCAACCCCTCATTCTGGGGGATTTAACTAGGCTGTCAGAGTGGTCTGGGGGGGAAGAGCAGGGAGAGAGTCAGGAGTGAATGGAGATGAGAGATTGGAATAAACAGCAATTGAGACCAACCAGCTTGGCCCTCATTCCTTCCTTTGCCTGCCCATTGCCATCAACCTCCCCAGGGTCGGGGAAGCAGCCCGAGACTATGGAATATGGGTGGCGGAGAGATAAAGCACCTGCTGCTCCTTTTGTGTTTACACAACCAGGTATGGCACAAAAACAAACAAACCAACTGTCAGAACAAACTGTCCTCCCGTTGTTCATCGATTTGCTTGAACGGGCCCAGTAACGTCTCCATTTTGAGACTTGTTGTTACTATGTTTGGCATATTGAACACGTCGAACACGTCATGGGGAGCTTGCCAGGATTTGCCATGGGGGCAAAAATGCCCCCCCCAAAAAAACTATATTTAGAGATTCAAGCTCAATACACTCAAAGCACTGTTAGTACTTGGTACTGAGAACTCAAAGAACTTATATTCTCTGTTCTCAAACTTCATTCAGAGACAAAAATGTAACAATTACGAAGTGAAAAACAGGTACTATGGGAAGAAAGTGCTATTTCCTGTGCTGGACACAGAACTGCACAGAACGGTTCCATGGGGATCAGACACAGGAACTCACCAAAAAGATGAGATTTGAGGACAGAGATAGTACAGCAAGTAAGGCACTCATCCTGCATGCAGCTGACTTTGAGTCAATCCTGGGTACCACCTATAGTCCCCTGAGCCCCACCAAGAATAATCCCTGACCACAGAGCCAGGAGTAGGCCCTAAGCACTACCAGGTGTGGCCCACAAACAAGAACAAAAAACAACAAAAAAAGAGGAGCATCCCCAAGCGCAGAACCACGGCAAAGCAAGTGATCCTGGGAGCCACAAAAAAAAAAGAAAGGAAGGAAGGAAGGAAGGAAGGAAGGAAGGAAGGAAGGAAGGAAGGGAAAGGCTGACATTACCAGCAAATACAATGCAAGGAACTGAATGATGGGAAATTAAAGCCGGACTCTAGAAAGAGGCACTGACAAGCTCCAGTGTATCTGCCTTGGCCCAAGGAAACAAAAGCTGGAGGTCCCTCGGCTCTGCTAGAGTTACAACCTCTCACCTGCCTTCCATATAGTCCCAATTCCAGAGATGCTTGAATCAACACAAAATCTCTATTCTTAAGAATAACTCCCTGGGAACCTTGCACCCATCCTCCCCCAGAGCCTCGGGCCAATTTCAGGCACCCAGTGCTTTAGCACCAGAGCGCTAACATCTGCAGAGGCCATGGTGCCCGGGGCCCTAGCTGCTCCCTTCCAGGTCTCATTTTCCTAAGAGGAAGAAGGGGATTTAAAAAAAGAAGAAAATGTTATCATCCATCCTGCTTCCTAGGAAGCCTGCATGTCTTATTCACATTTCAAGGCAAACCCTAGGTAGGAGCACTGTCCAGCCACCATGGTTCTCTGGAAACTACTTGTTAAAGAAGAATTAAGGGCAACAGGTAGGGAGTTAGTGTCTAGGACCCATCGAAGTAAGTTGTAATGGAAGTTCACTTAATCAAGCACACCGAGACAATCTATGGCAGGAGAACAGGAGGTCTTTATGTAACACTGGCTGATCAGGTCAGTGAGTCTAGACTAGACAAGAACCTGAAGCCTTGGACCAAGCTCAGGGGTCCAAGAGTCTGTTTTTATGGGGCATTACCACAAACTCATCATTACTTTGCTTCATGTGCGAGCACTGTGGAGTTGCATGTACATGAATGGATAGCATCTTAACCACACAGTTATGTGCAGTTTCCTAAAATCAGCATTTTCTTAGTTTACAACAGGAAGGTTCACCCCAAGCACAAACAGGGTGGACATCTTTTAAACTTTCCACTCATGAGCAAAATCATTTCTTTTGAGTACATGCTATAAATTAAGTATAAAATCAAAAGTACAAGGCTGGAGAGATAATACAGCAGGTAAGTCTCTTTCCTTGCACACAGCTGACCCGGGTTCAATCCCAGCATCGCATATGGTCCCCAGAGGCTGTTAGGAATGATTCCTGAGTGCAGAGCCAGGAGTTACCCCTGAGCACAGCCAGGTGTGGCCCAGAAAGCAAAATAAATAAAGCCAAAAAGTACATATAATAAACTTCATCATAACAAGTAGAGGAAGCATGGGGGTATTCTTTTTTTTTAATTTTGCCAGTATTTTCTATTTTATTTTCTTAATTCTTACATACATGGGGGTATTCTTAACTCATATCCCTGGACAGCAAAGGATGTAACTATCCACATTAATGGCAGCAACTCTTAGCTGGAGTTAAAAGGAGAATCTAGATTTTTTGTCTATTCTGAATAACGTTGCAATGAGCAAAGAACCACAAATGTCTTTTCAGAACAGGTTTTTGGGTTCTTGAAGTGGATATTAAGATGTGGGATTCCTGGGTCATACATTTTGCTTTCGTACTAAAGCAAAATGCTTACTTTTTCTGAGTATCCATATTGTTTTCCAAAAAGCCCTGACAAATCAACATACCCACCCACAGTGGACGAGGATGCTTTGTCCCCAACACCCATGCTAGCACCGGTGGATCTTGTTCTTTGTGTGTACACCAGTCTCACTGGAGTAAGATGATACCTCACTGTTCATCTGATTCGCATTTCCTTGATGAGAAATGATGCAGACCATGTTTTTTTCATATACCTACTGGCCATCTGTATGAGGAAGTTTCTGTTCATCTTTTCTCTCCACTTTTGTTTTGGGCAGTTTTCCGGGGGTGGGTTGTTTGCATTTTCGCTTGGGGGCCACTCTGATGGTTCTCAGGAATTACTCCTGGCTCTACGCTTAGAGGTCACCAGGTTGACCACATGCTAGACAAGTGCCCTACACACTGTATTCTCTCTCCAGCCCCTCTCCCCATTTTTTTTATGGAGCCGTTTTTTGTTGCTGTTGTTGAGTTTTACAAGTGCTTTCCACGTCTTAGATATTAACTTTCTGTCAGATGAGTAGTGGGCAAATATTTTCTCCTGGTTTGTGGAGGTGTCTCTTTATTTAGTTTATCACTATTCACAAAAGCTAAGATGTGAAAACAACGCAAGTGACCAAGAACAGATGACTGTATTAAAACGAAAACAAAAAAATAAAAACTAGGGTACATATGCACAATGTACCTATAAGACAAAATCTTATAAGACAAGCTATAAGACAAAATCCTGCAGTTTGTTGTTATATGGATGGATCTGGAATGTATAGTCTAAGTGAAGTCTGTCAGAAGGAGAGAGTCTAATCCGAGGTCTCATATGTGGAATTCAAAGATAAATTGTGGGGAAATAAGAAATGGTCAAAAGCAACAGAACCAGAGAACTGGTCTACAGAGCTGAGCTTGCCATGGCCATGGTGGCGGGGATGAGGAGGGTGGGTTTGCGGGGACATCCTGGTGGAGAGTCAGGTGTGGAGTCACTGTACACGTGAAAGCCTATCATTAACAGTATAAATCATGGTGCCCAAAATTTAAAATTAAATTTAAAGAATAGGAGTAATTTCTAGCACACAAAGGTGCCCTACACAATGGAAGGTGATTTCAGAGGCAGGATAGCTGCAGGAACTCAGAGTACAGGAATTCCTGCCTGAGAAAGCAGTGAGGCACCGTCCAGCACTCATCACAGTTTGGCGGTAACTGTCAAGGTCCAGTTGAGCTAAATTCTGTCTGAACACAGCTAAGGAAGAGCTCGGGCTACCAGTTCCCCTTCCCACAACAGCCTGCTCTGGGCTGCTCCACATGCGTCTCTACCCAAGCAGGTAAAGCCAGCAGGTAAGACTACTACCTATCTCCAGAAAAGGTGGAATAAACTCTTGAAAAGTTGAATTTCCAAACAAAAGGAAAAACAATCTAAGGGGCCGAAGCCATAGCACAGTGGGTAAGGCGTTTGCCTTGCACATGGCCAACCTGGGTTCAATCCCCGGCGTCCCATATGGTCCCCCAAGCACTGCCAGGAATAATTCCTGAGTGCAGAGCCAGGAATAACCCCTGAGCATCACTAGGTGTGACCCAAAAAGCAAAAAAAAAAAAGAAAAAACAATCTTATTCTTGGTTGATTCCTTGTTGTGCTCAGGGGTTACTGCCTGCGCTGTGCTCAGGAATCATACCAGGAAATGCCTGGAGGACTGCAGAGGACTCCCAGAACAGAACAGGGACAGCTGTCTTAGCCCCTGTGCTATTTCTCTGGTCCAACAAAGGAAAAAAAAATTGGGGGGTCACACCTGGCAATGCACAGTGGTTACTCCTGGCCCTGAACTCACGAATTACTCCTGGCAGTGCTCAGGGGACCATATGGGACGCCGGGAATCAAACCCGGGTAGCCGCGTGCATGGCAAATGCCCTACCCACTGTGCTATCGCTCCAGCCCCAAATCATGAAAATTTTTAATTCACTGGGCTACTCCTATCTTCATTTCATTTCATCATCCTGTTATTCATCGATTGCCTCGAGCAGGCCCCAGTAACGTCTCTTTCAGCCTAGCCCTGAGATTATATTCAAGGCTATTTAGGAGAATAAGACCCATCATTGTTACTGGTATTTGGCATATTTGGTACGCCACGGGGAGTTTGCCAGACTCTGCCCTGTGGGCAGGCTACATTCGATAGCCTGCAAGTTTGTCCTATCTCCTATCTTCAGTCACAAAAATAAACAGATAATGAAATAAAAGCCCATCTATTACAAGTAATTTTTATTTCTTCCTCGAGAAATAAGATACGATGCACAAAGGTCCTGTCCTTGAAAGGATGTGGGGAACGTTAACAGAATTAATTTATGTGTAAAATTTTTTAAAGATTAAGCACAATTAACTTGATTCTCGGCAGTACCTTCGCCTTGAATATCATTAAGGCTGCTCATTTTTCAACAGATATATCCAACTTTCATTTCCCAGCACCCACCACCAGAAAAGGCAATCCATCAAACACACACACGTATCCTGCTGAAGAGTTCTCACTGCCAAGACCATGAAGTAGCATTACTCTACAGACAAGCACTTCTGTCTGACAACCATGGCACTGTGGCACTGTGGGCTTGGAGGAATACTTTCTTTTTTGTTTCTTCAGTGCGGTAATTGAACCCCTGAACTAACTAAATGAGGCGTGCACTCTACTGCTGAGCCATATCCCTGCCCTGAGGAATTATTTTGGCTGAGAAGAATGCAACTAAATGACAGCATGAGAAGGTGGCAGCTTCCTGTCCCCAAAAGCCAGTTACACCAGGACAGTTTTTAATTCTATTCTTTAGATTCTATTCTTGCCTATTTTTAAACTTGATTACAATGATCCCATACATGTCATTTCTCCTTTCCATGATCCTTTCAGGTATTATGTAATATGTCAAATCAAATATTCAATGAATAATAGACAACTTTTAAAAAGATTCAGAGACTAGTAGAGGAAGTACCCCACTAAGGTCACTCAAAATACTCCATCAACATGAAAACTGCATTAGAACTTGTTCTCAAGATATCTGAGCATTTTCGGTTGCTGAAGGCCCTGTGTCTAGATAGCAATATTTTACTTTTTTTAACATATTTTGAGACAAAAACCACAAGGTCCTGGCACAATGATAGCATTATCCTAAATTAAAAAGTAAATAAGAGTAATAATTTAGTATATTATATTATGCACATGCGGAATTAACTAGAGCATCCTAAATTATAAATAATCAATGCTAAATAAGTGAGATGAGTCAAGAGAGCTATTCTTGTCAAAATAAAACTGAACTCTACAAAAAAGAAATGCATCATGAAAAACACCATTAGTAGCTCTCACGCCCCCTTCTCCATACCTGTGTATGATCCACAGCCTGCTTCAAGATGTTTTTTTTCAACTGGTCGGCTCTCTTTGCATGAAAAGGATTACTTTGACTCTGGATAACAAATACAATTTCCTTTAAATCTAGAACAAAAAAATGTATTTTTTAAATCTTTCAAGTAGTTATTGTCTAACCAAAATATATTGAAAACAAGTTTTTACAAAAGGAGGTGGGGGAAAACCCCTGCAAGTCTTTAGGCAATAAAAATCACTCCATAAAGAATCCCGGTGACAAAGACTTTTAGACTGGATCTGCAAAGCTTATTTCTTAGATATTAGCAAGTAAGTAAATATGCTATAGTTAACCACATCTGCAGTCACAAACTGAAATTTTGCTCCTGCATTTGTCATAAAGAATAACGGTAAACATGCAAAGTGTCTAGATGCCACCCTCCCAAAAAGCTGAACATCCAAAATTCTCATTGTGGCTTTTAACAATTAATGCAATCCCACACTGTGCTGCTTCCTGATGTGGAAAGCACTTTACAGAAGTCACAAATTAAAGCGAGGTCATTAATGGGGTCCTACTATAATGGCTGGCGTCCTCATCAAAAGAGGAAATATGGACCCAGAGACACACAGATGGAAAATATTGTCTCCAAAACACAAGGACAAGCCAAGGAACCAGGACTCAGAAACAACCAAGCCACCAGCACCATGAGCTTAGACTTCAGGCCTCCAGAACTGTGAGGCCCTAAGTACCTGGTACTTAAGTCATACCTGTTGTGGTACTGTTCTCCAGAGTCCCCAGAAAACTACTGAATGGCTCCAGGAATTCTGGAGGCCCTTTAAAGTGACTCACCAAATCCTATCATGGTTCGTGGATTCACAGAGCTTGTAAATAAATAAATCAATAACCTCTACCCTACCCTATCCTTACTCCATAAGGCACCAGGCCAGGATGAGGTGTTAAGGCCAAGAAACAGGCACAGTTTCACAGAGCCAAGCTCCAGCAAGAAGTGTTGATAAAGGCCCTCCAATACTGGTCATGTTTGCCAGAGCACTGGAGAGTCCCATCAAGATGGCCAGCTTGTTTACAACAGCTAGCGGGCAAGAAACCCTCACTAGCACATCATGCCCATCTCATGCAGGCACTCAACCGAGTATCTAGCCAGCAGAGACCAACGCTCGGCCCCCTAGCTGGAGAAGCACAGTAGCATTCCCAACTTCTGCGTGAGTAATAAAGAGGCAGAAACAGCCACTGTGTCAGCATTCTGCCAGGGTGCTGGCAGAAGGCAGATGTCACAGAAGTCGTAGCTTCCCACCCAGTTTCCGGCCAACAAGTGGGGACCTTTCCCCACAAAAAGGCTTTCCCAGTCACACCTTGATTAAAGCACCCTAAGTTGCTTTTAACTTCAATCTAGTATGTATTAGAGTTCTGCCACTCAGTCCCATAGTTTCTGCTACCTCTCCATTCATGCGAATAATCATCCAACAAAGAGCATCCAACAGTGAGCCACTTAGAGTCTAGAAATAACCCAGAGCACTTTTCGATTAAAATTGAGTAAAAAAAAATATAAGAAAATACTGAACAACCCACTGAAGAGCAACTTTCTTGTAAGAGTTCCACAATTCCAGCACCCCACATATCTATCTCTGTTTTAAATTGGCTGCTTCACTCTAAATTAAATACAAAGACCAAAATGGGCCTCTTACAAAGCAACTAAAACGTAATCTTCAGACCACAACATTTGAAATATTAACAACATATGCTGAGAAACAAAAGGAGAATTATAAACATTCAGTTTGTTAAAAATGGAGGAAACAATTTGAGAGTAATTTTTTTTGTAAAATTTAATAAAGATGAAGATCACATACTCAATGACCTGGAAACTCCACTCCTGTTAATCATGTTAGAAAAACTCTCATATGCATATTCAAGAATATATAACAAATATGCCCAGTTGAACTGTGCAAAAAAGAAAAAAATGGATGTAAGCCAAATAACCACTTGGAATATAGTAGGATATACAAATTAGAATCATCTATAATAACTAGTGCTACATATGATACAAATGGATATCATAGATGAATCCTAGAAAAATGGAATGCTGGAATAAGACACAGAAGTAACAACATAAATCAATGATCTGCAAACATATAAAAATAATTGTACATAAAAACAGGTACAAAACATATTACAAATATACAAAGATATATTTAATGTGAAAGTATAAAATATTACAGGAGAATATTTTTTTCCTTTTTATAAATTTATTTATTGAATCACTGTGAGAGCAGTTACAAAGCTTTTGGGTTTAAGTCTCGGTCATACAATGATGAAACACCCGTCCCTTCACCAGTGCTCATTTTCCACCACCAAAAACCCCAATATACCTCCCATCATGCACCCTCCCCCTACCTGTGGGGAAGATGATTTCCACGTTACTCTCTCTCTCTACTTTGATTACATTCAACATTTTGACACCAGACCCACCATTATTATTTGGGATTTTACCCCAAACTGAGATATGCTGAAAAGGCAACCATAGACAATTTTTTTCTAGTGCTGGTTATGAATAACATATGATGTCAAGTGGCTGCAGTAGTGGCCATGCAATTTTGGAATTCCAAAATTTTAACAATTAAATCTGGAGGGATTTCTGCCAAAACCTGCTGGGTTCTGAGATTTGTTCCTGAGTCTCTGGGATCATGGCCCTTAAGAAGCTTGATCAGGAGCCAGAGAGGCTGTTCATGGGAGGTGACTCGGGGTCTCTTTGGGGTGGGGAGGAAAGGGCTGGCTCCACCCCCATCCCATGAGGCCCCACATGTCTCATCACTGCAGGCCCAAACCTGACTGTCCTATGGCTTCTGGAGAATGGTAGCCACCGAGCCTCCCAGGGGGAGCAGGTGGAGGGACATCACCCTTTCCCCCTTGGGGTGGCCCGGCACCAGTAACCTACTGCGGGGACCAGACACATCTCTGCCAAAAGCCACTGGGTTCCGACATTTGTTTCTGAGTCTCTGGGATCATGGCTGTTAAACAGCTTGATTAGGAGCCAGAGAGGTCTTGCCTCCAATTATATAGCTGAGCTGGAGGTGGTTTGTGGGTGTGTCTCCCACATACCTAACTTCTGGCCATTTACTTTCTTGGTAAACTTGGCCCCAAGTTGTTGGGGTTTGGCCAAAGGCACAGCAGCAATTTGGGGATATCTAGAAGTTTGACGTTGCCATCAGGCTGCTGATGCACTCACCTCACAGGTACAGACTGACCTGCTGGTGGCACCATACCCCTGAGAATTTTTTTAAAATCAAGATAATATTTTTAAAAATCTGAGCTTTGGGACCAGAGAGATAGCTAAGGTAAAGCACTTGCCTTCCAGACAGCCAACCACAGTTCAATCCTCAGAACCACAAGCTGTCACTCCTGAGCACTGAGACTAGAATAGCCATTGAACAGTCAGGTGTGACCCACATACAGTAGAAGAAAGAAAGAAAGAAAGAAAGAAAGAAAGAAAGAAAGAAAGAAAGAAAGAGAGGGAGGGAGGGAGGGAGGAAGGGAGGAAGGGAGGGAGACAGAAAGAAAGAAAGAAAGAAAGAAAGAAAGAAAGAAAGAAAGAAAGAAAGAGGGAGGGAGGGAGGGAGGGAGGGAGGGAGGGAGGGAGGGAGGGAGGGAGGCAGAAAGAAAGAAAGAAAGAAAGAAAGAAAGAAAGAAAGAAAGAAAGAAAGAAGGAAAGAAGGAAAGAAAGAAAGAGAAAGAAAGAAAGAAAGAAAGAAAGAAAGAAAGAAAGAAAGAAAGAAAGATTTCTTAAGTTAGATGGTAAAATACATGGATGTTCGTTATGTTACTGTCAATGGCTTTTCTATGTTCAAAATAATTCCCAATTTAAAAACATTTTAAAGAACAAAGACATCCATTAAAGGGCGAATCCTGAACTCACCAGCAGAAGCAAACTCCTGCCACATCATCTACCAAATCAGCAGGACTCACATTGTTCATCTAACAAAGACCACAGTTCTTCCACGCAGGGAAGGAGATTTGCAAGAAGGAAGTGACGTCAATTCATCTCCTTTTCATAGACTTGGGTTTTGTGTACTGAGAGAGTTGAATTTATTTCTTCTTTTTTTAACATAGCTCCCAAGAAATCGCCACCCTCCTTGTGCACGAGCTGCTATCACACATGCTAAGCGCAATGTTTCATCCCACAAACATCTCTGCTCCTTCTCCAAGAATGAAGGTTCTGGGATACAAATAGGAAGAAACATGGGCCCCATGTTGGGTGTCTGAGGACAAGGTCACAAAGCCACGGCAGAGGCCAGGAAACCAAAGAGCACAGGAGAGCAGGACAGGGCAAGGCGTGCTTCTGGGAGGAGGTGTTTCCTTCATTCCCCTTTCAAAAAGCAGCTGTGTTCTGCAGACTCAAGATGGAAGGCAGCAGATGAGTGGCAGAGAAAAAAAGTGGTTCTCAGAGACCCCACAGCCTCCTCATCTCCGCAGCATCCCTGAGTGGGTGAGCAGAGAGTCGCCAAGGCATTTCTGAGAAAAGCAGGAAGGAAAGAGTCAGTTTAAGACAGAGGCTGGGTCAGCCAGATCCAATCAGAAAGAATTTAAATAGTAAACTCAGAGGTCAGGGGCTGCAGATCAACATCTGACAAACTGGAGCCATCAAAGACCCCAAGGGGTGGGTCCTTTTCAGATGAAAGAGGGGAACACTAAGAGAAAAGGTGGAAGAACTTCCCAGATCAGGAAGCAATGCAAGTCCAGAGCAGCATGTGGAATTTAATTTAAGGAAAAGGGGATGGGAGGTTTCCACTAACGAAGTTAAGGATGAAGCACAGACCCAGTTTCTCCATCTCTGAGAAAAAAAAAAGTGATAATTACTATCATGATTATTACATACTGCTTAGGCCCAGGTTAGCAGTCTGGTGCTAGCAGCAGCTTACGTTCTTAAAATCTTGCTCTCCACCACATAAGCATTAAGAAATACTGTCTGATATGCATCCTAAGCCCTTCCAAACTGAATCACACAGGCTGGCTGGGTCTAGTGCCCAAGGTCAGTCAGCTGTCTTCTCTGTGCTGCCTAACCACCTGCTCTTAAGCTCCTCTGCCCAGCCCACGGAGCTAAGTAAGACAATCCCGGTGCATCCAGATCACTTTGGTGGCATGTCTATAACTCCCTGCAATTTGCCTTCAGTAAACACTGCCACAACTCACATTCTTAGACAAGATCTGAGACAGATCATCACCGTTCCTCCTCCAGGACTGTGCAAGAAATTGGTCATGCACTAAGTGCCTGACAGTAATGATGAGTGTGACAGGCTATAAAGAGAAGATAAAGAAATGAGACCGGATGACAGAAAGGATGCTGCAATTCCGAAGCTGCCGAGAGCAGGAAGGAAAGGCAACAGAATCTACGTGACGGTTAGAAAAGGGTCCCTGCAGGAGAAAAGCTGCTTCTCTGAAGATGAAAGGAATGAAAGCTCTTATTTTTTCAGCTGCTGAGCACACCTCCAGTAATCCTTCCGTGCTCAGAGATTACCTGGAAATGGATTCCACCGTGCAGGTGTTTTTCAGCGATGTTCTGATAAAAGCTGAATAACAAGCAGCCTATTGACTTTCAGCTGGGACAAATATGAACATGCACACATATAACAGGCTATACTTGGACTGAATAATTGCCACGGGTGACTAGTGATTGGGCAGTGACCTGAGAGAGAGCAAAAGGCTGCCCTGCTCTTCGAGCTGGTCACACAGCCCTGAGTATTGTCAGAACCCCTGGGGCAGCTCCAAAGCCACCCCTAGTCCAACTGACTTATGGAATGGGACCAATTAAGTCCACTGGGTCCTTTCCAGATGACTCCATATCAAGTTAAGTATCACTACAATTTGTCAACTGCATTTACAACGCCGAGATTTACTGGTGCAAGGGAAACTTCCCTTTGGTACTTTCAAGCCCATGTTCCAGACTATGGTTATCAGTTCATTAAATAATTATTTACTACAAAGAGAACCATCAACTCTCATTAATTAAAAAATAAATTAATTAATTAAATATTTTAAATTAAATAAACACAATTACTCAAACCAACTTGGGTTGGCAGCTGAGAGAAAGCTGCCATATGGGCAAGAGAGGCTGAGAGCCATACGGAAAGTTTCAGCAGAGACGGGGAGGGAGGGAAAAAAGAATCCACATAACTTCTCTAAGAAGACTGCTCTTTGGCCCTGCAGAGCCAATGCATACTGGATGGTCCTTGAGGGTCACGGCCCCAACCACCCCCAGATCCCAACATACCAGGGACGTCCAGATGAGCCTGAGAGAAGCAGAAGGTGCAGTCTGCACAGCTGCCCTGAAGAGCAAGCACTCTCTGGGGGTCAACAAACGGGCAACTACAGACTGCAGACAAAGTACAGTGGGTAGGGGGCTTGCCTTGCACACAGTCAGCCCTAGTTCATTTCCCAGCATCCTATACGGTCCCCTGAGCACCATCAGGCGTGGTCCCTGAGTATAGAGCCAGACGTGACCCCTGAGACTGCTGGATGTGGCCCAAACACCAAAAGGGGAAGAGGAGCAGAGGAGAGCAATATTACAGCAGGAAGGGGGTTGCCTTGCATGCAGCCCACCCAGGTTCAATCCCTGGCACGCCATGTGGTCCCCCAAGCTCACCAGGAGTGATTTCTGAGCCAGGAGTAAGCCCCAAGCACCACCGGATGTGCACCCCTCCCCCACCCCCAGCCAAAAACGAAAATGAGCAACTAAGTCCTTAGAGAAGAGCACAGGCACCAAGGCTTGTGCTTTCTCCCACTAAGTGCAGCCCGGGATAATAGGAGCTTTGTGTTATTCCTCTGTGTCATCCCCACAGCTCTCTCCTGGCCTGGCATTATGCCCTGAAGAAAACTCAATAAATGATGGCCAAGGGATTTAAATCCAGCAGATTAGCTGTTACTTCCATACCTAAGTCGTGCCAATAAGTGAACACAGAAAACACCACCCTCCCCCCACCCCACCTGGAGTCTCCAGGAGGGTAACCAGTGGGCTGGGCTGAAGCCAAAGTATTTGCATGAGAATATTTGCCCCATAAATAAAATCAGAAAGGAAAACTGAAATGCAGTTTATAAGAAATATGCTGGGTACAGACATTTCATTTAAAAAGAAGAATAAGGGACAGGACAGAGTACATCAAGGAAGGTACTTGCCCTGTCTGCAACCAACGCGGATTCAATCCCCCACACCACAGACAGCCCCCTGATCACTGCCAGGAGTGACCCCCGAGGACAGCGTCAGGAGTAAGCCTCAAGCACTGCTGAATAAGCTCCCACCCCTCCAAAATAAATAGTAAAAAGCAAAAAGAATGACTTACCTAGGTCATTTTTTGTTGGTCTACCATTTCTCTCGAAGTTCTGCATTTTAAATATGAGAGAGAGAAAAAAGAAAAAGAAGATAGTTAAAAATCCAGCAGTATCTTGCAAAGGTGTGTCTAATGCATACTAACATGAGAAGCCAGGAAATGACGGAAACTACCGAAAGAGATGAATTCTGATGGAGCCAAGCACTGGGACACGCTTCGATCTCGTGCCAGCAGCCTCCTCTGGACCACCCCTTCCCTGTGTGATCCCCGGCAAATCACTTATGAGAACAAAGGCTCTGTCCTTTGGAGTAAAAATGGAATGTAACCGATTCCTAACGTTGCTGGGAGGGTTGAATGGAGAACTTTGTGAGCACCACAGCACCACAACCATGAGAGAAGGTATCAGTTCTGGCCATGTGTCCCCCCGAGAGACTTATGGATGCACTGTCATCTGTGCATGCAGGCACACAGCCATGTGGAACCCAGCACATGTCCCTCTCCCCAAGGCCTACCCAGGGCCCTGGAAGTGGTCAGCCTGCAGCCTGTGGGAGCTCAGGAGCCCAGAGAGAGAGGGGCACCACAAAGCATTGGGGCTCCAGCACAAAACTGCCTGCCCCTGGCCTGGTACGGCAGGGGAGGGGCTCCAATGGCCTACTCTGACGGAAGTGCAAAGTGTCAGCAGCTCAATGTGCTGTTTTCGTTGTCTTTTCTGGCAGACAAAACAGAGCTGCTTCTGCTAATTGTCCTCCTCTGCGCGCCCACCCCCATCCCACTTTCGGCAGCCACATGCTGTAGTTTTGCAAACTGGCAAGGGGCAAGTAGCCTTCTATTTTCTTCATAAATTGCCCAAGAAATGCCACTGTGAGCCTTGAACAAAATCGGGAATAGTTTGAAAGCCAGGATACAGCCACACGGAGACGCATCCTTGTCGGGGGGGAAATCCTTGGAAATTACAGAGGAGGGAAAGTGGGACATCAGGGAGCCACTACCTCAGACAGTAGCTTCAGAGGGTGCCTCTGTCTCAGAGCAGAAATGCCACCGTACACAGAAGCCCTCAGGGATGTGCTGGGGGATTTCGCCTGGAGATCGAAGTGACACGTTGCTTACTCCCAGCCTAACTCCCACTCTGGGAAGGAACTTAATGTGCTCAGTCAGACAGGGAAGGACTCCTCAGCTATGCGATTCCAAGGGAGCAATAACCCCACCTAGTGCTGAGGCCCTCGGGACCCACCTTGTGAGCTAAGGGGCCTCATAAGATTGTCACCTGGTGCCAACAGATCCAGAGAAGGCTGGACCCCCACCTGGGGAGAAGCTCCAGCAGGAACAAAGGTCGGCAAAGGAATTTCAAAAAGGACCATCGACCACCCCAGTACATACTTTTACCTAGGTAGATGCCCCACGTGGGGGGTGGTTGGAGAAACCTTATAAAGGCCACCTTGAACAAAAAAAAACATACACAAACGCTACCCGAGCCCATGTGCTGTGTGTGCCCGCATGGACAAGCACATGTGGTGCATGAGCACATGTGTTGCCCACACCTCTCTCCCCTCTTGAGATAGGTACAGGGGCTCTCTCCACCTTTGGAGAAGCCCGCATTCTCTCTTGAACACACACACACTCTCTCTCTCTCCCTCTCTCTCTCCTTCTCTCTCTCCTCTCTCTCCCTTTCTCTCTCTCTCTCTCTCTCTCTCTCTCTCTCTCTCTCTCTCTCTCTCTCTCTCTCTCTCTTCCTCCTTCCCCTACCTAAAAGCCTCCAAATAAAATCTGTTTTTACTTCACTGCTGCCTACTTCTGAAATTCCTTTCTGTGAGAAAAGACAATAACTTAGAAACCCTGGGTTAAGACCTAGGAGTGGCCTTCCTTTCCCACAGAGAGCAATTCCTCATTCCTGTGTGAGTCCGCAGCTATGGGAAAAATCAGGAGGTGGGAATTGACTCTCTTGACGAGAAGACCAAGCAGACATTACATGTGGTGGAGCTAGTTGGGCTCTGGCCCATGCCACACAGGGGTTCATGCCAGACCTCATCATTCCTTTCCCGTGGGTCCCAGGATGGCCGAGGCCAGTGAGGAGAAAGTGACTGTCTCTCTCATCCACGCTTCGCATAAGCCACCTGTGAGGGCCCACCAACTTGAAGCTCACTAAACAAGATGAGAAAGCTCCAGCCCCTTTATTTATTTATTATTTATTTGTATTGAATCACCATGAGATACACAGTTATAAAGTTGTTAAGGATTGGGTTTCAGTCATACAATGTTCCAACACTCATCCCTTCACCAGTGTATGTTTCCTACTACCAATGTCCCAAGTTTCCCTCCCATCCTCACCCCCACCCCCCACCCCAATGAGGCAGGCTCTCTCGTTCTCTCTTTCCCTCCCTCCTATCTCTTTCTCTCTCTCTTTCTCTCTCCCTCCTGTCTCTCTCCCTCCCTCCTGTTACTCTCTTTCTCTCTCCCTTCCTCCTGTCTCTGTCTCTCTTTGTCTCTCTGTCTTTGTCTCTCTCTGTCTTTCTCTGTCTCTCTCTCTCTGTCTCTCTTACCACCCCCACCCCATTCTGGGCATTATGATTTGCAAAACAGGTACTGAAAGGTTATCCCGGGGCTGGAGCAATAGAACAGCGGGTAGGGTGTTTCCCTTGCATGTGGCCAACCCAGGTTCAATCCCCATCATCCCATATGATTCCCCCAAGTACCACCAGGAGTAATTCCTGAGCGCAGAGCCATGAGTAACCCATGAGCATCGCTGGGTGTGACCCAATAAAAAAAAATCTAAAATCTGAAAGGTTAGCACAGCTGTAGGGCATTCGCCTTACAAGCGGCCAACATGGCCGACCCGAGTTCGATTCCTCCGCCCCTCTCGGAAAGCCCAGCAAGCTACCGAGAGTATTCAATATGCCAGACACAGTAACAACAAGGTCTCCAATGGAGACGTTACTGGGCCCGCTCGAGCAAATCGACGATCGACGATCAACGGGAGGGCCTTTACCTGGGCTGGAGCGATAGCACAGCGGTAGGGCGTTCGCCTTACAAGCGGCCAACATGGCCGACCTGAGTTCGATTCCTCCGCCCCTCTCGGAGAGCCCGGCAAGCTACCGAGAGTATTCGATATGCCAGACACAGTAACAACAAAGTCTCCAATGGAGACGTTACTGGGCCCGCTCGAGCAAATCAACGAACAACGGGAGGGCCTTTACCTTTACCTTTACCTATCATGTATATCCCTTTACCTACTTTCAGCACTCAGTTTTCGTCCAGAATGATCAATTCCAACTATCATTTTCATAGCAGTCCCTTCCTCCCTTCCCTATCCTAACTGCCTTCCCACACACACATACTGATAGCAAGCTTCCAGCCACAGACCAGTCCTCCTGGCCTTTGCTTTCACTGTCCTTGGGCATTAGTCTCATATTATGTTCTTTATATTCCACAAATGAGTGCAGTCATTCTGTTTATCCCTTCCCTCTCCCTCTTACTCACTTCACTCAGCATGATGCTCTCCATGTCACTTTAAAGGCACTGAAGCAAAGCCACATTACAGCCCCTAAGTCAGCATGGGTCCCCATGCTCTTAGCAGTGTGCTTGCAGGAAAGAAGGCTCACCTCTGGGCTGGAGTGATAGCACAGCAGGTAGGGAGTTTGCCTTGCATGTGGCCGACCTGGGTTCAATTCCCAGCATCCCATATGGTCCCCTGAGCACCGCCAGGGGTAATTCCTGAGTGCAAAGCCAGGAGCAACCTCTGTGCATCGCTGGGTGTGACCCCCCCACAAAAAAATCAAAAAATAAATCAAAAAAAAAAAAAAAAAAAAAAAAAAAAAAAAAAAAAAAGAAATAGTTGCGCGAGCGGCATAAAAAAATGCTGAAGGAACAGGGACTAACCCCACAGGACACACTGGGGATGGTTGACAAGCCTGTCACCAGCAGCTCTGGGCCCCTGAGTCATGTCAGACCTACAGCTCTAATCCCTTATCCGAAGGGTGACAGCCCCAATTTATGTCTTTTATCCTGATGGACAATGAAAAAAAAGGTATTTTCTGATGGAAAAAAATCCCTAAAAGATATAATAATGCACCAATAGGATAATAAAGCTCAGTACACCCCAAAAAAAAAAAAAAAAAAAAAAAAAAAAAAAAAAAAAAAAAAAATAAAGACTGTAAATATTAAAGAAAAAAAAAAGGAATGCTCGCCTCAGATCCAGAGGGGCCACCTGCCTCTTGGCCAACTGCTTTCTCCTTCACAGGCCACAGATTTAGCGAACAGATGAGGATCGGAAGCAATTAGAAATTTAAGATCTAAAAACAACACTGGAGTGGATAAAGAGGAACTGGTAATGAAGTATTATTCAGTCTTTAAAACATGGTATAAAGTCGATGACCCTTGATGACATCATCTAAATGAAATAGGACAGTCACGTCCCTCCCATGGGGAAAAAAAAAGGCAGATTCTATAGTATTCCTGTTATATGAGGTCCTAGAAGAGATAACAAGTCTTAAAGAGGGGACTGAGCAACAGTACGTGAGGTAATGCATTTTCCTTGCATGTGGCCACTGTGGGTTAGATTTCGGGCATGTCGTATGATCCCCTATGCCCTCCAGGAGAGATCCCTAAACACAGAGCCAGGAGAGTAATCCCGGAGCACTGCTGATGTGGCCCCAAAACCAGAATAAAATTGTCTTCAAAAAAGTAGGGGGCCAGAGCAAGAGTAGGCAGAGTAGGATGTTTACCTTACATGCATGTGGCTGAGTCTCAGCACTCCACCGGGCACAACAGGACTGATCCCAAAGTCCAGAAGCAGGAGTAAGCCCTGAGCACCACTGGGTATCTCCCAAATAAAAGAGTGAAACTCCAGTTCAGACTTATAAATGGTGAAGCCGGAACAGCCCTGGTCACGCTGATTCCAAAGCTCTTACTTATGCCCTGAAAGACTGACTGTCTCATTGGCTTCATTTGCTTTCACCATCACCCCACCAAAATAATAATAATTATAATAATAATAATAATAAGAGAGAGAGAGTATAATAGTGACTGCCTGGGACCCTGAGGAGGAGAAATGGAGTTGTTTAATAGCATTTCAGTTTTGCAAAAAGAGAAGAGTTCTGGAGATTTCTTGCACAACAAAATGGGTACTATTACTGGAATGCATGCTTAAGATGGTTAAGATGGAATTCTTTCTATTGTGTGTACTTGCTTACAATTAAAAGGAGGGAAAAAAGACAGCCTTGGCCATTCCAATCTCAGAAGCAGGACCTGAACTCGTGCTCTGACCCCTTTCCCACACTCCTTGCACTTGGCATTCCTCCCTCCAGGTGCAGTCTGCTAAAAATGTGCATGAGTAAATGGGAACATACTTTGTACATAAGCGAAAAGTAACACCTTAGAGGTTAGACAAAAACTGAAAGAAGCATCCTGAACGCATTGTATCCAAGCTGGGTGACTTAAGCTATGATACCAACTAGACTTTGGACTACTTAGTATCATTTTTTTAAAATGGGGGGGAAGCAATGTTTTTAGTATGAGACTACTCCCCAAGGACAATAGTAACAAGGTCCAGAAGAATTGGCCCATGGTTGAAAGCCTGCCTCAGGTGCTGGAGGAGAGGACAGTTGGGTTAGAGAAGGGACCACTATGACAACGATATTTGGAAATGATTGCTCTGGATAAGAACTGCATGCTTTGCTAAGCGAAATGAGTCAGAAAGAGAGGGATAGACATAGAAAGATTGCATTCATCTGGGGGATATAAAGTAACAAAATATGAGATTAATACCCAAGAATAGCTGAGATCAGCACCAGGAGGATTACTCCATAGCTTAGTGGCCAGTCGGGCATTCTAGAGGAAAGGGCAGCTCAGATAGAGAAGGGAGCACCAAATAAAGGGTGTTTGGAGGATCCTCCCAGGAGGGGAGATGCATGTCAAAAGTGGACTATGGACTGAACATGTTTGCCACTCAATGCCTCTTTTGCAGACCACAACACCCAAAAGGAGAGAGAGAACACAGGGGATTGCCCTGCCACAGAGGCAGGGGGGATAGGGGGATGGGGTAGGGGGGATATTATCCATGGTGGTGGAAAATGGGCACTGGTGGAGGGATGGGTATCTGATCATTGTATAATCAAACCCAAGCACAAAAAATTGTAAATCTACAACTGTACCTCATGGTGTTTCACTAATAAAAAAAATTTTTAAAAAAAAGAACTGCATGCTGAAATAAGGCAAAGGAACAAACATGATAACTTCTCAGTACCTATGCTGTGAACCATAATGCCCAAAAGGCAAGGGAAAGAGTAAGAAGAAAAGTTTCTGCTACAGAGGTAGGCTGGGGGTGGGGGAGTGTGGCGATAGGGAAACTGAGGATTCCTGTGCTGGGAAATGTACACTGGTGGAGTGATGGGTGTCAGACATTATGTGACTGAAATCCAATCATGAACAGCTTTGTAACTGTGTCTCTCATAGTGATTCAATAAAAGAAAAAGTTTAGAAAAGCAATGTTTCTAATTTTATTTGGTGGCATAGCATTTTTCTTTTTCTTTTTTTTTATTGTTTTGGTTTGGTTTGGGCTGGAGGGATAGCACAGTGGGTAGAGCGTTTGCCTTGCACTCGACCAACCGACCCAGTTGGCCCAGGTTCAATTCCTCCGCCCCTCTCAGAGAGCCCAGCAAGCTACTGAGAGTATCTTGCCCGCAAGGCAAAACCTGGCAAGCTCCCCGTGATGTATCAGATATGCCAAAAACAGTAACAACAAGTCTCACAATTTGTTGTGAGATGTTACTGGTTCCCGCTGGAGCAAATTGATGAACAACGGGAGGACAGTGCTACAGTGTTGGTTTGGTTTGGTTTGGGAGGGGGGGCACACCGAGTGATGCCAGGGCTTACTCTTGGCTCTGCACTCAGAGATCACATCTGGTGGTGCTTGGGGTACCATATGGGATGCCAGGAATCGAACCCAGTTCAGCTGTGTGCAAGGTAAACTCCCTACCTGCTGTACAATCTCCCCAGCCTCACAAGGAGACATTTCAAATGGCTCAATACGTAAACTGTGAAAACTAAAATACCCAAGGAATGGTTGACTTAGATGAACTGAAACAACCCAGATGAGCTTGCGTGAATTCCCCTCTGAGAAAGAAAACGAGACTAAATGAACAAATTGACAGAACATTTAAAATTCTGTCTCCAGCTTCCCTAGTAAGAAAGCTTCATCTTCCTCCAAGAAGAAACACATGGTTTGCTTTAGTGTCTCTGCGGCAGCACCTTTCCAACGTGGACTATCAATATCAATCAAAATGCACTCACCGTCAAGGTTTATAAGCCAACTGAATCCTGACTCGGCCGGAAAAGGGCTTCATTTGTTCCTAAGCCTCCTTCCCCAAGCCAGGGCAAGACAAATCCAAGTTCCCTTCTGTACAGACTTGGCTTTTTCTTTTTAAGCACAACAGATTTGAGCATTTGCAATGCATATATGATGTCTAGTTTATAAATTCCTCATTAAGAGATGAAATATTCTCCAAAAAAAATTATATAAAGTCTTCGAAGAAAAGGAGGGGAGGGGATATGAGAGGGAACCTGGGAATGTTGGTGGAGGGAAGTTGACACTGGTGGCGGGATCCGTGCTGCAAGACTGCATGTCTGAAACTCAACTATGGAAAACTGTAAATCACAGTGCTTTAATAAAAAATGCGAAAAAATTTTAATGAGAGTAAAAAATATAGATCTTTTAAGACGAGGGGCAAAAGGACATCTTTTATCCTGTCTCAAACCACACCACCATCCTAAAAGCTGAACAAAATGGATTGGTCCCGATGTGTTCATCAAAGCACGAGGTCGGAAGTGACTCCTCTGTCCTAAGCTTGTTTCCACATACTATGACAAGCCTCAATTTCTCAGCTATAGGAAAAGAAAAATAATTACAAGACCTACTTCACTGGGGTTTTGTGAGAGAGTGATTTGATGGGGTTTTGTTTGTTCCTTGTTTGGGGGCCACATACAGTGGTGGTCAGGGATCATTACTGCCAGTGCTTGGGGGACCAAATGTGGTGTCAGGAGCGAACCAGAGCCAGCCACTTGCAAGGCAAAGGCCTTGCACACTGTGCCATCGCTCCTGCCCTGAGTAACTAGAAGTCTGAACAATGGTTAGAGGCTGGGTCTCCCCAGTGCACCCAGAGCAGGCTTTGGCATGGGGATTACTTCCTACTAAGGCCATCCAAGATCCTTTAGGCAGTTTTCTCCTTTTTTTGTTTTTGTTTTTTTGTGTGGTTTTTTTTTTTTGCTTTTTGGGTTGGTTGTTTTGTTGTTTTTTGTTGCTGTTGTTGTTGTGGTGGTGGTTTGCTTTTGGGGCCACACCAGGCAATGCTCAGGGGTTACTCCTGGCTCTGTACTAAGGAATTACCCCTGGCCATACTCAGGGGATGATATGGGATGCTGGGAATCAAACCCGGGCCAGCCATGTGCAAGGCAAACATCCTACCCGCTATGCTATCATTCCGGCCCCTTCTGTAGGCTCTTAAGAAACTTTTAACACTTAAATACCTGGAAGAATAAAAAGTGAGAATCCTATCCAAAATTAGGGTTTTTATGAGAAACAAACTGCAGATCGGATAAGCCTCTTGATGCGACAAAGCAAAGAGCTAGTCACCAAGATGTTTTGTCTCTGCCATAAGATCAACCTGGTTGGTGGTTGGTCTCTCCTTCAAGCCAGGTTCCTACCCCACTCCTAAGCCTGGGACGTACATGCCTTGACTACCCCATTGTTACCCCCTGGGCGACAATTCACAGGTATGTAATTCAACTGGATTTTTCTCCTACTGATGTGTATTGTTCAACCAACCCAGCAGGAAGCCAAAGCCAAGAGGGGACATTTCCTCTCTGCCCCTCCACTGAGCAGAACTCCCGATACTGGTTAGTTTTCACACTTGGATTCTGCCCTCCCCTCCCGTTTGTTTTCATTGTGTTAGTGGGAGTCACACACACTTGGTCTCTGTGTTCTCATGAGCTTTGGCTGCAGTGCTCACTGGGTGTCTCACACTTTGTTGGGGTGCCGGGGAATCACAGACATGCAGTGCTGTTTGTGGTTCTCCACAACGCTCAGCAAGTGGGGCAACAGAGAGGCTTGAACTCAAGACCTCATGCCTGTAAGCAGAGGTTCTAAGAGTGAGGCACCGCTGGGTCTCCCGTCCTCCTCCTCATCCTCGTTTGCTGCATTTGCTCTAAGTGACCAACATATACAAAAAGGAATGGAATAAAGCAGCAGTACTATGGTGAGGGGGGTGGGGGGGTATTTTTTTTTTCCTGGGTGTTTTGTTTTGTTTTGTTTTGGGGCCACACCCAGCTGTACTCAGGGCTTACTTCTGACTCTGCTACCAGGGGTGACTCCTGGCAGTATTCAAAGGACCGTGCTTGGTGTCAGGAATTGAACCCGGACCAGCTGCATGCAAGGCAAGTCCCCTACCCACTGTATAATCACTCCAGTTCCCCTGGTTTTCTCTTTTTTACTTAGACTTGTACAGGTTTCTGCAGAAAGACTGCTCAATTTCTTGTTGTCATCTAAAGGTAAAAATGAAATAAGGTATGGCACTGTGTGTGGGAGCGCACGCGCGCGCGCGCACACACACACACACACACACACACACACACACACACACTCCAATCACCCCATCTTACAAAGAGGAATGATGTGAGGTCTCATGAGATATAGGTAGGTCCTACAGCACTCCAAGTGCTGGAAACAGATTGTGAACATCAGCACTTTGGTTTCCAGGTCTAGCGCTCCCTGTCCCTCACACAGGACAGAATGCAACAAGGAAGCCCAGCATTGAGAAAGCAGGTCACACTGCAGGATGAAGAGCGCAAGGGAGCACCAAGGCAAAGTCGCATGAGCCACTGCAGCAAGAGCCACAGCAGGCAGGCTGCCCGAAAGGAGGGTGTGGGGGCCTGACACCAAGGGAAGGGCCTGGGGACAGAGCTCCGAGCACAGGCCCCAAGGACTGATGGCCGCTGCAGGCAGGAGTGTACCGGAAGTTCTGCAAAAGGACCCCAGGCCTAAATGGGGGTTAACGACAGAGAGATTAATGGCAGTTTTCAGGAGTTCTAATACCTTTGCATGAGAAGAAAAAAAAGACAGTAAGATACTAGAACTCGTCTCCATCACTATTTGTACTATATGTAGGCCAAAGACCCTCACTATGATGAGCCTCAAGCCCTGCCTCTTGGTCCCTCTACGGGCCTTCCATTGCCCGGGACATAGGGACCCTCCTCTCTCCCCAGCCTCAGGCACATTTGCGTCCACACTGTACAACTACTTCTCCTCAGGACATTAGCAGCTTTTCTGGCTGTGAGCTAAGGACAGAGGGGCTGATGTCACTGTTGAAGAGATCTAATACCTTCGCGTGAAAAATAAATAAATAAATAAAATAGAGAACTCATCTTCATCTCTATTTGTAGTTAAGTATGTAGGCAAAAGATGCAGTTCCTCATTTGAAAAGATTTCTGAAAATCCACATGTGGGAGGTAGGTAGACTTGTTTTGTGTGGAATTATATGTGCTATAATTTATAAATTCATTACACAAAATTTTAATTCCTTCTTAGCAACTTTTAGGTAGGAGTTTAATTCATTCTAAATGAGCCTCGTTATGAACTCTGTCTCCCTATCTCTCTCTCCCTCTCTCTCTTTCTTTCTCAGATATTACAATGCCTGTGCTGTAAAATATAAAACTGCCAAGTGAAAAATGCAGGATTTGGGCTGGAGCAATAGCACAGCGGGTAGGGCGTTTGCCTTGCACGCAGCCGACCCAGGTTCGATTCCCAGCATCCCATATGGTCCCCTGAGCGCCGCCAGGAGTAATTCCTGAGTGCAGAGCCAGGAGTAACCCCTGAGCATCGCCGGGTGTGACCCAAAACGCAAAAGAAAAAAAAAATGCAGGATTCAGAAATTTGGGATTCTGGCTTCCCCCTTTAATTTGACCATGTAAAAAATAAAAAGGCCCTCCCGTTGATCGTCGATTTGCTCGAGCGGGCCCAGTAACATCTCCATTGGAGACTTTGTTGTTACTGTGTCTGGCATATCGAATACTCTCGGTAGCTTGCCGGGCTCTCCGAGAGGGGCGGAGGAATCGAACTCAGGTCGGCCATGTTGGCCGCTTGTAAGGCGAACGCCCTACCTGCTGTGCTATCACTCCAGCCCTTGACCATGTAACCTCAGTCAAATCACTGACTTCTCAGAGGGTAGATTTTTCTCTGCTATGCATGGAACTACCCACTTTGCTTAGCAAATAACAGGATCATCACAAAGAAGAAATTAAGTGACACATCCAAAAATGCTCTATTAACCAAAAAGAATCTGAAAACCATCTAGAATTATTATTCTCTTCTCCCTGAGTTTAAAAAAAAATCCCATAATAAAATTAAAACATATAATATTATTGATAAAAGAAACCTCCTACTGGAAAACCTCATATTCTAATTCTGGAGCAAAAAACATAAAGTCAGAGCCAAAGTGATAGTAAAGCAGAAAGGGCGCTTGCCTCGCATGCAGCTGATCCAGGATCAATCCCTGGCACTCCATATGGTCCCCCAGGCTGACTGGGAGTGACTCTGGAGCACAGAGCCTGAGCATTACTGGATATGACCAGAAAATTACTATCACTACATCACCGTCATCTTGTTGTTCATCGATTTCCTCAAGCAGGCACCAGCAACGTCTCCTTCATCCTAGCCCTGAGATTTTAGCAAGTGCCACATTCGAGGCTCTTTCAGGGTCAGGAGAATGAGACCCATCATTGTTACTGGTTTTTGGCAGACTGAATATGCCACGGGGAGTTTGCCAGACTCTGCCGTGTGGGCAGGAAACTTTTGGTCGCCTGGCTGTCTTCACTGGGGCCCCTTGGAGGAGGGTGGGTTGAGTTTCCCTCCCCACCTTGAGAAGAGCCCCAGCAGCTGAAGACCTCTGGTTCCAGCCACAGCCATGCTTAAGACCACTCTCCACACGCTCGGACGAGCCTCATGCAAGAAGCAACCGGCAGAGGAACCCAGGTGTGCGGGACCCGGGGCGTAGATCTCCAAGCCTGCTCGGATTGGGACTGGGCCTCCTCCACCCAGATCCCCCATCTTCCAGTATATAGGCGTTACACCCACCAACTGTCCCCGGCGCCGTGTAATCCCATCAATGGCCAAGACCCAGAGACCAGGAAATATAACTGAAAAATAAATAAATACACAAAGGCTGGGTGGGTGCCAGGGTGGCTCAGTGGCCAGAAAAATCCACCTCGCAGCAGTGAGGCCACGGCATTTGCATGCTCAGAGTATGGGCTGCCAGTACTGCTGCCTGGGACCCCCCCCAATACTGCCCCCGTGCCACAAGGAACCGCCAGCTCACAGCCGCTGAATACCAGCACCACAATTCAAGGGTGCAGCCTCTGGAAAGAGAGAGCGTGGCCAGGACCATGGCCCCTGGTGAGTGCTCCCCCAGAACCCGCACACTCACCACCACTCAATGAGTGTGGCTCCTGCAGCTGGGGAGCGCAGCGGCAGCAATGCTGGGTAAGGAGGAAGGACCTTTCAGCATCACATCACAGGAGCCATACGAGGACACAAACAAGGCCAATGACAATGATGCTGGTTTCGGTTGCTTGTCTGTCTAACTGACTTGGGGTAAGACCCAAAAGCAAGGCTTCCGCTGCAGACAAGAAGACAAAGGAGTGGCCCTGAGATACAAGTTCTGTCCCTCTCTGGGATTCCCAGACTGAGCGTCTCACTCTGAGCAGGCGTCCTGGGGGGCTCTCAGCTCGTCCCCAGTCTTCCCTTCTTGCACATACCCACCCTCTAATTGAGGGCTTTGGGGCTATAGAGACAATACAGGGAGGGCATGTGCCTTGCATGAGCCAATCGGGATTCGATCCCCGGCATCCCATATGGTTCTCAAATACCACCAGGAGTGATTCCAGAGCACAAAGCCAGGAGTAACCACTGGGCATCAGCAGAAGTGACCCATAAAACAGAAAGAAAAAAAAAGTGAGGGAACGACTAGTAAAGCTCTTAGAACCCAGGAGACAACATAATTCTTCTTTGACAAACTGAAAAAATGAAGCCCAAGGACTAAGACAGGGCAGGGCAGCGGAACCATAGAATTAAAGCACGCACAGCCTTTAAAATGTCTCACTCCAGAACACAGGGGATTGCCCTGCCACAGAGACAGGGGGGATGGGGGGATGGGGGTGGGAGGGATATTATCCATGGTGGTGGAAAATGGGCACTGGTGGAGGGATGGGTATCTGATCATTGTATAATTGAAACCAAAGCACAAAAAATTGTAAATCTACAACTTTAAAAAAAATAAAATAAAATAAAGGGAAAAAAAATAACAAAAAAAAAAATGTCTCACTCCATTCTTGGGTGTTAGTCTCCTATTTTGTTACTTTATGTTCCCCAGATGAATGCAATCTTTCTATGTCTGTCCCTCTCTTTCTGACTCATTTCGCTTAGCATGATACTTTCTATGTAGTACCACTTGTATGTAAATTTCATGACTTCATCTTTTCTAACAGCTACATAGTACCAGGAATTTTACTCCATGGCATGGAGGCCAACCACACATGCTAGGGGAAAAGGGAGCTCAGATAGAGAAGGGAGCACCAAATAAAGGGTGTTGGGAGGATCCTCCCAGGATGGGAGAAGCATGCTGAAGGTAGACTATAGACTGAACATGATTGCCACTCAATGCCTCTTTTGCAAACCACAGCACCCAAAAGGAGAGAGAGAACAGAAGAGAATGCCCTGCCACAGAGGCAGGGTGGGATGGGCGGGATAGGGGGTGGGAGGGATACTGGGATCCGTGATGGTGGGAAATGGGCACTGGTGGAGGGATGGGTATTTGATCATTGTATAATTGAAACCCAAGCACAGAGATTTGTAGGTCTACAACTGTACCTCATGATGTCTCACTAATAATAATAATAATAATAAAAAATGTCTCACTCCAACAGCACAAGAGCCTGAGGTCTGGGTTCAAAGTCCAGAGCCCACTGGTCTGCTGAGACCACCCAGAGTGCCCCCTGAGCACAAAGCTGGAAGAAGCCCCCAAGCACTGCAAGATTTGGCCCCCAAACAAAACCAGAATATCTAACTCCAATTCAAAACATCTTTCTTCTTCTATTTTCTCCCTTGAAGGTGCCCATGGGGAGTGCAGCTGGGGCTCCACAGACAGTGCTCAGAGTCTATTCCTGGTTCTGGACTCAGGAATCACTCTAGTGGGGTCTCATTGGGGTTCAGATTTACATAAGGCAAAGGCCTTAATTCCTGTCCTATCTCCCCAGAAACAACTTTCTTTGTTTTTTTTCTTGCCACACCCAGCAGTGCTCAGGAGGACTTACTCCTAGCTCTGTGCTCAAGAATCACTCTGGTGGGGTTCGGGGGACCATACATGATGCCGGGGATCAAACCCAGGTTAGACATCTGGAAGGCAAGCACCTTAACCACTGTGCTATCGCTCTGGTCCAATATCATCTTAAAATAAACTGTAAACCTCAATATATTTGCTTTAACTATTAATAGATTTTTATTTGTAAAGATTCTAAAGAAAGCATCCTTTCTGTGGGATGCTTCTGGAGATTCAAACTCTACTCTAATCAACAGTTCACTAATTCATTCTTTAAAATATCTGGTCAAGTGCTAAAAGATACTATCATTACTGTTCCCATTTAAAACATATATAAACGAATCTCAGTAGATTGGATTATGAAAATGAGTACCTGAGACTGCTTGGCCTCTTTCTTTGTATCTTCAGAAAGCGAAGCAAATGCTGGAAAAGAGGAAATATTTTTACATTAAAATGAGCAATTAAGACTTATTCTCACATTCAACAGTTTTGCTTAGAAGGAAGAAAAAAAAAACGGATGCTTCACTAGGACACAATGTTCTCATTCCTCAACAGCCGCATTGCTGCAAACAAGTACTTCTGACTGCCTTCCTCTCCAGACCAAAAATTTTCATCAGTGCGGAGCCCAGCTGCTTAGGCTACCAAGCTAAAGAAATACTACGCTGAAGAAAGTAAATCTCTGTGTCTGCAGAAATAAATCACAAAAGAGATGTGGACACAATACAACTCCCAAGAAACCTCAATTCAGGGGCTTCTTCTGCAAACAACTCCTGAGAGTCCAGGGGACCTAGTGGGGACCTACTCAGCAGCCGGTCTAAATCTGGAGCACTCAGGACTGACAGCATGTTGCAGAAGCTGTGGCCAGACCAGGCAGCCAGAGAGAGTCAACAGAAGCTGTTAAAGGGGTGTGAAGGGACTCACCACCATTCCCCACCCATAGGGATTTCATGTTTCGGAGTGAGAACCTGTAACTAGAAAAAGCTATCCCTAGAGATCTATGCTCTGCACTTTTAAATAATAAGGATGACAGTAACACTTTGAAAATATAAAGGTGAAACAATAAAATAAATAGGAAAGTTAGTTAACCTGACCAAAACCGGTACCTTCATTTGACAGTGAAGAGCTAAGAAGAAAGCGTTTATTTCATGGTTTGCTCTCTCCGGTGGGCATTCCCCAGAGACAATGGGCAATGCCCCAGAGTCACAGTGTGCTAAAAGGTGGGACAGGCAACCCCATGGAGTAATGATGCTGTGCCTAGTGTCAGTAGTGGAATTCCCCAGGTGCCAGAGGAGACCCTGCCCGAAAGAGGAGGCAGACTTGTCTCTGGGTCTCAGCAATCTTACACCTCAAGTTCTCTCTCCATAACATTTGCTCACAGGAAATTAGTTAAGCACGTTCACACGAAAAAGCAAATGATTAGGATGGTTTAATCAGCTCCACTTGTGAAATGACATTTCAGAAGACAGGATGAAATTGAAAGGTAAGCCATGCGAACCTCTATGTGTGAAACTCAGAGGATGGAAGGAATTCCAGGGAATCTCCTGAAAAGTCATCCCCCGCCCCCCTTCCCCACTGGGCTTTATGGCCATCGCTGAGATATAGATGTACATGCCTTACGCGCAGCCATCCCGGATGAGCCGGGTTCGATTCCTCCGCCCCTCTTGGAGAGCCTGGCAAGCTACCGAGAGTATTCAATATGCCAAACACAGTAACAAGAAGTCTCACAATGGAGACGTTACTGGGCCCACTCGAGCAAATCGATGAACAACGGGAGGGCAGTGCTTTGCTTTGCTTTGCTGTTACATATATACACACACATTTTTATATATCTATTTGTTTGCTACTTGTGTGTTATTAGTCTACTGTAAGCTCTGTAGGCCTACACACACACACACACACACACACACACACACACACACGTATTTTTATTTACTGTTTGCCCTGGAACCAAGGTCACAGTCAGCACATAGAAGAAGCTCCATAAAAATGTATCCAATAAATGTAAGGGTTTTTTGTTTTGGGTTGTTTTTTTTTTTGGTTTTTTGTTTTGTTTTGTTTTTTGTTTTTGGGTCACAGCCAGCTATGCTCAAGGGCTACTCCTGGCTCTGTACTCAGGAGTTACTCCTGGCAGTACTTGGGGGACCATATGAGATGCCAGGGATTGAACCTGGGTCAACCGTGTACAAGGCAAACGCCCTATCCACTGTACTGTCGCTCCGGCCCCAATAAATATGTCTTTACAATACCGATGTGATGGTGTTCCTCTCTCCCTATCATTTTCATTGGGTCTGATCTAGTTTCTTGCTTTTCATACATACACACAGAGAAAACAAGGCAAAAAAAAGTCATTAAGTCCTAAGAATTGATTTAACCCCAAATAATCTTTACATTGTAATTCTGAATGCTTAATACACTGGTTTCATTTACCACCAAAGTAGCATGCACATTTAAAATCCGCAAGAATGGGGACTGGAGCAGTAGCACAGGGAGTAGGGCATTTGCCTTGCATGCGGCCGACCCAGGTTCAATTCCCAGCATCCCATATGGTCCCCCTGAGCACCGCCGGGGTAATTCCTGAGTGCAGATCCAGAAGTAACCCCTGTGCATCGCCAGGTATGACCCAAAAAGCAAAAAAATAAATAAAATTCTCAAGAATATTTAAAAATAGACTAATAAACATCATATAGAGATGCTGTGATATATTAACAGCACCCAGAACCAGACAACTGCTAAACTGCTTCTGACAACTTGCAAAATAGAAAACCATTCTCGTCAATCTGATAGATGACTCAACCAATGCATTTTCCTGGGGTCAAGGAAACAGAACATCAGCCCAGGATGGGGCCCCTGCACTACCCGGTCGCACTCGCATCGCGGGGAGTAGCCCTGGAGGCTCCAGGCACCTGGTGGTCCCCAGCCCTGCATCCGTGGGTCCTTGCAGTGATTGATTCAGTAATGCCAGGAGGGACACCTGGGTATCCAGAGTACCACTTAGGAAGAAAAAAAAAATCCCCATCATTTTCTCTATCCCATCAATCCTGAATTTCAGACAAGAACAGTCAAAGGCTTTCTGGCTCAAATTCCTTTCATTAAGAAAAATAAATAAATAAACCTCACAGGGAAGAAAGCAAGGGGGGAGAAAAGAATGGGAAGAAAGGGGTGATCAGGCATCAGGGCTTCAGTTATACTGGTGATATGGATGAGGACATATAGCCATAGATCCAAAACACAGACTCTAGAAAACTGAAAACATTAGATCTAAGCTGCAAGCACTGAAACTGTAATGTCCTTGTCAAGTTGACAGGCAGGGATAGGATGGGGGTGAAGGTGGGGAGAGAATATGGGAACACTGGCAGGGGGAGTTACACTGGTGGTGGACTGGTGTTGAAATATTGTATTCCTAGGTCTGGAGCGATAGTACAACAGGGAGGGTGTTAGCCTTGCACCAGCCCACCCTGGTTTGATCCCCCGGCATCCCATATGGTCCCCCAAGCACTGCTAGAAGTAATTCCTGAGTATAGAACTAGGAGTAGCCCTTGGACATCATTGGGTGTGACCCAAAAAAAAGCCAAAAAAAATCCTAAAATTCAACCATCAATAACTTTGTAAATCACAGTTCTTTAATTTACCAAAAAAAACTTCTGAACTAAACACATTTGTCTCATCATCCAACAACCAGCATTTAGTCGCACCTTTTTTTTTTCTTTTTGGGTCACACTTAGCGATGCACAGGGGTTACTCCTGGCTCTGAACTCAGGAGTTACTCCTGGCGGTGCTTAGGGGACCATATGGGATGCTGGGAATCAAACCCGGGTCAGCCGCGTGCAAGGCAAATGCCCTATCCGCTGTGCTATTTCTCCAGCCCCGTCGCACCTTCTTATAAGGTTGGAGAGCTAGGTGCAAACAGCAAGCCACCATCAGAAGGCCTAGCCCCTGAGAACACACCCAGATCCGAAGGGAAAGTATTGGAACTGAGAACTGGATCAGAACATTGCTTGTGCCTCAGCTTTCGTAAACAAACACCCAAGGGGCGCTGGTTTGGTGTGCAGGATCCCTGAGCACCATTGGGAGTGACCCCCAGGACCTGGAACCAGGAGTAGCCCCTCAACACTGCCAAGTGGGCCCAGGAACAAAAACAATATAGAGCAGCTAAATACAAGTTGCCAGGGTCACTGAGTAAATTAACAGCTACTGGGGGAAAGATGTTGCCAATAAATAATCTGAAAATTCCTGCTTATCATTTTCATTTCATTTCATTTCATCATCCTGTTATTCGTCGATGGCCTCGAGCAGGCCCCAGTAACGTCTCTTTCATCCTAGCCCTGAGATTGTATTCAAGGCTCTTTAGGAGAATGAGACCCATCTTTGTTACTGGTATTTGGCATATTTGGTAGGCCACGGGGAGTTTGCCAGACTCTGCCCTGTGGGCAGGCTACATTCGATAGCCTGCAAGTTTGTCCAAAGTAGGAATGAGATAATAAGATGTCATTAAAAAAAGTTCTGATAAGATGTCGCGCGGCCGTGAATGCGGCCGCGCGGTTCCAGGATCTGGATTTTATAGTCTCTGAGTCTTGGCCGTTGATGGAATTACACGGCACCAGGGGCCAGGTGGTGGGCGTGACCGCCGCCTACTGGAATTTGGAGGATCTGGGTGGAGGATGCGCGACTCCAATCCGAGTAGGCTTGGAGATCTCGGCCCTGGAACCTGCGTGGATTTGTCCCTCTGCCAGTACCTTCATGTGTGCTGAGAGTGGTCTCAGCATGGTGGTGGCTGGTCCTGGAGGTCTTCGGCTGCCGGAGCCCTGGTCGGGGCGGGGAGGAAAGCTCAACCTGCTCCCCTCCAAGGGGCCCTGGCGAGGAACAGCCAGGCGCGGGGGCAGGAGACTGCACTGTTCTCGTCCGGGAGCTGGAGCTCCCCTCCCCTCCCCTCCCTGCTTATCATAATCAAGATATCATCGCATTATTCAAACAAGGCTTAACTGAGAAGGGGTGAATTAAAAAAATACTTTTTTGTTCTCCCCAGGAATACAAAGGCCTGGAGTTACTATGACCTTTTTTAAATTCTGTTTCTTCCCTTCATTCTGCTGTGAAATTAAGAACTCCTTTTTCCCAAGACACAAACGAATTATATAATATTTAAAGCGGTGACAAGAAATGCACCAGGGTTACTGATTAGAGCTCATCATATGGTGACACAATACCTATCAGGTGACCATAAGTTAATTAATTAATTTAAAATTGGAGGCTGGAAAGATAGTACCATGGGTTCGTTGCTCCTGGCACTTCATATCACACCCCGAGCCCCACCAGGAGGAATCCTTGATTGCAGAGGCAGAAGTAAGCCCTGAGCACTGCCAGGTGTGGCCCCAAGACAAAAAACAAACAAGCAAAAAAGAACAAAATAAATTTTAAAAATAGTTTTATCTTTACATGTCAAACACTGAAATAAAAGAGAAAAAAAATCCAGGATTCAAAGAGATTTGGGGTTGATTTCTGTTTCTTGTTTTTAGATGTTTGCTGTTTGTTGGTGTGGTTTTTGGCTCTTGTTTTTGTGCAGTGCTAGGGACGGAAGCCAGGGACTCGCAGGGAGGCACATGCCCTGGTCAGAGCTGCATCTGCTCCCCCCACACCCCTGCATACACAGAATGTAACTCTCCTAGTATTGATAAATCAAATCTTCAAACAATAAGCCAACGAAAGAATGACTACCAGCAAATTTCCACTTTCAGAGTTCACAAAGACAAAGTAAAAAATAACGCAGAGGGGGGAAAAACAAGAAAAATTAGCAAGAGAGGTAAGAAACTACCTGTCACTTAACAATTCTCACAGGAGCCTTGGGTGTTGTTGTTCAATGCTACCCAATGGCCGAGAAAGCAGAAGGGGCGGGGGCGCCCCAAAGGGAGTGGCCATCTGGGGCTCAATGGCCGTTGTTTGGTTTCACACTAATTTCCAGATGCAGAAAAAGAAAAAAAAAATTCCTGAGAACATGGCCTTAATGTGCAGCTGGAGAAATATTCTAAGGTAAATCACGCTCTTATATGCCAAACCGCTGTTTAAAAGTAATTTTCCCTTTTCTATTTTCAACATGAATTCCCGTGAATTGCTACAGGGAACTATATTTAAAGTGCAAATCAGGGCAGGCAATAGAAATAAGACCTTTTTCATGATAACTTTAAATAATTCACGCCAACTAATGTGCTCACGCTCCTATCCTGGGAGATAAATCAAGATCTTACAACCAACCTGGGACTGAGATTTATAGGCTAGTCAAAGCCCAGGAGTACAGGAACTGGAGAAGAATTAATTGCCGCGCATTTAAGCAACACTAATCAACTATCTTTTCTCTTTCCTTCCGAGGACCGAGGGACCCCGGGCAGGAGAGGACGGGACCTCCAGACTCCTAACTGAGCATGTTCCGCACCTGCTCCCCTCTGTCCTCCCAAACGCTCCCTCCAACAACTATCACGGAAACTAAATTCAATTAAAAACACACAAGCAAAATCAAAAGCTCCCAAGAGGCACCCTGCAGAAAGCCCGGAGCTCGCTCAGCGCCCGGCCACAGCTCCTGCTAGCCTGGGCCCCAGCTCGGGAGCGGGGCTGCGGCAGAGCGCCCGTCTCACCGGGGCACTGTGCCACTTTCCGCTGCTGACACCCCGTGGGAGGAAGGCTCCGGGCTCCACTTTCTTCTTCCCCATGACCTACTTTCACTGGGCACAGCTCCGCCCCCAGGAGCTTTCCAGGTTTCAATCCAGGCCCAGGAGGGGCTTAAGCTCGGGGAAGCATAGCCCACGGCCAATTACCCGGTTCCAATTACCTGCTTTGAAGTTAATCCAATGGCAGCAGAGAGGGAAATACACACACACACACACACACACACACACACACACACACACACTCACTCACTCACACTCACTCACTTGTTCCTCCCTCGTCCTCCTCCTCCTCTTCCTCCTCTTCCTCCTCCTCCTCCTCCTCTTCTTCCTCCTCCTCCTCCTCCTTCTCCACCTGCCCTGGCCCCCTGACTCAGCTAACTGGCTCCCTACCTTTGTCCTCCCCAGAATAACTCCAGCCCTGGGAAACAAGGACACAGAGGCCACAGGAGGGACAAGAGAGGCAGCACTGCAGGAGCTAAGGAACCAGGGCTCTGTCTCGAGTCACAGATCAGGGTCTGGGGCAGGCCAACTGTTCTGGGTGTGAGCAGCTCTGCTCTCTGCCCCAAGAACTGACTCTGTCCATTCGTCCACCAGACAGTCATCCGGTGTGTGTGTGGATGGAGCAGCATCGTGCTGGGTACGTGCTGGGGCCGAACATGGACAAGAACTCCCGAAGGCAGCTGAATGGACATGAATGTAAGAGACCTGGCCAGAGCCTCGGAGCCTAATGCACAAGCCTGTGCTCGAAGGTACCAATGCCCATGACTAAGGCAACAGGGCTGGGGGACATGGGAGAGCTTGTGATTTATATATTTATTATATATAAGATATATTTATTATATAACATATATTATAGCACTGTAGCACTATCCTCCCGTTGTTCATCGATTTGCTCGAACAGGCACCAGTAACATCTTCGCTGTGAGACTTGTTGTTACTGGTTTTGGCATAAAATACGCCACGGGGAGCTTGCCAGGCTCTGTCGTGGGGGCAGAATACTCTTGGTAGCTTGCCAGGCTCTCCAAGAGAGATGGAGGAATCAAAACTGGGTTGAACCTGTACAAAGCAAATGCCCCACCTGCTGTACTATCGCTCCAGCGATACAATAAAAATATGTAATCCCATTTTTATAGTAAAATATAAAATATATAGTGACATATAATTTAACTTCTGAGTTTCTTGGGCTTGGGGGGTTTTTGGAGTCTCCCAAACAGTGTTGGGGGCCCTGGGGCCACTGATAGTGATACTCAACCCACAGCTGCCAGTGCTCCAGTGCTCCAGCAGGAGGCGCTGTGAGGGTGGAGATCACCAAGACCACATCAGGGCATGCTCAAGGGACCACAGGGTATCCGGATTGAACTCAGTTCTTTCAGTCATCTGCCAGCCACGACAACTGACAGGCACTGGACTGCACAATCAGACATGCACGGGGTGGGAGCCCGGTAGAACCAGAACTGGGAAAACATAAATTCAATGTGAAGCATCAAGAGCCTTGGGCTTCTGGCAGGAACCAATGATGTCAACCAAAATGTATCACCTATTCCGGTCATAAAATACTGTTTAGGGCTGGAGTGATAGCACAGCGGGTAGGGCGTTTGCCTTGCACGCAGCCAACATGGCCGACCCGAGTTCGATTCCTCCACCCCTCTCGGAGAGCCCGGCAAGCTACCGAGAGTATTCGATATGCCAGACACAGTAACAACAAAGTCTCCAATGGAGACGTTACTGGGCCCGCTCGAGCAAATCGACGATCAACGGGAGGGCCTTTACTTTTTTTTACTTAGGTGTAAAAAGTAAGTCATCTCCCTAGGAGAAAATGGAATTATTGTGCCTGAGATACAGTCAAATCCTTTTTGATGATACTCTTTTTTTTTTTTTTTGGTGATGGGGGGATGTGTCTGAACCCAGAGTTTTAGATAATGATGCAGATAAAAATAAATCACTTTTCCCCCCCAACTTCTTTCAAATCTCGTGGGACACATACACGCTAAAGTTAACACAGCTTTTGGGAAGGTCTGATTCCACTGCACCTCGATCAAGCAATTGAGAGACATGGTGATGGATGAGGAAGAGCTGTATTGGCCAGGTAGAGAGATGACAGACAGGTCCTCAGAGAAATAGTCAGGGAAGGGAACCGAAACTGGGTGATGTAGGCCGGGGGGTACCAGAGCGAGCAATAAATCCCCACTGGGGCTGGTCCCTGGGTGCAAAGCTAAACAAAAGCAAGGGGGAGAGGTGGATGGATAGCCGTCCTCATTTTCAGGCTTCTGCAAGGGATAAGACACATCTTCTGGTTTCGAACACAGTATTCCACTCTTAACTTCTTGGGGCCAGCTTTAACCAGAATGTACTTTGCCAATCAAGATCCTCTTCTCAAAAATAAGAAAAGTTACTCAAACTGTCCCCACCATCTCTCTCCAGCCAAACTAAGTTCCAAAGCCACAAAGCTGGAGAGCTACCTGACCAAACAGCAGTTACTTCCCTAGCTCCAGTCACACACCTCACCTTCCCTAAGGCTGAGAAAATGTTCAGAGGACCAGGGATGTAGATCTGGTAACAGAGAGCGCATACTGTGCGTATGGGAGACCCCAAGTTTGAGCCCCAACACAGCACCACCAGGATGAGCAATGACAGACCCTAGCCCCACCAGGTCTGTCCCCTGTTTAAAAAAAAGGGGGGGGAAATTTAATGGAAATGGGTACTTAAAAGTCACTTTGAAAAAATAAAGAGAGAGTACAGTGGATAAGGCATTGGTCTTACACATAGCCCACCCAGATACAATACCTGGTACTACATAGGGTCCCCTGAGCACCATTAGGAGTGATCCCTGGGCAAGATCCAGGAGTAAGCCCTGAGAACAGTATTATTATTTTGTGGCCCCAAAAGAATAGTAAAAATAATAAAACTCCACACACTGAAAAATAGCTTCAAAATCATACCTTTTGTGCAGGTATACATACACACAGGTATATTTTACTGTAACGAGCGAGCTCTAACCTGGCCCCTTTGTGCTCACAGCAGTGAAAAGCACCACTCACCTCCCCAGCACTGCAGGACAGCAAACAGCGACTTCTAGGGTCCAGGCTCGCTCTCCACCACTGCTGCATCACTCTCACAGTCTTCCCACTCTTCTCCTTGCGTCTCTCCGACAAATTTTATTAGTGCATCCTGAACTACTCTATCTACAATCCACTTCGGAAAGACTTTGTTTGAGGGGAATATTATCTTGATCACCTCTTCCATGTTGGACCCAGCTGCGTCATTACAGTCCCCCTCCCCAATCTGCATTGCCCCCCCTAAAAAAAATTCCTTCTGTGTAAGATAACCAGGGGGAGTGTCTCGAAACCAAAGTCAAATCACTGGCCAGAAAGAAAGCTCGGCTGGTGGGAGTGCAGGATTTGCACGGGAGAGACCTGGATTCAGTACCCAGCACCCCAGGTTCCCCTGAGCTCAGCTGGCAACAACCCTTACCTCTGAGGACTGAGCCAGGTGTCAGCTTTGAGCACTACCAGGTGTGGCCAAAAACAACAAAAAATAAATCGTGTCACCAAAGCAGTGCTCCAAGTGTTCCCCATGGTCCAAACTCTGCCCAAGGCCCTGCGTGCCCACCCCTAGGAATCTGCCCAGTTCCTTTCTGCGGCTTTCCAATCCTGTCCTCTCTATACCAGATTTCTCCTGCACACCTGCCACCAGGGCCCTGCTCTTTCCTTTTCCCTCCACTTCACTCTGTCTACTCCCTCTTCAATTCTGAGCTCCCACCCCGACTTCTAGGGAGCCTTCCATGGGACCCTGTGCCACCATTTCTTTTTTTAATTATTTAACTGAATATTCACGAGACAGACCATTTCAAAGATGTGCATAACTGGGTTTCGGTCATACAATGGTCCAGCACCCATCCCTCCATCAGTGTATATTTCCCACCACCCATGACCTCTGTTTTCCTCCCACCAGCCCCCAGTACCCCACTCCCTACCCCCAGCCTCCCTCTATGGGAATCACTTTCCTTTTAACTCTCTCCTTTTCCTTTTGTGCATCACAATTTGCAATACAGATACTGAGAGATCATCATGCTTGTTCAGGGCATATATTATTTTTATCAGGACGGTAAGGCTAGAGTAGCTTTTTAACTGGGTGGGAGCTTTGGGATGTGGATGGGGCTGCTGAGGCATCCAACATACAAGGAGGTGGGAGTAGAGAGTCCATCCTGGTCCCGAGAAAGCATCAGCAGGTCCAATACATTTAAGGGCATCTGGCAGAGAGGAAAGTGAAGAAGGATCCGTCTCTGTCAGCTTTATCCCCCACATCCCCCAAAGAGCTTGACTGCTGGCTACAGGCACACTCCCTTCAGCCAATCCAGGACTACTGTCAACTTGGGGTCCTGGACTAGGCTGAGACAGAGAATTCAGCCTGAGGGTTAACATCTGTGCCAGTAGGAGCTCGGAAGTAGAACTGAGGCTTAGGGACTAAAGGGCTTCAAATCAGAAACACTGAGACAGGGCAGGAGAGATGGCACAGTGGGTAGGGTGTCTGCTGCCCTGTTCGATTCTTGATACCCCATATAGTTCCCAGAACCGTGCCCTAACTGTTCCCTGAACCCAGAGCAGGAGCAAGCCCTGAGCAAAGACAGGTGTGGCTCAAAAACAAAACAAAAAAAAATTATGAAACTAAAAGAAACTCAATGCCATCCCAAGTCAGATCTAGCTCTCTCTGGCCTCATATTTCCAACTCACAACAATGAACGGAGCTGGCTCAAAATGAAAAGTCATGCCTCATGTTGGTGGGTACTAAGAAATATGTTCTCAGTTCACATAGAAGTATAAATAAAGAAGATAAAAGTTAATAGCAATTATTTTATCATTGGATCAAGTACACTTCTTCATAGAGGTATCAATTTGGGAAGCTGATCAGGATTCAATCTGGCAGGTTATAACAGAAGACCCAGAGAGCTTTTTAGTTTTAGGTGTGACAAGTCTGGGATAGTGGCTTAAGGGACAGAACAGTGCTCTGCCTCTCCTGACATGCAGGGGGCGCTCTCCTCCCTGTTCCATTACACTTACTCCAAGTGTCCATCTTCAAGGCCACCTCATGGTCACAAAATAGTCACCATGGCTCCAGCCATCGGAGTCCCATAGTAACACATAGTGAAAAGAACAATGAAACAAAACAGTCCGCATCATATTTGGGCCAGCCTGGGAAATAAGCTTGAATCACCAAGAATGCCACTCAGAAATCTGCAATAAGCCCACTGCTATCCTGTAGCAAGGGTTACTAGAAAATGCTTTCCCGATGGCCACAGAGACACCAGTACCAGTTCTCCATTCTTCCCCTCACCCAACTTATCAAAGTGCCAGGACCAAAACCACAGGTAGGAGGGCTTAACCCACCTACGCTGGCAAGTACCACCAGTGGCTCACACTCGATGTGGCTCAATTCACACCAATCTCTGAACCAGCATCAATGTGTTATACATCAGCAATTCATTTACCACAGTTCCAGAGATCGTTCCCGATCCCAGTCAGGGCGAAAGCAGGCTTGGTTTCTGCTGAGGCCTCTATCCTTGGCTTGAGGATGGATGTCTTCTCCCCGTGGCCCTTCCTGCTTGCCTTCCTCCCAGGTCTCTTCCTCCGCTCCTAAGGATGCCAGTCCCAGGGGATTAGTCCCACTTTTACACCATCATACGGTAAACTGATTACCCCTTTACAGATTCTCTCCCCAAACACACTGGAGATTAGGCTTCCGCCTCTGATCTGCAGGGACACACTTCCCTCCATAGCACTCCAGATCATCGAAGAGTTTTGTCGGCTAGTAAAGAAAAGGAATAATGGTTGCTGAGCAGGCAGACAGCAGTGCTGCTACAGCAGAATTAGTCTGTGAAAACTGGAGAAGAAAAGAAAATTCTAGTATCTTATCTATATAACTACCCTTCCCCACTCCCCATTTTATAAAAAAAAAAAACTAATACAAAAAGTCACAGTCAGCAATGAAGTTGCAATGAATTTTGTCCTTCTCATTATACAGGTTTGAAATAAATTTTTTCTACTGCGTCTTTTCTAAATCAAACAGGGGGAAACTAAACCCTATACAGGCAAGCCAACCTAATAAGGGGATAGTAAAGGTCTTGCTTGTTTGCTTTGGGGCCACACCCAGCTGTGCTCAGGGCTCACTCCTGCAGCCCTGCTTAGAGAGGGCTCATTCCTGGAGCGGCTTGAATCACTCTTGGAGCAATTTGGGTGACCATATGTGGTGCTGGCCATGAAATCAGGGCTGGCGACAAGCAAGGCAAGCACCCTACCCGCTGTACTATCTCTCCAGCCACCCATTTAAGGTAGTTTTAAGCTATCGGAATAGTTCACATGCCTTAGAACTCCTCTTAAAATATCTTTGTATCAACAAGATTACAAAATACACAGTATTAGTATTAGATACTCTTACAGCTGGGTGCCTGTTCCCAGAACATCAGAGCAGAGCACAATAAAATGAAATGATGGTTTACTTCAAACCTCAAAACTTCCAATCCGCACCGACCCATGAAAGCCAGTTCACAGAGCCAAATGTCTCACGGGGACCTTTTAATAGGTCTTATGTCTTATTTATTATGCTTATCTGACAACTTCACTAGCTAATCGAATCTCTAAAAATGTGTTGACATTTCAGTTCATTCCATATGTCTTTTCATGTATTATCAAGTTTGGACAGTACAGATAGACAGTCCCTTTTGCTGCAATAAAAAAAAATAAATAAATACACACAAGCAGTACAAATGTGCATTTCTGCCTGGATACTGTGGATATTATATACAAATATTATATCGCCTGGAGCAGCCTTATGAAGTGCAGTGCTATAAATAGAATGCCAATTTTGGCTACCACCCACCCCATTTTGAGTTGCAAAACTTGTAGGCAGCAGGCCAGCAGATGTAGCCCGGAATCCCCCAACCGTGCAGGGACCCCCTCTCCCAAGGCACCCGCCCTGTCCAACACTCTTTCTTCACTATCGCTGACTCCACCAGGTCCATTTGCTCCCGCCATCAATTACAGCCTTCTCTGCCCAAGGTGCCCGCACACTTTTAATTACATTGTTGCTTACTTAATCATGCATGTAACAATTAATTAACAATTAATCTCACTCCGGTTTCCCACTTTTCCCGAGCGAGCACCTATAGAAATGCCAGGGCTATGCAAATAAAGGTCCTTCATCACCAGGAGACTTTCAGTTCGGATAACAAAGGGCAGAAGAGGCGGCGATGCGGCACCCAAACGGGCGCGGTGCAGTGAAAGAGCTGCCTTTTCCAAATTGGCCCCTTTCTGCCTTTCCTAAGACTCCGGAGCCGAGTGCCTCTTCACGCACTGGAAACGCAAGTCTCACAGTTCGAAGACAAGCAGCCTATAACTAAGAACAAAGAAAGGGGGACGATATTTGTTTTAATCCAAGCTTGGACACTTAAATATATTTCATCTGGAACATCAATTGCAGTGATTGCGGGAGGAGGGGGGACTTTTTAGCACATCATTTCCTAAGAAAAGAAAGAAATGGCTTTTTTTTAAGGCGATCAGGGGTGGGGGGGATTAAGAAAGGGACATTAAGGCAGGAAAAGGACCCGACAGGCAACTGTTTTCCCGACACGTCCTCTCATCTTCCTCCCGAAAGACTCCAGGTTCGGGAAAGCTGCCCAGCGCACCCCACCCCCGGCGCGGCCTCCCGCGTGCCCACGGCGCACCCGCTCCGGGCACGGCGGCGCGGGGCAGCCCCGGGGCGACGGGCCGAGTGGGCGACGCGGCCGCGGGCAAGTTGGGCGGCGCGTGCGGGGCGCCACGCAGGGGCGCGCGGGCCGGGGGCGCGGGGGGCGCCGTCCCGGGCAGGAGCGGGGCGCGGACGGGAGCGCAGCCGCCCGCAGGGCGCCGGGGAGAGGCGGGCGGGAGGCAGGGGGGCGGGCCCGGCGGCCGCTTCCCGGCTCGCAAAGTTTCTCGCAGTTGCGCGCGGGCTCGGCGCGGGCCGGCGGGGCGGCGGGCGGGCAGCGGCCGCGGGGCGCGGCGCGGCGGGCAGCGCTCCCCGACAGCGGCGCGCCCCGAGGTGGCGGGGCGCGGGGTCCCGGGCGGGCGGGCGCCGCGAGAGGGCGCTGCGGCGGGCGGGGCCGGGGCCGGGGCCGGGCCGGGCGGCGGGGCAGGGCAGGGCAGGGCCGGGCCGGGCCGTCCCGGCGCCTCCCGGGGCTCGCGGAGTCGGCGCTGGGGCCGGCGCCCGAGCCCCGCGCGTCCCCCGTGCGCTCCCGGGCGGCCCGCGACTTACCCAGCGAGCCGGCGAGCAGCGCGAGCAGTGCCGGGAGCGCCAGGCGGCGGCCGCAGCGGGCGGGCGGCCGCATCCCGCGGGCGCGGCGGCGCTTCCCTGCCGGGGCGCGGGCACGGGAGGCGCGCGGGGAGCCGAGCCGTGCGGGGCCGCTGCCGCCCGTGCGCCGCGGCTGACCCTGCTCAGGGCTCCGCTCCTCCCTCCGCCAGCCCCGCACGCGCCCTCTGGCGGCCGGCGGCGGGAGCGGCCCCGAGCGCGCTCGCCCGGGCTTGGGCCGTCCGGTTCTGGGCCAGGTCAGCGCCCGCCGTCCGCGCGCCCCAGCTCTGCTCCTCTCCTGCCTCCCCCACACCCAGACCCCTGTACTCCCGTGCCCCCCACCCTGCTCACCTTCCATTTCCAGCAGGAGGTCAGTACTCCCCCCTTCCGCATCCCGAAAAAGTCGAGCGTGGAGGCAGGGAAAAGGAAGGGTGACATCCTGTTGATGTAGCCTCTGCTTTTTTTTTTCTTTCTTTAAACCGGCTCTTAATGTTCTTGGCGACAGTGTTCTACTTTGATGGAGGTGTTTTTAATCAGCACCACTCATTTACCTGATTTCCTTTTTTTTTTCTTTTTAATGGAATCCGGCCAATAGTTTAGACCTGGAATTTGGCTTTTAATACAAGTTTGTGCAAATGTCATTTCGTTGAAATATAATATTAAATGAGACATGCCCAGGCTACATTATGACGGACGAGGACCTGTGTGGCTGTATCCTAAACTTCGGATAAAAATAGAATTGGAATACAAAGACGTTCGGTGCCTTAAGCCTCTTCCGGGGCTTCTGCACACCGTCGCCTGGCAGAGAGCTGGCCTTCTTACAAGTGAAGACAGATGCCAAGTCTAGGAATACCAGTAGGATATGGAGAAGCTGGAGAAGAAGGTTCTGGATAAGTGTTCGTTGGCTTGAGTGCCTTGACATGGTGGGGGCAAGGAGCTATTTTCAGGGCAGTATTGTTATTCGTGCAAAAGCAGCGGCAGTTGTTTTCTGTTGTTATGAGGGGTAGGTTGGCCGGGGTGTTTGGGCCACACCTGGCTGTATTGGGGGCTTACTCCTGGCTCTGTGCTCAAGGATCACTCCTGGTGGCTCAGGTGACCACACATGGTGCCAGGGATTAAACCTAGACAGCCAAGGGCAAGGCAGGCACACTGCCAGCTGCACTGTCCAGCCCTGCAGTTGTTTTGTTTTTTTAAGTCAGTCTGCAGACAGTCATTTTTTTCTCTCTGGTTTCTCTGTTTTCTTAAAACTGGGCTCTAAATAAATGTATTGTCATTCATTTTCTATAAATACAGATCATGCAATTTTGTTCCATCCAGCTTGTGAACACATAAATTAGCAACGTTTTTTATCAGGGAGGGACACAAGCATCCTGGGGTTTCATTGTTAGTGCGGCTTTCCAAATGCATGGCTGACTGCCTTGATCCCTTCCATCCATCTAAAACCTGTCTGCTTGAGAGTTGCAGAGGTTTCACTTTCCAAAGTCCTGTGGCTTTCTCCCCAGGATATCTTCCTCACATATAATAGATAGTAAACATTAAACCCAAGTGTGTTTAAAATAGGCACAGCCCTAATTATTAAACAGCTCATTTACCATGTATGTGTTCTCAAACCCTGTTCGACATTTTTGTTTTCTCAAATACCTGTTTCGACTATGGTAACTGTGACTCTATGTGCTTAGTCAGTGTTTTCGTCAAAATTCATCATGATCAAGCATCACTATCTGCTGAAACTCTATGGAAGATGGAGTCCAAAAGACAACAAAGCAGTCGCTGTTTAAGTAATAAACAGTTGTCCTGGCGTTTAGTCTTTCCTCAGCAGACATAGATAAATGGCATATTACCAAGCTCCATAACTCACATTTTAAAAAGGATTACCTTTCACTTACTCTAGTCTTATGATAAATGGACTTGCTGGGAGTTCTCTCTCCCAATCACAAATAACGTTTCCTGGAATGAGACATGCCCAGGCTACAGATATAGGCAAATGTGCTGCTGGTCTCGGCACCTCTTCTGCCCTTGGAAGTACCAGTATAACTGGACACCTCTCACCGGAAATGAAATGTCATCGGTGTAAAGATGGGCCTGCGGGGAAAGAATAGGTCAGAGTGGTATTTTCCTGGTGTTCACTCACCTTACTTCCATCTAGGGCCATGATGGCCTCCAGAAATATGCCTCTTCTCCAGAGGTCAAATGGGGGTTAAGAAGTCGCCTTTCATGGAGGACTCTATTGCAACGTGATTGAAACAGGCTGGTGATTTGGGGATGGGGGACACAAGCGCTTAAAAATTACTCCCAGCTTGGTGCTTGGAGGTTACCTGTAGAACCAGGTTCCCCGACATGCAAGCATGCACATTAGCCCTCTGACAGATCTCCCGGGCCCCTAAGCTAGGAATTTCTTTCTTTTTTTTTTTTTTTAATTTTTATTAGTGAAACACCATGAGGTACAGTTGTAGACTTACAAATTTTTGTGCTTGGGTTTCAATTATACAATGATCAAATCAGACCAGAGCAGACCCATCTCTCCTCCAGTGCCCATTTTTTACCACCACTGGTCCCAGTATCCCTCCCACCCCCCATTCCCTCCATCCCACCCTGCCTCTGTGGCAGGGCATTCCTTTTTGTTCTCTCTCTCCTTTTGGGTGTTGTGGTTTGCAAAAGAGGCATTGAGTGGCAATCATGTTTGGTCTATAGAATACTTTCAGCATGCTTCTCCCATCCTGGGAGAATCCTCCCAACACCCTTTATTTGGTGCTCCCTTCTACTACACAAGCTCATAAAGACATTCATTATATCATCGATAGTCAAATAATCTAATCAAAAGTTCCAAGCAGATGGCTTCTGATCTGACATTAAGTGTTCTTTCGACTGTACGCCATTCATTCCACCGATAGTGAAAATTGAGCTGATGCAAGCTTTGCCGGTCAGCTACTAAGGAGTATAAAAGGTGGCCCTGGACCTAAGAGTGCACAGACCAGTCAGGCAGGCAAAAGTGTGACTAAGTCACTTCATAAAGGTGTGCTACAGGAGGCTGGAATGATAGCACAGCAGGTAGGGTGTTTGCCTTGCATGCAGCCAACCTAGGTTCAATTTCCAGCATCCCATATGGTCCCCCGAGCACCTCCAGGAGTAATTTCTGAGTGCATGAGCCAGGAGTACCCCTGAGTATTGCCAGGTATGACCCAAAAAGAAAAAGGTGTGCTACATGTACAGGTAGATCGGAACAATCAGAGCAGACCATGGGAATGGGCAGAAAAAGCAGAAGAGCTTTCATGAAGGTCAGGGAGTCGCTGACCCTGGCCAGGGGTAGGGCACAGGCTTGGCATGCAGACCTTGAGTCCTTGCCTTGCTGGGAAAGGGAAGAGGAGGTTCCTAAACTGAGAAAAGGGGAAGACAGTCAGCACTTGCTTGAGAGAGCACGAGAGGGAAACTCTCTTCTCAGCCAGCCTCCCTGACACCACTTAGAAGTAGTTCCTCAGAGCCAGAGCAATGGTACAGTGGGGAGGGTGCTTATCTTGCACACAGCTGGCCTGGGTTCTATCCCCAGCAGCCCATATGATCCTCTGAGCCCACCAGGAGTGATCCCTGAGCGCAGAGCCAGGAGTCAGCCCTGAGCCCCACTGCATGTGGCCCAAAGAAGGAGGAGGGCTCCTCTCTGTTTGTCCCAGCAAAGACCCGGGCAGGGTGCTCAGCTCTCCATTCTCTCAGGGCCCTCATGCCCCATTTAAGGGGGCCTTGTGCTGTCCAAAGCCAAGTGGCTTGGGGGAATGGCAAATGACCTTGGGGATTCTTTTCCAAACTAAAGTTGCTAGCAGTGGACTAGATAGTCTGAAACAGGGTCCCTAGGACATACGTCATGGTGATCATGACACTCCGTTTCACCCTCTGTCAACCAGGCTGCCTATGCCCAGAACCGAGAGTGCCCGAGCACAGAACAACCATCTGCCTCCTGATGCTTTAGCCTTTAGGGGCACCAGGTGCCTTATTCCCTGTAGGAGAAGAGGGAGATGAGAAGGCAAAAAGCTAGTACCTTCCTTGCTAAGAGTACTTCAGGCATAGCATCCCTAGATGCCCCCTTTTCCAGCTCCCCACCAAGAAAGCGGATGACCTAAACAATAGTAGTGGTTTCTCCAGCACATTCAAGGCTCCTGTCTCCTGGGACTCCCAAAGTGATTCAAAAGTTGTATGTAAAACCCAATTCCATCCCACCAGGATCTCACCCTAGATATTGAACCAATCTTTGGCTTAACCAAAGGATTCGTCTAAACTCAGCCCCCCAAAAATACAGGAAATAGAGCAGAAGTTACCCACTCAGCAGGCCTGTGGGACAAGGGCAGAAATCCCAAGTGATTGCATTCCATTTTCTGTTCTTTTGAAGACAGAGTGGTTTCTTGACAAGAAAGACCTATTTCCTAGAAGCTTCTGATCAGAAATAAATGATCCACTTGACTGCTCTGTCCTCTCTACTAGAGTCTTGTAGCCACCTGCTCTTGATAAAAAAAAAAAAAAAATCAGTACTCATCAGAGCCTAACCACAAAAAATGCCTGCATTGGGACTGGAGCGATAGCACAGCGGGTAGGGCATTTGCCTTGCACGCAGCCAACATGGCCAACACAGGTTCGATCCCCAGCGTCCCATATGGTCCCCCGAGTGCCGCCAGGAGCAATTCCTGAGTGCATGAGCCAGGAGTAACCCCTGAGAACCACCGGGTGTGACCCAAAAAAGCAAAAAAAAAAAAAAGCCTGCATTTGATTTATTAAGTACAGAAAGCATTTAGGGTGCTCTTAATAATAATTAGTTACTTCCTTTAGAGCTTTTAGGTGTAGGGTCCTGGCTAACAAGCTCAATAAAGTGAGGCATTTTTTTAAAAGCTTATTTATCAGCAAACATGTCACAGAATAAGTGCAGGTGTAAGGGCTTCACAGGTTGGAAAGAAATTGTAGATCTGGTTGAGAGGGCCAGGGGGTACCATATGTAACGAGCTGTGAACTTGTGTAGAAATTTAAGAAACAACTGAACAAAACATGCCAGGTTCAGGGAAGGAAAAAAAAACATCTATACCTGAGGGACAGAAACATCACACACCTTAAGGAGCGAATTTTCTCATGCCTGAGGGACAAGCACCTCACATAACAGAGGGAGAGAAGAATTCACACACCTGAGGCACAGAAGGGTTGGATAACGCTGGGTTGTTCTTGCAGCTCCCGCAGGGAGCTTAGGGTTCATTGAGTCACTCCCACGACAGTGGAACTGAGACACATCCAATTCCATCAGGCACTAAAAATCTTACATTGCTCTTCTCTTTCCTTTATATCATTTGTATGGTGTATTTAGCAATGTCCTTTTTGTACAGACACAGGAAGACAGTTGATGCAATGCTATGTAACATGGGAGTTTGCACTGTAGTACTGTAGCACTGTCTTCCCGCTGTTCATCGACTTGCTCGAGCGGGCCCAGTAACGTCTCCATGGTGAGACTTGTTGTTACTCTGTTTGGCATATCGAATACATCATGGGTAGCTTGCCAGGCTTTGACCTGCGGGTGAGATACTCTCAGTAGCTTGCTGGGCTCTCTAAGAAGGGTGGAGGAATCGAACCTGGGTCGACCCGGTCGGCCCTACCCACTGTGCTATCGCTCCAGCCCACAACATGAGAGTTAATTGACTCCAAAATAATATTTACTCCTGGGCATTCATATTGACTTGACTTAAGCCTCAGTTGCCCTTAGTTCCTAGTGACTAGGCAGGTAAATAGGGAAAGGCCCTCGGCAATGAAACTTAGGCCAATAGAACTTCTGGGAGGAAAATCCTAAAGCTGATCTACCCTGTGGATATAGAAAACAGACCTGATAAGACCTTCAGAAGACCCTGAGAAGGTTGGACCCCTCCCATGAAGTTCTTCACACCCTCGGACCTTTCTTTTAATCTGATTAAAATGTGATCCAGACCCAAGAAGACTCCAGAACTTCCAGATCAAGACAACCCAAGCCTATAAAAGACATTATGAACAAAGGAAGGGCATGCATATGCTGCCTGAGCCCATGTGCTGCTTGTGCCCATGTGGCCGAGCCCATGTGGTGCCTGCGTCTCCCCTCTTGAGATGTGTACTTTCATGCTTTCGTGTCTAATGCTGGAATGTGTCTAGGGGTTCTCTCTGCCCTTGGAGAAGCCCACATTCTCTCTCTCATCTCTCTCTCTCTCTCTCTCTTTCCTCCCCCGAAAATAAAAACCTTCAAAATAAAGTCTAGTTTACTTCACTGCTTGTCTATTCCTGAAATTCTTTTCTGTGAGTGAGACAAGAACCCAGTAACCCTGGGTCCTTGGTGGCAGAGGCAGATCGGGAGAAAGTGACCGTCTCTCTCCTCCCCACTTCACATAAGTCACTTGTGGGCCCCACCAACATTACTAGCACTCTAAAAAGTCCCGACGAGGGACTGATAGACAGGGCAAGCTGTGAGCTACCCTGGCATCGAAATGGGCCAGGTCAAGTGCCATAATACTTAGCTATAAGTTAAGAGCACAGTCTGGGCAAACTTTTGTCATGATCCAAAAAGAGGTAACTGAATAAGGACCCTGCTGGGATTAGGAAGACTAACCTGGCCTGAGGACTGTGGTCTGGAATATATAGTGAGGGGTCCCCACGAAGAACCAAACTTTAGGCTTAGTGTATCTCTTACTATGCTCATACAAAATGACATTGCTAGAAATATTATAAGAAGTAAATTTACTATAACTGTTTAAGTGGATTATAGCTGAGAAGAAAGCAATCTACCCTGCATAGAATCCCATCCTTGGGTGGATCTCCTAGTAATCCTAAGTAATCTCCTTAGATGAGATTTTGTCTTTGAGAAGGAGTGGCCTTTACTTCTCTTTGTTGATATATTAATGTTCAACCCACCTTTGTATCCCCACCTTACATGGTTCCTATGTAACTGTGCTGTAAGGGGTTGTTGACAGAGACTAAAGACTGAGATGATGGAGTAAGACCAAAGAAAGACTAGAGAAGACAAAGAGAGACTGGAAGACAAGAAACAACAGAGTCAGACTGGACTGGTTGTAAGACATGTAGGAGAATTGCTGAAGAGAAAATTGTTGAAGATGCCAAGAATGAGACTCCGGAGCTAGACTCTGGGAAGGAGATGAAGACTAGATGCTGAGGACTAGATGCTGAAGGCCAGGAGGAGAACTGAGTCATTGGAGACTTTGAGACCTGCGAGGAAACTTGGGTGATGGAACTCTGATGACTGCCCAAATGGCCAAAACGATGACTACGACTGTGCCATAAAGGGAGAGATTGAACAATGCCGAGGAGTCTGCCCATCACCCATCCTTTGGGTTGTCCAGAAGATCCTGGAGAGGCAGCTCTCGGCCACCAAATGCCACCACCACATCCTACCTGCGTGCGAGGACCCACCATAGCAAACGTTTCTACCATTCCTCTTTTGTGTGTGTGTCATTGTGAAAACTCACACAGAAGGATTCACATATCTGAGGGACCCATACCTTACAGGTCTGAGGGACAGATGCTTCACACACCAGAGGGACAGATACCTCACAAGCCTGAGGATCAGAAAGTTCACATAGGTGTGGCAAGTAAAGTGCAAACAAGGAGGGCAGAAAGAGCATCCGAGCAGAGCTGGAAGACAGGGATGGTAGAAGACCAGCATTAGAATTAGGAAGCAGAGTCAACATAGAGATCGCTTCAAAGAGGGTCTCCAATATTACACTTCAGGGCCTTAGAGTCCAACACAACTTCTGTTTTCGGAGAGTGGCACTGAGGGCAGCAAAGAGTTGTGAAATGTGTTTCTGAGGGTGAGGGCAGCAGTCGCCACTACAAGGCCAATTATGAAGGCCTCCTGCAGCCCATGTCAAAGAACACAGTATGTGATGAACACCAGTGTGTTTGTGTGTGTGTGTATTACTGTGTGTTACTGATTTCATGAATGAGAGTTAAAGTAACATTTTGAGGTCAGAGAGATAGCAGAAAAATGAGGCACTTACCTTGCATATAACTGTGGCAGCAATAATAGTTCAGATCCAAGCACTGAGTGTGGTCCCCCAAGCACTGCCAGGTGTGGCCCCTGAGCACCACCAGCTAAGGCACAAGGTATTAAAGTAAACAATTCTCTGGTTAGACTGAAGAGTTGAAGGGAAAGAAGGCTGGTACAGGGGTCAGGGGTTGGGAAGGAAAAAGGAAGAAAAAGGGAAAACTAGCTTTAACTGGACAGATATACCATGCACTCTGCCACTTGCTTACGTATGTATTCTCTCATTGAACCCTCACAAAGAAGGTAACAAAGGATTAATCTTATTCCAGTTTTACAAATTAGTAAAGTGAGTCTCAGGCAAGGCAAGGACTGACAGGATTGTCCTTCAAGGCAATTCAGTTTCTTTCCACAAAATCATCTTCTTTCGCACTGGAACCAGCTGCAGCAATGAAGACAGAATTGACACACAGAGAAACACACGCAGCGTGGCAGAGGTCAGGTCAATGGTGCTGGAGAGAGAGTCGTATTGGCTGGAGCAAGAGAGTGACCACAGGAGACAGATGGGGCCATTAACTAAAATGGAGATCTGCCAGAGAAATGAGTTCGTGGATTAGAATGAAAGATGAGGATCATTACTTCTGGTTTAAGCGATCTACCTTCACATTATCAACAGATTAATAGGGACAGCTAACACTTCATAAACATTATGCACCCGGTACTACATGCAATGCTTTACATAAATTCACTGTCACTGTCCTCCTGTTGCTCGAGCGGCCCAGTAACATTGTGAGACTTGTTACTGTTTTTGGCATATTGAATACATCACGGGTAGCCTTTTTTTGTGTAAAATAATACTTCATTTCATTCTCAAAGTAACCTTGTCCCATTTAAGAGAATTAGAGTAGCTTGTCTAAGAATAGGCGCCAGTTTTATGTGGTCTACAATCCTAAAGGAATCCCCCAAACTAAAGGTGTCCAGATCCACAAGGTCACAACTAATTTTTACAACAAAACTAAAACATTTGCTCTTTTCCTGTGTTGGATTTTACCTGTAGTGCAATAGAGGTGGCAGTCAAAGTGCTGAGAATTTCAGTACCAAAAAAGACCATGCCAGCCAACAGCTTTAGGGAAGAGGAGAAGAAAAGGCTCGTTGGAAAGGATCATTGCTGAGGCAATAAAAGCTCGTCACCCCCACTAGGAAAACTCCAAGACACTTTATATTCAAAACAGCGACATCCAAAGATAGAGGCAGAATATTGAAAGTGGCAAGATCAAAAAGAAACTTTTTTTTACAAAGGAAAGCCCATAAAATGTACAAGAGATCTATCAAATCAACCAGAAGAGAATGGAGGGATATAGGAAAAAAAACTCAATGAAACAAATACTCCACCAAGAACACTCCATCAAGCTAGATTATCATTCAGATTTGAAGGGATGATACAGAGTTTCATGGACAGGCAACAACTTAGGGAATATAGAGTCTTGAAACCGGTTTTTCAAGAAGTGTTAAAAGTTTGTTATATGCCTGCCAAGGGGGGCAGGTTGGGAGCTGGGTGGGAATCTGGACATCAGTGGAGGGAAGAGGACGTTGGTGGTGGGATTGGTGTTGGAACATTGTATGTCTAATACAATTCTACTATGAACAATTCTGTAAACCATGGTGTCTTAATAAAAATTAAAAATAGAATATTTTTTATAAAACTGGTCAGTTTGTTCACAGAATGATCTCACTTTTACATGGTATATGGAATAACTGGGTGAGAGAATATTTGAAAGGAGGATGCCTAGATCACCTTTGGTGCCAGCGCGTAGAGGGGAGAAAGACAGAGAAGGAAAGAAATCAAGGGGAAAAGAAAAGACAGGCAAGAAGCCACAGAGAACAGGGGCTCAGGGGAGAACATCAATGTGCAAAGGAGCATAGAGTTAAATATTTAAACCACAGAGTCAACAAGAGAGCGAGAACAAGAGAGCCAAACTTCAACAACCAAAATTTCAAATGTGGAAGGCTGGTTGATGGAGAGGGTGGGGGTGGCAGGTGCAGAGAACCTGTTGGAACTCTGAAGGAGGGAAGGTGGCATTGGTGGTAGGGTTGGTGTTCAAACATAGTATATCTAAAACTCAATTATGGATAATTTTGTAAATCATGGTGGTTTAATTAAATTTTTAGAAACTACTACTCAATGAAACAAATTATACCATCAGGTACTGAACTTTTTAATATACTGAGTGACTAACTTAGCTATAGCATAAAAATCGTTCTGCTCCTCCTCATGAGTGCAGAATAGTTTTAAGAAGGCACTCACCATGGTTGCTCGAGTCGCAAGCTAAACTGGGTTTCTTTTTTTTTCCACAAAGGATCATATTCCATTGATAGACTGACAATGTATGATGACTCAGCCTTGGGACTGGCTTTTTCAAGGTTTTCTCAGAGAGCAAGCAAGAGTGTCTCTACAAGGCACATGACTGATGATATTTGTGGCCAATGGTAAAATTCAAGCCTTGATGAGAAAATCGAATGAGAAAACTTGAATTTGCCACGTGCGCTTAGTTGCTTCCTGGCCCTTGAAAGACTTTTCAGTGAGCTCACTGTTGGGAGCAGCTGTGATTATATTTTCTTTTTCTTTCTTTTTTTGGACTGTGGGATGAGGTACATCTCCCACATTGAAAAGATCTGCATGCATACATCTGTGAAACAGTATTTTTCAAATGACCTTTGATTGTGTTTTAGAATCAGGGATAGGTTTTATGAAAGCTCCAATCAGGCCCAGAGTGGTAATACACCAGGTAGGGCCTTTCCCTTGCATGAAGCCAACCTGGGTTCAGTTCCTTGCATCCCATATGGTCTCCCAGATCCCTGCCAGGATAGAATCCTGAATGCAGAGACAGAAGTAAGTCCTTAGCACCACCACGTGGCTCAAAAAATACAATTTTAAAAAATACAATTTTTTTAAAAATCCCAATCAGGAGCTGGGTAGACATTCAGAGGACTAGAGATCATGCCTGACATACAGGAGCCCTGGGTTCAGCCTCTGTATCCCGCCCCAAACCACGTGGTCCCTAAGAGACTCCCAGCATCATTGGGTGTGACTTCCAAAATAAAATAATAGTAACAACAATTTTTACCTTTGGTAAACAGTAAGGGCTAATTCAGGACTTACTCCTGGCTCTGTGCTCAGGGATTACACCTCGTGATACTTGGGACACAAACCATTGTGTTTTCTCTCCAACCCATAATACAAAAATTGTTTAACTTTCTTTCAAAGTAACAGACCAACAGGTTTTAGGTAACCCAATACAAAAGTTCACTGATAAAGTTTCAGAGTCCACAACGCAAATAATCTTTCAGAAACTACCAACTGATGTCTCAAGTTTTTGTGTATAACATCAAAAATATCCACTGTTACACGAAGGGTTATTAAAATGACCCTTTGTTTTACCAATTATACATCTTTGTGAGCCTGGCTTTTTTTCATTGATTTCTTCTAAAAGAATAGATTCCAGTGGGTAAAATGAAAAAGCAAGTATAAAAACCACTAGTCTACTAAATCATATATTAAAGAATTTGTCCAAAAATCTTCTTGCTAATGTTTTTCTTTGGGGAAATATTATTTCTCATTAAGTATAAATGTTAAGATGAAGTCATTGTTGTTTTAAATTAATAGATGAATTTAAATTTCCAGGTTTATCTAATATGGCAAATATTCATATACGTAACCCACACAAACACAAGTTCTTTGTCTCCTCTATAATTTGTGAACAGAGCCACACCCGATAATGCTCAGGGTGTGGTGCTCTTCACAGTGTTGGGAAGTGCCAGGAATCAAACCAGAGACTCCTACGTGCAGAGTATACACACTAGCCATTCGCATTTCTCCCAGTCCTTCCACAATTATTTTTAAGAATATACGGGCCAGAGATGGTAGAGCAAGTGAGGTGTTGGCCTCAGTGCAGCCAATCCAGGTTCCATAGTCCCTTGAGCACCACCAGGGGTCACTCCTGAGCAGAGTCTGGAAGAGCCCCTGAGCATCTCAGGCTGTGTTCCAACACTCTCCAACAACCCCCTTCCACCTACACACACCCCAACCCTGGCCCCCAAAGAAAGGCAAAACCTAAAACAAAAACCAAACTCAAAATTAATCCAAGACATTTGGGGCAGAACTGGCCTATGTTGTATTTCTTGGTCAAAAGAAGTCACATGGGGTCTGAAGAGCTAGCACAGCGGTAAAGCATTGCCTTGCATGTAGCTGACTCGGGTTCAATCCCCAGCACCCCGTACGGTCCCCTGAGCACCTCCAGGAGTGATCCCTGAACACAGAGACAGGCTTAAACCCTGAGCACCTCCAGGTGTGGCCAAAAACAAACAAAATTTTTAAAGGAGTCACAAGTGGAAAAGTTTAAGACGCGGGTTTAGCATCTGCCACGAAAGTGATGGCGTCAGCGTCCGTCCTCAGGGTCCCAAATGTGCCTAGTGTGATTCTGGCAACTCTGCATTCCGTGACCCCATTCCGACTGCACCATGCAAATGGTGCAATCCCCAGAGAGCACCACAGCCAGGAAACGTGACCCCTGTGTGAGCACCAAGGGAGAGAGACCCACCACGGAGCACCAGAGCAAAACCCTGAGGGAGCACCTTGGCCAAGCAAAGATGTTATTACCATCAATACCAGCAGAGGGAAGCAGGAAATAACTTTTTTTTTAACTTTTCCCCTTTAAAAGAAAAGAATACAGGGTCAGACTTGGTACAGGACTTAATAAGGCACTTGCTCACCTGGTTCGATCCCCAGCACCACATATGGTTCTCTGAGCACTGCCGGGGTGATCCTTGGGCACAAAAAGAAATAAACTCTGGGGACCTCCAGGTGTGACCCAAAATAGAAAGAAGGAAGAAAGAGAGGGAGGGAAGAGATGGGGGGGGAGAGAAAATAATACATAGGTGTAATAAAACCAAAAAAGAGTGAAACTCCAGTTCAGGGACCAGATAATATGGCTGGTAAGGTGTTTGCCTTGTGTGCAGTCAACCCGGGTTTGATCCCCAGCATTCCATATGCTCCCCTGAGCACAGCCAGAAGTGATCTCTGACTGCAGATCTAGGAGTAAGCCCTGAGCATTGCCAGATATGGTCCCCCATAAAGAGTGAAACTCTAGTTCTGACTTGAAACTTGTAAATGGTGAAGTCGGCACAGCCCTGGCTGTGCTGACTCCAAAGTGCTTACTTGTGTCCCGGATGACTCACTGCTTCATTGACCTCATTGCTTTGCCTTCCCTTATTTGTTTCTGGGTTGTACCGGACACGTTGGCTCAGGAGTCTCCTTGTTCCCCGGGAGTCTCAACAGAGAAGGGAAACTGCAGCTGCCACTGGCTGGAAGAGAAGAGGAAAATTTGTGAGTTTCTGCATCACATCTTGTTCTGGAGTCTAGTATGGCACCTTCTTTTTTTTTTCTTTTGGGTCACACCCGGCGATGCACAGGGGTCACTCCTGGCTCTGCACTCAGGAGTTACCCCTGGTGGTGCTCAAGGGACCATATGTGACGCTGGGAATCAAATCCGGGTCGGCCGTGTGCAAGGCAAATGCCCTACCCGCTGTGCTATCGCTCCAATCCCTGGTATGGCACCTTCACAAGCAGACAGTGAGACATTTGATAATAGAGGCCATGAATAGGGCTTATGGTTGTCAGTGCAGGGGCTAGTACAGCCCCTTCTCTCCTCTCTTCCCTGTGAGCCCTGAGTGCCAGCTGTAGCCCTAAGGCCCCCTCAAAATCTTCACACAGCATGGCTGGAACAGGGCTGCATTCTTGATTCCTGGCACCAAACTTCTAGCACAGTTGGTCAAGTGCTGGCACAGGTGGCCCTTGGACTCCCTAAGCACTTCCAAAGAGCAGAGAGAACAGCAAAGGGGGCGTTAGGCGTTTTACTTTGATGACAAACACTTGTTATATTTCTTTGGTTTGGTTTTGGGCACCCCACCTCGCTGTGCTCAGGAATTATGATTCTGTACTTAAGGATCATTCCTGGCAGTGCTCAGGGACCATTCGTGGTGTCAGAGATTGAACCCAAGTCAGCCACGTGCAAGGCAAGTGCACAACCCAATGTACTGTCACTCTGACCTCAAGTACTATTGCTCTGTTTTCCAGTTCTGCTTCCCCAGCTCTCCTCACACACTAAATGGACATCTTACTCGGGGGGGTGGGGTCCAACTAGATGCTGATACCACCGAACTAAATTTGTGAGAATCCACAAGGTAGTAGCACTGGACTTGTTTCAGAGACCAATCAAGAAATCCAGAGTCACTCATCATTCAAACCAATTTGGCTAAAAATCAGGGCTCCCAGGACTGGGAAGATGGCTCAGAGAACTAGAGTGTGTACTTTTTAAAAAAGATCCAATTGTTGTGAATTACAAAGTTACTAAGATATTTATGATTGATTTTCAAGTGTATATTGTTCCAACACCAATCCCTTCATCAGTGTCCACTTCCCCCCACCAATGTCCCCAGTTTCTCTCCCATCCCCCACCACCTAGCCTGCACTTTCTGGGACAGGTACTTTCCCCTCCCACACTGTCCTAGTGTTCCCTTCCCTAACTTGAACTTCACATTACAGAGTCTGATATTCATCAAAAAAGACCAACAATTAGTATTGGCAAGGATGTGCAGGGAAAGGAACCCTCATTCACTGCTGGTGGGAATATTGACTAGTCCAGCCTTTTAATTTTCATGTGTCAGCCCTGGGTTCAGTCTCCAGCATTGGGTGCTCCCTTGAGCACAACCAGGATTGATCCTTGTACAGAACTAGGGGTAGGCCCAAACACCACCAGAGGTAGTTCAAAATAAACAAATGAACAAAGTCAGGGAACTCACAAATTCAGCTTCCATCATTTCTAGAAAAGTTCAAAGAACTCAGGAAATAATTTTATTTACTTACTGGTTTATTATATAAAATGCAAACTAAATATAAGAATAAGAGGCAGTGCATAAGGTAAGGTTCATAGAAGGGTTTAAATTGGAGGATCATTTTCCCCAAGGAATTGGGGTGCATCACCCTCCTGTACTATGTTTCCCAACTGAAAAGCTCCCTGAATCCCATTGTGTAGGGTTTTATATAGTGATTCCCCCATGGCAGAGCCTGGCAAGCTCCCCGTGGCATATTTGATATGCCAAAAACAGTAACAATAACGGGTCTCATTCCCCTGACCCTGAAAGAGCCTCCCATACGGCAGCGCTGGGAAAGACGAGTAAGGAGAGGCTGCTAAAATCTCAGGCCTGGGATGAATGGAGACGTTACTGGCGCCCACTTGAGTAAATCTATGAACAGTGGGATGACAGTGATACAGTGATTTATATAGCGGTTTGGATGCATAAGCATGGCTAATTAAATCCCTTCCCACCGTTGATAAATCTCGTATCTTTAGCCTCCGTTCTTCTTCCAGAGGTTGCCAGGTAGGATGTAGTTGGAGATGCTGCAGCTTCTGACCAAGGCCTGATCTTTATGGCAGCCAATCGTACCTCTGAGTTGTTTCAGGACCCAGAAAAGTTACCTCATTTGAACAAAAGAAATGTTGGTCATTCTTCTTAGGAAATTTCAGAGGTTTTAGGAGTTGTGTGCCAGGAAAGAGCTGTCACGGTAACATGGAATTAAAGAAAGGAGAAGTGAGTAACAATGTGATTCAAGAGGTGGGAAGGCAGCTGGGCTGAACTGGCACAGGAGGAAGGGGACCCTCTCAGAAGGAGACACCTGCACCCTTTTGCTACCCTTGGGGAATTTGTCGCCTGATTAGGCAAAGCCTATTTATTTTCCCAGCATCCCTTGAAGCTAGAAAGTAAGAGATGTAACCTAGAATTTACAGTAAGACGCAGCTGTCCCCGTGCCCCCAACTCTGCACAAGGAACGAGATGCAGGAGATTGTGCTGGGACAGTCAGAGATGAATGATGAAAGCTCAGGCCTGATTTGGGCATTTATTCTCATCTCTTGGCCTCTTAGTCTGGTTCCCTGACCATCCTCCAAAACCATTAGAGTATTTGAATCACCTACATCCCTTCTGCTCTTTTACTCCTTGAATCACCCAGAGTGCTCTGTTGCTCGCAGTCAATACCCAAGCCTAGGAGAAAAGTGCTATCAAGAAGGAGCACTGGAGTCTATTTAAGAGAGCATTGAAGTTCCTGATTTGATTATTTGATTTTAAAGTAACTTTGTTTGGGGGTCAGGATCCGAGTTATATCCTGGACAACACGTGGCCCCCTGAGCACTGCCACATGTAACCCTGGTTGCTCCTGGACACTGCCTTGCGTGGCCCCACAGGCCTTCTGAGCACTGCCTAGGAGATCCCCCAAATAAATATTTTTAAAAGGATAAGGTGCTGGAGTGATAGCACAGCGGGTAGGGCGTTCGCCTTACAAGCGGCCAACATGGCCGACCCGAGTTCGATTCCTCTGCCCCTCTCGGAGAGCCCTGCAAGCTACCGAGAGTATTCGATATGCCAGACACAGTAACAACAAAGTCTCCAATGGAGATGTTACTGGGCCTGCTCGAGCAAATCGACGATCAACAGGAGGGCATTTACCTTTACCTAAGGTGTCTTTCAGGCTGGAATGATAGCATAGTGAGTAGGGCATTTGCCTTGCACACGGACAACCTGGGTTGATTCCTCCGCCCCTCTCGGAGAGCCCAGCAAGCTACCCAGGGTATTCGACCCGTGCGACAAAGCCTGGCAAGCTACCCATGACATATTCGATATGCCAAAAACAGTAAAAATAAGCCTTATAATGGAGACATTACTGGTGCCCACTCGAGAAAATCAATGAACAATGGGAGGACAGTGCTACAGTGCTAAGGTGTCTTTATTGATTTATTTGGAACCTCCCAAGGAATGTTCAGGAGGCCCAAGGGCATGTCATGGTGATACCCAGAGATGCACACTCGATACCCTGTGCTCTAGGCATGTGCCCCAACCCCAGCCCTTGTTCATTTGATGTTAGACAAAAACCTAGGGAAAAAATCCATTAGGTTTCTCAAATGCTAAGTTCAAAAATAATGCTTTTCTAACTACTTGTCTGTAACCAATATTAGTGCCAACCAACAATATAGATTTTTATTATGCACTGCTAGAGGACTCATCTGTGTCCAATTATCAATAAATCTGAGACCTTCTCTTGCTCAGGGTCGCATTTTATATGTCATTAAGTGAGGTAGTTAAGACTGTTTGTTTGTTTGTTTGTTTGTTTGTTTTACCCCCCCCCCCCAGCCCTCTCCCCTCTTTGGTTGAAGCAAGATCGTTTTTATTGAATGAAACTTGCTTAGAAAAATGTGAAAGGAGAGGAAGAAGAGAGATATGTTCAAGAGAAAACACTGGCTTCTCCAGAGTGAACATAAGCAAGCAAAGAAAAAGAGACAAGCAAGTGAAATACATTTTGAACTGAGAGCCTGAGCTTGAAGAACAAGCCCTTGGAGGGCACATTTTGATTCTCATCCCTCCAACACACAGCATCTCACTCTTAGCATCAAGAAAAGATCATCACACAGAGTGAACCAAGAGCCAGTGAAAAGATCTGATCAGCCAGAAGACCACTTCCCCTCCTCTCCATCATAGGGTTCAAACACGTGTTTTTAGGGCCAGAGCGATAGTGGAGCTGAAAAGGCGCTTGCCTTTACACATAGCCAATCTTGGTTTGATCCCCAGCACTGCATGGAGTCCCCCAAGCACCATCAGGAGTGACGCCTGTGCACGGAGGAAGAAGTAATCCCTGAGCACTGCCAAGTGTGGCACCAAAATCCATAAATAAATAAATCAATAAGTGTAGGTCTTGAACTCATATAATGGTGACCCATCACTGATAGAGACCTCTCTAGGCCACTTCTGTGAAAGTGTTACATTCACTTAATATGTTACTATTGAAGTAACTTGGTCTGTCATAGTGTTACTGTTTGTGCTTTGGGTCCATCATGCTCCCATAAAACCCCCACTTCCTTCTTCCCTTTGGTAGCCTTAGTTTTTGAGTGTTTGATTTGTCCACACTGGCCTGTGCTGAGAGCGACACCTCACTTGCTGCTTAGGGGTCATTCCCCTGAGTGCTGGGGATGCAACTTGGGGCTCCTACTTGCCATGTGCATGTTTTAACCCTTTGAGCCTTCTCCCAAGCCCCGCTAGCCACAGCAGTTCCATTTCTAATGCCTCGGTCTGTCTGAAAGTGTTATATTCTTTCACACACAAGCCCAAGCCCTGTGATGACCCCCTCTCCTCTGTGGCTGGGGAAGTCCCGGGCTGCCTGTGAGATTCAGAGGGAAGATTGAACAATGCCCTGTGTCCTACACATGCCTAAGACCAGATGATTTCTGGTTTCTATCTCTTTTGTGATTCTCATTCCTTCTTCCTCCAACAGAAGGAAACTCACTCTTAGCAACAGAAGAAGATAATCACACCGATTGTCTTACTCTTTTCTCTACTACATATATATCCAAACTCTATCTGCTTACAGGTACACACGCTATGCAGGTCACAGTGCCAGTATGTATCTAAAAACACACAAAAAATGGACAAACTCAATGTACAAGATCAAAAAAGAGACATTAAGATACCTTCCTATCTTTTTCTTTTCCAGCTCCCCAAGTCCCACTTCCAGCCCAGGCATGCAAACACCATTTGGGCCTAATTTATAATGCTCACATAATGCTTCCCTACTATTTTACTTCTGTTTCAATAAGCTATCTAATCACCGAACCTGTGCTTATCAATATCTGTTAAATTAGCTTACATAACATCAGAGATTGTTGTTTTATAGGTGTTTCAAGTTCCCATAATTTCTGTAATGACAGACTTTAGAAAGTGGTTTATTGACCGAGTTAGCTGAACTGTGACTTATAAGTCAAGTGCACTGTCTTCCTCCATTGTAATTACCCAGCAGTGCTGGTGTTCACTTTGGATTTCTCTTCTGTCAGTCTCACATTTATGCCTCAAGGCCAAATGAATGGCAATCCAATCAGGATGGGGGGCTATTAAAAATTCCAAATCTGGGTTGTTTGTTAAATGAAGAATTTGGACATTTCCTCTCTCAGCTAGGAATGGATCATTAATTTGCAAATGTGAATAGCTCCCCTAAACAAGCCCAAAGCCCAATTATTCCAACAAATCTTGAATGGGAAGGGGGGAAAAAAACAATAGGAATATACTTTAAATAGTCACAATTTCCATATCTATTCAGCTTGGGCATTCAAGGCTCAGTGCTTTTTCTTATGAAAATTATCTGGCTGTGAAATACTTATAGAAAATAGAACTTTACTGTTAGAAAGCAAGTACTGTTGTGTTGCAGTCCTCTATAACATTCAATCTAGCTGTTGAATTTATCCTGCTGATGGTCCATCTAAATGGGCAACATTATATTAGCATGATAATTAGATGATGAGTAAGTTCTAGGAGGCTATCCAGCCCACAAGCCTTTGTTTCCTGCGACATGTGATGGGGATTGCTTAGTGAGCTTATGTTGACTCTACATATTGCTCTATTGCTCCATTGCCCAGAATCCTTCTAATAAATTTCCCAAATACAATTTTTTAAAAAAACTAATTTGAAATATAGGTCTATAGAGCGTTGACTGAGTACTTACTCTTTATTTGGTTCTATTTACTTCTCCCTCAAGACAACATTGAATTTCTGCTAAGAGTTATTTAGAAACAATATCATGGGTGACTGTTTAAATCGCTGTTCTTGTTGGGGAAATCCTATTCACAAGGAAATTAATAGTAGATTGCATGCTGGGGAAGGAGTTGTTTAGGGCTCTGAACTGGTATTTCGATCACAGGACTACTCATTCATCCTTCCCTGTGGGGTTAATTCCTGAATGGCCAACACCCTAGGAGCACTAGTGGAAGTATTGCTGAATGAGAACTAGATGCATATTACTGGGGCCACATTTCTGATGAACTGAATATGGCTGAGGCCCAGATGTCTTAACTGAAGCGACTTGCTTCCCAACTTTTCTTTCCAATTTTAAGGTTCTCAGGGTCTATGCAGGGGACATAGAGAGAGTACCGTGGGTATACCAGGCATTTGCATTGCACATGATCTGAGATCAATCTGCAGCACCCCATATTGCTCCCAGAACCCCTCCAGGAATGATCCCTGAGAGCAGAGTCAGGAGTAAGCCCTGAGCACCATGGAGTGTGAACCCCCCAAAACAAAAAGAAAAAATTTTATGATGCTGGGGTCTCAAGGTCTAGGAAGATAGTTCAACAGTCTGAGTACATGGTTTTCATGCAGCAGGACAGTGTTCCACACCCAGCACTGCATGGTCCCCTGAGCACTACCGGGAGTGACTCACAAGCAGAGAGTTGAAGTGTTCCCATTCACCACAAGGTACAATCTCCAAGCAGACAGATGGGAGGTCTAGGGTGCAGAGCAAGCCCATCTGCCTAGGCAATCGATGGGCAGGGATGGATGATATTCTCGCTTAGCAACCATATTGTTAAAAAGGACAAGCAGGGAGATTATTCAAAGGGCTGGAGCACATGCTTTGCATGTGAGAACCCTGGCTTAGAGCCCTCACTGCATGGTCCCCTGAGCACCAACTCAGGTTTAGCCCATGAGCGCTCCAGGCGTGATTCCAAAACAAAACAAACACTCAAATATAAGCTTATTTTCACCCTAATACATACTAATACGTGTGGGCGGGCAAAGGGAGGGGTCTATTTTAAGGTGTTCTCACTCAGAGACATATGACGGACCCATGGCAGGGAAGAGAGCATGGCAATTTTCACACAATGTCTTAAAAGCTTTCACCAAGAGGTAACATACAGCACTCCTCCCTTTGTGCACATGGTTGTATGACTGTGCCCAGATGCACTCTCCTGAGGAGAGAGAGATCGAAACTATAAACGAGCCATCCATGACCCCACATAAGCACTGACGGGGTGACATCAGTTCAAGTGATACATGGTCCAGTTGAACCATGCAATAAAGAATCTAGAATCTTCTAAGCACCCAGAGTGGCTTTTTTTTTAAATTTTTTACTTTTTAATGGATCACTGTGAGGTACAGTTACAGACTTACAAATTTTAGTGCTTACATTTCAGTCATACAATGAGCAAGTGCCTATCCCTCCACCAGTGCCTGTTCTCCACCACCAATGTTCCCAGTATCCCTCCCATCCCCCTCAGCCCCGGCCTTTCCCCCCTCAGCCTCTGTGACAGGCATATTCTCTTTTACTCTCTCTCTCTCTCACTCTCTCTCTCTCTCTCTCTCAAGATAATCTTTTGAAATCTCTTCAACTATGACTTATATGTACAAGGAAAAAAAGTGAAGACCTGAAAGGTAATATGTGGATGCAAGTTTTGAGTTGTTTAGTTCATACTAACACTACAGACACTTATCAGGCCAACTTATCTAGGCTTGGAAATTGTTTCCGAATGGCCTTTTGTCCTGCCACAGGGTATGATCCTTGGAAAAACAATTTCATTTCCTGTCTAGGTCCAACTTAGAAGCCTCTGGGAGTTACACATAACTGATGTTCACAAAGGTTTTGAGGAACTCCAATGCTCACTTTCCAGATTCTTGTGGGAAGGGCACAGATAGGTTGGGAAGAAGTCTGGGGAGGATCCAAGAACTGCTTCTCCGTTAGACACAGCAGCCACAGTGTCCAAAGACGGTTTCTACTATTTTGTTTGTGTGTGTAGACTGGAGTGATAACACAGCGAATAGGGCCTTGCACGCGGCCGACCCAGGTTCGATTCCTCCATCCCTCTCGGACAGCTCGGCAAGCTACCAAGAGTATCCTACCCCCACGGCAGAGCCTGAAAAGCTCCCTGTGGCATATTCAATATGCCAAAAACAGTAACAACAAGTCTCACAATGGAGACGTTTCTGGTGCTCGCTCGAGCAAACGGGACGACAGAGACAATGACAGTGACAGTGTTTACCCTTGTACTTCTTTGACCACACCAAGTGGTGCACAGAAGACTATGTGGTGATGCTTGAATCCCCAGCCTCCAGCCTTCCGCATGCAAAGCATATGCACTAACCCCTTGAACCATCTTCCCAGCCCATGGGGACAATTCCTTTTGACATGACACACGCCACTGTTTTATTTGTTTGTTTGTTTTAAGTCATAAGCAAGGCCAGAGATATAGGACAGAGCTTAAGACATTTGACTTGCACACAGCCAACTCCAGTTTGATCCCTGGCACCACATACGGTCCCCTGAGCACAGCCAGGAGTGATCCTTGAGCACAGAGCCAGGAGTAAATCCTGAGATCAGCCAGGTATGACCCCCCAAGCCTCTCCCCACCCCTGCTAAAAAAAAAAAACCCAAAACAGAATAAAATCAGAGGATAAAAAAGAAATTTTATCTCCAAGAAAAATTTATGTAAATGATTCCATTATATTAACCTTTTACCAACATAATAATTATATATTTGGAGAGAAAGAGGGGGCGCTTATGAAAGTCAAAGTAGCGAATCTGTGAAGATCCTATCTAACTGACCCACGAAGGGACCCCCAGGAGCCTCTCTGAGTCCCCCGGAGAGCAATAGAGAAGGGGTCACTTAGGCAGCTCTTTGAGGTATCAGGATTAATATGCCCAGAGCACGAAAGAGGATACACTGGTCTCGAGGGGAAGATGAGGCTTTTTCTGCTCTCCACCCCAGGACACACCATGTGGGAGAGTGCTGATAAGGATGTTCAAGGTCCATATAACTACCTCGTATCTAGGGAGAGCAGAGCTGTTCTGGGTGAAATAAAGTGATAAAGACAAATTACAATGTTGAGGCAGAGCAGACAGCAAAACACTCACTCCTTGTGGGGTCTTCCCTACCCACAGAGTCCTCCCCGTACCCGAGACTTGGAACTCTTCCTAGGAAAAGTTCTTTTCCCTACCAGTGGCAGGAGTGAGTGGGGTGGCAAGTTCTACCTAGGGTAGGTAGAATATTTGCATGAGAGGAGTCCTTGCTTGCATCTCTGGGACCTCAGGCCCATTTCCTCTAGTAATCTACTGGGCCAAGCACATCAGACTTGGAGGGAGTAGCCCTGCCCCCAGCACTTCTGCTGTGGTTCCCACTATGATTAAAACACACACAAACACACACACACACACACACACACACACACACACACACACGACAAGGAAAACCCTCTCCCAGAGGCAAATTTAGGATTTTATTGTAACTGACTCAAACTATATGCTTCCAGTCACTTCTTTGGCCCTTTACCTCTCTCTTGCTCTGGTGAGTCTGCTCTGTATACACTTGCTTCACTGCTCAGGAAACAGACGAGTCATGCTTCCAGCCCAGGGCCTTTGCAAGTTCTTTCTCTGCTCAGGCCTTTCTCCTCTTGTTACCTGCCACTTCTTTCTAGTCTTGACTCCTGGACTGCCACCCTGTGCAAAGTAGAAATATTTCTTACACAAACACACTTATCCCTGTCTGTGGTCCTTCATTATGCTGCTCCAACTGTCTTCATAGTCTTCCCAGTCTTCCCCGAAACCAACATTTTTGTTGGCTTGGTTTTTCCCCCTCTTCCCTCTGTTAGAATTTAAGGTCCAAGAGGGCAAGGATTTGGGGGTCTTCTAACAGCTAGAACAGTGTCTGGCAGTAGATGCTTAAAGAATGTTGAATGAATGAATATCAGAATGGGAGATGAGTGTGGACCCACAGGTAAACAGGCCAGAAGGCCTCTCAGGTCTGCTGTTAGCCCCAACAGAAGGATCCTCTTTTACATAAAAGATCTTGACACTTGGATTTATAACAATTGCCTCAGATTAACAAGATGCTCTTGGCTGACTTGATTCTTTATAGAAACCCAAAGAGGTGATGATGGCAGAAAGGTATGGGACAAGCTCAGGGCCACATACATATTATCAGTTCTCGCAAGAATTACTTGTATGTTGGGGACTGAAATGATAGTACAGTGGGTAAAGTGCTTTTGCATGCAGCTGACCTGGGTTTAATCCTTGGCACCTCATGTGAGCACCAGAGCTTCACCAGGAGTGATCCCTGAGCACAGAGTCAGGAATAAGCCCTGAGCACTGCTGGGTGTGACCTAAAAACAAATACCAGATAAAACATACCCTGCATAAAGGTGGTCAGCTACATTCTTTTTTTTTAATAGCACCTTCAGAACAATATAGTCTTTAAAGCTCTGATAAATTCAGACAGCATAAGATCAGTTGCTTTAGGGCTTGTGCTATGACTCCAGAGTCACAAAAGTCAGGTCACAGATTTAGGAACTTTTCAAGGGCTGGGCTTCGCTTCTTCTGGCTTCAGGTTTTGTACGAGCTTTCCTTCTGCATGAGCTACCCCTGGATGATGTCCTGAGCACAAGTCTCATACTGAAGAAAAAAATAGGAATGTCAGCGTCCAGACTCTCACTTTCTTTTTTATTGTTCTTGCTATTTAGTTTTGGGGCCACACTCAGCAGTGCTCAGGGGTTTCTCCTGGCTATGCACTCAGAAATTACTCCTGGAGACCTCAGGGGACCATATGGGAGCCGGGGATCAAACCCAGCTCAACTGCATGTGAGGCAAGTGCCTTACCTGCTCTACTATTGCTCTGGCCCCACAGGCTCTCACTTTCTTAGACACCGGTACTTGAGTACCAAGTCTGAGTGCGTCATCCCGATTCTATCCTTCATTACCCATCTCTGCCCCACTAGCTTTCAAATTCATCTCTGGCGGATAAGAGGTGAGTTGTTCCCACCTGTGAGGGATTCAGTATATCTATCTCCCCAGACAGGTTTAGTAGGTAAGCTTTGATTCACAGGGAAATGGAATGGTGGAAAGTAGGAGGCTCTCTAGGGGAGGAGAGCCTCTAGGAGGCAAGATTGACATCTGAGAGGGACCTCCAGGCCCCTATATACTTCCAAGAGCAAGGTGAGGGGATGCCCTGTGGGAGGTGGGACAGGAGGACTCTCTCCACCTAGATTCCCAAAGCCTCTGCACAGCCTAGTCTCACCCCAGAGAGCAACCTGTAACCACAAAAAAAAAATGGTTTGGTTTGTTGGGCTCCTTAGGGATTTGTAGCGAAGGATGTACTCAAAGAATGGGAAAGTGATAAGTGAGGCTCACCCTGCGTGCCCCCGTACTTCCCTGACTCCAGAGGTGCCAACCCACTGGAGCCCATGCCCTCTCTTTCCCCACCATTCCTTCCCCTGCACTTTCTCGAATCACACAGAACTTTGGTGGGTAAGAGATGGCTCCATCATTTGTCTTTCAGGAAAGCACTGAATTCAGCTCAGCTTTATTCATTTGTGAAATGAAGGTGAAATAGAAGGTATATATCACAAAGGGCCCTTGGGAGACGCTGCGGCAAACACACTTGGTGCTCCCTAGTTCTCTTCTTTCCAGCTGTAATAACTATGCCGTCCTGGAGCTGCAGGGCTGGGCTTTGGCCCCGCAGAAAAGCAATTAGTCCAAAGAAAAGCAACATAGACCAGAGCTCAGGGATATACGGCAGAGAAGTACCACAAATCCCAATGAGCCCACTTGTGCTGGATACAATTCAGCCCAAACCAGATGCACCCCCAAAAGTGCCAAGTTATGTGAATCAATAAATTCCCCCTTTTATTGCTTTGTTTTGTTGGTTGGCTATTTTGCTACTGCAAGAGCCTCAACTGAAATATTGCCTTTCCCTGTCCTGCTTCTTAACTCTGGCAGCTTCATGTAAGGCTTTTATGCGTCTCTGGCTCCCCTGGGTGGCAAAGAGAATAAATTCACATCTCTAGGATTCCTACTCTCTGCATAAGCTTTTTCATTTCTGAGTCTACTTACACTCCGAGTCCTCGAGTCTTAGATACACTTGTATGGGTTTTTAATCCCATAAAGGTTTTGCAAAGTGTCTTGTATGTGGTACATCTGTCACCTCACTGGTTGTTGGGGTGGTCTTTGAGGCCATAGGCTGAGTCACAGGACACAGAGTAACCCTTCTCTAGAAGCAGAAAGGATACACAACACCATTTTGGTATTGAAACAACTGGGCAAACCAATCCAGATGCCACCAGACTTGTGAAAGCTCTTGGCCAGATGAATTGGCTTATCTACAGTACTCTGAATGAGAAAAGGGCAGAAGTGAAGAGTTAGAAGAATCAAAATCAAATGGGTATGCATCTGACACAGTTTAGTGAGGAGAGCATTAAGAAACTCTCAGACATTCATTTTACACCTCTCTACGTCCCTGACCCTCACAGGGACAAAACATAATTTTGTACTGATGACCTGCGAACCAACCACAATAATTTTCCAGAATGGCTTTTCCCTGGGAAGAATTCCACAAATATTTGCTAGATAAATGCATGAGTGACTAGACTTGAGGAAACTTCCACTGTTGTGACTGACTAACTCACTTTGTGCAGGACACTGGATTATTCCTTAAGGAAAGGCACTGTTGGGACCAGAGTGAATAGTTCAATGGATAGGGTGCTTTCCTTGCATGCAGCAGACCCGGGTTTGATCCTTGGCATCCCATATGGTCCCCTAAGCACCATCAGGAGTAATTTCTAAGTGTAGAACCAAGAGTAACCCCTGAGCATCGCCAGGTGTGACCCAGAAAAACAAAAACAAAACAAAAAGAAAAGGCATTGTCACTGCAGCAATGGAATTAAGCAGAAATATAATGTGTCATAAAATAATATGGGGAAAAGAGCTTAAAATATGTAATAGAAATAAAGACCAAGAAAATAATGTTAACTTTTCAAGAAGAATAGCAGTTTAAAATCTGTGATGTTTGGGGCCAGAGTGATAGGACAGCGGTTACGGTGTTTGCCTTGCAATGTGGCTGAGCAATGCAGCTGACCCGGGTTCGGTCCCTGGCACCCCATATGGCCCCAGAGCCCAGGCGGGAGTGATTGTCTGATACCTGGTGCGATGGGGTTGATGTCTGAGGTCGGGTAAACCATACACATGGAATTTGGTCATGGCTGATTGTAAGGTTGGGCGCCATGAATAACTTTGTAAATTACAGTACCTCAATAAAAAAAATATTTAAAAAAAATAAATAATAAAAAAAATAAAATCTGTGATGTTTAATATCATCTTAAGTCTTTTACAACAAGGGCTGGGGAGAATGTTCAAGTATAGGCTTATGTGTGTGAGTTGAGGTTCCAACTGGCATGACAGGGTCCCTCTGAACAAGTGGCCCAAGAGCAACTCTGAGCACTGAGCCAAGGACTGCCAGGTGTGACTCCCAAACAAAAACAAAGAACCTGTAAGAGCAAAACAAAGATTTCTCTCTCTCTCTCTCTCTCTCTCTCTCTCTCTCTCTCTCTCTCTCTCTTTCTCTCTCTCTCTCTTTCTCTCCCTCTGTGTGCGTGTGTGTGAGAGAGAGAGTATATGTATGTGTGCGTGTGTGTGTGTGAGAGAGAGAGAGAGAGAGTATGTGTGTGTGTGTGTGTGTGTGTGTGTGTGTAGACACCCAGGCCTCATTCATGCAAGACACGAATATCATCTTAAGTCTTTTTACAACCTACGTCTTTCCCACTCAGCCCAATTTTATTTTTTTTGAACAGTAGTGCATTTTATTTATTTATTTATTTATTTAAATTTTTATTAGTGAAACACCATGAGGTACAGTTGTAGACTTACAAATTTTTGTGCTTGGGTTTCAATTATACAATGATCGAGTACCCATCCCTCCACCAGTGCCCATTTTCCACAACCACTGATCCCAGTATCCCTCCCACCCCCCAACCCCCCATCCCACCATGCCTCTGTGGCAGGGCATTCCCTTTTGTTCTCTCTCTCCTTTTGGGTTTAGCCCAGCTTTAACCTCTGAAAGGAAACTGCCAAATTTGATTCTTCCTGATAAACCTGATTCTCTGATTTAGAAGTATCTGCTAGGATGGTAGCACAAGTATCTCTGAGTTTTGGGGGATGCATGGACTCTTGGTGATTAAGCCACGAGGCACTATGAGCAGTGCTCTGAACAGTGAGGGTCCAGGACACAATGCAGTGTCATCTCACTGGGAGAGTATATAAGGGAGAGGAAGCTAAGGTAGCACACTAAATGGAAGGTCTCAGAGATCAGGAATTAACTAATCAAGCCAGTGACACCCGTGCCACCTAGTTCTTCAGCTTCCTCCTTGTGGTAGGTATTTTGCTTGTGTTACGTTATGTAAGAATTGGTCCCCACCGTACCACACTGCAGTTGAATTTCCTACTCCTGCTCTACGGGACACCTTCAGAGAGGTGAAAGAATTGACCTAAGAAGAGATCGCAGATGTCAGGATTCACACTCAGGTTTGGAATACTCTAGTAAGAATTTATAGTACCACAACTTGGAACTCTCCCTGTAACCTGAAGCCACCACTTGCTGGCCAGTTCCTGAACTGACCAAGGTTGGAAATGCTGTTTCCACAGACCTGCAGGCTGACCACCACCTGTTCCTAGTACAAAGCAAGCCCTGAAGGGGAAGTGAGAGAGCTGTTCTGAATCACTAGAGGGCAGTTTGTCTAGTTAGAAATGGTCAGCCTGGGGCTGGAGCAATAGCACAGCAAGTAGAGTGTTTTCCTTGCACGCGGCCGACCTGGGTTCGATCCTCAGCATCCCATATGGTCTCCTGAGCACCGCCAGGAGTAATTTCTGAGTGCAGAGCCAGGAGTCACCCGTGAGCACTGTCGGGTGTGACCCAAAAATTAAAAAAAAAGGGGTCACCTATAAGGACTCAGACCAAAGTTTGGTCATATTGGTTTTACTTGGTTGTGTTGGTCATATTGGTTTTACTTGGCTGTGTTGGTCATATTGAATTTACTTTGTTGTGCTTCATTTCTGAGAGAGCCACTGCTCATGCAGAAAATCAACAAGATCCCTGGTACCTTTCCTGGAAACAGCTCAAGTCTCTGCCATTCTCCAGTCCTCTTTCCCTCCCTCCCTGCAAAGATACCTGACAGTTCACTACTCACAATACCAACACACAGTACTGGGCCCCAGGAAGGGCTCTGATTCTCTTCCCACACAGGTAGGATCCACAAAAACCTATCCATCCTAGGTTACAGTAAGTAATAGGGAAACTTCTTGTATGTCTATAGAGTAAAGACCCCTTTCTTTCACCTCTGACCTCAAGAGTAACATCTCTGGGGTAATATTCCACCTCCTAACAAGGTTCCCTCAACTTTAGAAGACCAAACAAGGTGAGAGCAAAGTGAGAGGAAGAATAGAACCTCTCGCACTCTGTTCTAGGAAAGAAGCGGCATGTTTCATTGGCTGGCTGCTGGGACTGATGGCCTAACAGGCCTGTCTTTGCTGGCTTCAGTGTCCTAGAAGGCTAAAGCGAAATGAAAGAAAAGAACACGCTACATCACCTAAGATTCGTAGCAGAGGGAAGTCAGGGGTTTGTGTTCTGAGACATTTAGGAGATACAACTCATTGACTGTTCATGAAGAAGCTGGAGACAAGCGCAGAAAAGAATGGGTAAGAAACCAAAGAGAGATTTTTCTGACTTTTTAAAAATTCTTTTCAACCCAATGGGAAAAATTACATTCTCAGTTAAGAGTTGCTAAATAATAAACCATTCTAAGATTAGAGTCATAACTAGTGAACATAAAGTGGAATAGCGTATTTACATAGTTTTTTAAAAATGAAAAATAACAATTTGCAAACTTCCTCCAGCACACACACAAAATCAGATTTAACATTTAACAATGTAGACAGCAGTCTTCAGGGTGATTAGTCATAGTACTAGGGTGTGGGCAGTAATCAGGCTCCTCCTCCCAGTGGTTAGCGGGGCTCCATCGCCAGAGTTTCCTCTTTCCGCTCAGCACACACTAAAATGTGTGTTTGCTGGTGGAGGAAGCAGTTGGAAAGCTTGTGCAGCTATTCTGAGGGAACCTCAGCCTCAGAATTGGCAGAAAACTCCACTTTTTCCAACTTCTCTTTATGTTGAGGAATTAGGCAAAGCAACATTTGTCTGTGTGACTCTTAATTCTCAGAGCTCTTTCTCTTTTCCATGTTATTCCATTTGTCCACACGAGACAGCTGACGCTCAATGATATATCCATCCTTGCCAAAATTTGACTTGGCAATCAGGAAGCCGCTCTCCTCAAGTGTCTAGAAAGACGGATTTCATTTCATTTGGCACCAAAGAGGTATGAGGCACCCAATAAAGCTGGGAAAACCTAATAAAAACAAACGTTGAAAATGTTATTTATTTTACCACACCACCCTCCCGAGTGGATAATTAATTCATTTGGGAAACTGAATATACCCTTGGTTCCAAGAACTTTATGTGCCTCGCCATGATTGCATCTGTACCAGCGCTGACCTCTCTGGGGCTGATCTATAGCTTCGTTTCAGAACCTGCTTTATGAACGAAGATACCAACAGTGAGGTGGGCGTTTCCCCAGTAAAATGAAGGGGGTTGCTTTTGACAAGAAAACTTCAAATAGTCTGTACTGAGATGACTCATCTTTTTGCAGAACTGTGAATTACCCCCCATTATCATTAAGAATGGAGAAAATAGAAGAGAGAGAGAACAAGGGGGAATGCCCTGCCACAGAGGCACAGTGGGATGGGGGGATGGGGGTGGGAGGGATCCTGAGACCCGTGGTGGTGGTGGAGGGTGGGCACTGGTGGAGGAATGGGTACTTGATCATTGTATAACTGAAACCCAAGCACAAAAATTTATAAGTCTATAACTGTACCTCATGGTGTTTCACTAATAAAAAAATTTTAAAGGTAAAGGTAAAGGCCCTCCCGTTGATCGTCGATTTGCTCGAGCAGGCCCAGTAACGTCTCCATTGGAGACTTTGTTGTTACTGTGTCTGGCATATCAAATACTCTCGGTAGCTTGCCGGGCTCTCCGAAAAAAATTTTAAAAATTAAAAAAATATATTAAAAAAAAGAGAATGGAGAAGACATGGGATCTCAATCCTCCCTCCCTTCCTCCCTCCCTTTCTCCCTCCTTTCTTCTTCCCTCCTTCCCTCCCTCCCTGCCTCTTCCTCCCTCCCTCCCTCCCTCTCCTTCCCTCCCTTCCTCTCCCTCTCTCCCTTGTTTACATGTGCTGAAGAAAGAAATGAAAAGAGAAATTTAATTTGGGCAGATGAATTTATCTCTCAGGATAGAACATCACAATATTATGGAAGGCAACAAAGATCCGAGCTGCTCAGAAAATATTTATTTTCCTACTATGGTGACCCCCACACACACAAAATTTATTTCAAAATCACATTTTGATGTAAGTTACACACAAAATGTAACCATAACTTAACACTTTCCAGGCATTGGGATTGTTAGTCCATAAAAAGTACACTAAAGCCAAAACAAAATGGTGAATTTTGTATAAATGGCTGGCTCAGGGAAGTACTTTACAAAAATACTTCTCAATCACAGAGAAAATGAACTCCTTGAAATGAACAGGAAATAATTTTAGACAATAAGAGTGTCCTATGATTAAGTGGGAGACATTTATTCTCTTGCTTGTTGGGTCCAGTATAGGCTAAAGCTGCCTGGAAGAGTCAGAGCCAGGTTCTGTTTCTCTCCATCTTTCAATCTTTGTGTTTTAAAAATGAAAGATTACTCTATTTTCCCTTAAAAATATGCTCTAAAGTACCAGAGATAAAGCTCAGTATTAGAATATATGCCTTGCCAGCTCAGATAGAGAAGAGAACACCAAATAAAGGGTGTTGGGAGGATCCTCCCAGGACAAGAGAAGCATGCTGAAAGTAGACTATAGACCAAACATGATTGCCACTCAATGCCTCTTTTGCAAACCACAGCACCCAAAAGGAGAAAGGGAACAAATGGGAATGCCCTGCCACAGAGGCAGGGTGGGATGGGGGGATGGAGGGTGGGAGGGATACTGGGATCCGTGGTGGTGAAAAATGGGCACTGGTGGAGGGATGGGTATTAGATCATTGTATAATTGAAACCCAAGCACAAAAATTTGTAAGTCTACAACTGTACCTCATGGTGTCTCACTAATAAAAATTAAAAAAAAAAAGAATATATGCCTTGCATGTGTGAGACTCATATTTGATGGGGTTCAAATATGGTTTGAACTATGGAAACACATGCAAGGGCGATTAAAGATCACCCTAAAAGCCTCTATCCATCTCAGAGAGCCTGGCAAGCTATCCGTGGCATATTCGATATGACAAAACCAGTAAATACAATGGGTCTCATTCCCCTGACCCTGAAAGAGCCACCAATACGGCAGCGTTAAGAAGGATGAGGAAGGAGAGGCTGATAAAATCTCAAGGCCAAACTAGGCTGCCAAAACGAAGAAGGAAAAAATGACTGTCTGCACTTTCAATGCACATATGCTGGCATTGGATGCATTTATCGAGGACCTGATGGTGCAAACGCCAAATATCAAGTATGACATCATTGGTCTGACCGAGACAAGAAGGCACCAATCACATAATGCCATTTTCAATACTGGAGAAGAACTGTTCCTCGGAACATGCAACCTAAGAGGCGTTGGTGGTGTCAGTTTCCTTGTCAACACTATCTTGGCCATGAGCATTGATTCATTCGAATGCCTAACAACCTGAATTGGATAATTACACTTGAATAGATGTGGCTCACTGCCGGCAGTTTCTAGCTTTGTTGTCTATGTACCAACATCTAATTATGATGAAGGAGAAATTGAAAAGTTCTACATGGAGCTGGAGAAGTTCTATAAAGAAGACCACACCTTCTACAAGATCATTGTCTGTGATTTTAATGCCAAGATAGGACTGCGATGATCAGGTGAAGAACTCCACATCTGGATCCATGGCCTAGAATGGAACAAACAGGGTGACCAAGACCATCCATGGTAACTCACAGTTCCAGAAGGTCAAATCTAAATGTAGGACATGGGAGTCTCCCGGTGGACGGTTCCACAATGAAATTGACCACATCATATTCAATCCATGGTTTTGTCTGACTGATGTCGCTGTTGTCCCAAAATTCCAAACAGGATAGGGCCACCATGTCCTTCATGCAAAATTCTGCTTCACGGAGCAGGGAGAAAGGGCTGCAAAATTTAAGAAGAGAACTCCCAGACCGACCACCAACGGGGAGCTCTTTGACACTATTGCGGCAACATGGGAAGTTGCCGTCGTTGACAACATTGATGAAGAATATGATCAACTGGTTCAGCGCCTCCAAGATTGTGTGAGGAATGCCGAGAGAAAGATAGCCACAAAAAAAAATAAGCCTGTCTTCGAAAACTCTCGAACCCTTTTGCCAACGTGGCTTGGCACAAGCCTCAGGCAACTGCAAGTGAACATCTGAGCTCACAAAGCAGTGTAGAGAAGCGATAAAGGAAGACCTCAAAGAGAAAAAAGCAGCAGTGCTGGTATATATGGCAGAAGCCAGGAAAAGCATTTGCAACGCCCACCTGTCCTTCGCCAACTACAAGACCAAGATAACTGTCTTCCGACATCCTGATGGATCTATCACATATTCCAGAAGGGAAATTGAGAAGATTATCCATGACTTCTACTAGAATCTCTTCGATAGCCACGTCCACCTGCCCACATACCAAATTCCGCAGGATGGATATGTCGGTTCCAATGTTCTCCCTTCCGAAATCCAACATGCCATTATGTAGGTAAAGAAGCAAACAGCACCCAGCCCAGACAAGGTCAGACCCGAACACCTGAAGAACCTGCCGTCAGTATTTATCAATACACTGACTCGGCTCTTCACATGCTATCTGTCTGAATGCAAGGATCTGTTCCAGTGGAAAACCAGCAGGACTGTACTACTGTACAAGAAGGGAGACATCCACGACATTGGCAACTATTGCCCCATCTTCCTTTTGTCTGTCATCTACAAGCTGTTCACTTGAGTCATCCTGAATAGGATTGGCAGAACACTAGATGAAGGATAACCATGTGAGCAAGCTGGGTTCTGAAAAGGATTCAGCACCATCAACCATATCCACATGGTAACCAAGCTCATTGAGGTTTCTCCAGAGTTCAAGATGCTGCTCTGTCTAATGTTCATTGATTTAAAGACAGCCTTTGATTCTGTTGAGACTGAAGTGGTCATCGAAGCCCTAGCCAAACAGGGAGTTGAAACCCAATACATCAGGATCCTCCATGAGCTGTATTGTGTATTCACTACCAGGATCTCACCATTCTACAAGGAAGTGATCATTCATGTCAAGAGAGGGGTTCGACAGGGTGATACCATTTCACCGAAACTCTTCAGTGCCACAATCGAGAACATCATGCAACGACTGGAATGGGAAGGAATGGGAGTGAAGATAGATGCCATCAGTGAAGAAGTGAAGATAGATGGGAGTGAAGATAGATGCCATCAGTGAAGCGGAGGTGGTGTAGTTGCTGCAACTACACCACCTCCGCTTCACTGATGGCATAGTTCTAATAACACCAAACAACAGCCAAGTGGCACAAATGCTGGCCGACTTCGACTGTGAGTGTGGAAAGGTCAGACTACAGCTGAATCTCACAAAGACAATGTTTATGAGAAACGGTCTTGTTCCAGATGTTCCATTCGTTCTCAATGGAATGAACATCTCTGAATGCAACAGTTATGTATACCTAGGTCGAGAACTCAACATGACAAATGATCTGGTACCTGAGTTGTGCAGGAGGAAGAGAGCAGCTTGGAACGCCTTCAAAAGCGTCGAAGAAATAGCCAAGAGGATGAAGAACCTCCAGCTCCTGGCACATCGCTTTGATTCCACTGTTCTTCCTGCATTAACATATGCCTCAGAGACCTGGGCCCTATGAAAACAGGATGAGAACGCTATTTGGGTCTCCCAAAGGGATATCAAAAGAGCTATGCTTGGAGTATCATGCTTCACTCAAGAGAGAGAAAGAATGTGGAGTTCCGCGCCTCCTCCAGATGGAACCCCAGTGACCAGGAGCCTCTACAAGCATAGCTTGAGTATGTGGGACCCAGGACTTTTCCTCCAAACTGCCGGGACCTTCCCGGCTCCCAGGTAACCTCTGATTCTGGAAGTCATGCCCACAACCAACCCCCCAGCGCCATCTTTACAGCACACAGCCGCAGAGAAGAAAGGCTGCGGGGGGGCTCCACAGCTCCCAGAGAATGCACCAGGTCCCAAAAAGAGTCGAGATCACCAGGAATTCCCAGATGGGGTAGGTGCTGCATCCCGCCTCCTCCAGATGGAACCCCAGTGACCAGGAGCCTCTACAAGCATAACTCGAGTATGCGGGAACCAGGACTTTTCCTCTAAACCACGCGGTCACTTATGCGGCCGTGCGACATCTCCCTATATACAAAGTGATCAATGGAAAGTAAATCATCCAACGTTTCTCCCTGAAAATTCTGAAAATCAGGCTAAACTCTTATACAAACCACAACACCCATTAGGAGAGAGAGAACAAAAGGGAATGCCCTGCCACAGAGACAGGGTGGGTTGGGGGGGTTGGAGGTGGAAGGGATACTGGGATCTGCGGTGGTGGGAAATGGTCACTGGTGGAGGGATGGGTATTCAAAATAAATAAATAAATTTAAAAAAATTTTTTAAAAAAAGAATGCGGAGTTCTGACCTCCATCAATGATCAAGAATCAGGGACGCTGTCTCATTTGCCAAGACATGGAAAATCAGACGGACTGGACATGTAATGCGATTTGGAGAGGACCACTGGACTAAAGTCGTTACTGACTGGATTCCAGGGGACGTCAAAAGACCGCCTGGTGCCCCCCTACAAGATGGTCAGACTTCTTTGTCAAGATCTGGAATGATCGGTTTGAGGCTCTTCGTGTTTCTGGAGTGAGCTGACGCCATTGGGCTACACTAGCACTCGACAGGGATGAATGGAGACATTTCTGGCACCCACTCGAACAAGTTGATGAATAACGGGATGTCAAGTGATCAAGTGTGAGACTCTAGGTTTGATTCCCCAGCACACAAAAGACAAAAATCCATCCTCTTTGGACAGATTACATGGGGTAGGTGAGGGGGTGGTGTCTGTTCCAGGAGTGCTGGAAGTTGGGCCACACCCAGCTGTGCTCAGGGTTTATTCTGGCTCAGACCAAACTCAGGGTCTTGCACAAGTTTGTTGTTTGTGTGTGTGTTGTGTGCTTGTGTAGGGAGGGTGAGAGAGGAGAGAGGGAGAGAGGACAGAGGAGAGAAAGAGAGAGAGAGGAGAGAGAGAGAGAGAGAGAGAGAGAGAGAGAGAGAGAGAGAGAGAGCTTGTTTGGGCCATACCAGCCATACCTGCACTCAGGGCCTGGTTTACTGGGTAGCCCTTCACAAATATCTCCAAGTGAGTGAGATATAAACTGAACCTTGAATACTGAGAAGGAACTGACCTGGTCAAGAGTCCAAGGAACCAAGGAAAAACCTTCTAGGCTGGGGAAACATGCAGGAAAGTTGTGAGGTGGGAAAAGAAGTCATAATGCTCCAGGGGAAAGGTGGTTGACCAAGAGCATGTATTCAACATTAGCCCCTAGTTTGAGTTTGTTAACAACATTTGTTAGTTAAAAAATGAAGATGCTTTTTAGGTTAGAAGAAAAGCCAGTCTTTGTTTCCTTAAGAAGTTTCTCCCTGCATTTCTTTTTTAGGTGATCTTTTTAATATAGCTTAAAATCAGAAAAAAAAATTTTTTATAGTTACTTTGTTTCTTCCCCCCTTCCCTCACCCCCTTTTTGGGTCCTTGGACAACACCGGGCAATGCTCAGGGGTCACTCCTGGATCCTCGCTTAGTAATTACTCTCAGTGGTGCTGGGGGACCATACGGGATGCTGGGGATCAAACCCTGGTTGGCCACATGTAAGGCCTGCTGTACCATCACTCCAGCCCCATCTTTTTTTTAAAATTTCGAATACCCATCCCTCCACCAGTGCTCATTTCCCACCACCACGGAACCCAGTATCCCTCCCACCCCCATACCCCCCATCCCACCCTGCCTCTGTGGCAGGGTATTCCCCTCTGTTCTCTCTGTCCTTTTGAGTGTTGTGGTTTGCAAAAGAGTTAAGCCTAATTTTCAGGGAGAAACGTTGGATGATTTACTTTCCATTGGTCACTTTGTATATATAAGGAGATGTCATGCGGCCGCTTATGCGGCTGCGCGGTTTGGAAAAAATGTTCTGGTTCCCACATGCCCGAGCTATGCTTGTAGAGACTCATGGTCACCGGGGTTCCATCTGGAGAAGGTGGGATGCAGCACCTACCCCTTCTGGGACCTCCCGGTGAGATCAGCTCTGTTTGGGACCTGGAGCATTCTCCAGGAGCTGTGGTGCCCTCCAGCGGTGTTCGTCTTTGTTGCTGTGTGCTGTAAAGATGGCGCTGGGGGGCATTTTTTTTTTAATTAAAATTTTTTTGGTTTGCTTTTGGCCATACCAGGAGATGCTCAGAAGCTACTGACTGCTCTGTGCTCTGGGGTTTCTCCTGACTGTGTTCAGGGGACCACGTTGTGTTGGGAATCAAACCCAGGCCTCCTACACACAAAGTATGTGTTCTGCATGTTGAGCAAAACACATATCTCTCCAGATAATATTTTAAAAGATAAAATTTTGAGGGGGCATGGCTACAATTCAAACTTAGGGTCTCACATATGCATGGCGAGTGTTCCACCCCTAAGCTAAATCTCTGGTCCTTAAAAAAAAATCTTTCCTTAAAATTATTTTTTGTGATACTATTATTCTACTTAGCTATATTATTTCTGTCGTTATACGTGGTTATAGTGATTTGTCAAATATCAAAGATTAGATATTTGCATATATTTTGAAGGAGACAGCGAACTTTTTGTTTGTTAATTTGGGAAGGGGCATTCCCCACAGTGCTTGAACTTTCTCTGGTTCTGTGCTCAAGGATCATTCCAGGCAGTGCTCAAGGGATCATTGTGGTGCCAGGGATTGAACTCAGGCTGACTGCATGCAAGACAAGCACCTTAATTTCTGTACTATCTTTCCAGCCTGCCAAAAGAATAAATTTTAAGGGGCTGGAGCGATAGCAAAGCGAGTAGGGTGCTTGCCTTGCACGTGGCTGACCCGGGTTTGATTCCCAGCATCCCATGTGGTGCCCTGAGCACCGCCAGGATTAATTCCTGAGTGCAGAGCATCACATCGCCAGGTGTGATGCTCAAAAAGAAAAAAAAATTAAGCTGAGATGAGAAGAAAAACATAATTTAGATAGCAAATATTAAAAAGACTCAAATGAGCAAGAACGATATCAGTGATCTGAGCATTCATATATACTACATTAGAGAGAAGCCATCCACGCAAAATGCATCTTGATTTAGAACAAGTCTTACACTGCTTCTGGAACCTCCAGCACACAGCACTGCACTGAATCCTCAGGTCATAAAAATACTGATTCACACCTCAAGCTGAAGGTCATAAGCTCTTTTATGGATTTATTTTCCATGTACACAGTTTCTTTTACCCTCTCTTCCTCTCTTTCCAAGAAACCTAATGCAGTTTCTTGTATTTACTTATCTCTCTAAATGGCAGTTTTGTGTGGTTTGGTTTTTTTTAATTTTATCTTTGCAATTTTGTTTTTCTGTTCTTTGGGACATGTGGCTACTTTTGCTTTTAGGACCTTTGTTTTTGAAAACAAGAATGGAGAAAAAAATAACTGCATTAGTAACTGCTAGTAGACCTGAGATAACGTTACCTTAGTTCCCTGTTTGTTTTTGGATCCACAAATAATAATGGTTGGGATTTTCTGTGTATTGGGGGGCCACACCCAGTGCTCAGTATCATTTCTGGTTGTATTTGGGAGATCACACATGGTCTTGGGGATTTGAGTGGGGTCCATCTACCTGCAAAGCAAGTGCCTTAATCCCTGTACTATTTCTCTGCCTCCTGTTAGGATCTTCTTTATCTGACACTAGGACAGAAATGTGATAAATTTGGTATGTTAAAATGTAAAACATTTGCTCGAGTGGGCCCAGTAATGTCTCCATTGGAGACTTTGTTGTTACTGTGTTTGGCATATAGCTTGCCAGGCTCTCCAAAAATGTAAAACATTAAGGTTACATAATAAAATAAGTCTGGGCACCAAACATAGTATCAGAAAATAAATGCACTGATCAAATTAGCTAATATATGTGAGTTTTCATCATCCGTGGTTCACCTGTATTAAATAAAGTGGAACGATTAAATAAAAGAGAGGTTGTAAAAACATACAACTTAAATTCCACAGTAATATGAGCTGAGATAAAAGTTCTGTTGTGGACTTTTTTTCATATTACTACTATCATTACCATAATTTATTGATACCTATGATCATATCAGGAATTTTATCTCTAGTCTTTCTAAATGTTCCATCCTGTAGGTATTATCTCTCTTCTCCAGAGGAGGGAACTAAGGCCGAAAGATTTTGAAGATCATAACAAAGACCAAAAACTGTTCATTCCACCTGTGCACAAGGGAACCTTCCTCATATAAACCCTGCCCCCTCAAGTTTGACTTATTATTATCATGGTATGTTAAGAATTTAACATTTTGTATTGTGCTATCATAGTATGTAAAAAATGCAGACTCCATGAAGTGTAGTATAAGGCTTTGAAAAGCAAAAAAATGTTGGGCGTAGGGGGAAATTTTTGTAATGCAAAACAAAAATAATGATAGAAGTCTATAAAAATTATCGAACTATTTTCTATGACTATAGTTCTTTTTTTAGAGAGCTAGCATTGTGCCCATTTTATTTTTTGTTGTGTTTTACCTTTTACATTTATTTTTACATTTTGGCTTTGAGGTTTTTTGTTTTTTTTTTTGTCACAGTTCACTGTGCTGAGGCTTACTCATGGCTCTGGGCTCAAGGATCACTCCTGGCTGGTTTGGGGAATGCAACTAAGGTCTGCTGCATGCCAGGAAAAGTGTCTTACCCTCTGTACTGTTTCTCCAGGCCCAGATTGTGCCCATTTTGAAGCAAGTTAACTGGTGTCGGGAGAGTGGCATACAAGCAGACCAGCTGCAAGGTTCATCTTGTCCCAACATGAGCACTGCCCCAGCACCTCTGAGTGTAGTCCTGAGGGTCCCAGCACCTCTGTCCTCTCTCCCTCCTTTTTTTTTTCTTCCACTTACCTGAAGCATTAACAAGTTAAGTTGTTCTCTAAGTGCAGGTCTAAGCTGCAAAAACACAACAGGATTGCTTTATGTCTAATATTCGATTTCACATCCCAAGAGTAATCATGCCCTTCGAGATTTAGATCTTAACATTAGATTTAATGTTTCTGTCATCCCATCACAACTACCAGTTACACATGTTTGCACTGCCCTGTAGTTTGTATGAGCCCAGAGAGAGCCATCAAGTGTTTACCAGCCAAGTTTACAGGCCCAGTATCAGCCCCCAAAGCTGCCCTGTTAATCCTTTTCATACTTGTCTCTACTGAAAATAAGCTCACAGGGACATCACTTTTCATGAACTGAAATGAAAGCGGTTTCAGATCAAAGTGGCATAATTCATCTAATAAATTATGATTAGGAGTGGCAGGCAGGATAGAAAAAAGTCTGTGCAAATCAGTCATAGCAAAAAAAAAAAAAGCAGAAAAAGAGACCAAATTTCACATCTTCATATCGCTTTAAAACAAACAAGCGCTGACATTCACCAAATCATATACTCCTGGCTATGAACGTTTAACACAAACCCTCTGTTCATGAACGGAAATTTCTCTAATACATAATGTAACAGTGTGTGTGTGTGGGGGGGGATTTTAGACAATAGGTGGGGTAATACAAAATAGACATGTAAACGGGACTAACGCCGCCAAATGAGAATCGGGGCAAAAAACAAAACAAAACAAAACAAAAAAAACGCTGGAGGGAGAGGGAACTCAGCCTCTCGCCAGAACCGGGCAAGACAAAGCCCAGTCCCAGCAGGCACTGCGGCCGGAACTACACATCCCAGCATGCCGAGCGCGGACCGGCTGGCAGCCGGACTACAATTCCCGACATGCTCTGCCGACAGCACGTCGGCGCGCCTCGGCATCCGGCGGAGGCGCCGCGGGGTGGGCTGGGGGTGGGGAGGGCGGTGGTCTCAGGTGTGCCGAAGTAGGTCCCGTCTTCTCCCGTTCGGCGTTCCCGTCTGTAGCGGCAAGGGTCGGGCGCCGTCGGCCACTCGGGCGTGTTCGGACGCGTGGGCCCCGCCCGGCCGCGCTTCCTGGCTGGTCCCATCGGGCCCCGGCGCAGCCCCCGGCCGAGGCGGGGCGGGGGGGGCGCGGGCGGGTCTTCGGGCCCCTCCCGAGCCAATGGGCGTCAGAGCGACTCTCCGGTCCCCATGACAACGAGGCCGCGCCCAGGGGGACCAGCCGCCCATTGGGCGGAATCTTTCGAGAAGGCTCGAGAAGGAGGAAGCGGAAGTGGCACGTGGAGGGGCCGGTGGAGGCGCCGGGGAGTAAATGCCGCAGATTCTGGAAAGTTCTCATCCGAGCGCTACATAAGGCCTTGGGCCCTCCCCCTCCGGGTCGGGCTCGAGCACCGCGCCGGGGAGCCGAGCGGCGAGCACGTCCCGCGGATCCGCCTGCGGCCGCCGAGCGCCCCCTCCGCTCCCGCGGCACCCCCAGCTCGGGCGAGCCCCCCCTGCCCCCGGGCGGCGCCGGAGCGAGCAGCCTTGGCCCCGCGTCGCGGCGCCCAGCGAGAGCGGCCCGAGCCCGCGGCGCACTCGGCACTCGGCGCACGGGAGGCGGACGAGCGAGCCGGCCATGTCGGTGGTGGGGCTGGACGTGGGCTCGCAGAGCTGCTACATCGCCGTGGCCCGCGCCGGCGGCATCGAGACCATCGCCAACGAGTTCAGCGACCGGTGCACCCCGTAAGTGGCGACCCCGCGGCCGGGCGGGCTGCCGGCCGGAGGGCTCGGGGCGAGGGGGAAGCTCGGCGGGGGTCCTGGGGGCCGGGTCTCCCGCCCCTGGCTGGCAGGCAGCCCCCGGAGAGCCGCGGCGCCGGGCGGGCGACTGCGGGAGGTGCGGGGCGCCGCTCCCGGGGCTCGGGGATGCCGCGGCGTGCTTGCCCCCCGCGGGGATCGCGCGCACGGCACGGGCGAAGGGGCTGCAGCCCGGGCTCGCGGGGCTGGCGGGGGGCGGGGGGGCCCCAAAGGAGCTATTCCCGGGTGGGCGCCGGGCGGGCTTCCTCCCTGGGGCGCCGAGGCCGCGTGCACTCGGCCCCCGTTGCCTTCCCCCGCGAGCGGCCGCCCCCGTCGCTCCTCCCGGCTCGACTGAGCCGCCCCCGGCGCGTCCCCCGCCCGCCCGCCCCGGGTCTGGTCTGCGCGCCACCGAGCCGCGGCGGTGCAGCTTTTCCTTCCGCGTTGTGAAATCGCGCAACGACCTAGAAGCTTCCAGAGCTCCCGCGGGCGGGGGACTGGTGTTGGCAGACGCAGAATCGCCCCTTTGTAGCGCGGATCCGCCTCGCTCCCCACCCGCAGCCCTCTCTAGGCTCAGACTGCGGGGCCTGCTGCTGTTTATGAAAAATTCAAACAATCGGCCTCTTATTTTCCCTTCTCCTCATCCTCCTCTCTGCTCATCTTCTACGAACCACTCAAGAATCCTGCATCGTGTTCCGAGCTGTCGAGCTCCCCATCAGTTCCTACCCCCCCTCCCCCATCTTAATAAAGGAGAGACCAGAATAATCGCGCAGACCTGTGCTGGCTGGGACCGAATAAATAAATATCCCGCAGCGTGGGTTGGGCAGAGGGTCTCCTTTTAAAGAAGCGACTCTCCCCCCTCCCCAGCTCTGGCGAGACCCGGGGGAGAGGCTGCTGGTCTGAATCGTGCAGACTGACTTGCTTGGACGTTGGTGAAGGGAGCTGCTTTCATTACTAGTGTCATGCCAGACGCTTTAAACCCAGGATTAAAAGCATAAACTAAAACATTCCCCCTCTCCGACATGTCTGTGGAAGTGTATAAGAAAAGGAAGATTTAGCAAACGTTTGACGGTACTAGGGGCTTGGCTGGGCCGGTTCTTCTCTGAACATCCGGTGCTTGGACCTTTGCTAGTCTCGGCCGCGCTGAGGGTTTTGTTCTGCGGCTGTCCTTAGAAGGAATGCAGTGTCTCCGCTCGGTTTCCAAGCTTAGGTGTGGTTTCATCTTCGCCATCTCGAATCCAGTGGAAGAGGGTGAGAAAAAGAGCGCAACAGATGAGGGTAGGGAAGATTGTGTATGCGACTAGTTAGCACGGTGGGGCCAAAAACAACAGGTACATCTGTGAGCCATGCAAGCCCAGGGCAGTGGGAGCGTCCCCTTGGATATTTTTGAAGGGTTGGACTCAGCAACTGTTACTTTCGCTTTGCTATGGTTAGATTGTTTCCTAGGAAAACGAGTGCTTTGCAACTGAGGTGTTACTCGGGTCTTAGAAAGATACACTGCTTGGGAATGCATTTTAAAGATCTGGCGGCAGCGTGAATGACTTTGGCTTTGAGGATGTTGTTTAGCAGCTGCTCAGATAATCTAGTCCTGAGGCTGACTCTCAGGACTGATGCAAACCGGCTTCAGCGTCCACCTGCCCCTTAAAACCGGCTACTTCTTGGGCGTGTTCCAGCTGCTGTGTTGCCTTTCCGTTTTTGTCCTCGAGGAGAAAGCAGGTCTCACGGTTACACGGCACTTTTTATCTCTTCGGAGTTGTCGCAGGGTTGCTTATGCTGATCATTCATCCCAGACACGGAATGTTTCCACTTGATTCTCTTGTAGTTCTGTGTCATTTTTACTGGCTGTTTAAAGCAGAGTTGGCCGTGTGGGACTCCAAAAGTGTAACTTAGGTGCATTTCTTTTGGCGTATGTAAAACCTTTAGGTCCCAAAGAGGCAGATGGTAATTCCTGAAGCAGTAGGTACAGCATAGGCATTTGGACCTGGATCCGTATAGAGTTGGTGACCGGGAAGTAGAGGTTACTATACCATGTAGTTTGCTAATCATGTGTTTAGGGTCATGTTAATAATACTCCTTAAATACCCACAGTATTTTCAGGGCTCATATCCACTTCTTAATAATTGGGAACTCTAGAGACCAGGCCAGCTTTTGGGGGAGGGGTGGCAGGGACTGCCCACGGGAGTAGCAGTGAGAGATGAACCTCCTTTGAGTATCTTACCCCAAAGCTTTAGAGGCTTAAATTATGCTGTTTGTCCCTGGCCCCTCCTAACCATCTGGATTTTCTCAGTTTAAACTGCCCACGTTAATGCATTATGGCATTTTTGAAAAGCGATTTATATTTCTTCTAGATCAGTCATATCGTTTGGATCCAAAAATAGAACAATTGGAGTTGCAGCCAAAAATCAGGTATGTACTTGAAGGGTTTTGATCACTTTTCTCCTGTGGGCCTAGGAGCTAAACCCTGGGCCATATCCTTTGTGAGCATGTGCTCTGTCCCTGGACACACCCCTGAAGCCTGGTCACTTCTTAAGGGGCAAGTAAATCTCAAGAACACACAAGAATATGAAGTACCCAACTTTTTATTTTGGGGCTTTGAGAAATAGCTGACAGATACCCTTTGTGGTGGCTTTTAGATGGCTCCTTTTTCCTTACATCCTTTTCTTTTATTGAAAAATGTATGCTTAAACATTTTTTTAATCTGCCAACCTTAATTTGTAATTTGCTACCTTCTAATGAATTCTGTAATTTTAAAACGTCCTTTCATGTGAAGTTTTTCATGATACTCAGTTTATGAGGTATTTCTTTTATAGAAGGAACTTGTCAGAAGTTCATATTTAAAAGCGTTTCTGGTGGCTTTATTAAGGTAGGACTGGAGAACTTTGTGTCTAGACTATGCTATTTATTCAATAGTTATTGTGACTAGTGCTTGAAATGTTCCTTGTCTAAATGAAATGGCAGTTAAAAATTGCACATGAGATTTGGAAGACCTCAAAGAGAAAAAAACTTTTTTTTTAATAATACATTGAAATGGTAATATTTTAGGTATATTGGGCTAAGGGATTTGGGGGGCTCTTTTTTTTTTTAATTGGGCTCTACCCTGTACTCTCTGGGGTGTGCCTACCTCAGTGCCCCAGGGGCTTCTCGTGTGGTCCCACAAGCACTGATTTTGTTTTTTGTCCTTTAATCTATCTCCCTGGCTCCCAGTAAGTTTTTAAAAAAGAATTTCATGGGTTATTTATTATTTAATGGGCTGGAGTGATAGCACAGCGGTAGGGCGTTTGCCTTGCGCGCAGCCAGCCCAGCCGAGCCGGGTTCGATTCCTCCACCCCTCTTGGAGAGCCTGGCAAGCTACCGAGAGTATTCAGTATGCCAAACACAGTGACAAGAAGTCTCACAGTGGAGACGTTTACTGGGCCCGCTCGAGCAAATTGATGAACAACGGGAGGACAGAGAGACAGACAGAGACAGAAATTACATAGCTTGATCTCTTGGGACTGGGGAGAAAAGAACAGTGACAAAGGAGAATAAAACTTTTTGAGAGGAGTGAAAATTTATTTAATTACTGTAACAGTCTTATAAATGAAACATCTATATTATGGCTAGTTGGAAGAGATACAAAAGAGAGGGAGAAAGGAGAGAACAGGGAAGCATAGTGAAAGGAGTAACAACGATACTAAGAATTTCAGGAAGTGCTTTAGTAAATAACAGTCTGTCTAAAATAGGGCCTTTTAGAATACTCAAAGGCTACTGCATTTTCTCAGTTACCTCAGGAGAATCAGGTAAGGTTCAAATCTAGCCTGTAGACTGCTAGACATTCCTTTGCACAGTATTAGAATCAAATGGAATTTTAGTGTTTAAACATTTAAATTTCTTATTTAAACATGAGTACTTGTAAGCTATCATTTTTCTTTTGAAAGAACAGAAAGATAAAAATAATATACTTTCATTATTTGTGAGCTAGTAACTTTAGAAGTTTTAATTTTAATTTTTTGGTTATGAGATGTTTAAAGTCTATTAAATTTTGCCTAATTCTTCTTCCTAACCTACCTTCTGGCATTTCTGTAAAAATAGTTCTTTCATAGCTGAGGAAATTCAGAGCTCTGAGAAAAGTTAAGATTTATCACTATGATTTGAGTTCTTTAATTCACTTTCTGTGAAATTGTTGAAAAATATTGATTGGTATTAGAAAAAAATTAATATTTTATTCCCCCCCCCCAGCAAATCACTCATGCAAACAATACAGTGTCTAACTTCAAGAGATTCCATGGCCGAGCATTCAGTGACCCCTTCATTCAAAAGGCGAAAGGAAATTTAAGTTATGATTTGGTTTCGATGAAAAATGGTGGAGTTGGAATAAAGGTAATAAAATTGATCAACCTTTGATTCTTTATTAGGAAACTTTAATTTTTCTATAAAGAAAAACATTAAGCTTTCAACAGACAAGACGTTTTCTTTTTTTTTTTTAAGATTTTTTTCAGTTTTTTTTTATTCTTTAATTGTAGGTATATGTTTAAAGTGCCGTTGAAATTTTCTCACGTAGTACATACTGCTGTAATTTAATTTCTATTTTTAAAATTTAATTTAAAAACTGTCTTCGATTTCTTTTCCCTTTCCTCTGTTGGAATAATCAGGTCACATGTAGGCTGTGGTGCCATCTGGGGAGTATTGCACAATTAATTGTGGTGCTTGAACACCTGGCTCTGGCATTGACTTCAGGTTCCCACACTTGGTTCAGTGCTTCCCCGGGCTCCTTCTTTTCAGTTGTGGTGGTTCACACTTTGCCAGGGTCCCAGGGGCCCAAGCAGCAGAGCCACTGGGTGATAATTGAGCATATGATAGAGTCTGGGATGAAACTTGAATAGCCAGCTCCCCTTTGCAAGGCAGGCCCTTTGGCTGCTGAACCATCCCTGGACTTCTCATTTGTGCTTCTTAAAGCTTCTTGGAAATGAGAAAAATTGGTTTTCTTAATGGGTGAAGGAAACTAAATTGTGTTGCTTCATCGTGCAGGTCTTAACCACCCTAGTTGTAGTTGGAGAGAGAAGTGTAATACAAGCAGAGATCTTTTTTTAAACTAGTAGAGGCATTCCTGTCTGGTGATAGATACACAATATTTATTCCAATGATTCATCTTTTAGTGACAGTGGAAATTTGCCTTCAAGTACCTTGGTATTGAAAACTTTTCTCTTTCAATATAGGTTATGTACATGGATGAAGAACATTTATTTAGTGTGGAACAGATAACTGCCATGCTTTTGACTAAGTTAAAGGAAACTGCTGAAAACAATCTCAAGAAACCAGTGACAGATTGTGTTATTTCAGTAAGTAGGATTCGGCAAGGTAGTGAATTTTAATTGCCTTCTTGTTGCACTTAATTGTCAAAAGTGTGTAAGCTGTTCTGTTACTAGGGAATAAAGTTCTTATGGAGTACAAAGGTATTTTGGAGTAGGTTTGAGTAGTTTCACCTAGAAGTAAGTTCCAGGTATTCTTATCAGGAGGCGCAAATTAAAATCACTTCTGGCGCTCTTTTGATGCTACAGACAGATCAAGCTGGAGACTTTAGTAATCTAGTTAGTACACCGGTGGACAACTGGTGTACTTACACAGGAGCTTTTTGGATTCCATCCTTAGTTGAGTACCATTATGCTAATGCCTTGTTTTACCTACCGATGCAGTGCTTGGGCATGGGATGTACCGACACCTTGCAAAGTGCTGGATTCAAACCTTGGTCCCCTAAGTATCACCTAAGGTGTCACCTTCTTCTTACCGATACCCCTCTTTCCCTACATCCCCCACCCTAACCATCTCCCAAAACGCTAGAACACAGATTCTACATAAGAGCAAAAGATAATGTCCTTTTTTTTCTCTGACTTCATTTGGCATAATAACTCTCAAGAGAGTAGTTTAATTTTTTCTTTTGGTGAAACAAGATTTTATTGAAACTGATTTAGACGTGAAGGGAGAGAAATGTGTTTGGGAGAGAGAACACAGAGTAGAAAAAGCAAGCAAAGAGTCAAGAGAACAGCAAACTCCATGTTCAAGGGAGAACATGGACTTGAAGAGCAAGCCTCCAGGGGGTTATTTGAATTATTACTTTTGCAGTGGCAGGGAACAAACTCAAAGCCTCTCACACGTGAGGCATAATAAGTCTACCGATGAACCATCCCTGAATTTATTTTTGATTTTTTTTTTTTGAGGAATCCTTTCATGTTGTTTTCCATAATTTACATTCTGCCTCACATCCACCTGTAAACAGTTTTTAATTGTTGAGTCCTTTTGTTTTCTTTTGGCTTGCACCCAGCACTACTCAGGGCTTAGTCCTGAATCTGAGCTCAGGGGTCATCCTTGGTAGACTTCAGGAGACCGTGTATGATTCCAGGGATTGAACCTGGGACATCTGTGTGCAAGTCAAGTGCCTCTTGTACTCTTTGTCCAGTCCTTTTTAAATATATTTAACATTAAATGTTGACTGACTGTTACAGTTGTTAGTAGAACATTGGGCTGGAGTGATAGCACAGCGGTTTGCGTGTGGCCGGCCTGGCCGAGCCAGGTTCAATTCCTCCGCCCCTCTCGCGGAGCCCGCCAAGCTACCGAGAGTATCTTGCCTGCACGGCAAAAGCCTGGCAAGCTATCCATGACGGATTCGATATGCCAAACACAGTAACAACAAGTCTCATGATGGAGACGTTACTGGGCCCGCTTGAGCAAATCGATGAACAATGGGAGGACAGTGCGGTGCAGTGCAGTAAAACATAGAATGGCTAAGTTCATTTCCTTACACTTGAAGCCTTTTCTTTGGTTCAGATATTTGGAGTATTCATAATTTGATTTCAGATTAAAATTTGCCCTTAGGGACCACTTTTAGGACATTCATTTCAAAAGTAGTTACTAAGGCTGAAAAGATAAAGAGGTTAAGATGTTTGCCTTGCATGTGGCCAACCCCTGTTCTGTTCCTGGCACTACATGTAGTTCTCCAAGTACTTCTGCGTGTGACACCAAATAAACAAAAAAGGTAGTTACTGTTTCCGAAAGCTAAGAAAATTGCCAGAAGTTAAAATCTAAGGTTTCTGTTTGTTTTGTGGCTTGATTAGACCAAAATTTACCTGAATTGTTGTGAAATATATTGTAAGGGATTTGTATTTTGTAGGTTTGGTTTTGTTTTTCATTTTTAAAGAGGTAACATTCTTTTCTGCCTTGCTCGTAGGTCCCTTCTTTCTTCACGGATGCAGAGAGACGATCTGTATTGGATGCTGCTCAAATTGTTGGCCTGAACTGCCTAAGGCTTATGAATGACATGACAGCTGGTGAGGAAAAAAAGCTTTTTTTTCTGATAGAAATGTCAAACCTAGAGTTATAGCACACATGGTACTATTATTAGTATATGTTTTTGCATGTAGATGTGAAAACAACATATTAAAAAATACTTGAGGGCCTGGAATATAACTCAGTGCAGAGACCCCGTGTTGTATTCCTGGCATTACAAAACAGACGAAGAAAAACTTAACTCTACCCTCTTCCTCAGCCTTCTCAAGCCCTTGGTAATAGAACAGTCAAGTAGCAACAAAAGTGTTTTAATATTTCAAGGTAGAGTCACCTGCTGTTCAGTAGATGTCTATAGTGAATCGCTTTTTTTTTTTTTTAAACAAAAATATTGGTGGAGGATCTTAGAACTGGCAGTGCTAAGGGGAACTACTCCAGGCTGGTTCTCAGGGCCCCACACACGAGTGCACTGGACTTGCTCTCCAGCCTAGTGAGTGTTCTCTCCACCCCCTAGAGAAAAATTGATCTGGATTTGTTTTATCTTTAGAACTGGCTACGTAGACTTTTAATTTTTGGTTGTCAGAGAGTAGAAACAAGTTTTGCCAAAACCTTTCTTTCCATTATGGGTTTCGTAACTGCTTTGAATTCAAGTATTGATACAGATTTTATGAATTTCCCTCCTGTATTTCCCAAATACATACAACTTGGAGTTGAATCTTAAAATTGAGACCATTTGCCAGGCATTGTATTAGGTTGAGTATACTGTGATGAGCAAAGCACAGTTACTATCTCCTAGAGCAATTTCCCACAGTGAGTGATAACTCTGCCTGGGATGGTCCAGTGGGGCAGGAGGGCCCTGGGGTGAAACCTGGGGTGCAGTAGGCGCACTTTGCTTTTTTCAGTTAAAGAAGAATGGATTTCCTGGGAACTGTGCCGAGTGATTTTTTTTGTTTGTTTTCCCCTTGAAAAGGGGGTAATAGACCAGTAAATCTGCGAAACTATCTAAAAGCCTAGCTTCTTGAACTGTATTTGCAACTAGCACAGCGGGTAGAGCGTTTGCCTTGCAAGCAGCCGACTCTGCCAACCCAAGTTCGATTCCTCCGCCCCTCTCGGAGAGCCCGGCAAGCTACAGAGAGTATCTCGCCCGCATGGCAGAGCCTGGCAAGCTCCCCGTGATCTATTCGATATGCCAAAAACAGTAACAACAGGTCTCACGATGGAGATGTTACGGAGCCCTCTCCAGCAAATCGATGAACAACGGGAGGACAGTGCTACTACATGGGGGAGGGAGCCACATAACTTTTTAAAAATGGGTTTTAAAATTGATTGTGATTTGTTTTCAGTAAATATTTCATTTGTATGCTTACTTCATATACCTATATATTTGGGTCAAGTGAAAACAATTTCTCAGGTATAATGGGGTGAGAGTGGAAAATTTTAAAGAAGTCTTGGTCTAGAGATTTTATCAATTATGATTAGATGTGAGCTGAAGATCAGTTATTGTGTATTTGGGCAGAGCAATTAAGAGTTTTCTGTCATGTTTCTCACATAGTTGTTGCAAACTTAAGGTAACTATAAAGGCACATGACTAGAAGTGTGTAGTGGTTTTAAAATTTGGATAAAGTTAAGAAAGATAGGTAGATTGGATACTTGCCTCTAAAATTTGATGCCTAAAAACTTGAGTAAGAATTGTTTTAGTTATAAAATTCTTAGTTCTCTAGAGTGATCATATAAATGTTGTATAATGAATTCCATATAATTTGTGGCTAGTTGCATGTGATTACATTTCATTGTATTTTTATCATGTGTGCATTACTGCCTCCTGGTTTTATGTTGAAAGGTAACATAGCACCTGATACGAAAGGGAAGATGTAGTTGATGGCTCAAAGATTATTATGAAGTTTGGTCTGGAAGCATTGTTCTATAACTTCCATTGTTTGAAGTATAATCAAGTATCCTGTATGTGCTACTATATTGGTAACAGTTAAGTTTCTAAGAAAATGTGAACCAAAGAATTGAAACATAATTTTTTTTTTGTAGTTGCTTTGAATTATGGAATTTATAAGCAGGATCTCCCAGGCCCAGATGAGAAACCTCGGGTGGTGGTTTTTGTTGATATGGGACATTCGGCCTTTCAAGTTTCTGCCTGTGCTTTTAACAAGGGAAAGTTGAAGGTAAAGTCATTAAGTTGGACTAACCAAATATATGAAATGTATTATGTTGTTTTCAGTTGCTGAGTTTGCAGGTGTGATTAAAGTAATAATCAGATTTTTTTATTTTAAACTAACTTAGGTACTGGGAACCGCGTTTGATCCATTCTTAGGAGGAAAAAACTTTGATGAAAAGTTAGTGGAACATTTTTGTGCAGAATTTAAAACTAAGTACAAATTGGATGCAAAATCTAAGATTCGAGCTCTCCTTCGTCTGTATCAAGAGTGTGAAAAATTGAAAAAGCTAATGAGCTCTAACAGCACGGACATACCACTGAATATTGAGTGCTTTATGAATGACAAAGATGTTTCGGGAAAGATGAACAGGTTTGTGTTGAAAATTCTACTAGATTTAAATAGAATTCAGCTAGATTAAACTCAGTATCAGTTCTCTTGGCGGTATTAAATCTTGACCAACACAAGAAAATTTTATGCTTTATGCTGGAAAGACTCAACACCAGGTGAGTTCTGCAAAGAGGGTATTTATTTTTGAGCAGTTTTGGCCATAAGTGGTGGTGCGCAGGGGACTAGTCCAGGCTCTCTGCTCCAAGTCAGTTCTGATAGCGCCTGGTGACCATTAGTGGTATCAGAGATTGAACCTTGCAAGGTTATTATCTTATCTCCGTCCCTGTTCCAAACGATCTGTTCTGGGGCCAGAGAGATGGTACAGGTGATAGGGCAGTGACCTTGCATATGGCAGCTTCTATGTGACCTGGCACCACATAGTCCCCGTGCACCTCCAGGGGTCACTCCTAAGCACTTCTGGGTGTGACCCCCCTCTCCCCTCCAATTAAATGGTCTATATTAGCTACCCTTTAAGATGATTCCTCTTAGGTATGTTTTTCCTTTCTGCATTTCTGGGCCAGTAGTTTTTTTTTTTTCCCACAAAATACTTCCTAGAAATACTTGTTAAAGACGTGTAGCGCTGTAGCACTGTCCTCCTGTTCATCGATTGGCTCGAGTGGGCTCAGTAACGTCTTCATTGTGAGACTTGGTGCTACTGTATTTGGCATATCGAATACGTCACGGGAGCTTGCCAAGCTTTGCCGTGCGGGCGAGATACTCTCGGTAGCTTGCTGGGGTCTCCAAGAGGGACAGAGGAATTGAACCTGGGTCCGTTGGGTCAGCTGCATGTGAGGCAAAATGCTATTGCTCCAGCCCTTAATGATATGTAAATTCTTAAAATAATGAGAATGGTATCACATAAAAACATTGAGGTCTAAAATGGCAATGTGGCAAATACAGTTTCTTCTAGTAACATTCTTAAGTGATTTTTCTCCATGTTCTTTTTTCTTGTAGTTATATAACAAAAGTTACAAATTACAACATTACAGTGAAATTAGAGTATACGATGTTGGAAAAGAAACAGTTGATAAGGCTAATTGCTTTGTGTTTGTTTTTTATTTATTTTTACGTACTTAGATTTTTTTCTTTCAGATTTTTATTAGTGAAACACCATTAGGTACAGTTGTAGATTTACAAATTTTTGTGCTTGGGTTTTAGTTACACAATGATCGAATACCCATCCCTCCACCAGTGCTTATTCACCACCACTGATTGTTTTGTGTTTAACTAGAAAATTTTCTAGAATAACCTTTAAAAATGGTTGTTAAAATATTTCTTATGATTTCAAGGGCACAATTTGAAGAACTCTGTACTGATCTCTTGCAACGGATTGAGATTCCTCTTTATTCACTGATGGAACAAACTCAGCTCAGAATAGAAGATGTGAGTGCCGTTGAGATCGTTGGAGGCACTACACGAATTCCAGCTGTGAAAGAAAAAATTGCCAGATTTTTTGGGAAGGATATTAGCACCACCCTCAATGCAGATGAAGCAGTTGCCCGGGGTTGTGCGCTACAGGTACCACTTTCCGTCCTCCTTTCTTTTGCTGTTTTTTCCATAAGCATGTTCTGCTTTATTTTGTCAGGGCAGGGCCACGTAAGTAGCCAGAGCCAACTTTTGCCTTTTAAGGGCATTGAAAGGAAGTTACTTCAAAATAAATCCAGGGGGAGGCTAGAATTCGACAATTCTGGAAGGTCTAGGAAATTTATAATTAAATTAAGGGATATGTCAAACCAGTGATTAAGAACAGGCCTAATCCTGAGAAGATCGCAGGAAACAGCTGTAGAGTGCTAATTAGTTGTGTGGTGGTGACGCTTGTTACAAAGCACATTGGGGGAAATTAGAATGGCAGTTTGCTACAATAAGCACTTGATTTGGGCAGTTTGTAGGGTTAACAGATGGATTATAAGTATACCTGCTCCTTTTCACAAATTGGTTCTAACTTGTTTATCTAAGAAAGCAACTCAGGCGTAGCATTGGACAAAAAGAATACAAGTAGAAATTAACATTGATTTTTTTTTCTTTAATAATAGTCTTAGAACTGTAAGTAGATTTAATTATCAGGTTAACATTTGAATTTTGATTAGACAGTTTAATATAAAACAAAAGAGTTATATAGACAGACTTTTAGACTTGACTGCCTTTACAACTAAAAAGAATATAGAACTTGCATGTATTGATGTTTACTGAAAATTCATGGTATCAACATTATTGTATCTTACAGGGTTTTAATTTTTTCCTTCGTTAGTGGGTTATTACTCCATTGATCTGTATCCAGACATTGGAAGTTTATAAAGAAAGCTCTGTCGGTGAAACTTTTTTGGGGGCCCTCTTGAGGACTCCTGTGCTCCTCAGAGGTTCAGCGAACTTCTGTTTAATCATCATATTAAGTAATTTTTGTGGAACTTGGTTTAGCGGCACCCCAAATAGAAGTGTGACCCTGCTTTATTCATAAAGTTAGTTAAAAATTAGTTGAAAATATGACTATTTGGGGCTTTGTATTTAGTTTTGTGGTCATTTGAAAGGTGTTGAGAACTTCTTATGACGATATACCCATATTCAGAAGATAGAGCTTGTAATTAAATTACTATCACCAGGGCATTTCTGGATAAGCCCTAAGAAATTTGCTGATAAATCAGTTACTATCCTAAGATAAACTGTTACTTTTATATTTAATGATTGCCATATATTTATGCAAAAGACATTTATTCTTGCTATTACTTGTACAGTTGCCATTTTGAATTTGAATTTAAACCTACCCACCCTATCTCCCATCCGAGTACTAACCAGGCGCGAGCGACCCTGCTTAGCTTCCGAGATCAGATGAGATAGGGCACGTCCAGGGTGGTATGGCCGTAGACTATCCATCCTATCTGAATTGAATTTTGTATTAAAAGTTGAGTTGAAATTTTTATTCTCGTCATCTTTCTGTTTTTGTTTTTTCAGTGCGCAATCCTTTCCCCAGCGTTTAAGGTCAGAGAATTTTCTGTCACTGATGCAGTCCCTTTTCCAATATCATTGGTATGGAATCATGATTCGGAAGAACCTGAAGGGTATGTAGCAGAGAATCACTTTTTTTTTTTTTTTAAATTTGGAGGATTTTTAAGGTGTGGAGGTGGAGAGAGTCAGAGAGTAATGTACTTGAGAGAACACGGGCTTCTCCAAGGGCGGAGAGAGCCCCTACACACATCCTAGCATTAGACATGAAAGTACACATCTCAAGAGGGGAGATACGGGCGACACATGTTCTCGGGGACCACATGTGCTCGGCCACGTGGGCACAAGCATTACATGGGCTCGGGCAGCATATGCGCCGAGAATCACCCTTTGATGGGGTCGTGTAATGTAGGAGGCAAATGTGAGGGGTTGCTGAGTCCTATGTAGTTCTGTTTTTGGCTTTTGAGGGCGCTCTTTGCAAATGGTGGTACCAGTTTCCATTCCCCCGCAGTGGCACATCAGGGTTCTTTTTTCTGTATACCTGCACCAATGACTGTTCATTTGTATGTAAAGCAGTTCTCAAAGGTGAGGTGAGATGAGAAGGTCCTTGTGGCTTTGATTTGCATTTCCCTAGTAATCATTGGTGAACGTCTTTTCTTATGCCTATTTGGCATCTGTCTGCCCTGTTCAGAGAAGTATCTCCCAAGTAGAGATACGCAGTCTTTAGCAGTGTTCACAAAGCCTGGAAGCACTTCCACGGCCTGCTGGACCAGATGAAGCTGATTCGAATCCTGGGCGCAGCAGCACTCAGGATTCTGCTCTCCAGGGCTATGCCCAGTGTTGCCTGGGCTGGGCTGGGGGTCTTTTTTTTTTGCTTTTTTTGCGTTACACCTGGCGATGCACAGGGGTTACTCCTGGCTCTGGACTCAGGAATTACCCCTGGCGGTGCTCAGGGACCATATGGGATGCTGGGAATGGAACCCGGGTCGGCCGCATGCAAAGCAAGCGCCCTACCTGCTGTGCTATCACTCCAGCCCCCAGGCTGGGGTCTTGCAGTCCTGAGAACTGAAGGAACTCAGACCTCATGAATGCCAGGCAGATAAGCTTTAGCTATAAGGGGCTAGCCCCTTCTATTCATTTTTAAATTGTGTTTTAGTTGTGTGTGTTTTTCACATTTCTTAGATATTGACCACATGTTGGATAGATAGAGGGTGGGTATACAAATATGAATGTATTAATGTTCTCATGCGGTAGGTTCTGTTTCAGTTCTGTTTTCTTTTGCTGTACAGTTTTCAATGTAATGTAGCTGTATTTGTTTTCCTATATTTTTACTTCCCTTGATATTGGGGCTGAGTCTCAAGCCATTTCTAATGTTAGTAAGTGTAGTGTTTTTATTTATTTATTTTGGTTTTAGTTTGAAATCTGTATTTTATGTTCTGTGTTCCTTATGGTTTGGGTCCGACATCCAGGTCATTAATCATTTTGAATTTATTTTTGTTCATGGGATTAGAGTAATCCAATTTTATCCTTTACATGTGACATCTGGTTTTCATAACACCATTTGTCTGAAAGTTTCCTTCCTCTCCAGTATATGTGATGGTGGCTGCTTTGTCATAGATTGTCAGTCAATGTGCTTCTTTCTGGACTTTGAATTCCTTTCCATTGGTATGCATATATTTTCACTGCCAACACCTTTTCAATTACTGTAATACAGTTTGAAGTTAGGCAACACGATGCCATTTTCTTCTTTTGTGAATCCAGAAGAACCTTAGTGTTTTGTTTGTTTTCCCATTAAAAAAGTATCATTGGAAACTTTGATTCGAATTGTATTGAATAAAATGCCTTTTCCTTTTCCCTAGCGTTCACGAAGTGTTCAGCCGCAATCATCCTGCACCTTTCTCTAAAGTTCTTACCTTCTTGAGAAGGGGGCCTTTTGAGCTCGAAGCTTTCTATTCTGATCCTAAGGGAGTTCCATATCCAGAAGCAAAAATAGGTAAGCCGTTATCAATGCATATTTGCTATTTTCAAGACAACTCAGTACAAACTGAAGATTTTTTTTTTTTTTAACTCTTAACAGTGTTAAGGGGCTGTAGAGATATAGCACAGCGGGTAGGACGTTTTGCCTTGCATGTGGCAGACCTGGGTTCAATTCCCAGCATCCTATATGGTCCCCTGAGCACAGCCAGGAGTAATTCCTGAGTGCAGAGCCAGGAGTAACCCCTGTGCATTGCCGGGTGTGAGCCAAAAAAGAGAGAAAAAAAACAACTGTTAATTGGAAGAAATTCTGTGAAAAGACATTGCAGTTTAGATAGAGGTGATGGCGATACGACTTCATTTTATTGAGTAAACTAGTCTGTGGACATGAAACTTTTCCAACTACTTTCATTGATTATTTTTCCTATTCTAATGTGATACCTGTTTTAAAAAGCTCACCTGCTTTGAATAATAATCTTTTCTTTGGGTAAAATGCTATGTCCAATTTAAAATTTGACTCAGAAACCACAGAAGCTATTTTTTAACTGTGTATCCTTTTCATAGTGGGGGAGTTCACTGGATCACACTTGCGCTCATGGTCCAGCTCTGCTTGGGGGACTGCACAGTCCTGGATTGAAGTAGGGGCAGCCAGATCCAAGGCTAACACCTTAACCCCTTGTTCTATCTCTGGCCCAATATTGTGGGGGTTTTGTTTGTTTTGTTTCGGGGCCACACCTGGTGATGCTCACCAGTTACTCCTGACTCAGGAATTATTCTCTTGTCCAGTCTGCTCTTTATGAGTGGCACTGTAGCACTGTCCTCCCGTTGTTCATCGATTTGCTCGAGTTGGCACCAGTAACGTCTCCATTGTGAGACTTGTTATTACTGTTTTTGGCATATTGAATACACCGTGGGAAGCTTGCCAGGCTCTCCAAGAGGGACGGAGGAATCAAACCCAGGTCAACCGCGTGCAAGACAAATGCCCTACCCAAGGGGGCTGTATTGCTGCCTGTGAGGCCCTGTGGATGAAGCTTACAATGTCTTGCCTTCCCTATGCACTTTATTTCAAAGCCTTGAGTCATCTTCTGGGTCTTTTTCTCCCCAGCAGTCCCTAATGGCAGGTTTCTCGGGCTCATCTCAGCAATTTGGGGCAGCAGTGGGGATTTCTGTGTGTGTGCCCATATCACACAGCCACTCAGTCTGCACTTCTAAAGATGTCTCAGTAATGCCTCTGGAAAAGCTGTATTAATCATAATTTCAATCTTTGAAAGTGATTTTAGTTTACTGTTCCTTTTTAAAAATTGGAAAATGGTTTTCATTGTCAAAAAGTGTATTCCCTAAAAGATGTTTAGGATTAAAATGCAGCGTGCACTTGCTATCATCTGCCTTAACGCACTTGCTAATAGATTTTCACGACTGGTTTGTGTTCATTCATCCAGAAAATAGGGTAGGCATTGCTTGTCATCAGTACCTTACACTGTGTCTGTGTCCTAATTGTTAAATAAAAACAGTCACAAGAGTGCTCTGTCCCTTTGAAGAATGCGTGTCATATTAAGGCTAATTGCCAGTATTATGGGTACCCTCTATGTCTGAATGCCTAATTTATGGGCTGGGGAGAAAGGATGCAAAAGGCTTTGCCTGTGAAAGCCCCCCACGCACTGTCTAATGTAGCTCTTTAAGGTGTAACCCTGATGGCTCCTCATTATCATTTGGCTGAACCCTGTCTGTCACCATGACTGGCCATGGAACATCTGCTGACAGAGGTTCCCTGGCTCTCTGAGCATTGTTTAGGAGCCCCTTACATACTCCTCGACCCCTGCCCCCTCTTAAAGGGTGGGAGGCTGTATTTACAGAATAAATTCATTAAATGGACTTAAGTCTAATTCAGTTTGTAGAGCAAATGGGCAGAAGATGTTGAAATGGCTATGGTTTTTAAACTTTATATCTTGTCATTTTTTTTTGTGGGGGGGTGGACTTGCACCCTGTAGTGCTCAGTCAGGACTTATTCCTGGACCATATGGTGTACTGTGGATAGAGCCTGGCTTGACCGTGTGCCAGGCAAGCACCCTACCCGCTGTAGTATTGCTTTGGTCCAGGCCTTTGTATTTCTTGTATGTTTCCTTTACAGAGATCTAGGTTCTGTTTGAAAATTGTCAGTTACTTTTCCTTTTAGGTCGATTCGTAGTTCAGAATGTTTCTGCACAGAAAGATGGGGAAAAGTCTCGAGTGAAAGTCAAAGTGCGGGTCAATACCCATGGCATCTTCACCATCTCCACGGCGTCGATGGTGGAGAAAGTTCCTGCTGAGGAGAGTGAAGTGGAGTCGGACATGGAATGTCAGAATGAAAGACAACCTGACAACTCGGACACTGATGTAAGTTTGTCTATGTAAGCCTTTGAATTTGGATAAAGAGCTGAGTTAATTCTAAACTCTGTAGGAGCAGGGTAAGGAAAGAATGGAAATCCATTTTTCTTCATTTCGATTAGAATTTGAGGTGCTGTGATAATAGCAATTGCTAGATGATTTGTAACTTGGAATTTAGTGAATTGTGATTAAATTCTGCTTAATGTAATTTGAACTGGTGTATTACAGTTTTGAAAAGACATGACCACATGTGGAAAAATCAGGTATTATCTGGTGATTCTTTAAGAAAACCACCTAAAAATACTTAAAAATACTATCCAGTGAAATCTCTACTAAGTATTAACCTTTCTTTCTTTATTGTATGACAAAATTGGTGTTCCAGAATCTTTCTTTTTACTTACATGATTTGTTGTGGAAGAACTGATTAATATGAGAAAAGAAATTTGTTACATCCTGTGTTCACATTCTTTAAGGATAAGTGATAGTTTTACATGGTAAAGAGGATTTTAATAAACTTTAAAATAGTTTAGCAGTTAAATTCTGACTAGTGAACTGGGTTATAGCTTAAATGAAGAGGCAGGTGGTACAATTTAGAATTTAAAAAGTGTGGTATGCTGGGGTCTGAAAATGTTATTAATATTTCTGAGAAGCTTATGAGGGGGTGTTAATGTCTGAGCCTCATTTTTGTGGTCATCTGAGAACTTCAGTATACCAAGTTAAATGACCCGTGCCGTATTCTTTCTATTTGACTACAGACGCCAATAATCAGTGCCTGTTGTATCAGTCTCAAGGACCTTTTGTGGATATATTTGCATATCAGGAATGCTGTATTTCTGAATATTTAGTGTCTGCCTTTAGGATCTTGCAGCTCTAAAAGAAAAATGCGAGAGACTTCAGAGTGGGCATAAAATAGTTAATTAGAACGTGTCCAGTTTCTCTCAAGGATGGCAGAAAGTCATCAATAAGGACTGACTTGCTGGGGACCGAGACCTACTAACATGTGGTGCATGTTCTTTGTCCTGAGAGCTTTTGAGCTAGAAATTGCTGGATTGATCTTTAGTGGGGACTGAGGGTCTTACATATCTTAGCTGAAATGCTGAACCCAAAAACATAGCAGCTAGATATTATTTAATTGTTCAGTTCATTGGAAATACAGATATGTCCATGTATAATGGTGCTGTTGAAATTTGGTGTGGGAAACTTGCTTCTGGAACAGTGGAGTAAATCTGTTTCCTCTGTTTTTTTTTTTTTTTTTTGGTTAATGTCTACAAGGCTAGGTGAAATGTCTTAAGGGAACGATCTTGATCGTCATCACATCAGTCAAAACTACTTAATGTTGTTTAACTTTATTCACTGCTGTCATTCAAAGGATTTCTTACAGGTTTAAAATTTCTAAGAAGTTAAAAAAAATCTGTTCATTTTACTTTTCTATCCAGTATCTTTCCTCCCCCACTTATTAAGATTTCAGAAATTCAGTGTACTGTCTTTGGTGCCCAATAACCTTTTAAATTTATACAAGTACACCTGCTTTCTACATCCTTTGTGCCTGGGCTTTCATTTCAGAAAAATATCCAGCAAGACAACAGTGAAGCTGGAGCACAGCCCCAGGTACAAACTGATGGCCACCAAACCTCACAGTCTCCCCCTTCACCTGAACTTACCTCAGAAGAAAACAAAACCCCTGATGCTGACAAAGTGAGTGACTCTTCTAGTTCATTCCATTAGATGATGTTGCAACATGTAATCATTAATGGTATCGTTAAATCTGCAGTGTCAAGAGAAAGCACCAAATGACTTTCTTCTACATAATTTTTTCCTGTTCTGTTTCAGTGTGGTTTTTATGAAAACTAAAACTAGCTAGAGGTACTTACGCCCAACAAAGGGAACTACTTTAGAACTGAAAGTTTCTCTTGATAATCAAAACTGCCACTCCAAAGCACCAAGAGACAAATGCATGTAGCATTTGCTGTCTTTAGAGTTAGAGGGATCAGCTGATTCCTGGAGCACAAATGGGAACATCGCCATGTTGTGTGATTCATTTCCAGTCTAATGATAAGTACGTGGGTAAAACGAGTCTAGTAAACTTTCAAATCACTAGTCAGGTTTACAGTAATTGTGATCATCCGGTAATAGACTGTGTTTCAAAGTAAATACTAATTTGTGCTTTAGTTCCACAGTATGCATTAGAAGCAAAGTTAAAACCGTTTTATCTCTTAAAAAAATGCTTCTCATCAGACCTTCAAAATTCACGGTCAGATGGATATTGGGAGGTATTCATTGTAACTCCAGATCACTATATGCTTTGCAGAAACGTTATTCTCAGCTCAAGGTGCATGTAAATTATTAACCTTTCATTAGTGTCTTGATTCCCTCCCCCAACCCCTCACACTCTGAGAATAGATTTTATTTTTCCTTTTTGGGTCACACCCAGTGGTGCACAGGGGGTGCTCCTGGCTTATGCACTCAGGAATTACTCCTGGCAGTGCTCGGGGGACCATGTGGGATGCTGGGAATCAAATCCAGGTCAGCCGCATGCAAGGCAGACCTGCATACAAGGCAGACCCACTGTGCTATTGCTCCAACCCCTGAGGATAGAATTCTTACCCTCAAATACAGGTTTGGAATCAAATGCATTTTGTGCTTGTAAAAGTTTCCAGGTTTGAATCTTCCCATGCCCTGATTGGTCATGGTCTGTAGGTTCTGAACTGGTTTCTGGACACCTTTTATTTCTCTTGTTTAATTCGTGTTGATGGAGGAGCAGCTTGCTGGTTTTGAGTTACAGCATTATTTCCCTTCACTTCATGTTGAGCACTTAAAACTTTCGTCAGTAGTTTCCCATCTCTGTCTCGCACATGATATTTGGGTAACCTTACGTGATTTTAGGTGGAAGTGCAAATACGTATTCCTTTTGGAACATTGTCTTACATACCCTCAACAGGGTTCCGTATCCATGCCATGCCAAGTACCATTTTGTAATTGAATGATTTTGCTAGCAGTTGGTTTAATGTTATACTACCATGCATAGCCATTTGTTTCCCATATGTCTGTTGCACTCCTTTATTTTGCTAGAGGTCAGTGTCATTTGTCTCATTTTTCCTCTCATTTTTCCTTGTCCTTATAGTCTGCACGATATGTTGGAAGGTTCTCATGATCACCTGAGGGGGAGGAACACCTGGGACTTGCCGACAGATTGATTAGGTCAAAAATTGCAGACAATAGTCTAGTACTTCATAGGCATGTGATTTCTTTTTTTTAATTCAGTCACCCTGAGATACTATTTATAATGCTTTCACGATTGGGTTTCAGTCATACAGTGTTCCAACATCCATCCCTCTACCAGTGTACGTTTCCCACCATCAGTGTCCCTGATATCTCTTACATCACTTCTTCCACCCCCCACCCCCCCCAGCCTGCCTCTTCGCAGGTACTTTTCTGTCTCTTTCTCTACTTTTGGGCACTATGGCTTACAATACAGATAATAGGCCATCGTGTTTTGTCCTTTACCTATTTTCAGCACACATCTCCCATCTAGAGCAATCCCTTCTAATCATCATTGTCACAGTGGACCTTTCTCTGTTCAAACTGCTTTCTCCCCCAGCATTTGAGGAGAGCCAGTCTCCTTTCAAACAGTGAGCCAGTCCTCCTACCCTTTGTCTCAACTGTCCTTGGGTGTAGTCTCATACAGTATTTTTTTTTATCCCCAAAATGAGTGCAGTCATTCTATGTCTGTCCCTCCCTTGCTGACTCATTTCACTTGGCATGATACTCTCCATGTCCATCCATATATAAACATATTTCATGACTTCATTTTTCCTAACAATTGTATAGTGTTCCATTGTGTAATGTACCAGAGTTTTTTTAACGGTTGTCTGTTCTCAGGCACTTGGGTTGTTTCCAGATTCTGGCTGTTACGAATCTGTCATTTTTGCTGTGTATTTTTGCACCTCCAGAGTATATTCACAGAAGTGCTATTGTTGGGTTACATGGAAGCTCAATTTCTAGTTTTTTTTGAGGAATGTCCATATTGTTTTCTAGAAAGGCTGGACCAGTTGGCATTCTCACCAAAGAGTGAATGAGAGTCCCTTTCTGCCCCCATCCGCGCTTGCACTGGTTATTCTTGTTCTTTTGAATGTGTGCCAGTCTCTGTGGTGTGAGATAATTTCATTGTTGTTTTGATTTGCATCTCCCTGATGATTATCTATATAGAACTATTTTTCATGTACCTTTTGGCCATTGATATTACTTTCTTGAGGAAGTTTATGTTCATTTCTTCTCTCCAGGCGTTTGCTTCTAAGACACATTAATTAGAAGTCTAGGAGATAGGCAGTCTAGTCTCATGTGACTATAATTTTAAGCAGATCATTGAAAGTCTTTTGGCCACCAGTATCTTAATGTAAAATGTCTGGAACTTTAGTATCCTTTATAACTTCCCCAATTACCCCAACACGATATTTGCTGTGCCTCATAGGCTTCCCTGTTCCTAATCTGATCTGCAGCTGAATCTCCTCAATAGTGTTTGTGCTACCAGCAGCAGTGGAAATACATAGAAAAGGCTTGGAAGATTAAAGGCCATAGGGGATTCTTACATCTTTATCCTGTGTTTTTCCTATTTTGGGAAGTATGTAAAGCATTTTTTTTAATTACGTATTTCATTGTTTCATTTGGTATTTCAGTATTAAGAAATTATTCAACTTGAAAGACCCTTGAAATGAGAATACGAGTGTGTGTGTCTGTGTGTGTGTGTGTGTGTGCGCGCATGCGTGCACAAGCACATATGCACACGCTAATTTTAGTTAAAGCAGGTGTGATTCTGGGATATAAGGGCTAATAAGAATAGAGTTGATCTTAATGTAGTCAACACTGGTCAGAGTCTGCCTTGGGTTACTGTTTGATTCTAGATTATCATTTAAAGATGTGTTAATTTGGCAGTAGCTTGGATTTGATGGGGCTGGGTGAGGGGACACACTGACTTGCTTAAAGCAGTTAGAAAGTGAAGATCTGCAAAGAAAATTTCTTACAGGAATGAATCTTAAGTTAAATATGAAAAGAGAAAAGCACCCTGTTGAATCCTGAAAGGCAGTGGGTAGTGGTATCCCGGATTTAAAATGAAAAGGTGGGACTAGATTAAATTGAATGATTTCGGGTATTTTATTTTTGTCTGAGTCATCACTACAATGGGAAGGGCGCCTTTTTTTTTTCCAAGGATTAAGAATTTCTTTCTTTTTGTATCCCCTCTTCCCAAGGTTAATGAAAAGAAAGTTGACCAGCCTCCAGAAGCTAAAAAGGCCAAAATAAAGGTGGTGAATGTTGAGCTACCAATAGAAGCCAACTTGGTCTGGCAGTTAGGGAAGGACCTTCTTAACATGTACATTGAGACTGAGGTAAGGACCTAATTACAACTAATGGTAAACACCATTACTTTGGATTGTGTTTGGTTGTTGGCTTTGTCTGAAGAGATGCTTATTCTTAACCATATTCATGCAGTAGGAGGAGTTGTTAGGATAAGATGAAGACAAACCTATAGGATTTTCTATTTAATATATTTTAGCAATAATGTTATCTTGATGGTTTTATTTAAAGAGCTCTTTAGAATATTTCTGCTTGATATAAAATTGAACATTGAGGGGGTCCTGGGTTCAGTCCTAAGGATGCTTCCCCAAGAATTATATAGTATAATCCCCTCCCAGGAAAAAAACAAGAACCCTCCCCCCCAAAAAAAAAAACAAATTGATTTTCAGATTTTTGTGAAGAAATTGATAGCATTGTTGGCTTAGCACAGTCCATTGGACATGGTCTCTCAGTTAAAATTGAGACTTAGTTTTCTGTTGCTGAACTGGTTACTCTGGGTTTAAAGTTTAACAGTAAATGTACTGTAAGTAAATTAATTTATCTTTGCTTTAAATATGGAATGGTAAATGGTATGACCATTGTACATTGGCTAATATTAATCTTAGGTATATCTATATTACTACAATAAAAATGTGAAATCTATGTGTGAACTTAAAAATGAAGAATGTCATAGAATTTATTTGAGGTTAAAGTATGTATATAAATTACTGATTTTAATACCAAAACCTTAAAGTTAAATTTTAGTTACAGATAAACAAAAGGAGTTCATCTTTTTTCTGTTTCCTGACAGGGTAAGATGATAATGCAGGATAAATTGGAGAAGGAGAGAAATGATGCTAAAAATGCAGTGGAGGAATATGTATATGAGTTCAGGGACAAGCTGTGTGGACCTTATGAAAAGTACATCTGTGAACAGGTTTGTTTAAAGAGTGTTCTTTTTGGATTTGGGGCCATACCTGGTGATGCTTGGGATTACTTCTGGCTCTGCCCGAAGGAATTTCTCATGCTAGGCTCTGTAAACCATATGGGATGCCAGGGATGGATGGAGCTTGGGTCAGCTGGGTGCAAGGCAAAGAGCCTTACCCGTTGTCCTATTTTTCTGCCCCTTAGAGATGTTTTAATTGAGATCCCACATAAAGTTGTTTTAACATAAGTTTGACATTTAAACTTTGCTTTAGGACTTTGTAAAAACAAAATCACTCAACAGAAACGGAGAGGGACATACTAGTGAAGTGCGGATTTATTCTATTCTAGTTTATCCCAGTGGCTTTTTTGGAATCCACAAGAAAGATTTTATGTATTTATTCAGACTCTGACATAATAGTTTTGGGGGCAACAGGGTAAATAAGAGAAAATCCTTACTTTCAGAAACCTCAGACTCACTATTTTTAAAGTGAATCTGATTCCTTTGTTGCTTGGTCTATTAGTATTTTTTCCCGTAAGACTTGTTTATACCATTACTCATCTTTTCTGGCCTCCCAGATCTATCTCTGAATAAATATCAGAATCAAAACTGGGAAAAGTGGTTTTTGGATTGTTTCTGGTGTAAGACTTTAATTTTGGCAGTTCTAAGGTCTTTGGGCTACCTTGTATACATTCTAGTTCTTGGCTCTGCTCTAATAAAATATTTTCTTAGACTGAAGTCCTGAAATCGAGCTATGCCAAACTAGAATAGAAATACATGAATTTGTTAGGAATATATATATTGCATCAGGAGTGATAATTTTTTCCCAAAGAAAGGACAGATGCATGGCCCCAGCATCACATGTCCCTCTGAGCACTGCTGGAAGATGAATAGGCACACATTTGGGCGTGACCCTGAAATGATTGTTCTGGAAGGTAGGAAAATATTCTTCCATGACCTTATTTTAATGCATAGGTTGTCAAAATTGGACACTTAAGGTACAGTAAGATATTTATATTTTTTTCGTATTAGAGCAGGTAATTTACCAGCATCTCTCAGTTGTCCCTATAAAAAAGACAGAAGCCAAAGTATGTAATTGTTCCTTTTCTCTTGTAAATTATTGGCGCTAATTGAGCGTTTTTATTTCTGCTTGGTAGCCTTGCAGTGAGGCGAGGTTTAAGGCATCTGAGGATGAGTTTATTTATTTATTTTTTTTGTAAATAATTTTTTTTTAATTTTATTTATTTTTTAACAATTTTTATGAGTGAAACACCATGAGGTAAAGTTGTAGAATTACCGATTTTTGTGCTCGGGTTTCAGTTATACAAAGATCAAGCACCCATCCGTGAAGATTTCAGGTAGGTCTTTCTACTGATCCTGATTTTATTTTTTTACTCTGTAGGAGCATCAGAATTTTTTGAAACTCCTCACAGACACTGAAAACTGGCTCTATGAAGAAGGAGAGGACCAAGCAAAACAAGCCTACGTGGATAAGCTGGATGAGTTGATGGTAGGCTCTTCTTGTTCCTGGAAAGCGCTTGCTTGTGGCTTAGACCACAGACTATTGAAATGAAGTCATGACAAATGCTAATGTGCAATACATTTTCTTTTAGAAAATTGGCACTCCGATTAAAGTCCGGTATCAAGAAGCCGAGGAACGACCGAAAATGTTTGAAGAACTAGGTCAGAGGCTGCAGCATTATGCCAAGATAGCGGCTGACTTCAGAAATAAGGCAAGTCATCTGCATCGTCAGGAGTTTCCCTGCCCTAAAGTTCAGTGGATTTCATCACAAACTTGCATGATTCTTAAATGAGAGATTGGGTTCAACCAAATGTACATTCGCACTTCAGAGGAAACAGGGTGATTTTCTTTTTTTGTGAAGCAAGGTAGATTTTATTGAAACTTCAGCAGGGAGAGGAAGAGAGACGGATATGCTCGAGAGAGCACAGTGGGAATAGACAGGCAAAGAGACGAGACTAGCAAGCGAGAAATGTGTTCCAGAGAGATGGGGGCTTGAAGAACAAACTGAAATTGGGCCAAATCGGATGTTGCTACTAAGTACTAAGTTCTGCTTTATGACCTTGGTTTTCCAACGTAGGATGAGAAATACAACCATATTGATGAGTCGGAGATGAAAAAGGTTGATAAGTGTGTTAATGAAGTAATGGAGTGGATGAATAATGTCATGAACGCTCAGGCTAAAAAGAGTCTTGATTCAGATCCAGTTGTACGTGCTCAAGAAATAAAAGCAAAAATAAAAGTGAGTATTGTCTGTAATGTTCCTGCTCTGTTTTCTTAGGGATTCAGCTTATACTTGTTTGAACTTTGAACATGTCCATAACTTCAATGACTATTTTTAAATGGACATACCTTTTAACTCCTCCTGAGACCAAATTTCTTTTTTTTTTTTTGTTTTTGTTTTTTCTTTGCTTTGCTTTTTGGGTCACACCCAGCAATGCACAGGGGTTACTCCTGGCTTTGCACTCAGGAATTACCACTGGCAGTGCTCAGGGGACCATATGGGATGCTGGGAATTGAACCCGGGTTGGTTCCATGCAAAGCAAATGCCCTACCCGCTGTGCTATTGCTCCAGCCTGAGACCCAATTTCTTCAGTGCATCTTTAATAGTATAGAAATAAAGAAGTCCTTGTAAGGTTGTTAAATCTCTCTTTCTTCACTTGTTCATCCAATTGAACAAATGTGTTCATTGGGCATTTACAGTGTGCCAGCCATTAAGGGCTAATGTTTTACAGAGCCCCTGCCCTTGTGTAACTGCCCTCTGAGTGGAGAGAGACTCGACAGTAGACAAGGTTAAGTGCTGTGGCTAAAGAATCAAATGGGGGTTAGGTGGTTCCTGGCAGTGGAGATGACATGGGCTGATACTGTATTAAGAAAGACCTTGCTGAGTGCTTAAACCTTCAGAGGAAGGTAGGAGAATAGCAAGCAAGTAGCTGCTTTCTGTCTGGAAGAATGTTCAAATATAGTGAAGGTTCAAGAAGTGTGAGCTTTTGAAGATTGGCTATAAGCTTGAATTCCAGCTTGATTGATTTATTTATTCAAGATCTGGTTTAGTTATAGGAGCCATTTCTTTTTTTCTATAGGGAATTCTAGTATTCAGGAGTATAGTATATGTGTAGTATTATGTTGAGTGGGTCACATGAGGTAGTCATTTGTGTTCATAACAGTTCCTGATATATCAAAAGAATGTACTTACGTTTTTTAAATTTTTATTAGTGAAACACGATGGGGTACAGTTGTAGACTTATAAATTTTTGTGTTTGCGTTTCAGTTATACAACGATTGAGTACCTATCCCTCCACCAGTGCCCATTCTCTACCACCACTGATCCCAGTTTTCCTCCCTCCCCCCATCCCGCCCAGCCGCTGTGGCAGGGCATTCCCTTTTGTTCTCTCTCTCCTTTTGGGTGTTGTGGTTTGCAAAAGAGGCTTTGAGTGGCAACCATATTCGGTCTATAGTCTACTCTCAGCATGCATCTCCCATCCTGGGAGGATCCTCCCAGCACCCTTTATTTGGTGCTCCCTTCTTGTACTTTTTTTTTTTAAACAAATCTTTAGGCTGTAGTTTGGGGCAAGTATAATGTAAAAAGATTTTTTGCATACATATGTGTGTATATGCTTTACATGTGTATTGAAATTGGTAGAATACTGTATGTAGGAAAGTAATTAAAAGTTAACCTGATAGTAACTAGTTTTGGTTTCCCCTTTTAGGAATTGAATAACACTTGTGAACCTGTTGTAACACAACCAAAACCAAAAATCGAATCACCCAAACTGGAAAGAACTCCTAATGGCCCAAATACTGATAAAAAAGAAGAAAATGTAGAAGGCAAAAATAGTTTTGGTGCTGAGCCTCCTCATCAGAACGGTGAATGTTACCCTAACGAGAAGAGTTCTGTTAATATGGACTTGGACTAGATAACATTAAACCGGCTTAGTTCTTCAATTAATAAAATATTTTTGCCATAGTACCTGATTCTACATAACATATGAAGACTATTTATATTTTCTTTTTTTAAGGATGTTTAGAAAATTTGTGTATTATATGGAAAAAGAAAAAGCTTAAGTCTGTAGTCGTTACAATCCTAAAAGGGAAAATTGCCTTGGTAACTTTCAGATTCCTGTGGAATTGTGAATTCATACTAAGCTTCTGTGCAGTATTACCATTTGCATCACTGAGGATGAAATTGACTTTTGTCTTTTGGAGAAAATAATCTGTACTGCTTGTTCAAGAGGGCTGTGATTAAAATCTTTAAGCATTTGTTCTTGCCAAGGTAGTTTTCTTGCAATTTGCTCTCCATTTCAGCATGTGCGTGGGTGGGGGTGTTTATAAACAAGACTAAGTCTGATTTCATAAGGGCTTTCTAAAATTAATTCTGTCTAATAGAATATGGGTTTGTTTTTGCTTTGATATTAAAATCCATTTGGTAAGGCATCAAACGCTAGTGTAATGTGTTAGCAGCATGCAGAACATAAACTTTAAGATATATCTCTGCTTAAACAGTACATTGTTGCGTGAAGGTATAGAATGGAAGAAATAGTGACTGTAACTGACATTGTGAAGCCTTCTATGAGCTTTAAAATAAAGTTCATCTTACGGTGTCATTTCTAAACTGTTTTGTCACTGACTTTAAAATGAAATTGGAAGGTCCAGAGATAATTCAGTTGATTGTGGTTTGTACACAGGAGACACACGTTTGATCACTGACCATTGCATGGTCCCCGGACCATGGGGCTGCCCTGAGCACCATCAGGTGTAACAAAGACTATGTGTTAAAAAGTTCAAAACTTTCTTGCTACTCCTGTATGCTTTCTGTATTCTAGTTGATAAGTGACAGAAACAGCATTTATTTTACATTAAGATCTTTAAAATGCAAGGTATATAATGTGCTTATAAACTAGGTAAAGGTAAAGGTCCTCCCGTTGATCGTCGATTTGCTCGAGCGGGCCCAGTAACGTCTCCATTGGAGACTTTGTTGTTACTGTGTCTGGCATATTGAATACTCTCGGTAGCTTGCCTATCTAATTTTGATTTGCTTTTCAGATTTTGTGTAGGAAAAACATGTTGCTGGTTCTTGTTGCATATCCTCAAGTTCTTTTCTTGTAATGTGAGTTATCTCCATGTGCAGTTGTGTTAGTATTACACTGACTTAACTGCTCCATCAGGGGAATTAAATATAGTCAGGTGGTACAGCTTTAGCACTCTAAGGAGTCATATGTGTACAGAAACATTGGTGGTGGGTTTGGAGGTTGGCTTTGGGACCACTCCTGGCGAGGTACTCGAGGACTTACTCCTGGCTTTGTCATTATGGTCAGTTGTGTGGAAGCCAGCACCTTGCCTGCTATACTAGCTCTTTGACCCCCTAAAAAATTATTTTAGTCCCAGTATTGGTGGATTTGGGGATTTCACACGTCTTTGCTATTTTAAATAATGTGGCAATAAGTTGTGTCTAGTTACGTCCTAATGAAGTGCTGATGTGGCATAGAAAGGACACACATTCAGATAGTAAGAGTAACCACACCACCCACTGGGGTTCTACAGCTTTTACAAGGGTAGCTACTTCTTCCTGGCAAGGGATGATTTATCTTTCAACTGTTACCAGTCTGTCAACTACTTTTCAGTTATCATCTCCCAAAAAGTAGTTAATTTCACACAGTAACTCATAGGAAGCTTCAGTATTGGGAAAAAATAAACTCTGTGAGATCAAGTCACCCAGATTTTCGATTCCACACTCCAGTGAGTCTACACTTGGCATTGTTTATAACTGGTGTTCCTATCTGTATTTCATGAGTCAGTTCTCACTTGAAATACTTAAATGTTGATTTTATATAAAATATTCTTAACTAAGGTACCCGATCATTTGTCAGATACCACTTTTGTGATTTCTTGTAACAATCTTGAGAGAAGCCTTAAAATTATGTGACCTGTGTTTTTAAGTTCTTTCTATTTTTTAAAAAGATCTTTCTTTTGAGCCATACTTGGTAGCCCTCAGGGTCTATTCCTGGCTGTTTTTGTGTGTCCCCTGGCAGTGTTCATGGGCAACCATGTATGCTGGGTATTGAGCCCAGGCCTCCTGCATGAGCTTGGCATGTTCAGTTATATCTGGCCCTTTATATTTTCTTAATACACACTAATAACAGCGCCAGTGGGTATAACATTTACCCATTGATAGGAAGCTAGCTTTGAATTCTATGACAGTTGGGAAGCTTTTTTTTTTTTTTTTTTTTTTAGGTTTTAAATATGAGGGTCTGGACATTAGGGTGAAATTTTCTGTAGTATTGCTGTTTGGTAAAGATAAAGCACGTATTTTAAAAATCACTTGGCTGTTCTAATCTGCACTCAGAGTTAGAATTTTTCTTGTGGCAAAAATACATTATAATAATATGATGACTTAGGACAGTTAATATGAAACTAGAGTCTAACATGGACCAATTTGGAGAAGTTTCTTTGCAGGATTTAATTTTATATTTAGGTTTTACTTAAGTTGACACATGACAGTATTTCTGTGTCTGTAGTTATTTCAAGTAAGTGTTAATAATTGCATTGGTTAATGTGTGAGCAAGTAACTAAATTTACGTTGTGTAAAATCCTTAACAATTTTTGAATCTTATTAAAAGAGAATGTGACATACTTCTGTAAAACAATGGAAAACTAGTTTCTGAAAGGCAAAAGAGGATCATTTTGCTAGTCAGGTCTTTCCAAAAATACACCGAGTCAGACTAGATTCCTGAGTGTGTTTTCACCTGGTTTGTAAAATAAGCGTGTGCTAGAAATCTGGAATATTTTGCTTTTCCATTCACCTTTCCGTTCACTGAGGTTTCTCAGAATTATCATATAACATAAAGTAAAAAAGGTAAAGGCCCTCCCGTTGATCGTCGATTTGCTCGAGCGGGCCCAGTAACGTCTCCATTGGAGACTTTGTTGTTACTGTGTTTGGCATATCAAATACTCTGGGTAGCTTGCCGGGCTCTCCGAGAGGGGCATGGACCACTTAAATTTTTCTATTTTGCTTAAGAACAAACAGCAATATGATACAGTGGAAAGCACATTTATTTTTAATGGCATTTAGACCAGACCTAGTGGCGGTCATGGCTTACTTCTGGCTCTGCCTTCAAGGATCACTTTTAGTGGGGCTTAGGGGACCATATATGGTGCTGGGGATCCAACCCAGGTTGCCCATGTGCAAGGCAAATGCCTTACCCACTGTATTATCTCTCTCATCCCGAAAGCATACCTTTTTCAGAAAAAAGTGTTTGACTTTATGTGCAAGATTCCAAACAGAAAGGCTGGAGCAATCATACTGTAGGTAGGGCGTTTGCCTTGCACCGACCTGGGTTCAATCTGTGGCATCCCGTATGGTCCCCGAGTATCTTCAGGAGTGATTCCTGAGTGCAGAGCCAAGAGGAACCCCTGAGCATCACTGGGTGACCAAAAAAAATTTTTTTTCAAATTGCCCCACCCCCTTTTTCAGATAGGTCATCCAACTTCCTCCAAATGTCCATATCCTCAATTCAACCACATCACAAAGCTTTCACTAAGTCTGTTGTGGACCCTTTATGCAGGATAGGATTTCCCAGCTGCAGCACTACTGGTGTTAAGGATTTTGGGTGCTCAGGGCATATTTCTGGCTTTGCATTCAGGAATTAATTCCTGGCATTGCTCTGGGGACCATATGGGATGCTGGTGATTGGACCTGGGCTGGCTGTGTGAAAGGTAAATGTCCTGCCTGCCGTACACCACTAGTACCACCGCTACTACCCAGTACTACTCAAGTTTTGTTGGAAGCTGCTCCATGTTCTGTAGTCTTTCCAGCAGCATTCTGGGCCTCCCACGAGATGCCCGGTTGGGACAACCCGAAATGACTGCCCTTCCAGACCACTCTTCTTGGCAGGGTGACTCTGAGCTTCAAAATAATACACGTGATGAAGGGAGAAAAGTGGCACCGAATGCCTGCCACGGTGGTCCTCATAGAGAAGGTGAAAAGGCAAGCCAGAATTTAGTTGTGATTGGCTCAACAGTCGTATTCTCTGTGGTAGGAGAGTAATAGGAATTAGCAGGCATGTCAACACTTTCTGCATGATAAACTTCACAAGATGCAAAAGAAGACAGCTTCCATGTGACCCAACAATTCTGCTTCAGTGTTTATCCCCAAGACACAAACATTTATTCAAAAGGACCTCTGCACACCATTCAGTGCAGCACAAATACAACCACTAGGATATCCATATCAATCCAAGTGTCCAGTGACATGAGGAAAACAAAGGTGTGGTGTTTATATGTACACAACAATACTATGCAGCTGCAAGGAATGATGAGATGCAATTCGCTGCAAATTGGACAAAACTGGAGGATAGCATGTTAAGAAGGTCAAAACCCAAACCAAACAGCATTTCTCCAGAACAGTCCCCAAGAACACTCAGTTCACAGGATAAACTTGAAAAGGTCAAGCAAGTCTGGGGGAAAGGTTTTCCTTTAGATGTATCACAAAGGGTCTAGAATGTGCTGAGACAAACTCGTTTAACTGTCACTAATTCCACATTTCCCAATCTTGTTCCTCCAGGAACTGAGTACAAAAGTTGGACTTGTCTTGCACCAGACTTGACAGACACTGGGGCAAGTGGGAAAGCAGGTGCTGGCTGTGGAGGGCAGGAGAAGGGAGAAGGCTGCAGAGAGCGGGGAAGTGGGGCCTGGGGGGGGGGGGGGGAAGTCAAATGATTCTCACTGTTTCGTTCCTCTTGCAAAGTTGAAGCCAGTGTGAAGTTGCCATTGGACGGGTGTCGTTTCTGCTTCGCTTGACTGATGAGATTGGTTTTGGATTTTGTGTTCTTGTTATTTGGTTTGGGTTCACACCCTACAGTGTTCAGGACTGACTTCTGGCTCTGCCCTCAGTGATCACTCCTGGTGGTACCAACTCTGGGGACCATATGTGGAGCTGGGCATCAAATTTGGGTCAGCCACCTGCAAGGCGAGCACCCTGCCTATGTACAACCCCTGCTGTGCAATGCCTGTGACTGGCCTATCTGCTGAAGAAAGAAAGAAAGAAAGAAAGAAAGAAAGAAAGAAAGAAAGAAAGAAAGAAAGAAAGAAAGAAAGAAAGAAAGAAAGGGGGTGGGCGAGAGAGAGAGAGAGAGAGAGAGAGAGAGAGCAGGCAGGCATTACTTCCTCAATTCCAGATTCAGTCCCAGCTTAGGAAAGGAGAGAAGGAGGAAGGCAGACTTTCAGGCTGATTATTGAAGCAAGTTGGGAGACAGAATTGTCTGTATTCAGTATCCCTCTTTACTCACACCCAAAGACCTCAGGGCCTTTGCATCACTATGCATCACTTTGCATTACAGTGTGAGCTGTAATTTCTAAAAAAAAACTTTTCTCTTGGTTGATTAGGTGAACCTAATATATAGTTTTTGTTTTTTTTTATAAAGAGTAGTATAGGAACTATACTTTTTCTCTGTTTTGGTTTGGGGGCCACACCCGTTAGTGCTCTGGGGCTATTCTTCGTGAACCTTGTGGTACACACACTAACCCTGTAAGCCTGGTTTCCCAAAGTGGGTGAACCCACCCTCTCTAGGGGCAGTGGAATGATCCACGGTGTGAGAGCAGCTTCAGATGCAATTGGGGTGGGGGCAGGAACTCTTTCAGTTTGTTGCTATTTTTTTAATTTTTTTTTTTTCCTGAAAAAGAGGCAGTGGACCAAATACTTTTGGGAACTTCTGGGTCCACCAAAGAGTGGCTCCTATAAAGTACTGAACTGGGGGCAGGAGGGGAGGGCGAAGAGATTATCTGGCTCTGCCAGCCGTGTGAGCTTTTTGCACCTCGGAACCTTCCTTTACAACATGATGACTCTGATATAATAAGAGTTTTAGCCCACAACGAGAGCCAGACTCCGGTTTAAAGTTTGAAAAAATTGAATCTGACTGTGTGCACAACATTCCGTCTCCGTGACCTGACAGTGTTCCCAGAGTCAGCCACATCTTGTCTGAGTTGCTTGTGCGGGTGAAGGTGGGGGGTTCTCTGCAGAGATCCAGGGGTGGGGGTTCAGGATAATAGCTGTCTGCTGTGTGCTCAGAGGCCATGGCTGGCATTGGAAGGTCGCTCTGGGGTCCTGGTTGGAGCGGAGACGGCAATTTGGCTGACTTTATTCCTGGAGGTTTATTTTTTCTTCTCAGAGCTCCAGCATGGTTGGGAAGGAGAAGAGTGGGTTTCCCTGGCACAGGGAAGTGTTCAGAGCCGGGAGCTGCTGGCCCCAACCGCCTCCGCTCCTGAGCACGCCCGAGCAGCTGCTTCATGCGGGCTCTCAGTTCCAGGGCAGCTCTGGCTCCCAGTGCTCTTCACCCCATCAAGCCCCAGCTTCCGAGGAAGGGAAACCTTAAATGTCTTAATTCATTGCAATCCAAGTTGTCTAGCTCTGAGAAGAAACCCACATCAGCTGAGAGTGTTCTGTGCCAGGTGACATATATGAAGTGGGGAGGTGGAAGGGGGTAGCCTCCAGAAGGGTAGAGAAGGCGTTCACTTCCCTCTCTGCCATCTTGGTCGCCCCAGGAAATGCCTCAGGAAATCTAGGACTGATGAGCCTGGGATGATACTGATCTCACCTCTTCCCAGCTGCAGGAGGTGGACATCAAACCTGGGTTCCACTTGTCTTGCCAGGGGTGGAGACTGAGCCTTCCCACCTCATTCCCCAGGGACCTCCGGATTCGGGCTGCACTGAAGAAATGCTCTTTGCAGAAAAGGGAAATTAGTCTTCAATCTTAGCCAGGTCTGTCACCTTCCCTCACAGGAAAGAATTCAGGGGGGATGAAGAGTGAAGTAAAATGATTTTATTTAAAGATTATGCGGAAGGAAAGAAGAACACATTCAAGAGAGAACATGGGCATCTCGAGAGGGGAGAGAGCTGAGAGTCCACATCTCAGGTGGCGATGCAGCCCTCCAATCCCACCCTGCTCCCACCAAGGGGATTCCCCCTGCTTGCCTTTGCAGAGTTGGTTTTACAGGTTTTCTTCTGAGCTGCCCTATGTCGGGCTTTCTACTCATAAGTCTGTAGCTTGGGCCAGAACAATAGTATAGCGGGTAGGATTTTCCTTGCATGCTGCCGACTCAGGCTGGAGTGATAGCACAGTGGTTAGGGCGTTTACCTTGCACGCAGCCAACCTGGGTTCAATTCCTCCACATTCCTCTGCCCCTCTCGGAGAGCCCGGCAAGCTACCAAGAGTATCCCGCCCGCACAGCAAAGCCTGGCAAATTACCCATGACATATTCGATATGCCAGACACAGTAACAGCAAGTCTCACAAAGGAGACGTTACTGGGCCCGCTCGAGCAAATCCATGAACAACAGGAGGACTCTGCTACAGTGCTACAATGCAGCCGACTCGGATTTGCTCCCTGGCATCCCACATGGTCCCCCGAGCACCGGCAGGAGTAATTCCTCAGTGAAGAGCCAGGAGGAACACAGAAAAATTGAAGGGGAGGGGGGAGTGTTTCTATGGCGTTGTCAAGGGGAAAAGTGAAACTTTTGATGTCCACATTCATGTCCTAATAGGCAATAACCCTTTGTTCCTCTCCCTATGGGCGTCCAGCCTTCTCTGGCCTGAGTTGCCACCAGCTAGAGTCTTATCAGTTCCTGAGTCCACAAAGTGGGTCCAGCCATAACACTTTTGTCTTTATTTTATTTACTTATTTTTTAATTTATTTATTGAATCACCCTGAGAAAAGTTACAAAGCTTTCAGGTTTAAGTCTCGATCATACAGTGATCAAACACCCATCCCTTCACCAGTGCATATTTTCCACCACCAAGAACCCCAATAAACCCCCCATCCCACCCCTCCCGATGCCTGTGAGGCCAATAATTTCCACTTAACTCTCTGCTTTGATTACATTCATTATTTCGACGAAAGATGCACCATTATTATTTGGAATTTCCCCCCCGACAATCAGACCTGCTGAAAGGCATCGTGAAATAATTTGTTTCCTATTGCTGGTTATGAAGACCATATGATGTCATGCGGCCACTTTTGAATTTCTGATATTTTACTAATTAAGTCTGGAGGGATTTCTGCCCAAAACTGCATAGTTCCGAGATTGGTTTGTGTGCCTCTGAGTCCATGGCCGTGCCAGAGAGCCGCTCATGGGGGGGCAACTCGTGGTCTAAGTGGGGCGGGAAGGACCATGCTTTTGTCATTACAGTTAATGACAGCAACTTTCTGAAATCCCATCTTGGTTCTATTACTTCCGGAGATCTCATCTCCCCTGTGCCTTAAATCTACCAGCCTGCTTTGGTTTTTGCTTTATTTTTCACAACTAATCCAGAAGAAGACTAATCCCCTTGACAACGCCATAGAAACACTCCCCCAAGAGAAGATGACAGAACCTAGTATCTCCAGAACTCATAGCAGGGACCTGAGTGCCCATCAGCCCTCTGTTAGGGTGCTTTCGCTTCTTTCCTTTTCCTGTGCCAGAATGTTGAAATTGAACAAATCTGATCCAATGACAGACAAATCCGGCTTCTCTTTGAGCGTGGACACGCAGGCGAGCTCGTGGCAGCGAAGGGCCTGGTAAATCGCGTGCCCTGGCGATCCCAGAGAAGGCAGGCTTCGTTCCAGCAGCAGCCTAAAGTCAAAGCTGAGTGAATGAAGAGATTCTGAGCACCTGGGTGTTCCCCACGCCTCCTGCTGAGACATCAGTCCCTGATCAAGCATGTTTGCCCCGAGTGAGCACAGAGATGAACTGATCCAATCACTTGATCCCCTGTCACCAACTCTATTTCTGAAGGCCTCACAGCTGTCAACGTCGCCCCTCAAGTTCCTTCCCTTTGAGGCTCCTCTTTTGTCACCCTCACCCTCACCTTTCACCCCTGTGCCAGGGATTTGGAAGTACCCCTGGTTCCCAGATGGTTCCCTTACTCTACTAGGGATCTTACCTTGCCCCTGCCCCCTCTCTTTCTCTTCTGCTTCCCGTCCTTCTCTACCTCCTTCTCCTCCCACTTACCCATCTATTTCATTCCCAGTTATAGTAAGAGTCATGTAACATATCACTTGTCCTAAGACTGTATTAGAGGGAGGATGTTTGATTCCTGAACAATCTGCCCATTGCCAATAACTCCTAGATCAGAGCATCTTCAAGCTACTCCTTTCTTCCAAGGCTCGGGTAAAAGTCCTTTTCAGGCCAGATAGTGTAGGGCTTAAGGCACTTGAGCATTTGTCCGGTACTTGCCCCCCTCCTCATCTCTCCTGATTCCTCCCAACACAATTGAGGGTCTCTGAGCTTTGCTGGGAATAGAGCGTAGAGCCAGGCGTAAGCCCTGAGCACAGCTGGGCATGTCCAATAACCCAAAACAAGGAAAGACAACAAAGAAAACTACATCTCCCGTTCAGGGCCTGTTCACTGCACAGTGGTGGAAACTTGTTCCTGCCTGACCACTGACCATAGTTTGACTTGGGGCAAATCCCAGTCCTCCCCAAGTCTCCTGTTCTCTGTAGCAGAGAAAACCAATAGCACATTTTCAGGGTCACTGCTCAAATGAAACCTGGGATGTTTAATCTCCACCTAAATGTCAGTGACAGGGGTGGGTTGGGGTGGGGGAGAAGAGTCACGCCCCACTTTGGATGCTGAGTAAGAGACACCCTGTTTGAGAAGGCTGCCCTCCACCTCCACACCATGTGGGTGAGGTTGCCTGCAGAATGCATGTGGGTGAGTGATCATACACTCATCGCCTTCCTCCCTTGCACATGCCCTCCCTGTTTTCAGACTTGCTGTCCCGAGAGAGGCTGACATAATTTCTAGCCAATCCTTGTTGCTCACAGTTCCCCCGAGTCCGGTACCCCACAAGCACCCTGCTGAGCCCCTCTAAGTGTTTGTACCAGTAGATAACTACAGGCTTCCAACAGCCGAGGGGGTTGAGAACCTTCTGTGTGTTCCCACACCCCTGTGCCACCTGCACATTTTATTGTTGTTTTCTAATTATTGAAAGTCAACTAAAATGGAGGAAATCAGTGTGAAACAAACCTATGAAAACTAAGAGGAAGACCTGAAAAGAACTAGATATGGTGGGTTGGAATCAAAGAGACAACTGTCAGAGTGTGGGGGGCCCGTTGGCGATTCCAGAAGGTGACTGCAGTCACTTCGCTTTTCAAACGTCTCTCAGGGTTTGCTCTACTTCAACAGAAAAGGCAGGAGGTGGGGAAGAGCTCCAAGGCTTGGAATAAGTGTTTGCGTGCACGAGCCCTGGGTTCCATTTCTGCCACCATATGTTCCTCTCCAGCAATGCTGGGTGTTCCCCACAAGACACACACCCTCCAAAAAAAAAAAAAACAGAAACTGAAATTCATAGATAATTCTTTTTGGAAGAAAAGTGTTCCAGCTTGTCTCTTACTTGAAGATAAAGCTTTAACCCTCCACCAAAAGATTAGGGGATGAAAGTAGATTTGACTGTTGCAAGCTGAAAGAAGTTGTTAATAGAATGTACACATGATTTTAGAATTTCTCTGTCTTATGAAATGCATAAATTTTGTAATTAAGTCAATGACCACTGGTGTTGAGGGGCTCTGCTAAGCAGCTGTCCTTTCGCCTCTCTCCTCCTGAGTCACGTCTCTCATGTCACAGTTCCCTCATTCTGTCAAAGGGGAGGTGGAGAATCCAGGCCAGTTCAGAGCTCCTGTCACCTCTACCGCTTCCTTGGGTGACCAGGTAGATGCAGGCATGTGCGCACATGCGCACACCCTCCTCTCTCCAGGCCGGCCTCCTTCTGCCCAAGGGGGTCTTGCCTAGGCTGTGGGAAAGCCTGTTCCTCCCTTACAGCCCACCCCCCATCCCCCGGCAATTTCAGCTTTATGGATTAGATTGCATCCCTTGCATCCCCCAAACTCAAGTGTTGGGGTCCTACAGCCCCTGGGTTGGTATTTGAAGGTGGAGCCTTTAGGGGGTTATCAGGGTCAATGAGGACAGGAGGGTGGGGGCCTGAGGGCTAAGGTGAGAGGCTTTGCTTCTACGTGGATGGATCTGGCGGGTATCATGTGGAATGAAGTCAGCAAAGGGACAGATACAGGATCATCTCTCTCACATACAAGTTACAAAGAAACACAACAAATAAATATCAGACCCCTGAAGGCAACAGGAACTGAGAACTGGTCTTCAGTAGGAGGCTTCCTGCGGGGGTGGGGAGGGGCTGGGGGGTTGGGAAATGACAGTGGTGGGGGGAGGTGAACCTTCTGGTGGAGGATGTGAAGCTGGAACATTTTATGTATGAAATCCTACAATAACATTTTTGTAAACCATATTGTATAGTTATTTTTTTTAATTTTGAAAGAAAAGAAATATTAGAGAGGGATAAAGGTATGTTTCCAGCGGTGCTGCAGAGTGATTTATTTTTCCCCCTATAAGGGGGCACTAGGCCAAAAAAGTTTGGGAGCTTGCTTATTTGAAAATCATTATCTCTTTACACTGTCAGGACAGAGAAAACCCCACCTCCCACCTCAACCCCCAGCCTGGTGGCAGGCCCTTGTCCAGAATCTGGTAGGCCGCCCAAACTGCAGGCAGTGAATGTGTGTGTCTGAGTGGCCAAGTCCAAGTGTTTAGCAGGTGAGCCTGAGGAGAACAGCAAGTCCCCGCAAGAGGCCCGTGAGAGCTGACGAAAGGGAGATGCAGAAGAGGCTGAGGGCACGGCCCTCAAAGACCTGGGGATGGAGAGGCCACCCCCTCCTGTCTCTCACACCCCCACTTGCCACATTCACCATCTCTTTGGATTAAAGGAGCACCTACGTGATCTCTAGGCATGTGAGCAGGGGGTTTGATATATTTTACTTGGAGGGGGTGGGTATTTGGGGGGCGGAGGGGCTGGCTACACTTGTTGGTACTCAGGGGCTATTCCTGGCTGTGTACTCAGGGTTTGCTCTTGGTGGTGTTCAGGGGATCTTTCATGGTGCCAAGAATTGAACCAATATCTGCCACATGCGAGGCAAGCACCAAAAACACTATATTATCTATCTCTCTGGTGCAAAATGGAAAGAAATAAAGTGTGCTCATGGTCCTGTGTTTTGGGGGGGGGGGGGGCTGTCACACCAGATCTCACACCTAAGCCTCCTGAATACAGAGCATACATTTGTCCATTGAACTATCTCTTTGGCCCCCAGACAGGAAGTTTAAAAGATTTGAACATTTAACAGGTCATTCTTTTCCAAGACAGCTCTGTGATCATCATCAAAGTTGTGTCAGCTTTGAAGAAGCTCACGGTTCTCCTGAGCCGAGCTCTGTATGGTATTTCCTGGCATGACCCACACAGGATGGATGGTGTTTCTCTGTGTGATACCCTCTGATCCTGACACCATCTCAAGCATTTTACTCTGACTTACTTGGTCAGGGATCGCTTGTTATCACCTCCCCCCCATGCTTCCTCCCTCTTTAGCTGCACAACCCTCAGCTTTTCTTGAAGCTGGGGGCGGCTCTGGTACTAAGCAGAACTGTGCAAGACCTCTATTCCATCGCAGGAGCTGGTCTGGCTGCAAGGGCCTCACCTTCATTTCTGTTTCTTTGTGCTGCGGGCGTGTGGTGTGCATGCAGCTGTGTGTACCATAAGCAGCTGTGTATACCATAAAGTGACCACGAATCGAGAATCCGGGACTCAGATAGGGAAGCAGATACCCGACAGAGCTTTGTGACCCTTGGTGGACAGAAAGTAGCTACACCAAGAGACAAGGGAAGATTGGGGTGATGCATCTCTCTGCTGGCCCTGTGGCTCAACCCTAATGCCCATGAGGAGGGGAACAGCAGAGAACGTGCAAGCACTGTTCCTTGGGCCTCTTGATGAAGACCCAAGAAGGCTGTCATGAGGACAGGGTCCTCAGGAGCCCTGACAGGGATGTCACTCACCTGCCTTCATCACACTTCCTGCAGAATCCAATCAAGTCTGGTGTGAAGAGACTGGGGGATGCATAGCCCCCAGGTTTTCCTGTTCCTGGGACTTCTACAGTCTGGCCCCCACAGCCCCTTGGGAGTTGGAGTTACTGCACAGGGCTCCTGTAGAGAACAGCTGGGCCACCCACCCCAATGAGCCTTGGGACAGCTTCATCTGCCATGAAGGTGGAGGCACAGAACCAGAGAGGCCCCCACATATGAAGATCAGGGGGTGGGATGCCTTAAGGCATCCTGGGTCGTGTGGGTAGATTAAACTGGTGAGGTTTGATCTGGGACTTGCTTATACTCACTGGTTGGGATAGGGGATTCTGCAGGTGACAGAGTGGCCTAGGGAAAGACTGCCTTATTCCAGGAAAGACCCCACCCCAAACTGGGTGTTTTCTTTTTTGTTATTCTTGTTGTTTTGGTTTTTGGACCACATCCAGGGGCTACTCCTGGATCTGCATTCAGGAATCACTCCTGGTGGTGCTTGGGGCAACATGTAGGATGCTGGGGATGAAACCGGGTTGGCCACCTACGGAGCAAACACCCTACCCGCTGTCCTATCACGCCAGCCTAGTCTGGGTGCTTCTTTTCAACTGACCTGCTACTGCCCAGTGCGGGCCAGCGGTATGGGTGTGGGTCTTCTCTCCTTTCAGCTTCTGCTGTGGCCAGGGCATCTCCTGGAGGGTTTGAGATCTTCTCAGGCTGAAAGCGGAAGGGGATGGTGGGAAATGGGATCTCCAGCCACACTGATGACAGGGAACCCGGATCACTGTCAGTCAAATGGAGTTTCTGTGTTGGCAAGAGATCCAGGCTGACTGAATCTGTCAGACATGAAGACAACCCCTGCCCCCACCCCCTGAGCTTTTCCTCAATTTTGAAATGAGCAGCACCTCAACAGTGTTTTCCAGGAGACAGATTTTCTGCTGGGTGGCCCCTGAGTTCAGTGGTGATTGTGTCTGATACCCTTATCCTGGAAGAATCCAATCCAAGCAGCAGGCTCAGTTTGGCAAGATTGACATTCAGAGGAATCTGCATTCTCAGGCCAGGTATGAAATGTCAGGAGCATCCAATCCTCATGCCTCATTTCCTAGATGGGCAGAGGTCACCCACCTAATGAGGCGGAGCTTGAGAGGAGGATGTGGGGAGCCCTAAGTCACAGACTGAACTACAACCCCCCCTTCATGTGTGATTTTCCAGTGGGATGCTCACAAGTGGCTCAGATACATGCTCTCCACAAAAGCTCAGGTGTGTGTTTGTGTGTGTTTGTGTGTGTGTGCACACTAGAAATAATTTCGACTGTTTCCCAAGTAACTTGCTGTCAAATTGGACAGAACAGCAAATGCAGAAACACCGAATGGTTTCCTTGCACAGTAGGCTGTGTCTCTGAAGCCTAATTGCCTCGCCCTCCTTCAGCCCAGAACAGCAAAGCTCATGGAAGCGCATGTATTCTGCTTTTGTTGAATTGACTACCCTTCCTCTCCTATTCATCCTCCTTTCTTTCTCGTCCCTTCCTCTTTCCCCTCATCTTCATCCTTCCTCTCTCTTCCTGTCTCTTTCCTCTTCCTTCTCTCTCTCCCCTTCTCCTCCTGTCTCATGGTCTCCCTTCCGCTCCTCTCCCTCTTCCATTCTCCTTTGGTGTGTGTGTGTGTGTGTGTGTGTGTGTGTGTGTGTGTGTGTGTGTGTGTTTCTCACCTGGTGATGCTTAGAACTTACTCCTGGCTCTGCATTCAGGGAGCACTCCTGGTGGTGCTTGAGGGGACCATGTGGGGTGCTAGGGATTAAACCTGGGCTGGCCATGTGCAAGGACAGTGCCCTACCTGTTGTACTATCTCTTTGGTCCCTCTTTCCTTCCCCTTCTATCTCCCTCTCCATCACTCTCCCTTTCCCCCCATGTCTTCCCCCCTCTTCTCTCCAGCTCCCATCCTCTTATTTCTACCTTCTCCTGGTTTCCAGCTTCCAGCTCCTGCTCCTTCCTTCCCACAAATGAACCTGCCATCTGACTTCCCTCAATGAGCACGTGCAGGCAGCACATTCCCCCGTGGGCCCTTTTCCTTCCTCCCCATCTCCTGGGCTTTTGTTTTCCATATTATGGGCCTTTCAAAATTAATGAGCTCATTTATTTCCACCATGTCAAATGCACATGGAAATGATTATATATTCTCTCCATAGGCTGGGAGATTTGTTCTGCATGTCCCAAGCGTCTCAGAGCACCTCCTCGTAACCTTGGCAGCACTTAGGAGAGCGCACGTGAGTGCGAGGGGCCTCCAACAGGACAGAGGCTTCGCATCCTCTGTGCCTGCCCACTCCTTTGTTCCCTCTCTGAACACGTGTGGTTCTCCGCCCAGAAGTTGGGGGCGAGGTTGTGCATGTGATCAGTATTCCAGGAGACTGCCAGAGAAAAAGCTCAGGCGCATTATTTCGCCCGCAGAGCAGGTGTCTTGCTTTTGGAGTTGTAACGTAGCCAGCGAGCAATAGCTCATGAAATGACCTTCTTTTCAATTTATTAAAGGGCAAGCACTTCTTGGAAATCCATATCTTTTACCGAGCTCTAAATCAAGGTTGCATCGACCAAGGCCTTCTCAGAATCTCCGCTCTGACTTGAACTTTCACAGACCCGGGCATGAAACCTATCGTTCCTCCGCTGCGCATGTCGAAAGGAAGCCTGGCTTGTCAGTGTAGTTTTTGGCAGTGAGTGTACACTGTGGGATGAGCATTCACTGTGTGTCTCTCCTGAATGTGACACCTGCATTGAGCTTAGGGCTGTCTTTTTTGTTCTGAGGTCATCAACAGTCAACAGCTTTTTTTAGTTGGTCAAAAGGAGAAAGTCAAATGACTTTGGGTGATGAGATCCATCCCTCTCACAGATCCTGGCCCCCACCGTTTACTCCTCCTGCCGCCACCCACTACCCAGTCACGTTGACCTGGTTTTCAGGTTCATGCCTCGACTCATTCCAGGTGATAGTTTGTATTCAAACCTGATCTGCTTGGAAGCTCCACATTGGTAGGGATGAATTGGATGCTTGCACACCCCCATGAGCCCTGGATTTTCCCTGTACTACCTTTCCTCTCTCCTCCTTTCCTGTGCACACAGCAGAAACCTGCCCTTCCAGTGCTGGCTCAATAGGCTTGCTCTGAACTCCTGTCAGAATTTCAGAGGGCACTCTGGGATGGCTCCAGGAATCAGGGGTGAAGATATCCCAGGGGTCACTCTGCCCGAAGGTCCCTGGAAGAAGAGAGACACACCAATAAACAATAAACGTAGGATGGAAATAACCTTTCTTCTGATCAGAGCAAGAGCCTGTAGCTAAGATTAGGATTCCAGAGTCTTTTCTAGGTCAGCACAATCAGATTTAGCTCTGCTTATGAAGTTATGTCTGAAACAATTCCAGGGTAAGGGGTGTGGTTCAGAGGTAGGGCATCTGCCTAGCAAGTGTGAGGTTTGATCCCCAGCACAGAAAGAAGGAAGGAAGGAAGTAGGAAGGAAGAGAGAGAGAAAGAGAGAGTGAAAAGAGAGCGAGAGAGACAAGGATGGGAGGGAGGGAGGAAGGAAGGGAGGATAGAAAGGAGGGATGATGGGAGAAGGAAGGAAGGAAAGAAGGAAAGGAAAAGGAATATATAAGAGAAGAGAGGTGAAAAGAAAAAGAAGAAAAGATTTCATGGCAGTTGGCTCTGCATGAGTTCATAACATTGCTGAATACGTTACTCAGTTATAAACTAAAACCTTTCAGGATAAATTAAATTGAAGTATCAACTAGTGGAAGAGAGAAACTGTTGATGCAGGCACCCAGGCTTTCTGAGCAATGCAGTGGGCTCATCCCACCACTATAACCCGTGCTGACTGGTCTTTCTTCACTAAGCATCTCCTCTAGCCCAGGCCTGAGTTGATCCTCCAAGACATGATCCTGTGATCATACATTCCCTGAGCAAACTCTCTGCTTTCAGTTGAGTTATGTTCTCTTTCCAAATTAAATGCTCTTCACTTTGCTAATTTTGTTACAGTCAGATAACATGAAGGCGCTATCGAATCTCACCTTCTTTCGTCCTATGTTGAAGCTCCACCCCACACGGGTCTGTAATCAGAGACAAGACCCTCGTGGAAGTAGGAAAATAGATTTCCTGTCGGAAGGGACACCAGAGTGTCTGTCTGTCTCTCTGTTTCCCTCTATCATGTGAGGCAGCTGTCTGAGACCAGGAAGAGTGCTGACCCTCCTCTCAGAGCTGAGGTACAGCTCTATTGTTAATGCCGCCCAGTCCCTGGCATTCTGTGACATCATCCTGAGCAGAACGAGACACTTTACTGCAAAGAATTAATTCTCCATTCAGTGGCGGCACATCAGAAGCCCCTGCTGTGGGCCTGAGGGGGTCCTCACCTATGTAGTCCCCAGCCATGCTCCACAGGCGGACAGTGTGGTCCAGGGAGGCGGACAGCAGAAACTTCTCCTCTATCAGCTCCAAACTAAGAACATAAAATGGGAGGGGAGAAGAGAGAGGTGACGCTGGCATGGAAGGGACACTGTCTTAGTTCGGCCATACCCCGCTAATTAAAATGGGATGTAGAGCCAAGCAAGGTGCCTGAATTGTTCCTGGCACTCTCCTCCTCCTCTAAGTTTTCACCCCACACTTCCTCCAAGTTCTCCAGTCTAGCCCCAAGACATCAAACAAGATATGCTGAAAATTATCTTATGGATGGATGATGGGTTAGAAAAAAAGATTGAGAGGTTGAAAAAAAAGACCCATCTGGTGCAACTTCAGGTGCTGCCCTAAGTAATGGCACATTGTGATTCCAGTTGCAAACCATGATGAACTTACCAAGCTTCCCAACACACCCCAAGAATGGGACCAATTTGAGGAAAATACCATCCTCTTCCAAGAAAAACAAAAGCATTCCATCTCTTTATTCTGTACAAGCAATGGAAACTGAATTCTTTCCTTTCCCAGCAAGTGCAGAATTGTAACACTTCCTCTTGACTCATCCAGAAGGCTTTTGGGAGGATTGGTTTGATTAAAGGTGAACAGTGTCACAGTTCTCTTAGTCTTGAATTCTAAAACGAGTGGTACTCACCTGGTCACTGTGGTGGTATGGGAGCGCCAGAAAGTCACATCTAGATCAAAGGAGAGAATGCATCAGTGCCTGTGATGGCATGCACACCACCATAGTGCTGATGCTGGATCCTACAGGACAGGGCCAGGCAGGCTAAATGTCTGTCCAGTGGGGAAAGGTCTTGCAAATCTCTGACCTTCCACATCAGTTTACTGACCTTCATGAAGCACCAATCACAGGTGAAAGTTTGTGTCAGGTATGGACAGTAACTGGGACGCGTGAATGGTGCTGCCACTATACCTCCTTCAGAGTTTATTAGCATGCAAGAGTTGGTAAATAATAAAAAATTCTTATTTGTCTATTTGTTTTTATTTTTGGGCCATACTTAGCAGTTCTTAGCAGACAGGACTCACTCCTGACTTTGTGCTCAGGGATCACTTTGTGTGTGTGTGTCCGTGTGTGTGTGTGTATACTTATATATATTTTTAATCAACATTGGTTGCCTTCTACTTTACACCAGGGATCATTTTTGGTGGTGCTCGGAGAACCATATGGGGTGCTATGGATCAACCTGGGTTGGATGCATGCAAGGCAAATGCCCTCTCTGCATTTCTGCATATTATTCATCACAACATTCTATCAGTCTGACCCCAGTAAAAAGTGCTTTTAAAAATAGTCTATACTTAATCAGTGGCTGAATAAATAGCAGTACTCCTACAAAAAAAGAAAAAAAAATAGCCTATACTTTTCAGTGCCTTCAGTAAAGACTAATGCAGGGCATATCACTCCTACTTCCAAATTCAGATTCCTCTAAAATGAGCCTTTAAACTTCTGTGGTAGGACAGAACAGGTTACTAAAGGGGAGTATGTGCAGATGTACCTATAAATGACCTTTGAAAAATTGTGCTTTATGAAATTTTAGTCATTAAAATATGCCAAATAGAACTAAACATACTAAATATGGATATTTAGGAAAACAAGACTTGGAAATTATGGAGTGTGTTTATGTACATATATGCACATATAGATTACTTATGCACAATATATGGAAACTTTCTAGAAGGACACTAAAATGTATTACTAGTATTACTAGGTCTCAGAAACAGGAAGTTAGGTGGTCGAGGAGGTCAGAGAAATTGCTGCTTTGTTGTGAGGGCAGGAGCACCTGGTGATGCTCAGGGGTTAAACCTGGCTCTGGACTCAGGGGTCACTCCTGGAGAGGCTTGGGAGACCATACAGAAGGCTGGGGATCAAATCAGAAAGTTACTCTTTATCCTTTATTAGTGCTGATTGATTTTTTTCTAAACATGAGTACTTTTCATATCAATATTATAAAGTCTTAGCATTTTAATTATATCTTTGTTATTACTATAGCATTATGTGTGCAGAAAAGTTAGAAACAGAAGTTTTAAAAGAGAAAATAAATGCTTCACAATATTCTACACAGAAAATGTTGTTCAAATCCCATGCAAAACTTTTCAGACTGTCAATCTTTCAACTACTTTGCTTTACAGAAATATATTCACACTATGACCTTGTTTGGTTGGCTGGATTTTTAGTTTAATCATTTTTATCATATTTCTCTTGTGAATAAACTTTAATATAGTGTCATTATCAAATCACTATATGATATTGCAGTGTATTATTTATTTAATCAATTCCCCTTATGGCAGGCATTCAGATTCTATTTTCTTCTCATAAACCATGCATTCATTTACAACGTTACAATGATACTTTGGGCTCAGGCTTATGATTTCTTTCAGTCAAATTTGAAGATGACTTGCTGGTTCAAAGCTTTAGCTGTATATTGTTAACCTGCATTCACACCACAGCACCAATTTCCCCTCTATCCAAGAGTGTAAGCAAGCCCATCAGCCCATCTTCCTGTTTCTTTGTTAAACAATGAACAACACTGATGAAAATCATTTTTCTCAAATGTGTGTGTTTTTTTAAAGGTCACATCAAGTAGTGCTCAGAACACACTCTTAGCTCTGTGCTTAGCAATCACTCGTGGCAATGCTTGGGAACCATATGAAGTGCTGAGCATTGACTCCCGGGCAGCCACATGCAAGCAAGGCAAGTGCTCTGCCCACTGGACTATTTCTCTGGCCCTTGTGAACATGCTCTTCAAGGGCCAGAAAGAAGTGCCCTTTTGACAGGTACAATTGAACTGAACCCATCAGAATAGGAAAGTTAAATAGATAGCTGGTGTTCATCAGAATGTGAAAGTAGAGTTCTCTGCTTACTCTTGGGAGGCTGAAGTTCCACACCCCGCAGGCCGTAATCCTGGATGTCATAGACGTGCACAAATCCATCCTGATCAGCCACGAAAGTCAGTGTGTCTCCTGCTGTCACCACAATGCTGCTGACCCGGGCCTTGCTTTTAGACTGAAAGACATACACAAGGACCAATAACACACACACACACACACACACACACACACACATACACACATAAAGGACACACACTACAAAGTGTGTCTTTACAAAGACACACCCAGGGCCCATCTTTCACACACACACACACACACACACATACACACACACACATGCACACCAGCTCTTTACAAAGACAAACACCAACTCAGCACCCTTTACAAAGACAAACCCAGGGCCCACCTCACACACATACACATATAAATACACCCATGCACACATGCATATATAAGCACACAAAAACTCTTTATAAAGACATATCCAGGGCTTATCACTCACACACATATACAAACACACACATACACACACACAATCACACACTGTCAGGAACTCAAACCTAACTTACCTGTTAGCTCATGGTGAGTGAAATGCTGTTATCTCATTTAGAGTAAGCACTAGTCACCATGCCTGTGTTAATCTTCTAACCAAGGAGCATAGCCATCTAGATAAAGAAGGCCAGAGCCTATTACCCAGCACAGCTGTGGGGATACTTTATCAGGCTAGTGTCAACCCACTCCTCTCCCTGGCCCTCTCACACATGTGGAGGGTTCAACACACCGCCTGCCCAACTTACAGGAGTGAAGTCTGCAAGGGCACAGGTGCCACTGGACAGTCTCCAGAAGGTGAGGGAACCTGTGTAGAGAGGTAGGAGGACACACTAGATGTGGGGTGGGGTTAAATCTTGGGTCTCCATGAAAGGCATTGAAGCCTCCAATTTCAGCAAACACCTCCTCTTCCTGGTGCATTCTAACAGGTAACAATTACCCACACATGTTGGCAAAGGCCTTCTCGTTGGTAGAGTCGGGCAACACACTCTTAGACCATCTGTACACTGAGTACACTGAGTCTCCTGCAGAGGGGCATGAGTAAGGGTGGGAGATTTGATTCAGAGGCAGAGGGAACTGACTCTCCCTGCTGGGCTGGACTGTGTGAAAGCCCAGCCTGGGCCTTGAGAGTAAGTAAGCCTTAGAGACTCCATCTCGTTCCTCTCATGTCTCACAACCACTCATCACCTTTGGGCTCGCCCTGTTCCTCAATCCTATTTTTTTCTCATGCTCTGGAGGGCCCAGTTAGGGGTGGAAGATGGAAAAGGGAAAGTAGAATCTCTAAGGACACTTCTGGGCCCAGGCCCAAGGACTCCTCTGTCCCTTGGGAATGCATCAATAATGATCCACAATAACTTCAAGGTCATTGTGCCCACCCCCCTTACCCCCCACCTGAAAGAGGATTGTTAGTGTTCCAAGGCACAGAGACACCCTCCTCCAAGGATCCATGAACCACTGACGCCATTCCCCAGGGCCTGGGGACAGAACTGCCACCACCTAGACTTTCTCTAACTCACTTCCTCTGTTGGCTACTAGACCTCAGACCCCAGCCCCAACCTGAGATGAAGATGGATCTTGAGGGGATACAAGTTTCCCATCTTCACAACTTTGTAGACTCTAAACAAACTCCTTCTCTCCCCTCATCAAGGGGGTGACGAAATGTGGGTTCTGTGTCATGGGGGAGAGAGGGGCCGAGGGGAGGCTCTAGTTTTACCTTGGGGCCCATTGGCCATCAGAGAAGCCGCAGCTGCACTGCGGTCACACTTGGCTGCCCGAGTCTTTAAGAAGGCAAGGCAGGAAATGCTCCTGTCAGGACCTGGAAACCAAGGAGAGGATCCGAAAACACTTTTATTCATTTGTTTACATGCTTTAGGGAGGGAGGACTAGAGTGATGCTCAGAGTGTATGGCTATACAGACAGGGGTCTTCAGAGCTCAGACCAAAGATGTGGTACTCTGGGGTCCCAGGTGCTTAGGGACCTCCAGAGCTCCCTACTCACCAATCCTGGGGGCTGGGGGAGGTGCTTGTGTTTCTGGGGTGGAACTCAGGGCCTTCTGTGCAAGACATGTGCCCATGTGGTGGCAAATTGCAGGATTTTGTTGTTTTTGTAGAGTGAAACAATGGGGGAACCGAGCCACGAAACACTGTGTGTGTGTGTGTGTGTGTGTGTGTGTGTGTGTGTGTAAGGAACGTGGGGGATGGAGGTGAGTACCATGGTGAGGGCTCCAGTGTTGGAATTTTGTACACAGGAAACCATCATTTACAGTATGGTAAATCACAGTACCCCAATTAAATTTTTTAAATGTTTAAAAATTAATAATAATAAATTCTTTCGTTGGGGGCTGGAGCGATAGTAGAGCAGGCAGGGCACTTGCCTTGCACAGAATCAACCCAGATTTGATGCTCAGCACCTCATATGGTCACTCAAACCTACCAGGAGTGGTCTCTGAGCACAGAGCCAGGAGTAAGACCTGAGCACTGCAGGGTGTGGCCCAAAAATCTCTGGGTGGGAAAGGGGGTGGGGAATGAGGGCAGAAAACAACAGATCTTCTGAGGACACTCCTGGAGCTTGTCAGCACAAGGATTCCTCTGTCTTTTGGAGAAGCATCAAGAGCAGCCACCCCACACCGCCTCCACTGCTCTCCCCCTCCCCACCCCAGGATTCAAGATCATCATCCCCAGAGGAGTATTGTCTGACAGGGTCCCAAGGCACAGGTATCATCCTCCAAGGATCCGTGAACTACTGATGCCAGCCAGTGACTTATAAATAAACAAACAAACAAACAAACAAACAATCTCTGTCTTCAAGTGATTGCCAAAATTTTTAAGAAAAGAAAAAAGAAATTGGGTATGGTGTTGCCAGCAGGTCAACCTTTACCTGCTGGGCAAGTGCATCAACAGCCTGGTGATGCCTTCAGGCTTCCTGACACCCCCAAATTGCCACTGTGCCTTTGACCGGACCCCAACAACTTGGGACCAAATTTACCAAGAAATTAAGCAGCCAAAAGTTAGGTATGTGGGAGTCATGCCCACAAACCACCTCTGGCTCAGCTATGGAAGCTCATTTATTGGCCTTACTTCAGAGACCCATAGATAAATCTTGAAAGAGAACAAAAGCTGCAGTTAATTTCATACCCACACATGGTTGAACAGACCGGGGGTAAATCAGAGGAGGGTGGGTTGGCCTGGTGGCCCGCCAAGCAGAACTCCTAGCAGCCGCTTGCTTCCACAATCCAAAATCGCCACCATACCCCTTGCTTGACCCCACCATCTCAGGACGGACCTTACCAGGATATAATGTGCTGAAAATTCTGGTATGCAGGTTTTGTAACTGAAATCTCCAGGCTTTCTCGGAGTCAGGATGAGCTACCTTCCCCCACATCTCTGTATTTTCAGAAGCCTCGGCAGTCACATCCACATCCCAAAGCAGCCACCCAACTGAAAAGCTACTCCAGCCTTATGGTCCTGATAAAAATACTGAATGCCCTGGACATTAACCTGTATTGCAAACCGTAATGCACAAAAGGAAAAGGAGAGAGAGAGAGCAAGAAGGAAAGTGCCTCTCATAGAGGGAGATTGGGGGTGGGGGGGTGGGCTGGTGGGGGACGGTGGTGGGGAAACAGGGGACATTGGTGGTGGGAAATGTCCACTGGTGGAGGGATGGGTGCTAGATCATTGTATGACTGAAACCCAATACTGAACAGCTTTGTAACAGTCTATCTCACGGATATCCAATTAAAATTTTTCTTTAAAAAAAGTAATGTGGAATTTATGCTCAGTTCAATCAGCTTAATCAACGGCTGAATAAGTTGCAGTACTCCTATGTTTAAGACAATTTTTTTGAATTCAAGAAAAAGAAAAGAAAAAAGAAAAACATGCACCCTTGACGCATGGGTCCTCCAAGGACATTTTCTGCCGGGGCCTCACATACTGCACCCACTTTCCCCTCATTCTCCCGGCAGGCAAGAGCATTGATCACAGGAGTGCAAGGCCCTGGGGTGAAGGGCCGGTGGGGGCAGCAGAGAGTGCACAGGACTGGATCCTGCTTCTTGCCCCCCTTGCTTCTGCTTGTGCTCCCACTGAGCACCTCTGGGCTGATGACTGTAGGATCACAGCACAGTGAGGTTAGGTATAACTAGCATGAATCCCCCAGTCCCTGAGCACTGCTGGGGAGCATCCCATTGTAATAAATAAATACAGTAAAGTACCAGGCAAGGGTCAGAAGATAGCACAGGGATTACAGTGCTTGCCTTGAATATGGCCAGTTCCAGTTTGGTCTCCAGCATGCAAATGCCCTGTCAAGTGTGGTAAGCCCTGGGCACAGCCAGATGTGGCATCAACCTCCTCCCATCAACCTCCACCCTGACAAAAAGAGAGAGAAATGGGCTTTGTTCAGAGAAGGGCTGTGGATAGTGGTAGAGAGGACACCTGATCGTCACAGCTCAGCTAAGGGCTCTTAGTCTTTTTGTTTTTGTTTCGGTCCGCGTTCAGCGGTTGCTCCAGGCTCAGGGTCACTGCTGCAGTGCGCAGGATCATGTGTTGCCGGGGATGGAATCAGTCGCACCCAGTCCGCTGAGCTCTCCAGCCAGTATGGTGACTCTTTCCATCTTGCTTCCTCTCTTCCTGCTATATTTTCAGCACTGTCAATACTGGCCCACATACTGTTCCTTTTAATCACTTACATCGAAACCCTCTTATACTGCTTAGTAGAGAGAACTAACGTATTTCCTACTAGTATAGCAGGTAAGGTATTTACCTTGCATGCAGCTGCTCTGGGTTGATCCTCAGTATCCTATATGGTCCCCCAAACATAGCCAGGAGTAATCCCTGAGCATGGCAGGGTGTGGCCCAACAAAGAAACAAACAAACAAAAAAAACCAACAAAACCTAGTATACGCCTACTTAGAAGCAAACTTCCCCAGCTACATAATGTTACTGGTTAGATGCTCTAACTCATCCTCCCTGAGTCTGTGGGCTCTGGACTCCATTGCCCATACCAGAGGCAAAGCCAATGGTGTCATGTTAGCAAGACTCACTATTGGTGGTCTTCAGTGCTGGAAGTAATGATCAGAGATGTTTCCCGAGTCTATCACCGCTGTGTCCTGGGGACTTGGCCTGATGGGACTCCACACCTACAAAACCCACAATGTATACAGCTGACTTAGGCCCTGCCCTCAAAATCACAGTGGTCATGTTGTGCCAAGCAGTTGTTAGCAGGACCACCTTTAATTGACACAGCAATGCAAGGCAGACATCGGGCTCTGCTGGTACTGAGGGAGTCTGGCAAGAGTTGTACCACCTAAGACAACACATCTAATGTTCAGAGGGGTTGACATTGCAGCCCAGGTATGTTTTGCTTCCAGAGCTGCTGCCCTTGAAATTGGGCTTTGTGGTTGTCTCTGGGGTGTGGGAGATTCTCAGAGTTTGCACAGAGGATCACCTATAGGGCTATGGCTCTTTTCTGGGTCCTTCTTCAGCCCAGTGTCTTTCCCAATGCCTGGTGTGTGGGCTCCTTTACCCCCAGGCTGTGGGCTTTGGTTGGGGATTGACAATAGGGGTGAAGTCGGGAAAAGTAAAAGGAGAGGCTGAGCAAAGAAAACCCCAACTTTGCCTAACACATTCATTTTTGTTGTTTTTGCTGTTTTTGTTTTTGTTTGGGTGCCACACCTGGCTGTGCTCAGGGATCACTCCTGGCGGTTCTTGGGGGACCACATGGGATGCGGGGAATTGAACTCAGGTTAGTCACACACAAGCCAAGCACCCTAGCCACTGTGCTATGGCTCCAGTCCGACCACATTTATCTTGGGAGAAGCCTTGAAATCCAGGGGAAGGATTTGAGTGTCTGTCTCCCCACTTTCATGTTTGTGTTCTGGAGAGCATTCCACTTCCCTCAGCCTCTTTTCCTCCATCTGTGATGTGGAGGTTTTACCTCCCACTTCAGGACGTTCTATTGAGACTCAGTGAGATGTTGTGTGAGTGGCATGTGAGTCAGGCTGTGTGCAGGTTGGGACCTAAAGAATCTGGCACAGATACTCGACACGAGGCACTACTCAACTGTCGTGCCTCAACTCTTCAGCTCAGATTCCTCACCTATAAAAGTGGGTCGAGCGGGGCTGGAAGAAGATCCATGGTAGAGTGTTTCTATATAATTATATAGCTATTAAAATGTACATAACTTCTATGGCTGAAATGCAATCATGAACAGCCTTGTGATGTTCTACCTCATGATGAGTCAGCTAAAAAATAATAAAATAAAAATAAAATGTACATTTCTATATTAATTTTTGTTAAGTGATATTTTGTTTTAAATAAACAGTATATATCACTTTCTTGGTCTCCAAAAGAAAAATCTTTTGTCTCCCAGAACTTCTAAATGAATTCAACAAAGTGGCAGGAGAAAAGGTCAACACAGAAAAATGTTTCTATCCCAAACAAACAATAGGAAGAATTGAAAAGGAAATTGTAAAACAAACTCCATTTAGAATAGCATCTAAAAGAACAACATGCTCAGGAATTAACTCAAGAGGTAAAATATTTGTGCAATGAAAAACTATGAGACATCACTGAAAGAAATTAAACATGTAAATACATAAATGAAACAGATTCCATATTTATGGATTGGAAATCTTAATATTGTAAAATGTCAACGCTACCCAAAGAGAGGTTCAGTCACTGTGCAATCTCTTCACAAATCCCAATGATGATTTTTGTAGATATAGAAAAACTCATCCTAAAACTCACATGGCATCTCAAGGGACCCCAAAAATCGAAAACAATTTTGAGAAACAAAATCAAAATGAGAGGACTCATACTTCTGGTCCCAAAACTTACTTCAAGGCTACAATAATCAGAGCAGTGTGGCCTTGGCATACAAAGGGATACACAAGTCAGCAAGAGAAAATAAGGAATCCAAAACAATTCTTCTAGTGTATGGTTAAATGATTTTTTTAACAAGGGTGCTAAGACCACTTGATAGGCAAGCACAGTCTTTTCAACAAATGATGCTGGAAAAGTTGAGCACCCACATGCAAAAGTTTCTGAATGAATAAGTGAATAAATGAACCCATGGTCACACTAATAGAAAAAGAGTGTGGAAGAAATGGAAGTAGTAATGCATATGTGCAGTCATCCATGCGTCCATCCATCCACAAGTAATTTAATTTAGGGACAAGTTTTGCAATACAAGTTTTGAGACACATCCAGGTGGGGTGCTGAGGGCCAGTTGCATGAAGCCTGAGGGTACCCGTGAGGAGGTGCCAAACTGGGGGGCAGGGTGAGTTGAATGATGCCAGGAGCATGCCATAGAAGGTGGAGTCATGAGAGTGATACTGGGAGAACTTCACTAATGAGGGGCTCAAGTGTGAGAGAGTCCTCAGATAGGTAGGAGCACTATAGCACCATCCTCCCATTGTTCATCGATTTGCTTGAGCAGGCACCAGTAACGTCTCCATTGTGAGACTTGTTATTGTTTTTAGCCTATCGAATACTCCACAGGGGAGCTTGCCAAGCTTTGCTGTGCAGTCGGGATACTCTCGGTAGCTTGCCAGGCTCTCCGAGAGGGACGGAGGCATCGAGCCTGGGTCGGCTGCATGCGAGGTAAGTGCCCTACCCGCTGTGCTATTGCTACAGGTAGGTGGTGGCGGAGGAAAAGGTTTTGGTGGGCTGGTCTGTGAAATGAGCTTTGATGGACCCATGCCCAGGACTGAAGCATGGACCCTCAGTTAAACTCCCTCCAGTTTTAGGAATCTCCCTCTGACCACTTAAACCTGAAGCCAGGCCTATCCCTTTGAACAGACCTGTGGTCCAGAACTGAGATGCTTTGAAACAATGTGGCTTGGGACCCAGGCCTGCTGTGCATAGGGGGCCCATAGAACCTGCCTGTCACCCACCTTCTCCCTCTTCTGCACCATCAGATGGGCTGGGGGTATTCAATTTGCAGTACACATGGCCAGAGACGACATTCCAAATGATGATCTCCCCATCATAACTGGAAGTGGCCAGAAGAAATGGTGGGCACTGAGTCACACAGAGGATGTCTTCCTTATGTCCTTGGTTCTGAGAAAGAATGGGGATGGGGACAGAGCAAGAAATATCAAAGCCCCAGTCAACTTCCCTTTACCTGAACTCTGAGAAAGAGGATCTTCCTTCCTGAGTGGCCCATATTGGGGGCTTATCTGGAACTAGGGGGCCCCCACCCAGAGGACCTGGGTGCCCCCCTCCCCACATGCTATTAGATCTGTGTCAGCTCTGCCAGAGTGGTGCTGCATTCTCTTGGGTCTATTTATCACCTCTGAGGCCCCAGGGAAGTGTTGCACCTAGCGTGTTTCCATATAGTGCTGGTGAGCAGGTTAGCTACAAGGAGTCCCCACATGGGAAGAAACGTGGGTGGAAATCAGCCAAAGAAATCTAGCACTGGCCAAGACTATGTGTCTTCCCAATAGCCCTGACCCGCATCACAGAGCCTAGCATTCCTTCGCTTAGTGCCTGCAGAACTTGTATTTGCCTTACACCCCACTCCCCATTCTCCCACCCAGACTGTGACACGCAAGTGCTCTTAGGAATTGAGATCATCTCTCCACTTGAGGGTAAGTAGAAGGGAGTAAGTAAGCAGAAGGGAGTGGAAAGATCAGGACTGTAGACACCAGCACCGGCCATTTCCCTTTCAACCGTCTCTTGGACATGCAGTGTTGGTGTGAGGAGATTGGGTTCCTTGTGGCTGTGAAAGCATCTTTTCTCCCTTGCCCTTACATACTTCCCAGAATGTGCACCCAGAGGACCTCTCCATGGACATGTAAGATGCTCCTTCTTAGATGGGGCTGTCAGGATAGTGGCTGGTGCAGTGAAGGTGGCATTGTAGACTGTGGAAGACGCCAACAGAGCTCCTTCCAACTACCTTCAAGTTCCTCTACTCTTCCCTCTTCTTCTACTCTTGCTATTTGTGGTTGTTTGTCTTGTTTTTATTTGGTGGCCACACCCAGCAGCACTTAGGGCTTACTCTTGGCTCTACAATCAGGGATGAGTCCTGGTGGGAATCATATGGGTTGCTGGGAATTGAACGTGGATTGGTTACGTGCAAGGCAAGTGTCCTACCTACAATACTATCACTCAGGGCTCCCTTACTGCTATTTGTGATACACTTATGTGGTGTCCTTTCTTCTGTGATCCCCCACTGCCTGCAGAGTCTATAAGCCAGACTTCCACTGACTTACAAGCTTTTAACACAACTTGCCAACTCCATTTCTTTTCTGTGGATTTTTACCTCCAGTCCTGGGGATCAAACCCAGTTCTCACAGATGCTAGGCAAGTGCTCTACCTCTGAACCACATTGCGTCTCCACATTTTCTTTCTGACCCTGATGCTCAAGTTGTTCAGCCTTTTCATAATCCTCAGTTTCTGGATTCGACACTGCACTATTTCCCTTTGCCCTCATCTCAATCGCCTTTCCCAACCACCCCAGGGGATGTCAGAGTATAATTAGTGATTCCCACCTGGCTTTTCCCAGAATTTTCCATATTACTATGCCACCTGCTATATGCATGATTATTATTTTCTCAGTTTATCTACTTACAGTTTGTGAGATATTGGACTGGAAATCATATTTTGGGGGTGAGTGTGTGTTAGGGGTCACATTTAGTGGTCCTTGGAATTTACTCATGCCTGCACTCAGGAATATACCTAGCAGGGCTCAAAGGACCATATGCCATGCTGGGGATCAACCAGGGCCCTTCACATGCGAGGCAGGTCCCTTAAACTCTGTACCATCTCTGACCAGAGGAATCACACTTTACTCATGCTTTTTTTCCCCTTTTGTGCCTATAGATGTTAAGGAAGTCACTCTGAATGTGTTAGAAGTATTGAATTATCTCATTGTTCCATGACTTCTTACCCTTGCAATTGCCATGGCATTTCCCCTATTTTTTAAAATTTATTTATTTATTTATTTTTATTAGTGAAACACCATGAGGTACAGTTGTAGATTTACAATTTTTTGTGCTTGGGTTTCGATTATACCATGATCACATACCCATCCCTCCACCAGTGCCCATTTTCCACCACCATGGATAATATCCCCCCCCACCTCATCCTCCCATCCCCCCTGCCTCTGTGGCAGGGCAATCCCCTGTGTTCTCTCTCTCCTTTGGGGTATTGTGGTCTGCAAAAGAGGCATTGAGTGGCAAACATGTTCAGTCCATAGTCTACTTTCGACATGCATCTCCCCTCCTGGGAGGATCCTCCAAACACCCTTTATTTGGTGCTCCCTTCTCTATCTGAACTGCCCTTTCCTCTAGGATAACCGGCTGGCCTCTAAGTTATGGAGTAATGCTCCTGGTGCTGATCTCAGCTATTCTTGGGTATTAATCTCATATTTTGTTGCTTTATATCCCCCAGATGAATGCAATTTTTCTATGTCTATCCCTCTCTTTCTGACTCATTTCCCTTAGCATGATACTTTCCATATTGTACCACTTGTATGTAAATTTCATAACTTCATCTTTTCTAACAGCTACATAGTACTCCATTGTGTAGATGTACCAAATTTTCTTTAACCAGTCATCTGTTCTTGGGCATTCAGGTTTCTTCCAGTGTCTGGCTATTGTAAAGAGTGCTGCAATGAACAAACAAGTGCAGATGTCACTTCGACTATACCTTTTTGCCTCTCTGGGATATATTCCCAGGAGTGGTATCGCTGGGTCAAATGGGAGCTCAATTTCTAATTTTTTGAGAATCGTCTATGCTGTTTTCCAGAAGGGCTGAACCAGTCGACATTCCCAACAACAGTGAAGGAGTGTCCCTTTCTCGCCACATCCCCGCCAGCATCAGTTGCTTTTGTTCTTTTGAATGTGGGCCAGTCTCTGAGGTGTGAGATGGTATCTCATTGTGGTTTTGATCTGCATCTCCCTGATGATTAATGATGTAGAGCATTTTCTCATGTGCTTTTTTGCCATTCGGATTTCTTCTTTGAGAAAGTTTCTGTTCATTTCATTGCCCCATTTTTGGATGGGGTTGGATGTTTTCTTCTTGTGGAGTTTAACCAGTATTTTGTATATCCTGGATATCAACCCCTTGTCAGATGTGTATTCAGCGAATATCCTTTCCCATTCTGTAGACGGTCTTTGTATTTTGGTCACTGTTTCTTTGGAGGTGCAGAAGCTTCTTAGTTTAAGATAGTCCCATTTATCTATCTCTGTTTTCACTTCCTCAGCCAGTGGCGTGGCATCTTTGAAGATACCATTAGCTTCAATGTCACGGAGGGTTTTGCCAACTTTGTCTTCAATGTACCTTATGGTTTCTGGTCTGATGTTGAGGTCTTTAATCCATTTTGATCTTACTTTTGTACATGGTGTTAGGCAGAGTTCTGAGCCTATTTTTTTTGCATGTAGCCATTCAGTGATGCCAACACAATTTATTAAAGAGGCGTTCCTTACTCCACTTCACATTACTTGCACCTTTATCAAAGATTAGATGATCATATGATTGAGGGGAGATGTCAGTGTATTCAACCCTGTTCCATTGGTCTGCAGTTCTGCCTTTGTTCCAGTACCATGCTGTTTTAATTATTACTGCTTTGTAGTACAGTTTGAAGTTAGGGAGGTTGATTCCTCCCATTTTCTTTTTCCCAAGAATTGCTTTAGCTATTCGTGGGGGCTTATTGTTCCATATAAATTTCAGGAGTGTTTGCTCCATTTCTTTGAAGAATGTCATGGGTATCCTTATAGGGATTGCATTGAATTTATACAATGCTTTCGGTAGTATTGCCATTTTGACAATGTTAAGTCTCCCGACCCATGAGCAGGGGATATCTTTCCATTTCCTCATGTCCTCTTTTATTTCCTGAAGTAGCGTTTTGTAGTTTTCTTTGTACAGGTCCTTTACTTCCTTAGTTAAGCTGATTCCTAGGTACTTGATTTTCTGGGGCACAATTGTGAACGGGATTGTTTTTTTCATGTTGCTTTCTTCTCTCTCACTGTTTGCGTATAGGAAAGCCATGGACTTTTGGGTATTGATTTTATAGCCTGCAACTTTACTATACTAGTCTATTGTTTCTAGGAGTTTTTTGGTGGAGGTTATTGGGTTCTCTAAGTAGAGTATCATATCATCTGCGAATAGTGAGAGCTTGATTTCTTCCTTTCCTACCTGAATGCCCTTAATATCTTTTTCTTGCCTAATCGCTATTGCAAGTACTTCCAGTACTATATTGAACAGCAGTGGAGATAGTGGGCATCCCTGTCTCGTCCCTGATCTTAGAGGGAAGGCTCTCAGTTTTTCCCCATTGAGGATGATGCTTGCTGTAGGCTTGTGGTAGATGGATTTAATTATGTTGAGGAAGGTTCCCTCTATACCCATTTTGGCTAGGGTTTTCATCATAAAGGGGTGCTGGATCGTGTCAAATGCTTTCTCTGCATCTATTGATATAATAATATGCTTTTTATCTTTTCTTTTGTTGATATGATGGATTATGTTGATTGATTTTCGAATGTTAAACCATCCTTGCATCCCTGGGATGAATCCTACTTGGTCATGGTGTATGATCTTTTTGATGAGTAGTTGGATTCTATTTGCTAGTAGTTTGTTGAGGATCTTTGCATCTGTGTTCATCAGGGATATCGGCCTGTAATTCTCTTTCTTTGTGGTATCTCTGTCTGCTTTTGGTATCAGTGTGATATTTGCTTCGTAGAAACTGTTCGGAAGTGTTTTTGATATTTCAATTTCGTGGAAAAGCTTAAAGAGGATTGGGAGTAAGTTTTCCCCTATTTCTTTGTTCTGTCATTCAACATTAACAACAGCAGTGGTAGCAACAAAAATAATTTGCAGTTTCCATGAAGACAGGGTCTGTATGTGGACCTTTTTGCTCATCACTGTATCTTCAAAGACCAACATGCATTTAGCTCACACTAGACATTTGACCAATATTGGCTCAATGAAAACAGTTATTGGTAAATCATTCATTCAGACACTGAACTCAATAGAGTCTGGTTCTACCACCATGCAGACAGACAAGGACTTTGTGGATCTTGTGTTCTAGTGCTTTACTCCTTGTGGGGTATTTACAGGGGGCGTTAAGGCAGGGGAGAGGAGAGGAGCATGAGGAGGCTTGGGCACAAGGAGTGATCTTTCATTCTCGGCTCTGCTTTGACTGGTCTGGCTGACATCCAGATGATGTTCGGCAGTCTTTGAATCCTGTCACTGTAGAAAGTTAGGAGCCCCCCCTTTTTTTTAGCTCACAGCACATTGTGTCCTCTCTCTCTCATTTTATTGAATCACTGTGAGATAGCTACAAGCTTTCATGTTTGGGTTACACTCACACAATGATCAAACACCCATCCCTCCACCAGTGCACATTCCTTACCACCAATATCCCCCTCTTTCCCACCCTCCCCCTGCCTCCATGGCAGACAATATTCCCCATACTCTCTACTTTTGGGCATTATTGTTTGCAATACAGACACTGAGAGGTTATCATTTTTTTATCCTTTATCTACTTTCAGCCCACATCTCCCATCCCAACTGGTTCCTCAAGCCATTATTTTCTTAGTGATCCCTTCTCTATTCCAGCTGCCTTCTCCCCTTTACTCATGAGGCAGGTTTTCAACTATGGAGCAATCTTCCTGTCCCGTGTATCTACTTTCCTTAGGAGTCAGCTTCATGTTATGTTGTTTTATACTCCACAAATGAGTGAAGTGAAACGAGTCAGAAAGAGAGGGACAGACATAGAAGGAGCTCTTTTGTGCTCATCAAGATCACAAGTCTCCTGGTTATGGGCCCCTGAAAAGTCCCATTTTGGCAACTCTCCAGTTTTCCCAGGTGGGCACCTGAACACACAGGGCTTACAGGCCAGTAGAAACAGATGTTTCTTGGAGGAAAGTCACACCCACCACATACTGGGCTGCTTTGCCCCTAACCACAGGATTCCTGGCTAGAGTCATGCAAAGCTGCATGGGTTTGCTCCAGTGATCCCAAACTCCTAGCCTGAACATGGGCCCTCTGGCTTCCTGGAGCAGAAATGGCTCCCTGGAACTGCCTCGCTCAATCTGGATCCTAACCATAAATTTTCCATAACAGGGTTTTTTTTCCCTTTTCTTCCCGAGATGCTTGAAAAACTAGACAAGTCATGGGACACAGAGTGGGCCTTCACCAGGGAAAGGAATCCTCCTCTGCTTGGGGTCAAAGCCAGAACACAGGTAGGTCCTCACCAGGTCATCCTGCCAGTGTGGCTGCGGCTTCCAGACGTGATGAAAGTCACATGGCACATCCTGCATGAAAAGCCAAAGCCAAGACACTGATGGGACAAGCAGTGAAATGAGCTGCCAACACACTGGCAACTTCAGAGGAAAAGGCGCTGGCACATTTTATAACCCCTTCCCTCACCCCACCAGTGATGTAGATTTTCGAAATGTCAAAGCAAATTCCTCTAGTGCCAGTGGGAATAAAAAGCAATCCTTTCCTGACGTCTGGGTGATTGCATTTCAGAAAATCATATGTCAACTGACAAGCTCTCCGGGGATGGTCTGCGGAGCTTTGCTTCATAAAAAAAGACGCGGAGCTGTGGCACGCGTGACAAACAAAAGCCATCAGCCTGGGAACCCATGATACCAAAGGACAAATTTAACGCTGTGATGTCCCTGGTCGTTGTCTGTCCGATCGTCAGCAGCTGCAAGGCGTAGGCTGTGGGATACAGCACACCTTTTGGATGAAAAAAAGTCCTTTGATGTCTAAAGGCTTTCGGAAATCTGAGTGCGTGCAGTACAGCCAGCAGGGAAAATCAAATGCCACAAGTAGATTTAAAATCTTGCCTTAGCCAGCATTTTCAGTCTGCCCCCTCTTGCAACCTCAATTCTGCATCTCTAAGCCATAAAGGAAGAGTTTTCTTTTGCTAGAAATGCTATATGTGCATATCATTCCTTCTTCCTTTTCTAGCTAGAGGGAAACAGGCATTAAAGCAAGGTGGTAGGAGACAGATGCAATTAAGGAAGGGTCTCTCTGGAGTGATATTGTACAGCAGGTAGGAACCTTTCCTTGAATGCAGCTGACCTGGGTTTGATCTCTGACATCCCATATCGTTCCCCCAAGGACCTCAAGGAGTAAGTCCTAAGTACAGAGCCAGGAATAACCCCTGAACACTGCCAAGAGTAACCCTTAAACACTGCCAGGTGTGGCTCAAAAGGCAAAGGAGGAGGAGGATGAGGAGGAGGAGGAGGAGAAAGAGAAAAAGGAAAGAAGAAGAAATAATAAAAGAAAAAGAAGAAAAAGGAGGAGGAGCAGCAGGAGGAGGAGGAGGAGGAGAAGAAGAAGAAGAAGAAGAAGAAGAAGAAGAAGAAGAAGAAGAAGAAGAAGAAGAAGAAGAAGAAGAAGAAGAAGAAGAAGGAGGAGGAGGAGGAGGAGGAGGAGGAGGAGGAGGAGGAGGAGGAGGAAGAAGAAGAAGAAGAAGGAGGAGGAGGAGGGGGAGGAGGAGGAGGAGGAGGAGGGGGAGGAGGAGGTGGAGGAGGAGGAGGAAAAGGAGAGGAGAAAGAGGAAGAGAGGAGGAGAAGAAGAAGAAGAAGAAAGAAGAAGGAGAAGAAAAAGAAGAAGAAAGAAAGAAGAAGGAGAAGGAGAAGAAGCAGAAGAAGCAGCAGCAGCAGCAACAGCAGCAGCAGCAGCAGCAGCAGAAGAAGAAGAAGAAGAAGAAGAAGAAGAAGAAGAAGAAGAAGAAGAAGAAGAAGAAGAAGAAGAAGAAGAAGAAGAAGAAGAAGATGATGATGAAGAGAAAGCAACAGTAGCAGCAGCTAAGCAGCTAAGGGAGTGGACAGATAATGCACGGCTGGTTGAATTTCCAATAGGGGTGAGTGCACAGGAAATGTAGCCTGAGCCCCTGCATGCTGCAGAACGGAGTCCAAGACTGGGGAAACCTGGCAAGACTGATAGCTGCCAACAGATCCCAGAGACGTTGTCCTCTTTGCACCCAAGGATTTTCTAGCCAGCACTTCTTCCCATGAAAGAAAACTAGAGGAAAGGAATGGAAACAAGCTCAGTCAAAGGAATGTTTTTTTTTTTCAAAGGAAAGGGGCAAGGAAAGGTGGAGAAGGAGTGGGGCTGGAGCAATAGCATAGTGGGTAGGATGTTTGCCTTGTACGCGACAAACTTGGGTTTGAACGTTGGTATCCCACATGGTTCCCTGAGCACCACCAGGAGTGATATCTGAGTGAAGAGCCAGGAGTAAGCCCTGAGCATCGCTGGGTGTCCCCCCCCCCGAAAAAAAATGAAATAAAAAGAGGAGGAATACATCATGATCTGACTGTGCCAGAAAACAAAGCGTAAAAGAATTTCAAATGTGTCTTTTTGGGGTCTGGGTAGATGGTTTGCAGGGGTTAGGGTATATATCTTGCATGCACCCACCCCCAGTTTGACCACCTGTCTCCCCACTCTTCAACATCACTGGGTGTAGCCCTGGAGACACTGCAAGGCTGTGGGCGAGACCCTGCAGCTCCTGAGCAGCACTGCATCCTCATGGCCTGGTACTCAACCATTTGTCGGTAGGTCAAGAATCAGCAAGGGCGACCCCTGGGCTCCCGAGCACTGCTTGGGAGGACTGTCTCTTCTGCCAAAGAAACATCGGTTCAGGCTTGGGAATGTGGCTCAAAAGGCAGGAGCACATACTTTGCATAAAAAAAGTTTGGATTTGATCCTTGGGACCGCTGGTCCTTTGCAGCTGGGGAGGGGGGGAGAGAGAGAGAGAGAGAGAGAGAGAGAGAGAGAGAGAGAGAGAGAGAAGAGAGAGAGAGAGACCCATTGTCAGGATGGCTTGAAATATCATTTTGTATATTTAACTTACAAAATACACATTTATTCTTCGGTCCCATCCAACAGCTATGATACACCTAGAACAATAATACAAGATTATATTTCCATAAGTATCGTATGTTTAATTTTTGCAATGAATCCATTTGTGGTCTAATTTTGTCATGTCAGTATGAAATAAAGAGAGTGAGGAAAGAACTTTTTTCATTTGTTCAAAAAATTTTTTATAAAGATCAAGGTAAACTGTGATTTAATAAACCAGGGTCAGTTTTATGTGCTTGAAAGATCAGGGCTGAATGGCTCAGCAGTGCAGAATACCAGCCTCAAAACAGTTATCAAAGTACGCGGAGAATTTCTTCCAGCTGCTCAGGCAGAGCCCAGTTAAGTTTCTATCAGGGAATATAGAGGAGTCCTTGGAAATTCTTTGTCACATTTCCTTGTGGAAAATTCCTTTTATTGTTTTAGTGTCCTTCTTTGGGTCAGACTTATATCAAAAAAGATGTCCCTCTTATAACCAAGCTGACTAGCACTCACTTATTTTGATTCACCTCCAGGTAGACACAATCACAAACTTCACATTGCTTTTCATCTAGAAAGATATTAACATCATCAATTTATAAAGCATGCTCTATATCAGTGCTTGAGAATAAGCTTATACAGATTGATTTAACCTAGTTGATGATGGGGTGAAACATTAATACTTTCATTTTCAGAACACCGTTAGATATCTTTCATGGCATTGAAGCTTTGTTACTTCCCTGTATCTTGAAAGCCTGGTACAGCCCTTGCACCAATGAGAAGATGCTCCGCTTCTTGGGACAGGGACCTGTACAGTGACAGGCTTTCACTGAGGAAATTCATGAATGAATGAACACAGGCAGGTCAAAAGCAGGGGGCCAAATATCACTCATTTCTTTAAGGGATTTTTGTCAGGTTTCCTTTGGCTTCATTGATACTAGCTGGCAGTTAAAGAACATTTACCTCTTCCTCAGGTTTTTATTTTAAGGGTTAGGGGAAGCATACCCAGGAGGCCTGGGGAGCCCTCCTATAATTCTTAGCTAGCCTGGAAGGTCAATGCTAGGACCCAAAGTTGTGGTGCTACTTGGTTTTGGCAAAGCTGGGGATACCCGAACCACCATACCCAATGCTGGGGTCCCAGGATCATACCTACTAGTGCTCATGGAGTTTCCAGTACTGTACCTGCTGATGCTCTAGGGACCACATGGTGCCAGAAATCTAACCCTGGTCAGCACATGCTAGCCATGTGCCTTAACCACTGTACAGCCCCATTCCTTACAGTTTTACAGACCAGAATTGTAGTATTATCTACTACTGACATAGCAATGAACATAGTAGACAATTTTGAAAATAAAATTATAGCAATGCACAAAGGAGACCAACTTTTAGTTTTTTAACCTTCATTTTACTCTGAAGATGTTCAAAATATATAGAGAAGGTAAACATTAAAAAAAAAAAAAAAGAAACCAGGGATCAGAAAGAACTCCATGGGCTGAGCACACTTTGCATATGCAGAAGGCTGGGTTTGATCCCTGCCACCATAGGATCCCCTGAGTACCACCAAGAGGAAATCCTAAGCACAGATCTGGGATTAACTTTTCTGTTGGGTGTGGCCCAAGCCACCCTCCAAAAAGGGAAGAAACTCGATATATACCAAGAAATAAAGGAATAAAGACATGTGACATACATCTGAATCAAGCATTCTACCTTTAGATATTTATCTAAAGGAGATGACAACATTATTATGGGAAGATGTATGTGGGCCTGTGATCACTGTGTCCCTGCTCACAATAGCTAAGTTATGGAAACAGATTGTGGCTCAGTGGTCAAGCATGCGCCTACACAGGTGTCCCTTGGCTCCATCCCTGGAACTGCCAAAAAATAATACAAAATAGATACAATCTAAAAATAGATACGATCTTGGAAATTCTTTGTTATATTTCCTTGTGGAAAATTCCCTTTATTGTCTTAGTGTACACAATACACAATAATGGATGAGTGAATAAAGAAAATGTGGTATGTCTAACAGAAAGAGGCGGAATCTTGTCCTCTGCAGCAAGATCTTGGCTGGATATAGTGGAATTTGCTAAATTAAATAAATTAGATCAGGCAAGATAAATATTGGGATCAGAGAGATAGTTCAGGGGGTAAGGCATAATGAAGTCAACACCACTTCGATCCCTTGCAATGTGTATGGCTCCCCAAACACTGCCAGGAGTGACTATGAAGCACAGAACCAGGAGTAAGACCCGAACACTGCTGGGTATGGCCTAACCCCCTATCTCTTCCGGCCAAAGATAAATATTGTATGATTTCATTCATAATAGAAAGACGAGGTAGCAAAGCAAATAATCAAAGCAAAAAAACTATCAAACAAACAAAAATATGAAACAGTGATATAGCAGATACTGATTGTCTTGCTCGTGGCCAACCTGGCTTCAATCCTAGCATCCCATATGGTCCCTCAAGCCCACGAGGAGTGATCCTAAGAGTAGAGCCAGGGGCAACCCCTGAGCATCGCTAGGTGTGGCTCAAAACCAAAATAACAACACACACCCCTGCCCCAAGCCCTTTAACTATGACAATAGAATGTAAGAGCCAAAGAGAAAGGGAAATTGTGTTGGTAAAATGGGTAACCGAGCATTGTACGGTGTTGGGGGAAAATAAAACATCCAAAGTGATCATAATGTAGCTTATACAAAGCTGAGATATAAAGTGGTACATCTGAAACTTAAAATAATTAAGTAAAACCACCACCAACTCTCCCTCCCTGGATTATGAGCACATACTGGTGAGCACCAGAGGGAAAGGGGGAAGCGATGTGGTAAAGAGGATCCAGTTACAGGGGCCGTTAGGAACAAGACTAGCTGGAGATCACATGTAGCATAAATAGCTGCTAAACAATTAACCTGTGCATGTGAAACATCAAAAACCAAAGCTCCTCCAATGAAAAAGTGCATGAGGAGTAGCTGGGCAAATAGACATTTCTGGAGAGTAATCCCTGCCAAATGGAAGTTTCAAAGTCTGGTTGAAATGAAATGCCAGAGAAAAAGGATGTCAGATTACGCTGTGCATCCTAGATGCTAGCTAATTAAATTTTCTTTGTGATCGCTACACACGCATATTCTTGCTTCATGATTTCATGCCAGTGAAGTGAATCGACTTGCCGTGTTCCAGAGTGTGGAGACAGTGCCCGTTGTTGTAGCTCCATATTTTCAGGCGGCCGTCTCTGCCCCCAGTGACCAGCCTAGGAAACAGACTCCTGTTAGGGTGGCGTCTCCAGGCTCCCTGTGCTGCTCAGGGCTGGAGGATTCTGAAGGGCACACACCTTCTTCCGCTGGAGTCAAAGGTCAGGCAGGTGATTCCAGAATTGCCATGAGCCCCAATGAATTCAGACGACAACCTTCCTGTTTCAAAGTCCCATATTTTCACCACCTACACCGGGAAGTTCAAGAAGAGTGACTGAGAGATCCTGGCTACCAGAGGAAAGGGAATTTTACATTTAGTTGTCTAGTGTCAGAGATAGAAAGTTCCACCCCAAAGTACCTGTAACACTCTACACACATTAGCCAACCTGAGTGTATTAGTCTGTGTGAGCTGCCATATAAATGTCATAGACTATGGTGCTCAGGCTGCAGAAATTTTTTTTCCAAATTTGGGACGGTGGGAGTTCAAGATCAAGGTGTGGCTAGGGTTGACTTTCTTCTTCTTGCAGATGGACCCCTTCTCACTGTGCACTCACACAGACTTTTCTCTCTGTGTGCGAACTCCAGTGTCTCTGTGGGTGTCTGAGTATCCTCCTTATCCAGTTATATGAATGAGGACCCTCATGTATGTAGTTCAGCTCAGTTACCCTCTGAGTCACTCTGTCTTCAAACCGACCCATTCTGAGGTTCCGGGGCTATGCTTCTTGCAGATAAATTTTAGAGAGCACAATTTAGTCTATAATACTCAGTGAGAAGAGGAGAAGATTTAGAAATCTTAGGACAAAAATTCCCTGACATTTAGGGCCAGCGAACATAAGGGTGGTTTGAAATTCGAGCAGAACATTCATTTACTGTCAGAGCAAAAAGCTAAATGAGAAAGATGACTTGCTTAGAGCTTCCATTTCCTAAAACTCGACACTGTCCAGCTTGTCCCAGTGTTCCAGCTACATTCATTTAGCTCGTTAGCAGCTTTTTCACTGAGAATCATCTTTAAAGGGAGTTGAGTGGTAGCTCTCATGACTGATGAGAGTAAGGGCCCAGGAGGATATTTTTCAGGCAGACTGGAGTATGGAGTATGGAGATAAAAGGCCGTGACAATGTAGGAAAGTGCTTTTGCTCGGGACTAGAAAACATCCCTTTAATCTGTAAACAAGGTTGCTCTATTGCCATAGGAAGCCTCTGCATACTGCAAACCAGAAAGCATTCTCTCTGCAGTTCATTTCAAGTTAATGATAGTCGTATACACTGTTACACTGCTCAGTATTATACACTGTTCCCTCTGTTGCCTCTAAATTCCTGTTTTTTTAGGGTAAGGCAGAGCTCCGGACATTCATCCAATTCTCCTTACTATTGTAGTGAACATTTAGCATTAGTAGGATTTACTTGAGTGTTTTCAACCAATTGCAGATCTTCCAGTTACAGAACATGCAATGGTTTGTCATAAGGTCCAAGATGGAATACAGTACCTGTTGGTATGGAAGGATGGGCAGAAAGACTATCATCTGGCAGACAGCCCAGGGTCTACACCAAGAAAGGCATCTTCCTGTACAACTTGCCTTTCCACTATGTGACTAAACAGACATGCTTCTTTAAAGCAAAAATCACCCCCCCGCCCCCACCCAGAGAAAGGGACTTTCATTCATTGTTGGTGGGAATGCTGACTGGTCCAACCTTTTTGGAAAACAATACGGACATTACTCCAAAAACTAGAAATTAAGCTTCTATATGACCCAGCAATACCACTTCTGGGAATATATCCTGAGGGTACAAAAAAGCACAGTAGAAATGACACCTGCATCTGTACGTTCATTGCAGCACTGAATCAATAGACAGAACAACCCGAGTGCCTGAGAACAGATGACTGATTAAAGAAACATTGGTACATCTACACAATGGAATACTATATAGCTGTTAGAAAAGATAAAATCATGAAATTTGCATATAAGTGGATGGACATGGAAACTATCATGCTAAGTGAAATTAGTCAGAAAGAGAGGGACAGACACAGAATGACTGCACTTATTTGTGGAATATAAAGTAACGTAATAGGAGACTAATACCCAAGGACAGTAGAGACAGAGCCAGGAGGATTGCACCACGACTTGGAAACAAGCCTCGCATGCTGAAGGAAAAGGCAGAGGGTATAGAGAAGGGAGCACTAAGTAAATGATGGCTGGAGGGATTGCTTGGGATGGGACGTGTGCTGAAAGTAGACTATGAACCAAATACGATAGCCTCTTAGTACTTGTATTGCAAACCATAACACATACACACACAGAGAGAGAGAGAGAGAGAGAGAGAGAGAGAGAGAGAGAGAGAGAGAGAAGGAGGAAATGTGCCTGCCACAGAGGCAGGGGTGGGAAGAGGTGAGGGTGGCGGGAGGGATACTTGAGAACATTGGTGGTGGAGAATGGGCACTGGTAGAGGGATGGGTGCTTGATTGTTGTATGACTGAAGTATAATCATGAAAGTGTGTAAGTCTGGTGGCAGGAGCAATAGCACAGCAGGTAGAGCATTTGCCTTGCACACAGCAGACTCAGGTTCGATTCCCAGCACCCCATATGGTCCCCTGAGCACCACCAGGGGTAATTCCTGAGTGCATGAACCAGGGTGACTCCTGTGCACCACCAGGTGTGACCCAAAAAAGAAAAAAAAAAGAAAGTGTGAAAGTCTGTAACTGTATCTCACAGTGATTCAATATAAACAAATAAAAACCAAATAAATAAACAAACAAAGAAACAAATAAATAAATCCCCCCAGAAACTACACTTGTCACTAATGGTAATAAAAGTAAAATGATTGAATTGCGCAATGAAAAGTATCTTAAAAATGGCCTGAGGGTATAACATCAAGAAAATCTAACAGTGTTATTTATACTTTTCAAGAATATTTTACTTGCAACTTTTTTTTTTTTTTTCCCCTTTATTTTATTTTATTTTTTTTAAAGTTGTAGGTTTACAATTTTTTGTGCTTTGGTTTCAATTATACAATGATCAGATACCCATCCCTCCACCAGTGCCCATTTTCCACCACCATGGATAATATCCCTCCCACCCCCATCCCCCCATCCCCCCGTCTCTGGGGCAGGGCAATCCCCTGTGTTCTCTCTCTCCTTTTGGGTGTTGTGGTCTGCAAAAGAGGCATTGAGTGGCAAACATGTTCAGTCCATAGTCTACTTTCGACATGCATCTCCCCTCCTGGGAGGATCCTCCAAACATCCTTTATTTGGTGCTCCCTTCTCTATCTGAATAGCCCTTTCCTCTAGGATACCAGACTGGCCTCTAAGTTATGGAGTAATCCTCCTGGTGCTGATCTCAGCTATTCTTGGGTATTAATCTCATACTTTGTTACTTTATATCCCCCAGATGAATGCAATCTTTCTATGTCTATCCCTCTCTTTCTGACTCATTTCGCTTAGCATGATACTTTCCATATTGTACCACTTGTATGTAAATTTCATGACTTCATCTTTTCTAAGAGCTACATAGTACTCCATTGTGTAGATGTACCAAAGTTTCTTTAACCAGTCATCTGTTCTTGGGCATTCATGTTTCTTCCAGTTTCTGGCTATTGTAAAGAGGGCTGACTTGCAACTTTTTAGAGTAACTATTTAGGGTAACTTAAAATTTTTACTATAGTTAAGGTAATGTGTTTATAATAGTGTTGACATTTATAGTCTTGGCATCCCACGGTGACATCACCTCGCCACTACTAAAATTTTAATTACATTTTAAAGGGGAATTTTATATCAGAGCTGGGCTCCTTTAAGAACTTCTTTGATTCAATTATTCCTCCTTCTTGAGATTCCATCCAATTTTACAAAACAAAGTACAACCACATCATTTATGTTTGATTTAAAAAAAACTTTAAAATATAATTTTTAAAAAAATTTAGTCACCATGAAATTACAAAATTATGATTGACTTTCAAGCATACAATATTTCAACACTTATCCCTTCACTAGTGTCCACTTCTGTCCACCAATACCTCTCAACCCCCATTTACCTCCCACTCACCAGTCTGCTTCTATGAGAAGCACTTCTTCTAAAATTTATTTTTATTGAATCACTGTAAGATAAACTCTTACAAAGCTGTTCATGATTAGGTTTCAGTCATACAGTGTTCCAACACCACCAGGGCACATTTCCCAGCACCAAACCAATGCCCCCAGTTTCCCTCCCCTCCCATAACCCCCCCTCCTTCACCCAGCCTGCCTCTATGGAAGGCACTTTTCTTCTCTCTCTCTCTCTCTCTCTCTCTCTCTCTCTCTCTCTCTCTCTTTCTCTCTCTCCCTCTCTCAGCATTGTGTCTTGTACAAAGGTGTTGAAAGATTATCATGTATATCCCTTACTTAGCTCTTGTACAGCATGATTATTTCCAGCTATTATTGTTGTATTGGTTCCTCCTCTATCTTACCTACCCTACATCCCCCACACACTGTGGTAGTGTGGTAGATTCCAACAATTGACCAGTCCTCCTGGTCCAGTCCCTGGGAGAAGCACTTCTTTAAAATGTTCTTTTAAATTAAAATAATAGCTCAGTGGGTAGGGCATTTACCTTGCATTTACCTTACCCAGGTTCTATTTCTCCGCCCCTCTCGAAGAGCCCGGCAAGCTACCGAGAGTATCTCACCCACATGGCAAAGCCTGGCAAGCTACCCGTCTTGTATTCAATATGCCAAACACAGTAACAAGTGTCACAATGGGAGACGTTACTGGGTTTGCTCGAGAAAATCGATGAACAACGGGAGGACAGTGACAGTGATGAAAATATTATTTTAAACTGTTTCATAAAATCTATATCTTAAGAACAGAGGTTAAGGCATATGACTTGTGTGAAGCTGACCCCAGTTAAATCCCTGGCACCACATGGTCCCTCAAGCATTGCTAGGTTACAGTCCTTGAGACCTCCAAGCACTGCCAGGCATGGCCCAGGTGATCCAGGGCATCACAGCATCTGAAAAGTACCACATATTCAGTCCTTGTTTTAAAGTACCTGCCCAGTTTACTGAGGATTGCTTGGAGAAGCCCCAGACTTCTTGAGCACCACTTGAGAATTCCCCTACAAATTATTCTTATTTCTATATATAAACATTCCATATTATATAACATTGTGTTTTAAGTTGTAGTTTATATGTATTCTGGCTTAAGCACTTGATCAAACATTTATTCATTTTTATTATACAGTTTTCAAGCTTTTTCAGAGTCATAGAGAGTTGTTGGTCTGCGGAGGACCCCGCCAAACCACTCTCTGCCCCGCAGAGATGGCCCTAGGATCCGGAGGTGCAAGGAGGGACCAAGCGAATGAACACAAGACACAAGAGACAGAATGCAGTTTAGAAACAGAGAGAAAAAGGGACAGACTTTATCGGGGGCAATCAGGGTATGTATCCATTAGTAAGGCAGCTACACAAAAGGTCGTCCCCATATATGGTTAGGAAGGTTTGTTTTCACATATCACGCATAAAGTTTATGCGTATCTTGTACCAGACACGAGGTGGTTACACAAAGGGCCATATCCATATGATTTACAAAGTTTATACGTATCACGTACCAGACACGAGGTAGTTACTTCTTGTTATTACTGATAGCCATGACAGATGTTCTCTCAGGATAACCATACATCAAGATGACCATACATAGCACAGGCTGTGCCTGCCGTGGGGTTCCGTAGGTCAAGATGACCATACATAGCACAGGCACGTAGGCCCTTGATCAGTTAAAAGGCCAGCTTCCCACATTGGTCCTTAGTATTTTGTCTATATGACCAAATGTGGTATATGGGCATCAATTAATTCAGGTTTCATGAAGATCATGGGCTGTATTTTCTCATAAACAGACACAAAGATTGAAATGAGGCTTCCATACTGTTGACTGTAGTGATGGTGGTGACGGGGGGAGGGAATATGTGACAGATTGCACACAGCCACAAATCTGTGAGGTGAGCAGATACTTGAATCCATATTTTAACTCAGTAGGTATTGAAGAGTTTATTGCCAGAAGGGGCCTAATACAGTAATAGCTGTGAAAGTACTTATATCCAATTCAACATCTTCCTACCACCTGCTGCCAAAGGAGTGCAGATCAAAAGTAAGGCTCTTAAAGGAGGCCGATTATGGTACCATGGACTCAGCATCCCCCAAGACTAATGGATCCATTCATTCTGCCTGGATATGGGAGGGGGGAATCGAGAGATGTATCTGCAGAGGGGCTGACATCTGACTTGTGTCTTAAAGAATAAGATGGGGGAACACAGACGTTCTACTGATTCCCTAGCCTCAGTCCCTGCCAAGTGGAGTCAAAGCTAGAGTCAAAGCTCATGCCCATGTCACAGCACAGTGCAAGTGAGAACACAGTCCTGTCTTACGTGCTGGTCACCGACTGTGAGGGAAGGACCCGTGGGAGCCAGCCAGTGAAGCCAACACTCCTTGTCTGGAGAGATAGTACAGACAATAGAGCGTTTACTTTCCATGAGGCCAGCCTAGGTTCAATCCCAGCACTCTGAGCCCCACCAGGAATGATCTGAGAGCAGAGACAAGAGCAAACCCTGAGCACAACTGGGTTTGGCCCAGAAACAAACAACAAAAAAAAAAACAACAAAATAAAACATTAAGACTTCTCATGAGCAGACCTTGGAGGACTGCTAAGGCATGTGTAGGGATAAGGAGGAGGCAGGAAATCCCAGGGTGGAGATGGGGAATGCTTGGTCAGAACATAGGGCTGAAATATTTAGCAATCACAGAAGGCAAATTAGTTTGGCCTCCTTGAAGCTATAGTTGATTCTGATAGATCTGAAGGACAAATGCATCGTGACTAGTCTGAACCTGAGCTATGCATAAACCAACCTCCTTTGAAATGAATTGAACCCGAGTCATCAAAAAATCATTTTATGATCAACAGACCAGCTAATCTATTTCTTTTTATACTTTTATCACCAATCTTCTGGGTGGAAATGAGGCAAGAACACTAATGAAAGGAAATGAGTGTCACTGGAGGTAAAGCTATGGTGAGAGGGAAGAGGAAGAGGTTTGGGTCAAAGTTGAGTTGCTCCAGAAACTATCTTTCTTAAAAGTAGGCTAAGGCCCAAGGAGGGAAAGGGGGCTGGCCAGGTTGTCTGGGGCACTGGCTTGTAACACTAGAGCCTAGGTCAGTGACACAGAAAGTGAGTGAAATTTCAGAACGTTTCAACCCCAAAGTATACTTGAGACGTATGCTACCATTGGCTCCAGGACAGAGAACCTGAAAAGTGGGAAACTCTCTCTTCTCACTCTTTATCCACATACTCTCATTTTACCCTCTCCTGGGGACACTGCTGCTCACACAGCCAGAACTTTGCTCGTCAGCCCTTGTGAAGGCATAAATGGACATGGGATATCCAGTAGCTTCAAACCCAGTTCAGGGTTTTGGTATGTTAGGGGTGTAGTAATCATCTTACATTCTATGAGACTCAAAATGAACTCATTGAGAGAGAGGGAGAGGAGAGAGAGAGATAGAGAGGGAGAGAGGAGAAAGTGGAAGTGAGAGAAACAAAGTGTCTGCCATAGAGGCAGGCTTGGGAGGGGGATGTAGGTGGGAAACTGGGAACATTGGTGGTGGGAAACATACATTGGTGTTGGAACATTGTATGACTGAAACTGGATTATGAACAACTTTGTAACTGTGTCTTATGGTGATTCAATAAAAAAGATTTTAATTAAAAAAGACTCATTCCGTGTCCTTATTATTAAGATGGTTCTTTTGTTTTTGTTTTCAGACCACACTGGAAATGCTCAGAGCTTCTTCCTGGCTCTGAGCTCAGGGTTCACTCATAGTGGGGCTCAAGGGACCATATTGGATGCTGGAGATAGAACCCGGGTTGTAATACAAGCACATGAGCTACTGTGCTGTCTCCGGTCTGTACGAGGATGGTTCTTCCAAACAGCCCTCATAGTACATGCCACGGAAGGAATTGTGAGTACTCCCATACCCCTTTCTCAGAAGAGCATCAAAACAATGTCACTGACTCTCCCTGGGACATAATGTCTTAAGAACACTGTTCAGCTTTCTGGGAAAATGGTAAGGCCAGGTCAATACTCATCCTGACCTCTCTGGAAAAGAGAGCAGATTCACTGACTTACTGATGCCTCTGAGCAGCTGACCACCTGCCGGAAGACGGGGTTGTACCTGCAGCACACCACAGGCTCTCTGTGGGAGACCACCAGCTGAGGCTCCACAGGACATCTTGGACATAGAAAACAGTGAGAAAAATACAACTATTGAACAGAAGGAATGAGAACGACATACTTATCTGGGAGGAGACATCTGTGGTCTTAGTAGAGCTTGGTGAAGACATTAAGCTTGAGTTAATTTTATTGTCATGATGATAATTATTTTGGGGTTCTCTAGTGTCTGGGCTGGAGCGATAGCACAGCGGTAGGGCGTTCGCCTTACAAGCGGCCAACATGGCTGACCCGAGTTTGATTCCTCCGCCCCTCTCGGAGAGCCCGGCAAGCTACCGAGAGTATTCGATATGCCAAACGCAGTAACAACAAAGTCTCCAATGGAGATGTTACTGGGCCCGCTCGAGCAAATCGACGATCAACGGGAGGGCCTTTACCTTTACCTAGTGTCTGGTGGTGCTCAGGTCTTACTCCTGACTTTGTGCTCAGGGATCACTCCTGGCAGAACTCAGGAAACCATAAGTAATAACAGCAGTTGAGCACAGGTTGGCTACATGCAAGGCTATCCCCTTAACCCTCCAGATTGCTCCTTGCCCTCTGGCTTGAGTTTAGATGATGAGTCTGTGATATTTGTCTGATTTCGACACATTGCTTAAAAACTCAAAACCCTATTTTTTCTATCTGCTAAAGGGGGTTAATGATACCTATCAGGAGGGTTTGTTTTGAGATGAGTTAAAAAAAAACACATACAATGTCCTTATCACAGAACTTTACATGCATGCACACACTGATATCCATGTACACATACATGTGCATTGCAGGCACATCACGTGTCTCTTTAGGTGTGTGAGTTTGTAAAAACATCAATGGACCATTTTCCTTGATCTTTTGCATCTTCCCCCAAAGAGCACCATTCTGTGAACCCATTCTGAGTTCTCAAGCCTGAAAAGTAGCGCTTCTCTCTCACTTAGAAGACAGATCCTGGGGGGCCTAGCAGGCAGACTCCTGCAGGTCTCTTACCACTCCCCACCATCTCCATCAGTTCCAAATGGCTCCCTGGTGCATGCCAACTTTGCCCTAATATCCATATGCTGAGGTCAGCACTCTGATGGGACAGGCCTTGAGTGAGCCAACCATCTCTCAGCAAGCATGGCTTGTCTCATATGTAAACTGGGATTCATCACAGAAATGTGTGCAGGGAATGATGAAGTGCCCAGAGGAACGTGGCAGGTAGTGGACACTAAATACATGACTCTTATTTTGCAACACTGCCGCTCTGCTTTCTTCATTGTCCTTCTAATGCTCAAGGCCAAGGTGGGAATGTTCCCAGAGAAATCTACAGGATTCTGAAGCCTCAGACATAGAACCTGAACTCATCTCCTTGTAGAACCCTCTTCCCAGAAGAACAGGACCTAGCACAGAGGTGCCGAGGGTTTCCCCATGATGGTTCTAGGCTGGCAGGATGTCAGGAGGAGCCTGGCTGAAGAGAGGACTGGAGCATAGAGACAGGCCTGTTTCTTTCACCTCATCTCTCTTTAACAATGCAGGGAGAAGGGATCCAAGCCTCCTCTCCTCATAGACAAGGAGACCGAGGAAGGGCTGAAAGTGGTGGGGAGCTTTGATCAGGATCAAAGCTTCCACACCGGGCAGGGATCTGGCAGCTGTGACTGATTTCTCAAATAATTGTTGGCACTAGCAACAGAGGCTGTTTGTGCCATGAGATAGAATTTCAGCAACTTTAATGAAAAAAAAAAACACAGTCAATCAAGCAGTCTGTGTATTCAATACAGGGATGTCGCTAGATTTAAGTCCCTGCTTTTCAGCTGACTGCTTTAGATCTTGAGTAAAGAGCTGCCATTCTGGGTGTATCCTCGATTTGACAGTTGTTCTCCAATCCAGGCCAGCCTTTCCCATGGCCCCTGTGGGCAAGTTCAGAAGAGAAATTACAGGAACAGACAGCTACTTCTCCGTATAGTTCTGATGATATGAAAGCTGATGACTTTTCCAGTAAGTACATTATTTTGGGAAAGGTAGGAGTTGGGCCACATCCAGCAATGCACTGTGCTCAGGGATAATTCCTGGAAGAGCTCAGAGTACCCTGTGTGGTGCTGGGATCTACTTAGGTTGGCTGAAAGCAAGACAAGAGCACTACTTCCTGTATTATCTGCTTGATCTCTTAAATTCATTCTTGACATGTGACTTAGTTGTTCAGGACGACAGGTGGATTTAAGATTAAGATTTTTATGAACATTTTTAAGTGTTTATAAAAATGGCATTCAGCACTATATGCCATCACTTTTCTACTCAGGAAATCCAGTCACTGTTATATTCATAGAATGTGAAATCAGCCCACCACAGTATTCTTCTCTGCTTGCTTTTCCCTGATCTCAGAGACTCCTGTGGAGATCCCTGGGGAGAAGCTGCTGGTGAGGGCTGAGAAATTAATTTATGTCTGTGCAGCCAGTGGGGGACATATAGGTGGGAAATGACAGTGGACCCTATCTGAGCTACGAAGGGTAATAAACAATGCTCTTATTTCCAGACACAGGCTGTCCATGGTCCAAGGGCAGGAGGTGAGCAAAGACCTGCCCCTGACTGGATGTGGCTAGCCCCAGAGGAGGTGGTCTGGCCTCCCTACCCCACAGGAGACTCCTAGACCCTGGGAAGGATGGTCTCTGCGGGTTCTGGGAAAGCAGGTTAGCCCAGCGTGCCTCTTAGTGTCTGAAATGCAGAGCGCACTTGCTGCCTTGAGGTCTCAGATGGAGGTCCGCATCCTTTCGAAGAAATGTGGTGTAGGGGGAAGACTCTGAACAGCAGCACAAACAGGACCCGGGGTGCCTCTGGAGCGCCAAGTTCTCGCTGTGGCCTGGGAAATTTATCCCTTGTCTAGGCCTCCATTTGTTCATTTCACAACTTCTGAGTTGTCCTACTTCAGTGTTGCCTCCTCTGACCCTGCCTCCCTTCTGAGGTTCCTGTATAAACTGCTGGATCCTTAGTCTGGTGCTGTCTGTCCCACCTCCTAGCTACACCATTTTCACCCATAGCCTCCTTAGACTATCCTGGGGGTCACATGGTGGGGGGGTATGTCTCATAGTCCCTGGCTGAGAAATACCAGCCTAGATGACAGACAGGACTTAGAACTCTCCCGTCATCGCAGACAGCCTCACCTGGGCAGGTGGACTGCAGGCACCTGGGATCAGTGTAAGGGGGGGTGCAGGTCAGTGGACTTTCTGAAGTGGAGGTGATAGTAGTAAGGGGGGCTGACAAATGAGTAGCAGAACAGGGGGGATAGGACAAGACTCAACAGAAAGGGGAGCCAAGGAGGAGTGGAACGAGGTGCTGAGTCTAGAATCTTCATGACACTGGACCTCTCTGGCCATAGGGTCCTGGGCAGGATGAGCCCAGTAGAGGGTGTCCACATGTACCGGTCATTCACATACCTGCACAGTCCTGAGTGCTCCTCCAAATGTAAGACACGGGGTTTTCTGTTGGGGGTTCTCCTTTGCATTGACTTATTGCCGCCCCCCCCCCCCCCCCTGGCCTGGTCAGGTGCTTTACTCCAAATATGCTGGCAGGACCAGGACTCAGGAGGCAGATTCCAGACTTTTGGGTGCAGAGGGTTCACTGAGGCCCATATTCCAGAGGGTTCTCTGCACACAGATTATGAGGTGGGGGCTCTCTCAGAGACATTGCTGGCGGGATTCGTCAAGGTGGGGGGCAGCTTCAGTGGGCAGGTGGGTCGGGGTCAAAGACACCTCCGTACCTCAGTCTCAGGTGCAGGAGCGCCACGGCCTTGGTGGCCACACACAGGGTTCTGAGGTGGGGGAGGTAGAGGCAGGCAGCCAGCTCGCCCGTAATTCCGCTGGCTTTGGCTGAGGCAGAAAACAAACAGCCATGGGTGTCCAGGTCCCAGATCTGAGGAGGAAAGGGAGGTGTCACTGGAGGTTTGGGACAGTCCCCCGTGCCGTGATTCTGCATCCCTGTTGTGGGGATGTGGTGAGTACCAGTCCATTCCCCCACCACCCAAAAGGGTTCCGAAATGAAAGGAGAGAGGGGTGTCCTTCAGAAAAGGAGGAGTTTCCAGAGAATCAAAGTGACCACTAAGAGTTCAAGGCTTTTTCCCTTTGACACTAGCCAGGTTAACGTTTCTCTGTGCAGAGAACTCTAGGCCCAAGTAGTTGGATGAAGCCGCACTGTAAAACCAACTTTGTGAAGACACTCTCAGCCCTGAGGATGGTCGCATTTCCATAGGAATGTGAGATGCATGCTCTTGGCTTTTTGCCCTCTGAAGAAGCCCTTGTTGTCTCCGGAACATGTAGCTCTCTCGTCACATTTCTCTAAGTAAACCTTTTTCAACAAGAATATTTCACTTTGCTGAAAATAATAATAGTCAAGTGGAGTTTTCTTCTTTGTTGTTTGCCAAGGAAGTGGGAAGCGGGCCTGTGTTCCTGACCCTTCTGGGAGGCTAATGTGGCTGGAGTTGCAGAGCTAACCCAGTAGTTTCTGTCCTTACACACACTTGGTCTTCATCTTAGAGGCTGACTCAGTGGCTCTGACTTTCAGCTCAGAGCATGCTCCTCTCTCTGTCTCCAAGATGAGTTCCCACTTTTTTGCATTTCCTTTTTTATGTTTGGCCACACTCAGCGCTGCTCAGAGGCTACTGTTAATGAGTGCTCTGGGGACCACGGTGTGCCAGGAATTGAAGTCTAGACTCCCCCGTGCAAAGCATGAGCTCCAACCATCTTCCTGGCCCTGTTCCCACTTCTTAACACAGGTTCTTGAAATAGTCGCTAGAGATTTGGAGGCCACGAGGAATAAATCTCAGGGCTGGTTGAGAATGTAGAATTCCACAGCCTAAGTTAAAATCCAGCTCTGTGGTTTAATGGTTGTGTGGCCCTCGACAAATCACTTATGCCTACCTTTTCTCTGTTTCTTCAGAGGTAAAATGGGAGGGACTAATAATAATACCAACCATATAGAGTTGCTTTAAAGAACTAAGATAATTTTTAAAGAGTGCTTAGAATTGTGGCTAGAACATGGTTCATGTCAATAATAATCAGAATGATGAGATTGCTGTTAACATTTTTTTTGCTTTTTTGGGTCACACCTGGCATTGCACAGGGGTTACTCCTGGCTCTGCACTCAGGAATTACTCCTGGAAGTGCTTGGGGCACCATATGGGATGCTGGGAATTGAACCCAGAATGGCCACATGCAAGGCAAATGCCCTACCCACTGTGCTATCACTCCAGTCCCTGCTCTTAACATTTTTTTGCTATGGCTCTTGTATTAGGAGGGCAGGCTGGACCCCACCTGGCTCTGTGCTCCGGAGTGACCCCTGGAGGTGTGAAGGGACCAAAATAGTTCTGCAGATTTGAACCAGGAGCTGAATCAGGGTCAGCCACACACAAGGTAAGTGCTTTAACTGCTGTACCATCTCCCTAGCCTGGTCTTTTATATTATCTTCTGGTTCTGAGATCGGATGAGAACTACAAGATGGCGGTATCTCTGGAAAGGAGCAGATGGAGGAGCCAAGCGGGAAGGTCTCCATTATCTGAAAGGCGGCCATTTTTAGTGGGCTCCTTTGTGTTAGCCAGGCACTGGTGTTCAATGTTTCACATGCATTGTTTCATTCATTCTTGTTATAGGTGGAATTGTCCCCTGCTCCCCAATTTTATTTTTGGGTCACACCCGATGATGCACAGGGGCTACTTCTAGCTTTGTACTCAGGATTTACTCCTGGCGGTGCTTGGGGGACCATATGGGATGCTGGCAATCGAACCGGGGTCCGCCGCGTACAAGACAAACACACTACCCTCTTTGCTATCACTCCAGTCGCCTGCTCCCAAATTTTTATGTTAAAGAACATTCTGTAGGTGCTTCATAGCATGGCCACATTCATAAATTGTGTAGTTACAATTGGATGCAGGGCTCCGAGTGCAAAGCATGCACTCGCTCTTGGAGCCAAGTCCTCAGTCCCAGAAAGAGGGTTTTGACAAGGAGCCAGGATTGGGGGGCAGGGAACAGAGGGAGAGAGAGAGGTAGTGCTGGTACCTGGGGAGTCATCGAGGTGGGATTCTAAAAGGGCCCCATCAAGGTTCATAATAAGGGAAGGTGGAAAGTAGTCCTTTATTCTGATGTTGGAATTGTTGAGGTTGACTCAGCAAATTGAATGGAACCTTCCAAATAAAAATAGTCCATTGACATCTATTTAATGTCTCTTGTTGGCCCAGCACTTGTGTCTAGTAGAAAGAGTTTTGCCTCTGTCTGCAAGGAGTAAGCATGGGAGTTGAGCCTGGTCAAACAGAGTTCCCCTCTTAGGTTTTTATGGATGGAACTGGTAGTGAACCTGGAGGCTGCAACGTTTACACTTGATGCAACTTGGAAGGAGAAAGTCTTTCTCTGCAGTGGGAATCAATAAAACTTGTGTGCACCAAGGAACACAGAGGAGAAATGAGGTGCAGTGGGCAGGGGCCAGGGGAACTTTCTTCCTTTTCTAACCCTGCTCTTTGAGCCATTGAGGGTTATAAGACTGGTAATGCCTGGAGTTTCATGCATACAGCATTCCAGCATGTCCGCTTCCCTCTGCCATTATTAGTTTGTACTATTGTTAAATTCAAGCTTTAACTCCTGCACAATTTAACACCTCTGTTGTGTGCGCAGGATTCAAAGAGTTCTTTGAATTTCCGGGGTAACCCCAGCACCAAAAAGACCTTTTTACTGGCTCCTCACTCTCCTCTTCCTTCCAGTTATCACCATCATTTTCTGAGTCTAGGACTCACTCTGGTTATTTCTTGCCAGTTTGTTTGCTTTAGTACTTCATATTCCACATAAAAATGAAACCAGGCATTATTAACAAAACTTCTTTACACGTATCATTTAGCATAATTACCTTGTATTTTATCCATCCCTTCATTTCATACCGAATGGCACAACGTTCTGCAAGATGAATCCTTTGCAACCCATTTCACAAAAGACTGATACACCAAAAGTGGCTTTGTTCAGAAATTCCATCCAGAGTCACTGAGTCTGTGTTCATTCAAGAATTTGGAGCCAATTCTGTATGTCTCATCTCCCGAGACTCGATGTTATTTCCTTCACAACCCAAACTTCCCTGGCCCTACTGTGACACGGTTGCTGGTAGCAGATAGATAACCCATGAAGCAGGGTGATATGTGATGAAGGGCTTCCAGTTCCTTCTCCTTCCACCCAGCAGCAGAAAATGAGCATGATACAGAAAGCATTTCTGTTATGGATGGGAATGTGCTTGATTTAATTATTTTTTGAGGGGCAGGGGGCACACCTAACTGTGTGCAGGGCTTACTCCTCACTCTATGCTCAGGGATTGCTCCTAGTTGGTGGTGCTCCAGGGGCCATCTGTAGTGTTGGGGCTTGAACCTGGGTCAACTGTGTGCAAGGCAAGCACCATACACACTATACTATGTCTTTGGCTCTCAGTGACTGAGAAATTTAAGAGGTGAGTATGCTCCTGCCTGATTGCTCTTGGATGAAGGGACTATAAGAATCTAGACAGCAGGAAACTGGCAGATGGAGTCAGCCCGGTTCTTGAAAGGGAGAAAAAAATGTCTCTTGCCAGTAATACTGTTCTTGGTTTGTTACAGTCGATAGAAATGAGCGCTGCTACTTCCAATCTATAGAAGGTATTTTATTTGTCAGTAGTTAGACTTGCTTTAACAAATACACCATGCTCCCTTCCTTCCAAGAAAGAAATTTCTTTCCATCCTAATTCTTGTTGACACAAAACAGCTCTCTTTGTGCTGTGCAATATTAAATTTGTTAAAAAAGCAAGTGAAAACGGAAACCCAAATCTGTCACTTTGCTCTCCTTTAGAGAATGCCAAGAAATGGCAGACTCCTGAAACATTGCCTGCATCCCCGTGATTTACAGAAGTGAAATATTTGGGCTGAAAAATCAATTCAAAGAGTGAAGACAATCTGATCAGGCTTGCTAGAAACTTAGCTGTTTGGCTCCTAGTTGATTAGTTTTTATTTGATGGGAATAACGTATTTTGAAATCAATTATATGCCATATTTTTAAGATAGGATTTCCATATATTTTAAACACACACTGAGAAATGATTCAATATATCTGAATCATCACAGGAAAGATGCTAATCTTGTCATCATGAGTTTAGATGGGAAGAAATGGAGAGGTTCCATGGAAAGAAAATAGGCAGAAGACATGTCCTCACATACAGAAATATTATTCTCAGATGCAGGCAAGTTTGGGGAAAGCAAGGCTCATTAAAACGATGAAGTCTAACTTTATGGCTTTGGAGACTGCCTTTGGATGAATTTAATTTTCAAAATCAATAGAACAATTTAAGTTCAGAAATCCTGTCATTTCAATCATCAATTTTCCTTAGGGAACTGAATTGAGTTCATATCCTATTGGTATCATGGATGGGTTCTCCAGAGATAATTTTATATAAAATATCCTCATCATTTCCACAGTGGACGTTAAGCTGACTCTCCAAGTGCCACACTGGACCCCAGCAACAGCAAATCCCTGAACAACCCAGAGCCCCCAGCCCTGTCTGGCAAACTTTTCAGTTTCCTTCCTGCCCCTTCAAATTGACTTTGCAATCTCCTCTACTCCCAGGCTTAAAGTTTCATCTAAATGCTAATGCCTCTAAATTTACATCTCCAGCCCTAACCCCTCTTCAACTCTAGAGGATTCTACCAAACACATCTCCATGGGGACTCCTGGACAAGCTGCTCTCACCACTTTCTCCCTGGTTCAGTTTGGCTCAGGTCCCAAACCTTGGTAGCATCCTGTCCTGCTATCTTCTTTCAAAAAAAAATAAAACAACAGCTTTTTCATGTAAAGAGAAAGGAAGAGAGGAAGGAAAAGAGGAAGGAAGAGAGGGAGGAAGAGAGGGAGGAAGAGAAGAAGGAAGGAAGGAAGGAAAGAAGGAAGGAAGGAAGGAAGGAAGGAAGGAAGGAAGGAAGGAAGAGAGGGGGGAAGGAGGGAGGGAGAGGAGAAAAGAAAATGGAAGGGAAGGTAGGAAGGAAAGAGGAAGAAAGAAGAGAAGAGATGAGAGAGAAAGGGAGAGAGGGAGTGAGGGATGGAAGGAGGGAGGAAGAGGAAATGAAAGGAAGAAAAAAAGGAGGGAAGATAAGTTTACTGAGAGCACAAAATTTGCATTTTCTTTTCTTTTTTCTTTTCTTTTTTTTTTTTTTTTTTGCTTTTTGGGTCACACCCAGGGATGCACAGGCGTTACTCCTGGCTCTTCACTCAGGAATTACTCCTGGCAGTGCTCGGGGGACCATATGGGATACTGGGAATATAACCTATAATCCTGGTCTGCTGCGTGCAAGGCAAACGCCCTACCCGCTGTGCTACCCGCTCCAGCCCCAAAAATGTGCATTTTAAACTGCATTCATTGTTGGTATATAATATATATGTATATATATATATTAGAAAAATAATACCATGGCCAGGGAAAAGATGGGTTAGAAGGATAGAAGGATTGATCAATGGTTGGAGCTAACCACAAGTGTGTGTCAGGCTGAGAGTAGGTAAGATAGAGAAGAGACCAGTATGACAGTAATAGCTGGAAATGATGATGCTGGACAAGATCTGAGGTTAAAAGTAGGTAAAGGGATATTCTTGATAAGCTTTCAGTATCAATATTGCCAACCATAATGCCCAGAAGGGAGAGAGAGAGAAGGAGAGAGAGGAGGGAGAGAGAGTGGGATAGAGAGAGAGAGTGAGAGTGAGAGAGAGAGAGAGAGAGAGAGAGAACCTGCCACAGAGTCAGGCAGGTAGGGGGTGGGGCGTGGAGGGTAATGGGTGGGAAAACCTGGGGGCACTGGTGCTGGGAAATGTACACTGGTGGAGGGATGAGTTTTGGAATACTGTGTGACTGAAATCCAATCATGAACAGCTTTGTAAGGGTTTATCTCACAGTGATTCAGTAAAAAAGTTAAAATATGTGTATTTTAAAAGCATCCGTTTTGCTTTTCAGTTTGTTTATTTTGCATATTTACAGAGTTGGGCAACCACTACTATGGTCTAACTTCAAGACATTTATGTGAACCCGTAAGGAATCCCCCACCCCCAGCAGAGTCTCCTGCCCCCACGCCTGGCTCTCCTCACCGGGGCCCCTTGGAGGGGAGCGGGTTGAGTTTCCCTCCCTGTCCCGACCAGGGCTCCGGCAGCCGAAGACCTCCAGAACCAGCTACCACCATGCTGAGACCACTCTCCACACACATGAAGGTACCGGCAGAGGAACAAAGGCATGCAGGTCCCGGGGCTGAGATCTCCAAGCCTGCTCGGATCGGGGCTGAGCATCCTCCACCCAGATCCTCAAAATTCCAGTAGGCAGGGCTCACACCCACCAACTGGTCCCCTGGCGCTGTGTAATCCCATCAACGGCCAAGACCCAGAGACTATAAAACCCAGTCCCCGGAAGTGTGCGGCCGCAAATGCGTCCGTGCGACACCTTATTATCTCATTCTTACTTTGGACAAAATGACAGGCTACCGAATGTAACCTGCCCACACGGCAGAGTCTGGCAAATTCCCCGTGGTGTACCCAATATGCCAAATACCAGTAACAATGGTGAGTCTCATTCTCCTAACTCCGGAAGAGCTTTTAATATGGCACTTTTTAAAAAATCTCAGGGCTAGGACGAAGAAGACATTACTGGGGTCTGCTCGAGGCAATCGATGAACAACAGGATGGTCGTGATCGAAGGAAACCCTGACCTAATCCCACCCCAGGCAACTGCCACTAAACTAGTGTTTGTTTCTGTAGCTATGGCTCTTTGATACATTTCATAATTAATCCGGAGCCTTAGCCTCTCTCTTTGCCTGGAGATGACTTCCTGTTTATTGGTCCCCACAGGGTAACACTCTGATGATCTGAGTTTTGTGACCTCTTCTTATGAAGATACCAGTCGCAGTGGGTTCAAGCCATAAGAACTCATTGATCCTTACTAGCATGTGAGAAGGCCTTATCTCAAGTACAGTCACACTCCAAGGTGCTGGGGATTCAGACTTAACTATTATAAACATGTACACACACACAGCTTTGCCCATTACCTCTATTAATGGTTTATTGAAGCATCAGTGAACTAGTGTCTATTTTTGTACAAAAGAGAGACATAGATAGCATTCTCCTGGGATTCCGGAGTTTATTTAGTTCAATGGGCTTCTAATTCTAACCATCAACCTCAAGACAGTCCAGAAAAGGCGAATGGCTCATTCATACCTGTCAGTCACTGGAAAACCCTATGAAGTGAGAGCTAAGCAGAACAACCAAGATTTCCTTTTTTTTTGTTTAAAAAGTATGCATAACGAAGATCATTAGGGAATGAAAATTTTACAGGTAGACAGAAACTTAAGTATAAAGACAGGTATGTGAGGCAATAAATGAAGATGGTAAAGGCCCTCCCGTTGATCGTCGATTTGCTCGAGCGGGCCCAGTAACGTCTCCATTGGAGACTTTGTTGTTACTGTGTCTGGCATATCGAATACTCTCGGTAGCTTGCCGGGCTCTCCGAGAGGGGCGGAGGAATCGAACTCGGGTCGGCCATGTTGGCTGCGTGCAAGGCAGACGCCCTACCCGCTATGCTATCGCTCCAGCCCTGGAGCTGGAGCGATAGCACAGCGGGTAGGGCGTTCGCCTTACAAGCGGCCAACATGGCCGACCCAACTTCGATTCCTCCGCCCCTCTCGGAGAGCCCGGCAAGCTACCGAGAGTATTCGATATGCCAGACACAGTAACAACAAAGTCTCCAATGGAGACGTTACTGGGCCCGCTCGAGCAAATCGACGATCAACGGGAGGGCCTTTACCTTTACCTTTACCTAAATGAAGATGGTGATAGTCTTGCCAATGGATCCAGAAACTTTGAAATATGAAGGTTTTGCAGACAACATTTTAGAAAGGGCCCATGTGCCCAAAGTGTATTGCAAGGTGTGGTGATAAGCACCCTGGTCATCATGATGCCTCCTGGATGTCCCTGTTTCTCTTCCCTGTCCTCCAGCACACACGTTCACACTATCGTTGCAACATACTTGTGCCAGGGAGAAAACAAGGTAGGATCTTTGTGCTGCAACATTAGCACATTTAACAAGAAATGCTAAGTTTAACAAGCTTAGCAAGAAATGCCAGGTACAGAAATTTTTGGTGTGCCAGAGAGTTAGTACCTTGTAGAGTTCTTGCCTTATATGCAGCCATCCAGGGTTCGATACCTGTTACCCCATATGACCCCCAAGCCCATCCAGGAGTGACCCCTGAGTGCAGATCCTGGAGTAATTCCTGAGAACTGCCGGATATGGTCCAGAAACTAAAGCAAGAAACCCAAAGACAACAACAACAACAAAAACTAATAAATGTCACCCTTTGGTTACAGACATCTACTTCCTTTCCAAAGCAAACTAACACATGTCAACACATTTGAGTATCTGCCATAGCAGTGGTATCTAAAAGTGCAGAGAGGGACAAAAGAAACCATGGAAGGAACATGGTCTTGGTGTGAAACGCAAGCGATAATGCTTCCAAACATAAAAGGGCAGAGACCTTCACTGTGTTGTCAGTGGACATGGAGAATATTGTGTTATCCTCAGCAGACACATGGATGTACAGCACTGGAGTTGTGTGACTTTTCAGCAGCCCAATTGGTTTTCTAGAATGGAAAAAGAACAGATGAGCACCAAGCGGTTCTAGCTGCTATTTCTAAATAAAAATTTAAGACTAAACTTGGCCCGGATCTGGCAGTTCTATTCAGCCTGGAGGAGGGTTATGTTTCCCTCCGAAATTACACAAGTAGATGTCTTGTGTGATAAAAGGAGTGAGCAAATAATACCCGGTTATAGAAACACAACTCAGTGTGAGCTGAAGCCCAGGGCTTTGTTTCTGCCACTGCTGACAATATCACTATAAAAGGAATGAATGAAGATGCATTCAGGATAGACTGGAATAGATTTTCATGGCTGTTGCTTCATGCAGTTAACAGAGTTCTGAGCTGGGGGGCAGGGGCGGGATACTTTTAAATATAAATTTATTTTATTTTAATTTCTTTTGGTATAAGGCCATAGTCAGTGATGATTAGGAACTATTCCTGGCACTCCTGATGTTTGGGGGATCATATGTGGTGCTGGGGATCAGACAGGGGTTGGCTGTAAAGCAAGCACTTTATCCAGTGTAATATCTTCTCTGGCCCTTAAATCTAAGATCATTTTGGGCTGGAGCAATAGTACAGCTGGTAGAGTACTTGCTTTGTATGCGGCTGACTCAGGTTTGATCCTCAGCATCCCTTATGGTCCCCTGAGCAACACCAGGACTCACTAATTCCTGAGTACAGAGCCAGGAGCAACCCCTGAGAATCACTGAGTCTGGCCCCCAAACAAAGAAACAAAAAAAATTTTCCTAAATCTAAGTTATTGTAAGGAGCTGTGAGAGTCCATGGAGCCTCTTAAGGTCTCAGGCTGGACTGTGCAGTGAAGGGGAGGTAAGGCCAAGGCTGAAGGAGAGAGCACAGAGCCCTTTTAAAAACAAACACCGGAAAGTGAGCTGAGGGTGCTCAGGCAAGGAGACAAACAGGGGTTTAAGGGAAAAGACGTGGGAAGGAACTGATGTTTCTTACTTACTAGGCATCTGACATTGTGTTGCGTGCTCACTGGGAAGCTTTATTCCTGCCTGGGAGCTGGTACTCCTGTTACCAACATCATAGAGATAAACCTAAGACGGGCCTGGTTAAGATCTGCCAGTCAGAGTGATCAGATCCCGCATGCTTGCCTGCCTTCTCTGAGCCTACTGCTACTGACAGGGTCTCCTGTCAAGTCCCCTTCTGCCCTGCTCCAGGCTCCCTAAATACTCCTAAATGATTTGCTGTCATCCTCTCCTCCCCAACATCAATGCCTGAAAAAGCAACTCCCTACCTCCCTCCTGTTGCCTTCCACACATCTCAGTTGAAAAGGCATAAGAATGTTGCTCCTGCCACTACTTCTCCCCCAAAGTCAACTCTTCTAAGATTCAGTATCTTTATTTGCCAGTGGGGTTATTAGGAGGATTAGAGATAATCTGTGTGAATTGCAGGGTACAAGGTAGGTGCTCAATAAAATGATGGCATTTCTCTGATGAAGACGGTGACCCTAAATCTGTGCCTTGGAGGGACACATGCGCAGTAGTGTTCTGGCCGGATTCTCTGCAGCACAGAGTATTTATGTAGTAAGGATGCAATAGTGAAATGTCTTCAAGGACTCTTTGCCTCCCAGCACCCCAGTTCTAGGCTTTAGAGCACAAGTCCTGTTTTCTTACATCTATTGTATCTTGAAGGAGGTAGAATCATTAATTCTGGTGGGGCTGGGCAACTCCTATGGAGAAATGATTTCAAACCTACTGCTGAGTGAGGTAGAGAAAGGTACATTGACATTGATTATGCAACAGACCCTCCCTAATCTCTCTCTGCAGCTGGTCCTGACCCTCATAGGAAGTCAGTGATTGGACGAAAGGAAACCATGCTGAGTGGGGTTGCAGGGAGGAGGATGGTGCCCACACCAGGCTCTTCATCTTTGCAAGGTGTTTTTATTTAAAGTGAGTTGTTCCCCTCCCCTGAATGAATGTCATAAACAGCAATTTCATAGGTTGTGTGGAAGAGACACCAATTTCAGTCAATGGCCTCCTAAGTTTTTTTTAAAAAGGGGACGGTGGTCTCCAGTTCTGCTTTCATGTCTCTTCCTACCCTGGTCCTATAAACTGGCACAGTCAGTTGGAGGGAGAAAGAAAACTTACCCTGGCAGATAAGGATTCCAGACTCGAATGATTCGATCCATTCCACCTGTCAGCAGCAAGTTCTTTCTTCTACAGAATGAAAATGCTTTAACTCCTTTGTAGATGTGAAACACTGTATGATCACCTTCTGCTCGCCTTTGTGGCAAACCAAGGAATGTCTGGCCTTTCATTCCTTTGAAATTTTCCCAAACATCCTGGATATCTTTCATCTTTTGATTGACATATGATGCTCCCGTAGTGCACCCTAAAATAGTCGCAAACACACACAAAAACAAAACCAAGACAGTTTCCTAGTGTCATCAGTCAATTTTCTGACAAATTCCTGATAATTTGGGGGCCAGGTCTGTGCTCAGCAATAACTTCCTCGTGTTTTTTTTTCATCTCTTACTCCCAGCTATTAAGCCATTGAGTCTGACAAATGAAAGTGATATGTACAAGAATAGCATGGCTTTGCCCCTAATTCTCAAACAAGAGACAAGAAGGCTCATGGGGTGGGGAGAGAGGAACCAGAAAGAAAGCGAATTCTCACTGGCTTTCAGTGAGAATTAAAAAATTTTCTTAAATTCCCCCAAGCTTCAGGCATTGTGTTAATGTCTTCCATTCATGATCTTGTTTGGTCCTTGTGGAAACTCAGTGAAAGGGACATTACTGTCTGCATCTTACAGCTGAAAAATATGCCTCTGGAGAACTTATGTAGCTGGGCATTAAGGAGATGGTGAAGGACTGGACGTGTGTCTCAAGGGTTAGAGCACAGGCCTGCTTGTTGTGAGAGGCTCAGTTCAATCCCCAGCACTGTCCGACCTCTGTGTGTGCTGGTGACTTCTCTTGGTTTCTGGGCCTGAGCACTAAAACGTGGGCTTTTCTCACCGCCCAGCTAAGCACTGTAGTGAGTGATCTCATCCTGTCCTCCAACACCACTGGGCAACACTCTATAAAAGAAAAGAAGGAGGGAATAAAAAAAGGCAGAAGAAAGAAAAAAGAGAGAAAGAGGGCCAGAGCAGTAACGGTGGCTAGGGTGGTTCCCTTGTGTGCAGCTGATTGGGTTCAATCTTCACTCAGGTTTGATCCCCAGCACCACATATGGTCTCCGAGCCCCTCCTGGAATGATCTCTGAGCAGAGAGCCAGGAGGGAGTTCTGAGCACAGTCAGGGAAAGAAAGAAAGAAAGAAAGAAAGAAAGAAAGAAAGAAAGAAAGAAAGAAAGAAAGAAAGGAAGGAAGGAAGGAAGGAAGGAAGGAGACTCCAAGTCTCCAAACCACAACTCTCTGGATAAAATTGGGGCTTCCTGACTTGACCTGTCAGTTTTTTTCAACCAACCAGCTAGTTTTGTCCTACAAAAATATTTTTGCAGATATTTTCAGCCAAATGACTTACTTGCTTATGAACTACTGTACAATAGAAGCAAAAATAGTGGCGTTATATAGAAGCATATCCCAAGAAAGATCAAGGGCCTTCTAGGCCTTAGGCACTGGTTTCAGTGAAGGATCATAAATGAGCCCCCAAGGACCCACACCTGTACAGGTACCTCCACCTGGTGGCCTATTGTGACCTCCAGTCTCAGTCTTGTCTAGATGACTGAAGACCTTGGGAGTGGGGAGCAGTGGTGGGGATGGAGTAAAGGAACTTTGGCTCTTCTGTGCTCCCCTCCTCCACTCCCCCCAGGTAATAATTTATTCTTTCATTATTGGCAGCTTTGGTGATTGATGGGTCATTGTCTGTCTGCTGTGGCAAATTGCAAGTTCAGCTGTTTTTAGGAAGAGTATACACTTGCTTCTTGGAGTTGGGCCACTGAGATCTAGAGGAGCTCTCTTTGCACAGAAGGTCTGTTCTCATGCTGGTCTGTTGATTTTCCAAGGAAAAGTACTCATTCTCTATTCTGCTTGAATACTTGCACTTGAAATGTTGACTCTCGGTTTGAAGCACGTTGAATCTGTCTGGGTGGGGTGGGGGGGCGGGGGCTTGCTGCCTTTTGGAACCTGTAGTTTGGGGCATGTGGTCGTAGGGACGGGGGCCAGTCTCTTCATCCTTCTGCTTTTCCTGAGTTCCTCTGAGTCACCTACTGACTCTCTAGGCCTTGAATTCTGACAGAGGAGGAGTCATTTGCGAAAGACGGAGGTATGTGATTTTCATATTACTGGAGCTATCACCGAAGTCTCCAGAAGTGTATTAGGAACTGACTTGGGAGATTAGCAGCTGACATCACCACCACAGTGGGAGGAGTGGGTTAGGGAGGGCGGCTGCCTACACACTCTGGCCTGGCTCTCCTTCAGTCTGCAGCAAGAAGGTGGATAGCCTTGAATCTGCAGCTCTTTCATGGCCAGGCAGAGGGAACGGGAGGGGTGGTGCTGAGCTGAGCATACATAATTGTCCAAGATGGCAGCATGCACCCGTGTGCTGGGGAGAGCAGTGGAAGTATCAGAGCAATGTGGCAAACTCTGCCTTAACACCAGCTTGACATTTTCACCCGACTTGTTATGAGCAGAGCTGAAACTTCTAAGCAGGTGTGTCACTTTATTTTTATTATTATTATTTTTTAAAGGAAAGGAGAACAGCCTGTGCATTTGCACGCTTGCTAGCAGCTCCTTTCCAACAGAGCCAGAGATACATGTTTAAAGGGTTGTCATGGAAACCAGAGATGGTACCTCTCCCTCAAGGACTGGAGGAAGGATGTAAAGTTTAAATGATCACCATGGAAACGGAAAGCAGATTCAGAGGAGAGGAGAGGTCGGCTTCTCAGCTCGCTAACTAGCAGCTTCAGGTGTGAGGTCTGAGAGGCCTGAGAGGAAGGTGAATCCTGAAATGCTGATTGTTCACTGTAGCTCTGAGACGCTGGTTGACCCAGACCCAGGGCTCTGTCCCCAGTCACTGGCTCAGAGCATCCTGTGGGGGCAGCAGCGAGGTGGGTGTGGTCCCCCCAAACTCAGACCTTCACTCTTTTCTGTTTCAAGGGAGATCTTGGGGTCTCTTCTGTCCATCTTTCTATGCCGTACTCCTTCTTTCCATCAGTGCCTTCAGAATAGCGGAAACCCACAGATCTGTCATCAGTGCAGGTTGGCAAGAGGCATACTTTCAAGACTTTCCTTTATGCCCTAAACTCTGCTATAACCCCCTTTGTGTTCATTATTTATCAGGATGAAGCCAGAGCTTCCTACTCCCGTCATCGACCCATGGAAGCCAGATGCACAGGAGCCTGGGCCGCCCTGCAGAGCCTTCCTTGGCTACTGATACTTGGTCTGTCACATTCTCCTTTGGCTGGAGGCGAGCCTGTGGGAAGTACACTACTGGCCTGTAGCTGAATGTTGAAGTCCAAAGGAGGATTCCCTAGGGGCTGTGAAAAATTCTTCCTGGAAATAAAGGCTAGAAGCAATTTGACACAAGTCATGAAAAAGGGTAGAATAATTATCTCTTCCTGTTTTTTGATGGGGTTATACTCTCTAGTGATCATTTAGGGCTAGAAGTGCAGGTATTGTAGGAAAGAGAGAGTGCAAGAGAGAGAGAGAGAGACAGAGACAGAGATACAGAGAGAGAGAGAGACAGACACAGAGACAGAGAGTCAGAGAGAGACAGAGAGACAGAGAAGAACATATGAACCAGTTGTCCAGCAATGACATGGGCAAAGGACAACATGGGGACATGTGGCAGGGGTGTGAGGTGTGGAAGGAAGGAAGGAAGGAAGGAAGGAAGGAAGGAAGGAAGGAAGGAAGGAAGAAAGGAGGAGGCATGGGAGAAGAATACTTGAATCTTCCCATATAAAACCCTTGTTTCCCTGAAGTGCTCTGCTTTGGAGTACTCTTTTGGGAGAGAGATGTGGAACACTGAATGTATGAGGAATTCAATCCAACAAGTATTTATTGAGTGTTTATTATGTGCCATGTACTACTCGAAGCACTTGGGACAGAATGGTGAACAAAGCAGACTAAAGAACCTATTTCTGTGGAGATTGCCTTCTGTGAGGAAGAGAAACTAGAAATAGCAAAATAGATAAATCATACAGAGTATAGAAGATGATTTGATTTACAAATGTGAGTGAGAATGGAGGTGAAATAGAGCAGATGGGGATGTCAGAAGTAGGGTGAGGCTGTTCTAATGTATAAAAAAGTGAGCGAGGATGGTGTCCTGGAGAAGTAACATTGGCTCAAAGATGGCCAGGACGTTAAGGAACAAGTGATGGACATTTGCAGGCAGAGACAAAACCAGTGAAAATGTTCTCAATGTATTCAAGGAGATGAGTGACAGAAACAGTGGGAAGAGAGGAGCTCAAACCCAGGTCAAAAACCTAAGAGTTGACTTAACACACTGAGCTCTGGAGTACCTTGATTTTTACTGAGTGAAATAGAGCAACTGGACAAACCTGAATGTCAGTTTTCTAGGTGCTCTCTAACCGAGGTATAGAGATGAACTAAGTGGGCAGGGTGGATGGTAGGAGAATAGTTGTGTGCCTGCAAGACCTCCAGAAAGGGCAGCAAGTGATTCTCCTCAGATGGTGGTAGTGACTGAGGAGCAGCAGTATTCTGGGTACACATTGAATACAGGCCCAGCAGTTTGGGTATGGACCATGGGATAGTGGGAACAAAGATGACAGAAATTTTGGCCAGAGTAACAGATGGACATCGAGCCAACTAGGATGATAAGGACAGTATGAGGGAGAAGATACAGGTTCAGGTTGGACCTTCATTTTCTTTTGTTTGACTTGGTTTTGGGTTTTGGGTTATACCTGGCTGTGTTCATGGGCTACTCCAGCAGTGCTTGGAAGAACATGTGGTACTTGGGGTCTGAAACATGAGCACTAGCTCTTTTGACTATATTCCTGGCCCTGGAACATAATATTGGTGTCCATGAGACAGACAACCAAGTGACGATGTACCAAGAGACCCAAGGTAGTTGGAGACACAAGAGAGAGAGTAGACTGGAGATATGGATGTGGAAACTGACAACAATGGTACAGGCAGGATGTCAGAGGAGTCATGTAGACAGAAAAGAGAGAACAAGTGAGGACTGAACTCTGATGGCTCTAATGTTAAGTTATGAAGATACAGAAGAATAAGCAAGGGAAGCAGAGAAGGAAGCAGGGCAGAGTCCTGTTCAGAGAGAAGCAAGGTGGCATTTCACAGAAGGCTGAGACCATGGCCATGACTCATGACTGATGGATCCATGATGGTCAGTAGTAACTGAAACCAGCTGGGGTTGCTCCTGTCTCCTTAGAGGAGAGATTTATTGCTTCAAGGACTGGAGAGAGTGAGAAGCCTGAGAAGTGATTTGGGTACTGGGGTTGGAGAAAGGCCAGTGTTAATTTTTTTATTGAATCACCACGAGATACACAGTTACAAAGCTGTTTATGATCAGGTTTTAGGCACACAATGTTCTATCACCCACCTCTTCACCAGGTGTACATTTTCCATGACCAATATCCCCAGAATCCCTCCCACCCCACCCCACCCCTTCCTGCCTGCCTCTATGGCAGGTACTTTTCTTCTTCTCTATCTCTCTCTCGCTCTCTCTCTCGCTCTCTCTTCATCTCTCTTTCCCTCTCTCTTTCTCTCCACCCCCCCTTTGGGCATTATGGTTTGTAATACAATACAGGTACTGAGAAGTTATCATGTCTGGTTATATACCTACTTTCAGCATGAAGCTCTTATCCATAGCAATCATTTCCAACCATCATTGTCATAGTGGTCCTTTCTCTATCCCAAATGCCTTCTCCCCCAGCACTTGGGCCAGGATTGGTTTTGGACAGAACGGGAAGAGAGATATTGGAAAGGGTGAGAATAAGCAACTCTTTATCGAAGTTTGACTTCCAGGACTCTCTAAGCATCAACTTTCTTTTTTTGTTTTATTATTTGAGGCACATCCATTAATACTTAGAGCTTCCTCCTGGCTCTACACTCAGGGATCACTCCTGGTGGGCCTCAGGGGACCATCTGGAGATTGACCAGTGATCAACCAGTTTGACTGCATGCAAGGCAAGTGGCTTACTATCTCTCCTGCCAGCTGAGTTTTTCATCTCATATGACCTGGCATGTCACAAAGGCTCAGAAAAGAGACACAGTGAGATTGACCTGGGGCCGAGCAGGGCCTGGCTGATTCTCTAGCATTATCTAGACTTTGGATACTTTGTAGTGCTGTAGAACTGTAAGAAATCCTGTAATGTGAGAAAGAAGAAAGAATGGATAGAAAACATCAGCAGAATGAATAATAAATAAGTATTTGCTAGAGACTAGTCAATCTTCTTACAAAACAAGAAAGGAAATAGATATGAGTCACAGCTCTGATAGCGGCCAGGCTGGGGTTAGAATCAGAAACCTCAGGTTGGGGTTATTGTTTTTGTTCTGCCTCCAAACAAACCCTGAATTTCAAGATGCTTCTCTCTCAGAAGAACTAAATTGCAGTTTCTTAGGATTCATACCCATCACGGTTCCAGAGAAAGACCATTTCCTAGTTCTAAGAATGCCTAATGAAAATTCCCAAGAAATATTTTAACCGTTGCCTGACTTTTGGCTCCTTCGGTGATTTAAATGTCAGTGAATATGAAACTGACAAAGAATATATCCTTGCAAAACACACAAGCTTTGTGGCTATGAATCAGAGGGGGAAGAGGTCTTAGTGCAGAGTCCTGTCAGGAAAGAAGCAACTGAAACTTCTCAGGAGGGGGAGACCGTGAACATGACTCATGACTAAGTTTTCATGATGTTCAGTAGCAACTGGTACCAGACACTAACAGATAAAAATTAAAAAAAGTGGAAAACAGAACCTGGGATTTTAGCTTTCCTAAAGCTTAGTTATGCTCAGGACAGCTAGGCCGAAAGACCGTATAAAACAAATGAGAGGCTTAAAGAGATGCTAAGTGTTTTATTTACTGCAAACGCACTGCTTGGTGAGCTCAGCCCAGGCCAAGTAAATCCACAAGTGGGGTAGAGGATAGGGGTAAGTGGTAAGAGCGCTAAGAGCAGCCTGGAAGGTCAAAAGAAAAAGAGGAAGATAAATCTAGCCAGTGCATTGGCTGGCGAAGATCTTGGGTAGGGACAGACTCAATTTGGGGCAAACACCAAGTCCCCCATCTTCCCAGCTTGCGTTCACCTCTCCCTCCCCTCCCCTGGCCCCAGCTGCCACAAAGAGCAGCTCTCAACACTGGTGGCAAATTAACTCACTGGGACACATCCAGAAAGTTACCTTCCCCACAAACTGTAGCACTGTAGTACTGTCGTCCAGTTGTTCATCGATTTGCTCGAGCGGGCACCAGTAACATCTCCATTGTGAGTCTTGTTGTTACTATTTTTGACATATCGACTATGACACGGGGAGCTTGCCAGGCTCTGTCATGCGGGCGGGATACTCTCAGTAGCTTGCTGGGCGCTCCGAGAGGGATGGAAGAATCGAATCCGGTGGGCCACGTGCAAGGCCCACCCTACCCACTGTGCTATCGCTCCCCACAAACAGTGACTTTTAATTCTGGTAACATTATTGGAGTTCCTGGGAGAGGTTTTATTTTACTCTTATTTTATTTTACCTCATGTTCAAAACATGATTTATTTGGGGGGTTAAGTTTCCCCAGAAGAGTTCAGATGGACCCTTCTGGTCAGCTGTGTGGACCTGAATGTTCAGTGCTTAGGCAGCAATGTGGTGCAGTTTGGACCCAGCAGTGTTGGGTGGGAGACACTAAGTGCCACGGATAGAATTCAGGTACTAGCACCTGCAAAGCATGCTGGGGGAGCGCTCAAATATTTCCATACACAGGCTTTTGAGTTCCCAAGCTCAAAATGTTCCCATATTTCAGACCAGTTAAGTGAGAATAAATATAAGGCCCAGATACTATTAGGCTGCTCCTGGACCACTCAGAGATGACATTTCTTTTCTTTCTTTTCTTTTTAAAAATACGTTTGATTTTTAATTTTTTTATTTTATAAAGTAGTTCACAATATTTGATTACATTTAATATTCAAACACTAATCCCACGACCATCATACCTTCCCACCATCATATTTTGGATGTTTCCATTCCAAACCCCAACTCCTGCCCCAAAGCAGAACCGAAATAATATATTTTGTATTGTTTGTCACGAAAAATCACTGAAAATGCTACAAAAAAGTATCCTTAGAGGAAAGAGTGTGGAGATTGTTGTATTTCACTCAGGGGTCATTAAGCCCTATCATAATAGATCACTAGAATGTTGTTAAAGGTTGAGCCTTGTGTGCATATATATATATATGTATATATGTGTGTGTGTGTGTAAAAAAATTTCCCACTAAGATTGTTTGCCTCCTACTTTGAACCCCATCAAATGTGGTGCAGTACTCTTGTAGTATGGATAGGGTGTGTGGTATGAAGTGTGGTGCAGCCATGAATGCAGCCCCATGGTCCAGGAATAGATTCACTCATGGGTGAGGCTCGGCGTAAGGTGTGGAGAGCACCTGTGAGCATGGCGGTAGTTGAGTTCTGGAGGTTTTAGGCTTGCAGGGCTGGGTCCTTTGGGGTGGGGAGGGGTCTCACCCGCCCCCTCCAGGGAGTCCCAAGTGAAACAGCCTGGCACGAGGTACGGTAGCATGATTATGGTGAGTGTCATGTTATACTCCATTCCGGGAAAGAAGGAAATGCAATCTTTTTTCTTCCCAATATGTTTGGGGAACACCCAGCTGCACTCAGGGCTTACTCCTGGTTCTGTGCTTAGAAATCACTGTTGGAGGAGTTTGGAGATTGATTGGAGATAGGGTACCTGAGATTGAACCTGGGTCAGCCACATCCAAAGCAAATGCCTTTCCTCTGTACTACTCTATCTCTAGCCCTATATCTATTTCTGACCAGGAGTTGGTATCAAGGCAATAGTCCATTGTCAAAGAACTGGGTCAAAGAACTGGGTCCCAGCAATACCACTCCTGGGAATATATCCCAGAGAGGCAAAAAAGTATAGTCGAAGTGACATCTGTTCTTGTTTGTTCATTGCAGCACTGTTTACAATAGCCAGAATCTGGAAAAATCCTGAGCGCCCGAGAACAGATGACTATTTTAAAGAAACTTTGGTACATTTACACAATGGAGTACTATGTAGCTGTTATAAAAGATGAAGTCATAAAATTTACATACAAGTGGTACTACATGGAAAGTATCATGCTAAGCAAAATGAGTCAGAAAGTGAGGGACAGACATAGAAAGATTGCATTCATCTTGGGAACATAAAGTAGCAAAATAGGAGACTACTAACACCCAAGAATAGCCGAGATAAGTGCCCGGAGGTTTACTTCATGGTTTGGCGGCCAGCTGCACATTCTAGGGGAAATGACTAGCTCATATAGAGAAGGGAGCATCAAATAAAGGGGGTTGGGAGGATCCTCCCAGGAAGGGAGATGCATGCTGAAAGTAGGCTATAGACCGAACATGATTGCTACTCAATGTCTCTTTTGCAAACTACAGCATCCAAAATGAGAGAGAGAACAAAAGGGAATGCCCTACCTACCGCAGAGGCAGGGTGGGATCAGGGGGATGGGGGGTGGGAGGGATACTGGGATCAGTGGTGGTGGAAAATGGGCACTGGTGGACGGATGGGTACTCGATCTTTGTATAGCTAAAAACCAAGCACCAAAATTTGTAAGTCTACAACTGTACCTCATGGTGTTTCACTAATAAATATTAGAAACAAAAAACAAAACAAAAAAACAAAAAGAACTGGGTCAGATTGAACCAACCTCTCTGATCTTGTGGTTCACACAGCACCAGGACATATATTCTTCTGGTCCGGACCCCAAGTTGCTCCCTTATGAATAACACAGACCCATCCTGCCTCCTTTTTTGCTCCACAGATGCAAGATCATCTTTTAATGATAGAGGCCCTCCCGTTGATCATCGATTTGCTCGAGCGGGCCCAGTAACGTCTCCATTGGAGACTTTGTTGTTACTGTGTCTGGCATATCGAATACTCTCGGTAGCTTGCCGGGCTCTCCGAGAGGGGCGGAGGAATCGAACTCGGGTCGGCCATGTTGGCTGCGTGCAAGGCAGACGCCCTACCCGCTGTGCTATCGCTCCATAGCGGGTAGGGCGTCTGCCTTGCACGCAGCCAACATGGCCGACCCGAGTTCGATTCCTCCGCCCCTCTCGGAGAGCCCGGCAAGCTACCGAGAGTATTCGATATGCCAGACACAGTAACAACAAAGTCTCCAATGGAGACGTTACTGGGCCCGCAAGATCATCTTAGTCTCGTCCATTATCAGGACATCTCACCCATAAGAGGAAGGGCAGACTGAGACTCGGGTTCTACTTCAATCTCTCTTTGAATTCACTGGGTTCAAGTTCAGCTTCTTAAAATCCTAAATTTCTCCAGGCTCTGGATCTCACCATTGCCTCCACAAAAAGCGTTTATATCCAGCATGCCATTGGAGCTCTTAAAAATGTTCCTGGTTCTTGGGCTGGGGAGATAGCTTAGGGGTTAGAGTGCTCACCTTAGTTTTGATTTCTAGCCTCATGGTCTCTCAAAAGCATTGCCCAGGCTGGCTCTGGTGGCTTTCAACACTACAAGGCCCTAGCACTGATATGCTTACCCTAACACCACTTGGGAGGCCCCCTCCAAAATTCCGAACTCCACTTCATACTAACTAGTTCCACAAGACTCTAGTGCAGTGTGGATGTCACTATATATTTACTCTTCTATAATACTTTAGGGCATTCAAATGCTGTAGCCCATGGAGGTTGCTTTAAGTGGACTTTGCTCTTATTTTATTCTTACAATCCGGATGGAATGCTCAATCTGTGCTTTGTTGGCCCTGTTAGAGCTCTCACCTGCCCAATGATGGGCCTAGCCTCCCTCTGCTTCCCCCAGAGGCTGACTAAACTGTGGAGCGTGGCCCATTTTGAGCTGTACCATGAGTTCTGTGCAGCGTGTGGGATGTCTGTTGCAATGCTAGACTGATCGATGTGGGAAGTGTGCAAGGAGGGCTCCAACACACAGAGAAATGAATGGCTGTGGATGTGAGGGGAATGGAAGCAGTACCTATCACGAGAGCGGTGGGCTCATGGTTGCAGCTTGAAATGAAGACTTTGATGGAGTCATAGTAGTTCAACTAGAAAGGAAAATAAGAGAGGAGAACGGGCACATTAATATAAAGGTTGCATACCATGCCAAGTAAGGTGAGAGCACTCTTTCAACATTCCTTGAAAGGGGGAGAAAAGTTGTTCAGAGAGGTATATTTTTGTTTTGTTTGTTTTGGAACCAGGCCGGCCCGGCAGTGCTAAGCACTTACTACTGGCTCTGTGCTCAGGGATCATTCTTGGCAGTGCTCAGGGGATTTTATGTGTGATTTGTGGAACATAACCTCTGTTTGCTAAATGCTTTAACCCTGTTCTATCTTTACAACTCCAAAGGCACATTTATAAGACACATTACATGGATAGCACATGGAGCTTGTCATTCTTTGCCATGTGCTCAAGGCAAACCCCGGAACATACGTCCTGGTGGTGGTGTCCTGCCTGAGTATCCTGCTTGGGTTTCCCTTGTTTTTTGGGGGGGGGGGGGCAGGGGGCACACCCAGTTGGTGCTTAAGACTGACGCTTGACTCTGCACTCAGGGATCACTCCTGACCAGGCAGAGGGCCCTATGGGGTTCATGGTATTGAAACTGCTGGTGCAAGGCAAGTGTCCTATGTACTATGTACCATTTGTACCCACTGCATTGTCTCTCCAGACCCAGGTTTTCTATTTTAGGTAAAGCTGAGAATCCCAGAGTGAACCTGCATAGCTACAGAGCTTTGATTTGAAAGTCAATCCTCTTTCACTGAGAGTCATACTTGTTTATTTTAATTTTATTCTTTATTTCACACTCATTTTTGTTTGGAGGAATAATGCCTGACAATAATATTGATATCAGTGTTTTGGGCCTCACATCCACGACCAGGGTGACACTCTCCTCCCCTGACCCTTCTCTCAAGGTCCCTTCTCATCCTCCATTCACCCCCTGCCACTCCCTCCCAGCACCACTTGGCAGACTCAGCTCTAGAGCTAGTCTTTTTTTGGGGGTGCATACCTAGCACTGCTCAGAGGTTACTCCTGACTCTGCACTCAGTAATCACCCCTGGCGCACTTGGCAGAACATTTGATTCTGGGAATCAAATCCAGGTTAGTGGTGTGTAAGGCAAATGTCCTACCCACTGTGCTCCAGCCACTATAAGCAGAATCTTGTGGTTTGTTTTCATTCCCATGGTCTCTTACTTTCTGTATTGACTCCACTATTATCTCTATGCACTGATTTATTATCGCTCTCTTTAAAAAATAGTTCTAATATTGTGTTCTGTGTGTTGTGCTGCTACACGCTGCCAACCTCCAGAGTTCCCAGAACCCCCCCCCCCCCACTGTTACCCCCATTTTCCTTCCCTCCTCCACGCCCCCTCAGCACCCTCAGCTCCCAGTTCTCTTGACTATAACTCAAGGTCATTTCCATTGAGAATAGGCTAATATCTTGCTTTGTTTATACTCCACATCTGATTGGGAGTCATGCTTAGCTGAAAATTATCCAGAGTGGTATACAAGGAAAGGCAAACTCTTGTGTTTCAATACCTTTAAAAATAGAGGGCCAAGCTTCAGGACAGATCTACTGTGATTAGGGCACCAGAACTTCCAGGTAAGGCCCTAAAGTAATGTCAGGACCCAGCCACAAGTGCCAAGAAGGAGCCAGATTTGGTGGGGTTTGAAGAATTCCTTTTCTTCTTCCAGACACCCCCCTCCCTTCTACCACAGAATGAAACTTTGCAAATTGGATTAAAATCATCTGGGGCTTGTCAGAGCAAGATGCTACCTGCTAAGGATGGGGTTTTCACACCTGCCAGGCATGACACCAAGCCTAGAGAAAAATACAGAGGAGTCCTTGACACCAAGGCTCATGAGGTATGGAAACCAAGTGAAAAAACCCAGCAAGTGCAAAGGTAAGTTTGGAGGTGAGAGAGAGTTTCTGGACCATGGCTCAGGACAGCTGGACTCAACTAGGTGCCAAAGCAACCTTGGGTGATTAGAACTAACTTTCAGCTTTTTCCATGGGGACAGGCTCCCCAAGTCAGCTCCCGAGGTGAATCCCCCAGTTCATCTCTTGTTTAGTGTTGATGATCTTTTTTTTCCTTGAGTTCCTCAGTGTCTGGCACTCTGCTCTTGGGCAGCTCTGGCCTTGGAGCACACTGTTGTTCCTTTTACCTTGATAGTCACCAATCCCCACAGAGAATGGAAGTGAAAAGGGTAGGAGAGAGCTAAGTCTGAGGCTAGTGGTTACAGAGGACCAACTCCCCACACTCTGGCAAAAACAAGGCTTTGCTGTCTTAAGTGGGAGAATCCAGGTACAAAAACCCACACATGGAGTGGCATCATAGAAATGCCACTAGAAGAGGTGACTGGACAGACAGAAAATACATTGGTGTTTTCCTGTGGTTGGTGGATGGAAATGATGTTAACTATCTGTGCTTTAGAGGGTTCTTATGGGGGTGATGGAAGTGCTCTTAAACTGGATTATGGTGATACTGCACAACTCAGTACCTTTATCAACAACCATTAATCATGAACTTAAAATGGGGGCATTTATGATATCTAAATTGGACTGCAGTAATGTTGCAGGGAAACAAAAAATTAAAGAGATTTTATGTCTGCTTGGGCTGGAGCTATAGCACAGTGGGTAGGACGTTTGCCTTGCACGTGGCCGACCCAGTCGACCCAGGTTCAATTCCTCCACCTCTCTCGGAGAGCCCGATAAGCTCCCAAGAGTATCTCGCCTGCACAGCAAAGCCTGACAAGCTACTTGCGATGTATTCGATATGCCAAACACAGTAACAACAAGTCTCACAATGGAGACATTACTGGGCCCGCTTGAGCAAATAGATGAACAATGGGAGGACAGTGCTACAGTGCTATGTCTGCTTATTTAGTCAGATTTTTATTTTCTTTTTGTATGTAGTTTTCTTAATTCACATTTCCTTTCTACTGTAGGTTTGGAATTTTATTTTCTTTGTGCTGAAAACTTTATTGATTTTAATCTTTTAGACAAAGGTGACTTTGTTGCTCTAATTTTTTTAACTTTTTTTTTTTTACTTAGCAAGTAAGTTTAGTTATATTTCTTCCCCCTTTCGCACAACAATAAATCATCTGACTTTTGTTTCCTGTATATCTTTGTTTTGGTGGTGGGGGATGCAGATGGGTCACACCCAGATCTGCTCAAGGCTTACTACAGGCTCTGGGCTCAGAGATCTGGTGGTAACTCAGGGGATCATATGCAGTGCCAGGGATCGAACAGGGATCATCCATACATAAATCAGGTGGCTTATCCCCTGACCTGCCTGTCTTTAGTCCACATCTTTTTTTTGGGGGGGGGGTCACACCTGGCGATGCACAGGGGTTACTCCTGGTTCTACACTCAGGAATTACCCCTGGCGGTGCTCAGGGGACCATATGGGATGCTGGGAATCAAACCCAGATGGGCCATTTGCAAGGCAAACACCCTACCCGCTGTGCTATTGCTCCAGCCCCTCTAGTCCACTTCTTAAGAAAAAAAGTCTCTATTCAGTTTACGCACACAGTGTTTAGAAAGAGGTCAGGATGCAGGTGAGAGTTGGTTCTCCTGGTAGCATTCCCATCAGTTTCTGCTTCTCTTAGTGGAACATACCCTTTGCCTCCTGAGCTACATCATTATAAAGGACAAAGCAGACTTAGTTTTTCACTTCCCAGAACCAATATAAATGTCAGGGAAGCTGCCTCAGCTTCTTGTCTATTGACCATCATCCTTCAGACCCATAGGACACTTGGAAAATAGAGAGGGTCCGTGGAGCATGTCAAAGACTTTAACTGTTTAATTCACTAGATTCTAGTAGCCAGAGGTTTATTATTCTTTATACCTTTCGGAGCCATTCATGTGAATATTTTTACAGCTAAGCTAACAAAATGATCTCAAAATCAGCGGAGTAGTTAGTATATCTCATTAAAGAGTAGATTCCATTACTTATCTGCTAGCTAGCTTAGGTGATAGTTTGGGAAGATGGGAGGGAAAGCTTAAATTGCAATTAACTTTCAGTTAAACCTTTCTTTCTCTCTCTCTCACTTTCTCTCTTTGGTGGCTTTTTTGTTTGTCTGGGTTTTGGGAAACACCCAGTGGAACTCAGGACTTATTCTTGGCTCTATGTTCAGGCATCACTCCTGGAGTGCTCAAGGGATCACATGGGGTGCTGGGGAATTGAGCCTGGCTCAGCTGTGTGTAAGGTAAGTGACCGACCCATTATACTATTCACCTATTCCGACCTCATCTCTCTCTCTCTCTCTCTCTCTCTTTCTCTCTCTATCTCTCTCTCTTTAAATTATTACCTGGGTGACCCAGTCTCCATGCACTTTCCAGCGGACATAGCTCACATCTGGAGAGGTCACAGCATTATTAATGCTAATGTTGGGTACGTTGTCCACTTTGGGCAGTTTCTTCCAAGTTCTATAAAGAAAAACCCAAAAACTCAGTAAGATAAGATGAAGGTCTTTCCCTTCATTCCAACCAGGTTTTCTCTTCTGGGCAGGAATTCTCTCACTCCTCTCCTTTGCTCTGAAAAATCATCTCATCCTAGATGGCACTGTTAAGTCTGCACAGGACCTTCTATAGCTGCTAGCCCATGTGATGGCTCTCTTTTTCTGGGCTCCAGGAAGATTACGCATGCAAAGGATATGCCTGATATATGTTGCTCCCATTTTATCATCCAGATATATACAACCAAGGGGACTAGGGAGCTCCGTCTTGAGTTCCAGAAGGGCCACAGTGAGCAGAGACTCACTATGATCGCAATACTTAGCAGCCAGTGATGCCCATAAGTCCCTGCATGCTCAGAAAGGGTTTGAACAGTTTTCTACAATAAAGTAGTTTAAGTAAGTCTTGAAAAAAAAAACAGGCCTTGGTCACATAGGCATCACACATAGAGGCAGATGGGAAGCAATTAGAGGTGCATGAGGGGCCTCACATGGGATTAACCCTCCTTAATTACTGAAGTATTTACATGAGAGAGACAAGAATATCCTTCTAGTGGCAGAAGCTGAAACACTCAGTCATGTAACAGAGGAATGATGAGTCATGGAGGAATCCATGGTTGTCTACTCAGTTGTCATTCTCCTCCTTCTTTCTTGACAATAATACTAAGGCAGCAAGTTGGAGAGCATGCAGGTAAGGCACTTGCCTTGCATGCAGCAGACCTGAGTTTAGTCTCTAGCATCACATACAGACCCCAAAGCACTGTCAGAAGTGATTCCAGAGCCAGGAATAAGCCCTGAGCATTGGCCCACTCTTACTCTCTCCAAAAGATACAACAAAAAAAAAGGAAGGAAGGAAGGAAGGAAGGAAGGAAGGAAGGAAGGAAGGAAGAGAGTAGGTAGGAAGGGAGTGAGGGAGAGAGGGAGGGAGGAAAGGAGGAAGGAAGGAAGGAAGGAAGGAAGGAAGGAAGGAAGGAAGGGAGGGAGGGAGGGAGGGAGGGAAGGAGGAAAGAAAAGGGAGGAAGGAAGGAAGGAAGGAAGGAAGGAAGGAAGGAAGGAAGGAAGAAAGAAAGGAAGGAAGGAAGGAAGGGAGGGAGGAAGGGGGGAGGGAGGGAGGGAGGGAGGAAAGAAAAGGGAGGGAGGAAGGAAGGAAGGAAGGAAGGAAGGGAGGAAGGAAGGAAAAGGGGCTAGAGTAATAGTACAGTAGGTAGGGCATTTGCCTTGCACACGGCTGACCCGAGTTCCATTCCCAGCATCCATATGGTCCCCCGAACTCCATCAGAAGTAATTCCTGAGTTCAAAGCCAGGAGTAACCCCTGTGCATCACTGGGTGTGGCCCAAAAAGTAAAGAAGAGAAAGCAAGAAAGAAAGGAAGCAAGAAAGAAAGGAAGAAGCCTATGGTCAGGATTTCTTGGTTTCAGGAGTGTCATGTGACTCATTTCTGGTCAATGAGATAAGATAAAATCTGCAAAGAGGCTCTGGGGAAGAGTTTTCCCTTCATACCATGTGAAGTTCATAAGAGACAGCCTTTTTTCCTCTGTCTTTCTAGCAAGCTCCCTTGTTTTCTCTTCACTTTATTCTTTTCCTTTTTCCTGAATGGTGCTAACATTTTTGAGCTGAGAGATGCCTAGATATGGTGGCTGCAAGACCATGCCACAGACTAAAGGACAGAAACCAATGTGCTAATGATGGTGACAGGGCTCCTGATAAGGCCACTTGATCACTTAACATCCTGTTACTAATCTATTTACTCAAGCGGGCGCCAGTAACACCTCTAATCATCTTTGTCTTGTGCTAGTGTAGCCCAGTGGTGTCTGCTCATTCTAGAAACACAAAGAGCCTCAAACCGATCATTCAGGGTCTTGACAAAGAAGTCTGACCATCTCGTAGGTGGGCGGCCACGCAATCTTTTGACATCCTGTGGAATCCAGTTGGTAATGGCTCTAGTCCAGCAGTCATCTCCAAATCTCATTACGTGTTCAGCCCATCTGATTTTCGATGCCTTGGCAAACGAAACAGAGTCCCTGATTCTTGATCGTCGACGGAGGTCAGAACTCCTGATTCTTTCTCTCATTTGAGTGAAGTGTGATACTCCAAACATAACTCTTTCGATTCCTCTTTGGAACACCTGAATAGCATTCTCATCCTGTTTTCATAGGGCCTAGGTCTCTGAGGCATATGTTAATGCAGAAAGAACAGTGAAATCGAAGAGATGTGCCCGGAGCTGGAGGTTCTTTTTCCTCTTAGCTATTTCTTCGTTGCTCTTGAAGGTGTTCCAAGCTGCTCTCTTCCTCCTGCGCAACTCAAGGGCCAGGTCATTGTCATGTTCTCAACCTAGGTACACATAACTGTTGCATTCGGAGATGTTCATTCCATTGAGAGCAAATGTAACGTCAGGAATGAGACTGTTTCTCATACACATTGTTTTCATGAGATTCAGCTGTAGACCAACCTTTCCACACTCACGGTTGAAGCTGGCCAGCATTTGTGCCGCTTGGCTAATGTTTGGTGTTATTAGAACAATGTCATCAGTAAAGCGGAGGTGGTGTAGTTGCCAACCGTCTATCTTCACTCCCATTCCTTCCCATCCCAGTCATTGCATGATGTTCTCGAGGATGGCACTGAAGAGTTTCAGTGAAATTGTATCACCCTGCTGAACCCCTCTCTTGACATGGATGATCACTTCCTTATAGAATGGTGGGATCCTGGTAGTGAATCCATAATACAGCTCACGGAGGATCCTGATATATTGAGTTTGAATGCCCTGTTTGTCTAGGGCTTCAATGACCATTTCAGTCTCAACATAATCAAAGGCCATCTTTAAATCAATGAACGTTAGATAGAGTGGCATCTTGAACTTCCTGAGAAACCTCAATGAGCTTGGTTATTGTATGGATATGGTCGATGGTGCTGAATCTTTTTCAGAACCTGGCTTGCTTGCATGGTTGTCCTTCATCTAGTGTTCTGCCTATCCTATTCAGGATGACTTGAGTGAACAGCTTGTAGACAACAGACAACAGGCAGATCAGGCGATAGTTACCAATGTCGTGGATGTCTCCCTTCTTGTACAGTAGTACAGCCCTGCTGGTTTTCCATTGGGACAGAACCTTGCATTCAGACAGGTATCATGTGAAGAGCCAAGCCAGTGTATTGATGAGTACTGATGGCAGATTCTTCAGGTGTTCGGGTCTGACCTTGTCTTGGCCGGGTGCTGTTCGCTTCTTTACCAACAAAATGGTGTGTCAGATTTCGGAAGGGAGAACATTGGGAACGACATATCCATCCTGCGGAATTTGGTATGTGGGCAGGTGGATGTAGATATTGAAGAGATTTGAGTAGAAGTCATGGATAATCTTCTCCATTGCCCTTCTGGAAGATGTGATAGATCCGTCAGGATGTTGGAGGGCAGTCATCTTGGTCTTGTAGCTGGCAAAGGACAGGCGGGCCTTGCAAATACTTTTCCCAGCTTCTGCCACATAGGCCAGAACTGCTGCTCTTTTCTCTTTGAGGTCTTTCTTTATCGCTTCTCTGCACTGTTTTGCAAGCTTGAACATTCGCTTGTGGTTGTGTCAGGGCTTGCGTCAAGCCATGTTAGCGAATGAGCTCAAGAGTTTTCGAAGACAGGCGTCCTTTTGTGGCTATTTCTCTCTAGGCGTTCCTCACACAATCATGAAGGTGCTGAACTAGTCAATCATATTCCTCATCAATGTTGTCAATGGTTTTATAGCACAGCGGTAGGACATTTGCCTTGCACGCAGCCAACATAGCTGACCCGAGTTCAATTCCTCCGCCCCTCTCAGAGAGCCTGGAAAGCTACCTAGAGTATCTTGCCCGCACAGCAGAGCCTGGCAAGCTACCCGTGATGTATTCGATATGTCAAACACAGTAACAACAAAGTCTCCAATGGAGACGTTACTGGGCCCACTTGAGCAAATCGATGAACAACTGGAGGACCATGACCATGACCGTTGTCAATGATGGCATCTTCCCATGTTGCCACAATAGTGCCAAAGAGCTCCCAGTTGGTGGTCGTTTTGGGAGTTCTCTTCTTAAACTTTCAAGCTCTTTCTCCCCACTCTGTGAAGTAGAATTTTGCATGAAGGATACTGTGGTCTGATCCTCTTTGGAATTTTGGGACAATAGCAACATCAGTCAGGCAAAACTGTGGATTGAATATGATGTGGTCAATTTCATTGTGGAACCATCCACCAGGAGACTCCCATGTCCAACGTTTAGATTCAGCCTTCTGGAACTGTGAGTTACCATGGATTATCTTGGTCGACATAATGAACTCAGAAAGTCTCTCACCCTGTTAGTTCCATTCTAGGCCATGGGTCCCAATGTGGAATTCTTTGGCTGATCTTCTCGGTCCTATCTTGGCATTAAGATCACCGACAATGATCTTGTAGAAGGTGTGGTCTTCTTTATAGAACTTCTCCAGCTCCATGTAGAACTTCTCAATTTCTCCTTCATCATAATTAGATGTTGGTGCATAGACAACAAAGATAAAAACTGCCAGCAGTGAGCCACATCTATTCAAGTGGAATTGTCTGATTTGGGTTGTTAGGCATTCGAATGAATCAATGCTCGTGGCCAAGATCGTGTTGACAAGGAAACTGACTTCACTGACGCTGCTTTTGTTGCATGTTCCGAGGAACAGTTCTTCTCTAGTATTGAAAATGGCATTATGTGGTTGATGCCTTCTCATCTTGGTCAGACCAATGATGTCGTGCTTGATCTTTGGTGCTTGTACCATCAGGTTCTCAATGGATGCAACTGATTCCAGCATATGTGCATTGAAAGTACAGACAGTCATTTTTGTCCTTCTTCGTTTCGGCAGCCTAGTTTGGCCTTGAGATTTTATCAGCCTCTCCTTCCTCATCCTTCTTAACACTGCCGTATTGGTGGCTCTTTCAGGGTCAGGGTAATGAGACCCATTGTATTTACTGGTTTTGGCCATTTATAAGGCCAAATGCAGCAGTGACCTGTATCCTGACACCTTTCGCTACAGAAAGCTAAACACTACCCTGCCCTAGTCACTTTTTGTTTACAGTAGCAAACATTCATGAACTTCTCAATATATTTCATACTGTTTTCAAACACTTGATAAATGAGAACTCATTTACTTGTCAACATCATCCTAGGAGCGAGGTATTATTATTATTATTATTATTATTATTATTATTATTAACTTTCCAAATTGACCAAGGAGCAAATTTAGGATTCAAACCCAGGTAACACAAATTACAGCTTAAAGTATTCTTAGTGGATGAATGAACTGAGTATAGTAGTCTATCTTGAATTTTCTTGTGTTTTGATGTGAATCACAGAACTGTGAAACTGTGTTAGTGTTGTGAACAATCCTTTGAGATGATTTTGAAAATATGAGAATAGGTGCAACCTGTGTATTTCTGAAGGTCTATGAGTGAGATACTTTTATCCTTACCACTAGTGCACTGACACCCTCTTAAAAAAGTCTCAATATTATCTTTTTTCCTTTTAGTAATAACTGGAGAATGGGGGAGGAGATTGTGCTACACTGGTGGTCTTCAAGGCTTACTCCTGGCTCTGTGCTCAGGGATCACTCCTGGCTAGGTTGAAGGAACTATATGGAATGCTGCTGATTGAACTGGGGCTAGTCATGTGCAAGGCAACAACCTGTATTATCTCCATAGCCTCTTGTCAGCCTATTTAAAATGGAAACAAACAAAAAGGAACAACTTAATCCAACTGGTGAGACAAGAGGTCTGTAATGTACACGTCCTCATCACAGAGATTCTCAGCAGTCCTAGATTTCCCTAGGTATTTCCTTATATGACCAAGGTGGTAGAGAAGGGAGTTGAAAACTCGCTTCTCCAGCCTGACACTTCTCTCCTCCTCACTTCATATAAGCCAGCTTGGGGTACCCTCTCCTGACTGCAGGCCAGGTCTCCCATGCACAATGCGATGATGACCAGTAATCATAAGTGATTTAAAAGGTTAATTCTCACTTCAAGAGATAAAACTTTGGAAAAAAATCTTTAACTTCTTAGAATATTGCTTAGGAACATAGATTCAATATCATGTACCTGAATTAATTGGTGGGGATAAAGTCTGCAAAATAAAAGCTTGATTGCAATTTCTATTTCATTCTGAGAATAATTTCTTCATCATTCCCCAGTTTTTCTTAATTCAGAAATGACTCATGATCTGTGCTTTAAATTTCCACGAAACAGAAGGTAGATACATTTCCTGGGATACCTATGACAAAAGGTATTCTTTTATGAAGGCACCTATGGGAGAAATGGAAATAGTCTTCGCAGCATCTGCTTTTCATTTACTTTGACATTGGTTTGGTTAGATCTGGAATAACAGTTCTCCATGGTGCTGATTTAATGAGTTTGAACACATTGATGTCACAGTCAATTGTTCACCTTGGAGTTTATCTTTCAGCTTGTAAAAAATAAACTAGCACTTGTCTAAGCACCATTGCAACTGGGACTTAAGTCCCCTCCCCACCAAGAGGCTGTGTGCGACCCTGCATTTGATCCATGGGAATCTCTATGTACATTTATACTCCCAGAAGTTTTGACTCAGTGGCTGTGGATGGGCTACAGCAGGTGGGACTCATACTCCAACAGATGAAATAGACAGAAAGTGAATATATTGGAGACCAGTATTAGCATTTAAAATGATCTTAAACACACAAAAAAGGGATGCAAAAATCAGTAAGATGAAATGTAGTAAGATCAAAAGCCCCAAATTTAGGATTAAACATAAATAGGGAAAGGATGAGGCATGAATGGCTCAATGTGGAGCCAACATGTCAGTGGGAAAGACTTTGGGAGCCATCTGGGACCTGATGTTGTCCAGCCCTGAACACTTTGGCTGCTGTCCGGAACAGACTGAGGATGATAGGATGGACACCTTAGAATAAGGTCGGCTGAAGACAAGCCCAGGAGACCAGGAATGTTTATCTGGAAAATTTGATAGGTCATCTTCAAACACTTGAAAAACTGAGTTTCTTTTAGAATCTTTAAACATTTCTGGTTTTATCTTAGTTATGGACACTTGCTTAATGAGATTCACAGCTTTGGGTCTCAAAGCCTTGCCTCTCTCCACTCTCTAATCCCAAAGGCTTCCTCCTTCCACATCAGTGATGATTATTTAGTATCTATCCTGTCTCTCCAATAACATGCTTGCATGGTTTCTGGTTTTTCATCATTATCATCTAGGTTTTCCTTTTAATGTTATGCTTCTTTTCTGTATTTTGTGCCATTGCTTCTTTTCTGTATTTTGTTTCTGTATCTTGCATCTATTCTTCCTCTTTTCCATCATCTCTTCCACTTGATGCAGAATTATCTTCAGTAGTTCTCTGAGAAGGATACACATTTGGTAGGTACTAATTTTTGATACCTTGCCTCTTTGAAGGTGGTTTTATTCTACTCTCCTGGTTCCACAATCATTTATCTGGGTTTTTCACTCAGCAACAAAGACAAGTTTTCAAACAGAGGAAGGGATTGCTCCACTGCCTCCTAGCTTCCAGCACTGTTGTGGCAATGCTCCACTTGTTTACAATTCCCAGTCCGATTGTGGCGAAATAATTTTTTTCCTCCACTGGACCCTTTTCAAAACTTCTCTTAGCTCTTGAAATTTTGGAAAATGTTTTCAAATTGTTTATTGGATTATTCCCTTACCTCTCTTTACTCTTTTTGGTATGTTTAGTATTTGTTCAGTTTTCTTCCTAGAGTGGTCTTATGGTTTTCTTATTTCTATTTCATTTGCGTTTTTTTGGTTCGGTTTTCTTGATACTTTCTGGGAGAGCACTAATTCCAATCCCTCCATAGAGTTAGAAAAATTTACATCACGATTTTATGTTCTAATAATTATTTTTTATTATGTCACCCTCCCTCTAATCGTATCTCTTACTTAATGGACTTCATCTTATCTCTTCAAGTATAATAATGCTGTCTTGCTACTATTTCCTGAATAGCAGGGGAAAGTGAGTGAGTTGGGGTTGCTGTCTAATGAACTGAATTGGGTCTCTGTTATCCCTATGAATTTTATACCATGGGGTTTCCATGTGTGAGGCCCTGCATTTGGTAATCAGAACTACAGAGGAGTAGTCCCTTTCCTTTTGTTGAGACAAGTTTTACTTAGAAGGGTGTAAAAGTAGATGTATGTGTTCAAGTTATGCTGTCTGAATGTTATCAAATATGTAAAGCCTATTTGGAGTTCCATAGAGATTGTGTTGTAATATTTGGAAATGTCCACATTTTTAGGAGTTGTCTCCTAAATATAGACACTTCCTTTTTCCTGGAAGGTGACTTATGTGAGAAGTGGACAACCTCTCTTCATCTGAACTTTAAAGTAATCAGTTAGCTGAGATGCCTGCTGTGACCTTCTTGCTCAAAAGTCTTCCAACCTGTCATTTAACCCTATGATGTCATTAAACTTTCTCTTGGCTTGCAGTGATTTTCAGACAGATACCCCTGAGACCATAGGCTTTCACTTTTTCTTCATTTTCCTATAGCCCACTGTGGACTTTTGTGGAAGAATGTCTGTAGTGAAGAAGCGTGGGGAAGGTTTGTTTTTTTCTGATTCTGTCATCTAAAGGTTGCAAGTAATAAGTCAATCTGTGCTAATAGTCAGAAAATTGCCTCCTTTACCACCCCTACCACCCCCAAACAGCAGAAGAGTGAGAAGAAATCAGCCACTGACATGAAACATGCAATCGCTGTGTCTCAGCATCTCTTAAGAAAAGAGGATAAGAGCCTGAAACCTAACAGAATGATGACAACACTATAAAACAGATGAGTAAGGAGCTGGAGAGATTGATCATAAGTTAAGACGTTTGCCTTGCATGTGGCTGACCCAGATTCGATCCCTAGCATCCAATATGATCCCCCAAACACTATCAGGAGTGATTCCTGAGTACAGAGCCAGGAGTAACCCCTGAGCATTGCCAGAGGTGGTCCCAAAACAAAACAAAACAAAACAAGTAAGGAGATAACTGTTTATTACAAAGATTCCTCGTGTTCTGAAAGGATTTCCTTAGTATTTTGGCAAACAGAAATAAATCATTTTCAGCTGAATGATATATCTGACATAGGTGGATAGGAAAGATGAACATTAAGAGGTGTGAAGTTGTAGCATAAATTATGACTAGTCAAATAGCACATCAGGCAAATAAAGGCAGATTTGAAATTTTATGTTTGGTTAATAGCAAATAGAATGTCATTTATCAAAATCTCTCTTTCCAGCAAAGCAGCCATAACATGCAATTATGTGTAAATGCTCACAAACAAAACAGCATACTCTTTTAACAATGAAGTTAAGAACTTGCAGTTCATTTTCAAACCAACAACAATTTCTCAAATTGACGATTCCATGAAAGAGGAAGAATCCATCCATCCATCCATCCATCCATCCATCCATCCATCCATCCATCCACCCATCCATCCACCCATCTCTTTATCAAGCCACTCAACTATCCATTCAGCCACTCAACTGTCCATCCCTTTACCAATTCAATGTCTGCTAGGGACTCGAGGGTTGGGTGGGGGGAAGCTCTGGTTATTATCTGCTAGAATTTCTCAGCCACTTGAAAGGACAGATTGTGGACAGAACATTCTGGCTCAGAGCTGTCATCCTAAATATGCCTGGACTACTTTTGGGTGCGTGGTTTAGAGAGAAGAAGGATTACTTCCCTGGGAAGAGGCTTCTTGGAGGCCCAGAAGGCAGTGTTCAAGCAGAGGAAGCTACATATGCAGACATGTGGGGCCATAAGAGAAGAGGAGGCTTGTCAGAAGCCCACATGGTTCAGAACACCATGTGAAGATGCCAGCAAATGAATCTGAAGACAGAAGCAGTGCTCAAATCCTGAAGTGTCTTGTGCCTTCAGTTGAACAGCAGAGTTTAGATTTGGCCCCAGAACAAGGTAGCCTCACTGAGAATGTGGGTAGCACAGAGTTATCACCAACTCTCAGCCTCCCCTTTGCTCCCACTTGGTTGAGTCACCATCATCTCCAGAGCAAATGCTCAGTACTCAGAGCATGTAACTCAGCGCCTAAAAGGCTGCAGGGGCTGCACGCATAGAAGACCTCACATGACCTGATCTCTCCTAGCTCTGCCTCTCACTCTCATCCTGCATTGATTTTGCGCCAGCCACACAGCTGTTAGTTCACTGAAAGGCACCTCTCTGGTTATTCCACCTCGAGGAACAGATTTTCCCCTAGACATCTGTATGTCTGTCTCTTCCATTTCTAATAGAAAAACGCCAGCCTCTCACTGACTACCCAGTTTAAAACTGTGCATATGCATAAATGTGTTTGCATACACACACAGCAATCTTAATTCCTAGACCCCATTCTATTTTTCACTTTATTCGATAGCACTTGTTACTTTCAAAGCATCACTTGATATATTTTGATTTTGTAAATCAACTTTCTCCTCCTGATAGCCTTTTACTCTGGGAGAGTCTGTATCTTTGTTCAGGGATGTGTCCCAACCATCTAGGAAAAAGACCACCTCATAGTAACTTCCCAGAAGCAGGTGTGGCATGAGTGGGAGATGAGAGTTACTTCTGCTCTCTTCCCCACCCTTGTCATTGCTGCTGCTGTTGCCATCTTTAAAGCTCACACCTTGTTGCAGGGCTCTGGTCACACCCTGGCTGTCGTGCCTGTACTCATGGGTGGCAACAGGGACGATATTGTCAGTGCTGCTGGGACTCGGCAATGTGGGGTCATGCCAGGGCTGAAATTCATGGCTCCATGCTTGTGAGGCAGGAGCTCAGTCATTGAGCTGCAACCTCACAGGCTCTTGATCTGTTGTTTTCCAAAAACCGTCCAGTGAAAATGGGGGAAATGCTGGGTTAGATCTGAGTTTGAGGCTAGAGGGATTGTGGAGGGTGTCACCATCCTGCGGACAGTTTGACTGGGGAAAAGAGAGGAAGGAGAGTGCAGGGCAGAGTCATTAAGGAAATAAGACTCATTGGTCTGATGAGTGGAGGCCAGTCACTGGCTGTGGGAGTGATGCCGTGGAATGGGATTTCTGGTGGGCCACTACTGGATGGGAACGTCAGTGTCAGAGTATAAGCCGGAGAGAAGATACTGATCTCTGGAGGATGACAAAAACAAGTAACTCGGATGCTGTCTTAGATGTGCTGTGATATGATGGGACCATTGCTGGATGCACAATACCCCTAAACATGATGATAGCCACAATGATTTTTCAACTTTTCCCCTTTCTTTCTGTAGAGAGCCCCTATGCAAGTACACAAAACGTTCTTCCTATCTTTGGCTAGAATTGAAATAACTGATTATAATTCACTGCTTCTCCCATACACATGGGCTTTCTTTCTGATCTTTGAGTGTTAAAAAAAAACTCCTTGAACAGGGTCAGAGAAAGAACAGGGGTTAAGGTACTTGCCTTGCGAGTGGCAGGCCCCAGTTTAATTCACAGCACTGTATATGGCCCCCTGGGCCTGCCATGAGAGTGATCCCTGAGCACAAAGACAGGAGTATTCATGAGCACAAGACCAGGAGTATCCCTTGAGCACATCAAATGTGTTACCCTAACGTCACACACGCACACACACACACACACACACACACACATCAGCAATAGCCAAATATCCTTCCTACTCCTCTGTTACCCACAACCACAGATGTCCAGAGATGCTCTATTTCGCCACACCTGATGTTTTCTGACTTTTCCTAAAATGATCATGTCCAGAACTGATTTACTGATTTGCGCACACTCCCTGCCATCTATTCCTCAGGAAACCACTATTAAAAAATAGCTGGTTAGGTTCTGGCTTTTTTCCAGTTCCTCAAAGTGGCGGCCTCCTTCATGAGAAACTGTACCCACTTGCTAGAAACTCAGTAACTTTGTTCTTCCCTTTCTTCACAGCTCCCAGATGGCCGCCAGCTGGCCCAGGCTATTTCTCACTTCCAAATCCCTTTATTCGTCCTCGGTTTTCTTTTTGATCGCTGAGTCTTCTCTCTTAACAGCCACCATACTACACCCCTCTTTAGAAGCACCCATTTTCTAAGTGAATTATAGGATTGGGGGGAACAGCCGTTCTCTTCTGTGTGATTATTTTTAAAGTTTATATTATCAGGAAACCCAGCCGCATCGTGTGGAAACCCAGCAGAAGCTGCTGCTGTGGGCGAAAGAGAGCCTCTCACATGAAAGGGGTCGAAGCAGACTCTGTTCTTGAGGAGGATGTGGGGGAACAAACAGGCCGCATGTTCCCAGTCTTGCAGGCACACTTCCCAGCATTGGAGGGCACCCACAGAATTGTCTGCCCACCCCGACCCCCTACTGTCTCCGTGCCAGACAGGGTAAGGGGAAGTGTGATCGCACCATCTGGGCTCCTTGGGGTGCTCCTTGGTCTGCCCTTGTGACTAGTGAGTCACAACACATTCCTGGTTATTTGTAGTAAAGAACTGAGATGTCCTGAAATGACCAGTTAGATCAGTGTCTGCTTGTGTGTGTCTGTGTGTGTTTATGCTTGTGTGCATGTTTTCCTGTTTGTTTGACTTGTAAGAATCTATTCACAAGCTTGAGAGGAGTCTTCCTGTGAGGGAGCATCTAAGTGATAGCCTCTGAGTGAGTCTGCGTAAGTGTGGTCACCTCTGCAGGGAGAAGTGGATGCACTTATTTGTCTGAGGTACGTATTTATTTCTGTCATGTACAATGGATCTGTGTATGAAACCATGTGTGTGCAGGATCTGTGTGTGACCTCTGTGTGATTGTGTAGAGGATCCCTGTGTATGATGTATATGTGAAATCTGTGTATGACTATGAATGAGTACACACAGGATCTGTGTGTAACTGTGTGAATGTGAGGAATCTGGGTGTGTGCATAATATCTGTGAGTATCACTGTGTGGGCCTAAGATCTACTGGTTACCACATATGTGTGTCTGGTGCTGTGAAGGGGGCTTAGGGTTAAGTGTTGGGTGAGGCTTAAGCATGGTTCAGAGAACAGAGCAAGGTGCACAGTGTCTGTGTTTGAAGATTGTAGGACAACATAAGGAGATGCATTTGCAAGTGTTGCAAAGGAAGCCTGCAGAAGGCTAGTAAGGTGAATTTGAGGGTTATTTGTTGAGGGGTTTGTAGAGGATGCCGGGGTTAAATGTGAAAGCAGCAGCAAATGTGTGGGGAGTGTGTGCCTTTGTGAATGTTCCTTCATCCATGGAGGTAAGTGGAAAGGATCTCCGGAGTCTAAGAAAGTGAGCAGTGCTGCCCTCTGTTATTTCCAGGTCTAACCTCAGGAAATTCTCTCACATAACCCCTCACTTGGATCTCCTTCCCTTGGCTGAGTGGAAATGGGTTCCCAAATCACAACATGGAATCTCCCATCCAAATGCATGCAGTGAACTGTTGTGTGACCAGGAAATACTCTCTCTGAGAAACACTGCTTGTGGGGAGTTGTTTGTTATAGCAGCTCCCTGTCCCACTAATACTATGTCTGGTCCTTTGAGCATTCTATGTGTGCTTGAAATGTTTGTCCAGATTTCTCCTGTATCTAGTTAGTTGTCTTATCTCTTCTATCTCCAGAAGTAAGTAAGTTGCTTTAACTACAGAAAATATTTCTCGAATGAATGAACAAATATGACAGTAGTAGAACTTCCATGGAGGTGTGAGAGCCCCAAGAGGGGCTACAGAGCAGAGCCAGGAAATGGTGAGTGTGAAAACAAACACGAAATTAGGAGGGACAAACCAAAGAAGAAACAAACCCTATGCTCTCCTAAGAGCACTTCTTGGTTGATTCTTTTATCCCACACCAAGAGTTATATAAAAATATTATACTTTTTTTAGTTTGTTTGTTTTTAGGGTCACACCTAGCAATGTTTAGGGGTTACTCCTGGTTCTACACTCAGGAATTACTCCTGGCATTATTCGACTTTGGTTTGACCACATGCAAAGCAAACACCCTTTCTGCTGTACTATCTCTCTGCCACCCAAACGATTATATTTTAAACAAGTGTTGGTCCCTTTCTTTTGAAATTAGATTCAAATTTCATATTTACCTCAGTAATTCACCAACGGAAGTCAAAGCCAGAATGTTCACACATCCCTGCAACAGTTTGAAAAAGAAAAGTCAATTCCTTCTGGACAGGAAAAACCAATGTAGTCCATAGATTGCTGGTGCCTTCAAAGTTCAGCAAAAGCATGCATTTTTTTTAATTAACTAGGGAGTGGATGGTGTTTTTCCCCAGACAGATGGGATTTCACAGGCAGCAAGCAGAGTGAGTTGAACATGAATTTGGCCAGACTGCAGTTCTGAAAGTTGGGCATCAGGTCCCTGGTGTGTTCTTGTGGTCCCTCCCAGTGGTGCCCCTGGGTTCCCCATCACTCCAGAACAGCATTTGATTGGAGAGAATCAGAGAACATGGAATAGCAACACCCACTGTCTGCCACTGGGAAAAAATGGCCTAATTGCAGTGCTTTCCGGTGTCAGCATGACTATAGAGCATCTCCTCGGATAAGTGGAAGACATTGCACCCTCTGACAGCTTTACATGCACCGTTCCTTTAAATCTCCACAAAAACACACTGCAGGGTAGCAACTTTATTATTTCCATTATACAGATGAGAAGACTAAAGCAGATCAAAGTTTCAGAACAGGAGGTCCTACATGTAATGCAGCCTTGCTAAGTGTCCTGCAGTCTCTGAGACAGGACCAGTGTGACAAGCTCTGACTGAAGCTGTATCCACAATACTTGGAATTCACATTTGGGGCCGCTGTTTTATCACCAGTCTGGATACAGATGAAATGTCGGTGTGCTTGTTTCTTTTAGCCTTGATGTGACAGACCCAAAATTCTGAGTCATGTGTCTTATATAAGATGCCCCCCCCCCCAGGGTGTGATATATTAATGAGAATTATTTCAGCATCAGCAGATCCTGACAGCATCTCTGGTTATTACAGGGGGGTTCAGAAATGAATTTGATTCCAGGGAGTCAGCGCAGTACTATTCCTCCAGCCTCCCATCACTGCTTCTCATTCACTCCCTCACTCCCACACGTGCCCTGCTTAGCGCTCCCTCATCTGTTTCTCTCCCAGCACCACTGCCATTTCTCTCCTGGCTTGTTCCATTTCTAATATAGCAAATGGGATTTTCTCCCTCTCTCATCTTCCTTGATCTCCCTGCCTCTTCAGCTGTTTCCTCTGGGATAGCCCCTCCTCTATGGGATTCTTTCCGCTCTCAGTTCCTTGCTGTTTTCAGTTTGGAGTCTCAGCCCTTGGCTTGTTTCTCCCAATATTTTGTAGTTGTTCCTGAGCTGTCTTTCCTAAACTATTGGCATTCGTGTCTACATCTCTACCTCAAGCCCAAGATCAATAAATACCTGCAGCGTCCCACAGACACTTACAGGACTGTGACTTTTGGGATGTCATTTTGTTTTCACTGTGTATCACTTCAGGTCTATTACTCTCCATTGGGTCAGAGCACCTATCTCACAACTCCTTGGATCCCAGACTCTGTGCTTCTCCTGGGCTCCTAGATACCTATGCTTGGAGCTAGCTAGGATATCGAGGAAGCTAGCTACTCAAATATTTGGTAAGGAAAATGTGGTGTTGTATTTTCTTTTGCCTTGACTTCTCTCTCCCTTCCCACCTTACTCCAGCATTGATGTTGCCATTAGATCTGTCTAGTAGGGAAGGCAGTATCAGCTTTATTCCATCCTCTCCATCCTTGGGCTATGCTACTGAATTCTCATTCTTTGGGGCTGGGATAATGCCTGCCTTAGGCAATCTCCCAGTCTCAAGTTGGGAACAACTGCCTTGTTCTCTGCTTCTAATATAGGGCAAGTGTTTTGAAGCCAAGGTCTTCACACCACCTCTGTCCCACTTAAAAAAAAACACACAGTGGTTGCTTGTTACCAATTAGGTTTAAAGGTTAAAACTTTTCATCTCAGCTTTTCAGAAGTTTTAGTGGGGTCCTCATTCACTCAACATTTCCTCTCCTGCACTAAGGATATCTGTTCTACCTACCTCAGTCTTACCGCACCACCCCTGTCCAGTTCTGTCTTGTCTATATTTGTTTCCTCCAGATACTTAGCCCCTACCCAGAGTTTCTATTTCCTTTAGGATCAGCTCATCCATAGAGACTACATTACTTGACCCAGTTCAAAACATCCTTTATTTCCTTTGAATCCCTCTGGTATTTGTAATTCACGCAGTGTGTTCTCTATCAACTGCGAACATCCTTTAACTAGGAGGGTGTTACTACTAGTACAAAGTATGCCACTGATTCAGTCTCCCCTAGTGATAATTCCAAGGGATAAATATCCACCTGATTTTGAAGATACTAAAAGCTGAGTTTCAAAAAGTATCGTTGCCCAGAACTGCCTCTGAGTTTTAACCCAGAAAGCCTGATTCCAAAGCCCACTTATCCTTATTCCAAAGCCCTACTGTGTTGAGTCAGTGTATCCTGTATTTGTTTCTTTTGGTGCCCCCAAAGATATCAGGGAAAGATCATTTTTTAGACTCTTTTGTTTCCTTTTCAAAGTGCGCAACCAAGGTTACAGCATATGATATTTATTTGATAAACACTCATGTTGTTTGACTTCTGACTTCCGGACTTAATAGTGTGACCCTGACTGAGTCAGGTATTGTTGAGAGCATCAAGATTTTTTGTATGATAAATAACAAAATCATGAGTACTGGCCAAAGAGGCTGATGGCATTCTGACAGTCAGCACCTTGTCCTTGGTGGTCCCTTTACTTCTGATTCCTTTGAAATAAAAAAAGGGAAACCAAGATGAAAAACCCAAATCGAAACAAAACCAAACCAAATCTGGAAGCTCATTGCTAGTCTGAAAGCGTTTTGCTTCCAACTTTTATTCACATCATCTCAGGGCTTTGTTGACATTATCTGCTAACGACTGTAATCCATCTCTCTGAGTGGAGGGCTGTGCCATGCTGTCAAACACCACCTTCTGTCCACAGGGATCTGAGGTCTGAGGTCCCTTCCCGACTGCTGGGGTAAGCACTAGCCACCCGGCTCAGGGCTGTGTGGGCCCGCTGCATGCTTTTCTAAGGGTGATCGTTACAGTGCTGAATGGCAGGCACCGTGGAGCTTAATGGGATTCTTAATAAAGGCAGCTTTCATTAAGATGGGCTTGCAGGCAAGGTGCCCTTGCTTTTGAGGAAAGGACGGCCCAGCACAAGACAGATGCTCCTCTTCGGCTTAGAAATCATGTGGGTCAAGTGCCTTGTCATGCATTAACAGCCTTTTAAAGTTCCCCGGGCAGACTGAGAGGAGTGGCTTAGATAAATGAAGGAAGAAGGAATCATGCGATCTGTCTCGGTAGCCTCAACCCTGAGACACAGCAGCTGCATTTAAACAGAGCAATTTGCTAAATGAGTGGTTGGCTACATTCCAGATGGCCAGTATGAAACAGGGCTTGGATGAATCCTTGATTCAGTCATGCATCTGTCTATACTGAGACATGAAAGGCCAGGTTCTAGCTACTGCAGCAGCAAAAGCAGCAACAGCTTTGAAAACCCTGACATAAAACATGCTTGGTATAGCCAATGAAATGGCTTGGCCCCAGGTCAGCTGGAGAGGAGGTGGCAGCATGTGGAGAGCCTTGAGGAAAGCAGATTCTTGGCTGAATGAAGTCCAGTTTGGGACAGGGGCTTTCTCTGGAGCCAGTGCATGTCTACTTCCTTTTAGTCCTTCCCTATCTGCTTGCTGCATTATGAGCACACTGGGATGAAGCCGTGGTAAATGGCTGAAATACTGGTTGCATTGTTTTCTTTATCTGCACCATTCAATCATTTCCGGTGTTATTTGCCCTGATTTTTCCTCTTCTGGTTATGTTGTAAGATTCCCAAGGTAAACAAAATATTTTTTTTCCTTGTGCATACACCTCCCTTACCTTCTCTTCTCCTTGGCTCTACCATCATTCAGTTCATCACCTCCCTAGAAAAGATGGTTCAGAGCCAAGGGTAGACAAGATGACCACACAGTTTATTCTGAGACTTCCGAGTCAAGGAGATATATTGACTGGTAGAAACTAGATCTGGTAGTGTACAACTATTTGATGGACAACTTGCCCAACTTGAATAAAACCAATAGCCACTGGAATTCAGTGGGCTGTGTCAGGGACCTTCCAGAATGCAGTTCTACCTCTTTTTCTTTTTTCTCTCTGGCAAATTCTGCCTCAAGCCTAAGTCTTATTATTGCATTGAAAGTTTCCACAGGTGATGGGTGCATTTTGTTCCCCAGAGCACTACAGCTGGAAGCTTCTGTTTATTTCTGACCCAGGAGGAAAAGTTTAACCAGATGAATCACCCGCCTGACTTCCTGCAACCTTCTGGGAGGAAAACTACTACTTGTCTAGGAAGAATTTTGAAGCACTTCACTATATACGTAGCGTCCACAGGGTGGAAAAATTTGAAATTTATCCTGTGCTGACACACCAGAACTTTCTTGTCTGTTTCTTTCACCCTTAGAGCTTTCCTCTCATAAGGAATATTTCTGCTTTGTAGTCTCATGAAATAAATGAATTAAATGAACGGGGCTGCCCTAGAGAGACATATTCTCCCTGAGAATCTCACCTGATACCCCTCCTGTTGTAAATTTCTTCTTATTATTTTTTAAAAAATTTATTTTGGTTTGTAGGCTACACCTAGCTGTGCTCAGGGCTTATTCCTGGCTTTGCTCTCAGCAATCACTCCTGATGAGCTCAGGGAATCTATATGGGATGCCGGGGATCAAACCCGGGTCAGACGTATTTAAGGCAAGTGCACTGCCTGCTGTACTATCTCTCTGGCCCCATCCTGTTGTAACTTTCTGAGCCAATGTTCTTCATCGGGATCCTGCATAGATGGTGATTTGGAGTGCTATTTTCTCAACTCTCCCAAGGAAGTTACAAAACTAGCACTCTTTTTTTTTTTCTTTTTGGGTCACACCCGGCAGTGCTCAGATGTTACTCCTGACTCTACACTCAAGAATTACTCCTGGAGATGCAGATTAAAACAACAATGAGATTTCACACCACAGAGACTGGCCCACATCCAAAAGAACAAAAGCAACCGGTGTTGGCGTGCATGTGGCAAGAAAGGGACCCTTCTTCACTGCTGGTGGGAATGCCAATTGGTTCAGCCCTTTTGGGAAACAGTATGTACGATTCTCAAAAAATTAGAAACTGAGCTCCCATTTGACCCAGCAATACCACTCCTGGGAATATAACCCAGAAAGGCAAAAAAGTATAGTCGAAGTGACATCTGCACTTGTTTGTTCATTGCAGTACTGTTTACAATAGCCAGAATCTGGAGAAAAGCTGAGTGTCCAAGAACAGATGACAGGTTAAAGAAACTTTGGTACATCTACACAATGGAGTACTATGTAGCTATTAGAAAATATGAAGTCATGAAATTTACGTACAAGTGGTACTACATGGAAAGTATCATGTTAAGCAAAATGAGTCAGAAAGAGCAGGATAGACACGGAAAGATTGCATTCATCTGGGGAACATAAAGTAACAAAATAGGAGACTAACACCCAAGAGTGGCTGAGATTAGTACCAGGAATTTTGCTCCATGGCTTGGAGGCCAGCCACACGTGATAGGGGAAAAGGGAGCTCAGATAGAGAAGGGAGCACCAAATAAAGGGTGTTGGGAGGATCCTCCCAGGATGGGAGAAGCATGCTGAAAGTAGACTATAGACCAAACATGATTGCCACTCAATGCCTCTTTTGCAAACCACAACACCCAAAAGAAGAGAGGGAACAAAAGGGAATGCCCTGCACAGAGGCAAAGTGGGATGGGGGGGTGGGTGGGAGGGATACTGGGACCCGTGGTGGTGGAAAATGGACACTGGTGGAGCGATGGGTACTTGATCATTGTATAACTGAAACCCAAGCACAAAAATTTGTAAGTCTACAACTGTTTCACTAATAAAAATTTAAAAATAAATAAATCAATCAATAAATAAAAGAATTACTCCTGGATGTGCTCAGGTGCTCAGGTGACCATATGGGATGCTGGGAATCAAACCCAGGCTGACCCAGGTAGACAAATACCCTACCAACTGTGCAATCGCTCCAGCCCCAGCACTCTTTTTGATGTGCACAGCTACACACAAGGGATGACTTTGACCATGGTTAACCATGATTAACTTGCATGATGGAGATACTTATGGCCAGAATTCAGGGCATGAAATTGTTCTAGTATCTAGAATACTCTAGGATTACCCAAAGATCAGAAAAAAGTGATTGAGCTCAGATAGTGATAAGCCTGTTCAAGGCCTTGCAATGAAGAGAGAGGTAAGGAAGTGTTTAAAAGTAGATTATTGACCTTAAGAAGCAGGTTTCTAAGTCTGCTGAATGTAATGCTGACAGATATTATTAAATGATCTGCAAGCGCACAATCTTGGGCTGATGCAACAATGGAATGAAGCCCAAGACGGGTCAAAAAGGTCCTTGTTTCCCAGTATCCCTCCACCCCCCCCATCCCACCATCCCACCCGGGGACCCGTGGTGGTGGAAAATGGGCACTGGTGGAGGGATGGGTGTTTGATCATTGTACAATTGAAACCCAAGCACAAAAATTTGTAAATCTACAACTGTACCTCATAGTGTTTCACTAACAAAAATTTACAAAATAAGTGTAAATGATGGAGAATGGGCACTGGTGGAGGGATGGGTACTGGATCATTGTATAATTGAAACCCAAGCACAAAAGTTTGTAAATCTACAACTGTATCTCATGGTGTTTCACTAACAAAAAATTTTAAAAAAAGGGTCCTTGTGGCACGACACTGGTGAATCAAGTTTTCCTTGGCTTCAACAGCCCATGATTCAACAGCTGATTTCCCCTCTGCTGAATGTGGCTGGATTAGAATTCAAGAGGGATGCAGTACATGAAGACCTGAAAAGTGCTGAAGAATGCTGATGTGATAAGGAGTGATAGGTCAACGCTTCTGCCTTATAAATTAACTGGTGTTCCTTTCAGCTCCACACATGACTTGGCTAGGCGGCAACTTAAATTCCTTAATGCGACTTGCATTCATTAATGCTACATTCAAGAGAAGCCTTCTTGTGGTCTAAAGAAAGCTTTCATCTGAAGAGGAGCATCACATGAGGACTCAAATACTGTTTGAAAAATGCGGATGCCTCTCTTTTGCTTTTTAAACGTTCAAATACAGCGGCCCGAAGAATCACCTGTGATTGACATTTGTATCTGGGCCCCGTCGTGTTGTTCATTCAGAACCAAAGTCAATCCCAGCAAAGTTGACAGCAGAACCCCCGACCTCCTCCGGGGTCCGATTCTGGAAATCAAATGCAACCTTGATGTGCGCAGTACTTCAACCAAAGAAAATAAAAGGCAGCCGCGGCCCATCCACATTCTGCGCACTAGGGGGCAGTGAATGATCGTGTTTCCCTGGGCCCGGTCCTGCTCTGGAAGGCTGCTACAGACACACCTGAGCGTGGCAGGCCTTTCGCACCAAGTGAGCAGCGCTGCGGCACTGACAGGTGTAGGCCGCCGCCAGACACGCTCCTCGTGCAGTGAGGAGGATGAAGGCAGAGGAATCACTTGCGCTTGCAGCAGTGGGCGTGCCTTCTGACCAACAGGCCAGTGTCTCGGGCGCTGCCCTGGCGTCAGCTCCTGCAGGGGGGGGCCACACCCACTGGGACCACAGGAGCCGGGAGTCGCTTTATCAGTCCCTTGGAGCTAATGATCACAGGGGCCCAGCTGACCAAGACAGGGTGCCCCGCAGGTCTCTCCGGGCCCTGCATCACTCGTCCATCGGGGAACCCCAGGCCTACACGTGGAGGGACATCTCAGAGCCCCGGGACGCCATCGGATCATGGTCCGTATGGGTGGCGCCCCCTAGAGGAGGGCAGTGTGTAGATCTTCCCTCACACCCACGGTGGGGTATGTGTGCAGGGGGCGGAGAAGGGGATGTCCCCAGCCTGCAGGACGCGGTAGAAGTGCCCATCTGCTCCCCCCACCCCCACCGCTGTTCCTCGTTTCTTAAAAAAGCTACATTGAAAATCTTTAGGGAAAAACCTAGAAAAAGACAAAAAAAGGAGCAAAATGAGGGATTAGGAGCAGCTGCATCTCAGGTCTGTAACGCTCTCTTCTTTTTCTTCCTCCGTCTTGTTCCGTGACTCAGATTTTTAAAAAACATTTTTCTAAAATTGTTTTTGGGAAACACTCGGCAGTGTTCAGGGCTTCCTCCAGGCTCTGCGCTCAGGGATCTCTGCTGGCGTGGGCTCGGGGAACCATCTGGGAGGCCGGGGATTGAACCTGCGTCAGACGCGTGCAAGGCAAGCGCCCTCCCCGCTGGACCATTGCTCTCGCCTTGATCCAGAATTTGGTACCCTGCAATCGTCTGCCTTTCCCCTGGTTCTTCAAAAACCAATCTAGGGTCTCAGACCATTCACCCTTCGGTGCGTTTACGGTTTTCTGTCCCCTCTGTCCAGGAGCTTGGCATTTAAACGGAATTTCTTATTGGGAAACAAACACAGAGAAAGGATCCCTCTCTCCCCAGCCCTTCCCTTCTGGCACGATTGACAGGAGCCTGCCCCCGCCCCCGCCCAGCTAAAAGGAGGTGAAGGAGAGTGATGGCAGAGCGACTCCCTTGCGCAGCAGAAAGCAGTTCCCCGTGCCTCGGTTTCCCCATTTCCACCAACAGGTGATAATCTCATGAGCACAGGGGAGCAGAGTGAGCTGCAGGGAAAGCAAGGTAAAGCATGTGAGCGAGCACTGCCTCCCTGTTGGTGCTCAGGATTCTCCTAATTCCACCCACCGGTCCTCTCCCCTCAGTTTGGCTCCTGCCCTCTCCCTGCAAGCCTGCACTTGGTCTCCTGCCCACCAATCTGTGCCTGCCCTTCCAGCCTACCTGATCATCGCCGAAGAGAACCAGGCACTTGTCAGGCTCCTCGTAACTAAAATAAAGAAATGAAAAGAAAACATCTTCAGGCATGAAGAGCCACGCAGCTCCGGATCGGGTAGGGGGTGGGCCTTGTGACAAACATCTGTGATGTCATGCCCACCATTCTATGGGTCTAAGTCGTGGAAATAGGCACTTGTTTACTTCACCCAGATTAGAAGTGATTTCAGATTCTCCTCACTTAGTCATCTACTTCCTCTTCGCAGGTTGGTGATTAAAATAAGACAGTTGTTTTTGTCAAGCTCGTGCAGGAGCTGGGAGAGTCACTGTGAAGAGATGCATTCTGGCAAACAAACCCACTGCCAATTCGCCTCTAAACCACAGCAGACAGCCTGGAGGAAGTGACAGGGAAGTGGATGGCCACAAATCTCTCCTGTTTGGTGAGAGCTGGGGATGTGGCTCTCCAGTCCTAGTGCACTTGATGGAGGGTGAGACATTTCTCCTCGGAACAACCTGTTTTTTTATTTGAACATGCTATGATTCTGGGCAGACACTGACTCCCGAGGCTTCGACACCCTCTGGGGATGTCAGCACACACAGCCGGATGTAACTGAGTGGTAGACCGTCAGCCTTGCGTGAATGAGGGCTGGATTGGATTCCCAGAAGGAACAAGGAAATCAATCAAACAATATTTTCGAGGAGGTGGGAAAAGCTAGGAGGAGGTAGGGAGAGAGAGTAACCAAGTGGCAAAGCCCAAGTGTCCAACCTTTTCTGCTGGTCCTGCAGACCTTTAGCAATCTCGATCCAAATCACACATGCTTGGTGTATCGGGTGGGAGCTAGTACAGGGGTGAAGGTGCTTGTTTTGCATGCATCTGACCCTGGTTTCATCACCGGCATCACCTGGTCCCTGAGCACTGCTGGATGTGGCGCCCAAACTAAACCAAACCAAACCAAGCCAAGCCAACCCAAGCTTGATCAAACTAGGTGAAGCCAAACCAAAACAAGAATGCTAGGGGGGTGGCTGGCTTGTCAAAACCAGGGAAAAGGTTCGAGCGGGCCCAGTAACGTCTCCATTGGAGACTTTGTTGTTACTGTGTTTGGCATATCAAATACATCACGGGTAGCTTGCGAGGCTCTGCCTTGCGAGCGAGATACTCTCGGTAGCTTGCGGGGCTCTCTGAGAGGGGCGGAGGAATCGAACTCAGGTCGGCCATGTTGGCTGCATGCAAGGCAAATGCCCTACCGCTGTGCTATCACTCCAGCCCAGGGAAAAGGTTAGATTCTGCTAATATCTGGAAAATAATCAAATAACAATTCAATGGCTTGATTGGCATTTTAGGGCTACGTTGGATTTAAGTTATAACTCATCAGTTTTTTCATTGCTCTTTTATTTCCAAAGGCAGAAATGACCTGCTAGAGATAGTGTGTTCTTGAGTCAGTACCAGATATCTGTGTCTCCTGGATGCCTTGATGGATCTCTTACACGAAGCTTCCTGTGGATACTGTTTCCCACCTTTTTCTAACTTCCAGGAAGTTAAAAGGGCAATACACTGTTTAAAAACTATTTTTAGGTTACAAGGGAATATGTTTTCTTTTTTCTATGTTCTTTTTACCTCCACCTCATTCATTTGGTCAATCCTATGCATATTTATTGTCCTTTATCTCATCATATGGTCAATACTGCATGTACCTTCAAATCCTCTTTTTTAAAGAAAAGCATAAATACATACATTTTTGCCTATCATGAAAGCTTAATATTTGTCTCTTACTATGTAGATACATTCCTCAGGTCTTCTTGTCAAATCTGTTTATTAGCCTTTATAGTTTGTTTTTGCAAAAGACTTTATTATAGAAACAATTCATTTTTATTGGGGCATAGTTGCATGAATATTATTTTCCAGTGTATAACAAAATTATTTTAAGTTCATATATATTATGATGGAAAAAATAATTCTTTTATAAATTTTATTAAAGCATTCCACTGACCTGGAGTGCTGAGCACCCCAGGGGACCCCTCCTGCTCTTGTGCTCTGCTGGCTATGGCTCCACCTCCTCCTTCCTGCAAAATTTCAGAGTCAAGTGATCTGCTACTGTATCAGCTGCTTGCTGACAGGACCATAACCTTGCTTTTGATTTTGTCATAACTGTAACTCTCCAATGTCAAACATCCTAATGTTCCAGTTATTTCCTCTATACCCCAGTTCAACACTAGAGCTTTCAGGCAAGTGATCCTAATACATGTGCTCTCTCTCTCTCTCTCTCTCTCTCTCTCTCTCTCTCTCTCTCTCTCGCTCTCTCTGTGTGTGTGTGTGTTTGACTCACACCTGGTACTCAGGGTGTACTCCTGGCTCTGCACTAAGGGTTCACCCCATGGAGACTCTGGGACAACATGGGGTGGAGGGGATTGCACCCGGCTCCACTGCACGGAAGGCAAGCACCCTACCCGCAGTACTATTGCTCTTGCCCACATTCTCTTCTTTTTGCCTCCATTTATGTATCCAGTCCACTTGAAAACATTTCTACCCAACTTTCACTCCACCTTCTGCAATGCTGCAGTGACCTCTGTGTAGCCACGGCCAGTACAAATGCTGAGTTCTTGTCCCTGTAGCAGCAGCACCTGACTCTAGCCATGGCAAACTTGAATGCCCCGATTCAGCCCCCACCTCCGGGAGAGCCACTGTCCGTCAACCCCTGGCCACAGCTCCGTTTCTCTGTACTAACGACTTATTTCCCCAGCTCACTGACACTGACACTGAGCCTGGTGAATGCCTAGTGCCCTCCTCTTCCCCCCCAACCTCTCTCTCTCTCTCTCTCTCTCTCTCTCTCTCTCTCTCTCTCTCCCCTTCTCCTCCTCCTCCTCCTCCTCCTCCTCCTCCTCCTCCTCCTCCTCCTCCTCCTCTTCTCAGTCCCCTCTCCCATCTCTCCTCTTTTTTAATGTTCTTGTTTTTGTGCCACACTCAGTGTTGCTTAGAGTTCATCCTGGCTCTGTGCTCTACGCTCAGGAATCATTCCTGGCAGGGGTCAGGAGACCATTAATACTGTGGATTGAACCTGGGTTAGGTGCATGCAAAGAACTACTCACTGTTCATTTCTCTGGGCCCCTCTCCTCTCTCTTTTATCTGTCTTCTCTTTTCCTCCTCTCTGTTTTCTCTTCCATTTTCTACTCCTTTCCTTCCCTCCCTCTTTCCTCTCTTTTCCCTCTCCTCTTTCCCCCTCTCTTATTCTCCTCTCTCCTCTCTTTCCTATCTTGCTCTCCTTCCTTCCGTCTTCCTCCTTTCACTTCTCTTCCTCCTTTGCTTTTTATTTCTTCTCTTTCTTACCTTTCTCTTCTCTTTTTTCTCCCTCTCTCCTTTCTTCCACCTCTCTCTTCTATTCTTCTCCCTCTTCATTCTCTGCCTCCTCTCCTCTTTTTCTCTTTCCTATTCCTCTCCTGCCCCTCTTTCAAATGGGCCACTCTTAGCTCAGTGACCAGGCTTGGTGATCCAGGTCCTGGTGACCTAGAGGTCACTAGCGCAAACCCTGCTGTGTATGCTGTGGGTAGGGGGCATAGACTGCTGTGATCACACCTGTGATGCATGCACGATGCCTCTCAAGTTGTCTCCTCACCCCTGTTTTGTTTTAATTTTCTGTAACACACACCGGTCTCTCGGGTTCTCTACGATCATATATTCTGGTGCATATTCATTGTTTAGAAGCTGGGCTCCACGAGGACAAGGGCTTTTTGCTCTGAATTCACCAGCTCAATGCCTGGAGCAGTGTTGGGCCTCTAAAAACTGACACTGGTCTTTCCAAGGATGCAGTGTCCTCCTCTGTTCAGCATGCTGAGCTTCATGCACATGTAACTGTCTTGTGGCAAATGCTCTGGAATGTCCCAGAACCCAGTCTTTGAGGTTCTCGTAGTCTCCTCTGGCTGCAAGTACCTGCCCCACTGCCCTTCTCCTGCACTTTCTAGTCACTTCTGCACTGTTTTTGGTCTCCTTAGCTCGGCCCCTCTGACAACCTGATAATGTGCACACTGCCTGTCCCCTTCCACTCATGTCTTCAGAGTAGGCAGCATTCCTCTCTCCTTGCCTGCCATATCCTCCCACTCACAACTGTGACTGGCTATTGGCTCAGAAAGAACAACTTGTAGGCCAGAGCAATAGTACTGTGTGTGGGTAAGGTACTTGTTCTTGCATGTGACTTAGGTTTGATCCCTGGCACTGCATATGGTCCTCCAAACTCTGCAGGAGTGATCCCTGAGTGCAGAGCCAGAGCAAGACCTGAGAACAGCTGGGTAATGGCCCTCTACAAAAAAAAGAGAAATAAGGAAGAAAGAAGAAAGAAAGAAAAAAAGAAAGAAAGGAAGGAAGGAAGGAAGGAAGGAAGGAAGGAAGGAAGGAAGGAAGGAAGGAAAGAAGGAGTGGGTATTCCTGTCCAATTCTCTAAAGGGCTGCCAGAGGAGAAATATCACCCAGGAGACGTGAGAAACCTGGCTTATGAAACTTGAGATAGACAGTACCATGGGTAGATTGTCTTGTCTTATGTCTGAGCCAAACACAGACTGAGAAGGCTCAGATATGGCTGCCATCCTGTGTGGCTGCACAAATCAAGACCAAATGGCATCCCACCAACGGGACTAGACTAGGGCATGGGCTTGATGAAGTAACCCTTCAATTCACCAATGTACAGTGTGTGGTTGAATTTCAAAATGCAGCCAATTCGAGTTCTAGGAAACTGTGTCAGTTAAATTTCATGTATATTTGAAGTTGTGAACTGAGAGTCACACTCTCAATATTATTCTAAATAAATTAAAATATAGAACATATACTGTGGCCACATTCATGGCAAATCTTTCATAAGTTTTTGTGCCTGGATACTGAGATACTCTTGCAACAAAATTGCTGGAAAAAGTGATGAGTTTTTTCTAAGTAGAGCACTCTGCTCGGTTGTTGCTTTCCCTGAAAGGGACCTCTGAGCCCACCTCAAAGTGTGAAATCACCAATTTCTCTAAAAGAGATAGACTCCAATAGGACTTCTGCCAAAGAAAAATCCCAGAAATACATCTATCCCGAGTATCAGAGCCCAGAAATTATTCATATCACTATGAAGCTCTGGCAAGAGACCAGATTCCTGGATCCAAGGCATCTGAAACATTTCATTGTGTTGCAGCCACTGCAGTTGACAAGTTGGTGACAACCTAGAAAGACTGAGTTTGTCCCAGAGGCTCTCTCTGATTTCTCAAGGAGGGCCAAAGAAGCGCAGATGAAGACTGATCATGTCCTTCTTTAGAAATCTACCTTGCTAATCTGCATATCTAAATCTCAAGAAAGAAAGCAAAAGCTCTCATATCAGTCAGGACTTAGAAGTAACAAAGATTTGCATCTACTGAGATGGAGCTGAGGGATTCTTGAGACTCTTTTGTCACATCTTATTAACCTGAAGCTATTATACACATCCTCACATGGAGTTCAGACCCAGCGAAATTAGCATATGCCACGAGAGGAAGGAAAACAGGAGTACCTGAGAGTGTTTGGATGGACTCCAAATTATCTCTTTAAACTTATCTCAGTTGCAAAGCATTATGATAAATAGATTTATTTTTGACAAGTTTTGTTATTCTAAGTTCTGATGATCTTTCTATTTCCATATTCATTTTTTTCTCTCTCTCTAGATTCAGTAGGACTAAATATAGAAAAATCCTGGTTTTCCCCTTCGAAATGGAAAACATAATTAACTTCCAGTTATGGAAGGGTAACAGGGAGATTGAGATCAATAAAAACTGTCCACCAGGAGATAATCAGTGCTTATCTTAGGTGACAAAAAATAAGCCAGATAATAGATCCCACTGCATAAATTCCTAACTATTGACATTAGCTTCTTCCCTCTGGATATTAGCTTTCTAGGAATAAGAGTAAATGGACCATCAGCGTCCACAATTCACAACCAACTAAAGAGGAAACACAGGCCATTTTTTCTTACTGCCTGATGGACTTCACCTTGTTTTGTGACCAGTGTTTGTTGTACTAAGGGAATGAACGGTAGCTAGGATCCTATGGCTTATATGAGAAGGCTTATTTGGGACGTCAGAGGGATTACTCTTATGGCATGAAAAGTCCTAACTCTTAACTTTTAACTGAAATAATAAAACCCACTACAAACTGTCATAAGAACAAAGAAATATATAATGAATGATAAAAGGTTCAATCCACCAGGAAGACATTATAATAGTAAAATGCATATTCACACAATGCTAGCTAACTCAAAGACAGAAAACAAACATTGACAGAATTGAGTAGAAAAATAAACAGTAAAACAGCAAAGATAACAGCATCAGCATCATCATCAGAATACATTTTTCACAAGCACTCATGGAATTTTCTCCAGGATAAATGATATACTTGAGCAAAAACAAGGCAACAAGTTTATGAAGACTGTAATCAAACTTAATATCTTTCCTGACTACACCAGAATGAAATTTTAAAAATCATCAGCAGAGGGAGGATTGAGAAATTTACAAGTATATGAAAATAGCAAATAACAAAAATAACAATAACAAAACAGAACAATTTTTGAGCAACTATTGGATGAAAAAATATAAATGAAATAAATTGTGAATGTCTTCAGGCAGATTAAAATAAAATTTAGGGTCTGGAGCAATAACACAGGGGGTAGGATATTTGCCTAGCAAGCAGCCGACCCCGGTTCAATTCCCAGCATCCCATATGGTCCCCTGAGCACTGCCAGGAGTAATTCCTGAGTGCATGAGCAAGGAGGAACCCCCAAGCAACACTGGGTGTGACCCAAAAAGCCAAAAAATAAAAAAAAATTCAACATACCAGCATTTTTTATTAAAATAAAAAAAATTCAACATACCAAAAGTTAAGGGATGCACTGAAAGCAGACACACTCACAGTGATAAATTCACATCTCTCAAAAGAGAAAGACCTCAAAAAATAAATTAAAAAGAGAGGGTATGGTGCTGCCAGCAGGTGAATCTGTATCTGTGAGGCGAGTACATCAGCAGTCTGATGGCACCTTCAGACTTCCAGATACCCCAAAATTGCTGCTGTGCCTTTGGCCAGACCCCAAAAACTTGGGGCAAAGTTTACCAAGAAAGTAAACGGCCAAAAGATAGGTATGTGAGAGACACATCCACAAACCACCTCAGGCTCAGCTATATAATTGGAGGCATGGCCTCTCTGGTTCCTAGTCAAACTGCTTAACGGCCATGATCCCAGAGACTCAGAAACGAATCTTGGAACCCAAAGGCTTTTGGCAGAAATGCGTTCTGTTCCTGCAGTAAGTTACTGGGGCTGGGGCACTCCAGGTGGGAATAGGTTTTGTGCCTTGGCCTGTTCCCCTTGGTGGCCCGGGGACCGCCATCCTCCAGAGGTCACTGAACGGTCAGGTTTGGGCCTGCAGTGACAAGACACACGGGGCCTCACCAGATGGGGGTGGAACCAGCCCTTTCCTCCCTATCCCAGCAAGACCCTGAGTAGCCGCCTACAAATGGCCTCTCTGGCTCCTGATCAATCTGCTTAACGGCCATGAACCCAGAGACTCAGAAACAAATCTCGAAACCCAGTGGCTTTTGGCAGAAATGCATCTGGACCGCATGCAAGATGGCCGCTGCCTCAGAGCTTATTGGAAAGCCAGGTATGAGCCAGTGGTGACGGGGCAACTGCAGTCTCATGGGAAGGAAGACGGTACTGGCACATCCTTCACACCCTACCGAGGTCACTTGTTGCCCCCCACAAGTGGCTCTCCGGCACGGCCATGGCTCCAGAGGGAAAAGGACTTAGTCCAGAGCCTGGCAGCTTGCGGTAGAAAAGTGAATGGACCATGCGTTAAACTACAGCCCCATGCCTCCCCGGGAGGAAGAGGGTGTTGCTCCCTTTGCCTTCCCCACCCCCCGCCCCCCGGGCAGCAAGAGCTTATAGGAAAGCCAGGTATGAGCCAGCAGTGATGGGGTAACTACAGTCTCATGGGAAGGGGGGCGGTACTGGCTTCATGCCCTACTGAGGTCACACGTTGCCCCGCACGAGTGGCTCTCCGGTACAGATGTACAGAAACCAATCTCGTAATTATCTGGCTCTTTGCAGAAATCCAAAATCATTATATGATTCTCATAACCAGCTATAGAAAACAAAGTATTTCACAATGCCTCTTCAGCAATTCTGATTGTTGGGGGGGGGGGGAATTCTGAACAATAATGGTGCATCTTTTGTCGAAATAATGAATGTAATCAATGTAGAGAAGAGTTAAATGGAAATCATCTGCCTCACAGGCATTGGGAGGGGTGGGAGGGTGGGTATATTGGGGTTCTTGGCGATGAAAAATGAGTACTGGTGAAGGGAAAGGTGTTTGATCATTGTATGACTGAGACTTAAACCTGAAAGCTTAGTAACTTATCCCACAGTGATTCAATAAATAAATATAAGAAGAAAAATAAATAAATAAATAAAACTATGAAAAAAAATTAAGGTGGAGTTCATGCACAAACCAATCAGCTATTCAGTGGCTGAATAAATAGCAGTACTCCTACATAAAAATAAATGAATAAATAAATAAATAAATAAATGAATAAATAAAATTTAAAAGAAAGACCTCAACTCAGCAATTTAACTTTACATCTCAAGGAGCTAGAAAAAAGAAAACCAACAATTACGCTCTAAATTAGCAAAATGAGGGAAATGAGGATTAGAAGTGAAATCAATAAAATGGAAGATTTTTTTAAAAAGTTCAGACTTGGCTTTTTTAAGAGAAAATTTATGTCAGCCAAGTTTTAGTTAAGCAAGATAAACTCTAAAATATGCTGTATAACATTGTACAATTAGCAGTAATGCATCGAACACTTAAAATTTTGTTGAGAATATGTTAAATGTTCTTATGGCAATTGTTTTTTAAATGCAATGCAAACTTCTTAGACTATCATGCAAATTATGCCCCAAAGCCTCTTAATCAGGAAAGCAATGTTATCATTAAATGAAAGTTAAAAACATGTTTTAACTAATACATCTATATGGCCAAATTTATAATTTGCTTCTGTGAGCTTCATGAATATTTTATAGGTTGAATTATAAGAAATTAGTATTAGTTGCCTATTTTGGAACTACAAAAATAAAAACACATTGCTGGCTATAGTACATAATACAATGTTCTATTTCTTTTTCTAAGACAGAATTAAGAGTCAACTATTAAATATTTATCAAGAGAAAAATAAAATCCACATAAAATTTAGGATGTAAGACCAAGTCTTTAGCAAGGAATATATAACTCTTTGTTAGCAAATCTCTATCTATAAGTTCCTGTTTCTCCTTCTTTCTCTTTCCTTCAAATGCAGCCTTTGTTCCAAAATATGTTTGTTTCTCAAAAAAAATTCAGCATCTCCTATGGACTGGAGCATTCCTTATGCATTTGTCACTGTTCACTTATCCTTTATGTCAAGGTCATGCCCCCACAAATCCTTTGCTATTAGTCTCCCATAATGCCCAAAGTCTGAAGGAGTTGGACTCCTTCTATCCCAACTTATTTTCCTACCTATCGCTTAATTATCATGTTGTAAATGTTAGTTGATTGGTCTATCTCCTTAACTGGAACGTAAATATCATGAGAAAATAGAATTTTTAAAAATCTATACTTTAGAGCATATTTCATGAGAAAGTTGTATTTGAGACATCAATATCTGTGGCCACAAACGATAGTACAACAGGTAAGGTACTTGTCTTGCACATGACCAACTTGGTGTCAGTCTCTGGAACTATATATGGTCCTGAATATTGCCAGGCGTGATCCCTGAGCACAGAGCCATGAGTAAGCCCTGAAAACAGCTCAGTGTGGCCTACCACCTTGACTACCCCTCCCCCTCAAAAAAGATATAATCACCCCTTTTACACACTACAGAACTGTATTTAATTTATGAAGAAAGTTAACTGGGGTGGGGTGTCTGGCAGTTATATGCTCAGCTGATGCAATGCCTAGGATTAAACTCAGGATCATGGCAAGAAAATTCCAAATTATGGTCCCTGGATCTGGAAAGTTAATTTTATTTCATCTCTTACCAATATATTATTTTAACATGGAATCTAAAATTCTAAGTTTCTTTCAAGAAGTCCCCTGTTGATGTCACATATTTTAAGTATTTTTTTCTTCTGCTGTTGCCCATTTTTTTTCCTGTATATTTTTGTTCAAACAAGGCAAAGCCTTGTCTGCAGACCAATTAGCAGAAGACCTAACTGAAATAAAAATGCTTATTTTAATGTATTTATTTGTTTAGTTAAAAAATAGCTGTTGCCGATGCTATGATTCAGGGATCTACGAGGGAGGCACATGTAACATTCATAAAAAATGTTCAGTTTTATTTTTATATCAAAATTTTTTTTAAGACTGAGGCATATTTTACAGTGTTGTAGGCACACCTACAGTGGTGTGAAAGCAACAAAATAGAAGTGGTATTGTACGTGAAATTGTATATTAAAGGTAATGATAGAGTGAGCTCTCTACATGGCAATTAGTTTACAATGTGCTCCCACAAATGCACTCAGACACCATGATTAATGCTCCCTGGAGCATTCAGTCCCTGTAACTAGCTATCATTGTACTTACTAGAACTCGGCTCTCCCAGGTTATTATGATAAATACCATGTTGATTCCAATATTGCTCTAGGTGATTAGGCCTGGGTGTGAGGGGGGGTGCTGGTGAGAGATGAAATGGAGATAAAATATAAAGCTTATGCCCTGGTTGCTTAGCTAGAAATTAATAAGAAATCAAGCCAGCTATCCTTAAGTGAGGTTTTAAGGTGACATAAAAAATACTCCTTCCCAGCACCCGTCTGTGGGATTTATAATGGGTTCTTGTAAGTGCTATTACTAATAGGTTTTCTTTTGATCGAATGTGTTTAAAAGTTAGATATCAGAAAGTGAATGAAAGGAAGAAAAAATAGGCTTGTGTCAGGGGAGAGAGTAGAGAAACATTCCAAACCTTCTTCCCCGCCCTTGGCACCATCCTCTAGAAGAGAAAGGGTGCTCAGAGAACAGGACCATCCACACCTCACTGGTTGGTGGGACTCACGTGGAAAGATTTACTGCTGATGTCACCAAAGGTGACTCTCTAGGCAAATGAAGGTGCATCAGTAGTGTGCAAGACTTAAATCTATATACTTATTGTTTTGAAATGAATATTTGTGACCCCCCCCCCCCCCAGACCTCACCCCACCAAGTTCTTTATTTAAAGCTCTGTTCCTCCAGCGTGACAGCTTTTGGAGATACTAGGAGACAGAAAACTTGGGAGTCAGTTTGAAGTTAGATGAATCACAAGTCTGGGGCTCCCATGACAGGATTTGGGTACTTACAGGAAGAGAGTCCAGAGAACTGTTCTGACATTCCACATGTACGCTCATGAGACACCTCAAGAAGGCGGCAGTGTGCAGCCCAGAGAGAGCACACGCCCCAGAACAGAACAGACAGCAGCTGTGTTTGGGGTCACCCAACCCCAGGGCTAGGAGGAAATTAATACTGGCTCTTAAAGGCAGCATTCTGAAACGTTATTTGTGGATCAGCACCTGTCCTCACACCAGTGCACAAATGGGCAGTTATGCTTGGAGTGGAGAGAAAGGAGATCTCCAGGGCTACCCAGTTTTGTCCCAGTGCCTCTAACTAGTGCGGTAAGCAGACGAAATGGACAGGGGACTGGCACAGTTGGAGGTTGACCTGGGTTCGATTCCCTGAATCCCATAGGGCCCTAAACTCCACCAGGAGTGATTCCTGAGCACAGAGCCAGAGTAAGCCTGAGCACCTCCAGGTATGGCTCAAAAACCAAAAATAAAAGAAAGAGATAGTGACACGGTCAATCAACAGATGTTCCTGTGGGTCCACTACATGTTGTCTCTCCCACACACACTTTTATTTAACACTCGCAGCTCTCTTATAAGACAGGAACGATGAAGACCCCATTTTACAGACTCTGGAGCTGAGAGGGAGTCTGAGATCTGGAGTCCCAACCATGTGCCTTCCTGAGTCCACACTGGAAAATAGCGCCAGTCTCTGAATGGAAAAGGAGGTCTTCATTGACTAGTTAGAACCAGGCAGAGACAAGAGAATTTATGGGAGCATCCATCTTCTATTTGTGGGTTTTTTGTTTTGTTTTGTTTTGTTTTGTTTTTAGGAGCCATGCTTAGCTATACTCGGGGTTTACACCTGGCTCTATGGTCAGGAGACCCATCTGGTGGTGGCCAGAGAACCATGTGCGGTACTGGGGATTATTTGAACCAAGATTCTAGGATGCAAGGCAAGTGCCTTAACCTCTGGACTGTCTCTCTGTTTTGTTAGTGTGTGTGTGTGTGTGTGTGTGTGTGTGTGTGTGTGTGTGTGTGTGAATGCTCTATCTTGCCAGGATGTCTGGACAGCTGAAAAAGAGTTCTGTCTCAGAATCTCGTAAGGGGCTATCTCTGAGCAAGTGCCAGAGAACACTCAGAATAGACTGAGGTGTTCAGTGGTGAGTGACTAGAGCCCACTCACCTGTGACATCATGCAGGGAACCTCCACAGTCAAAGCCCTCCCAGGGGGCGATGTTGATTTCTGGGCAAAAGAAGATTCCGGGGAATCCATGGAGATGACATTTGGCTTATGAAGATTTAAACAGGGGTCATGGACTCTGAGAAGCTGAGGGCCACGGGCCCCTCATCTGATCCGTGTGTGTACCCCCATACCCTCCGATGTGTGTCACACAGTGGGTGCTCAATGAGCACTGTAGGAAGGAGGTTCTGAGAGGTGGGAGCAGCACGGGGGATAAAGAGACCCACCTGCAGAAGCTCTGTTTACCTGGAAGCTACAAAATGGAGGGGAAAGAAAGGCTTGGGTGGGGTTCTGTGTCACCCCACAGGCGTGGATACTCCTGGAGAGGAAATGGCAGTGGGCCAAGAAGCAGAGTGACGCGGTCAAAGATGCATTTCAGGAAGGTTCATACACCCCACTGAACACACAGGTCACTTCACAATCCCGGGACTCTGAGAATCATGCCACCTTTGTGAGTTTCCTTTTTCTATGAACAGAGTCTCTTTTTAGGGCATTGATATGGATCAACTGTCTTCATGCAAACCTGGCTGGTATTGCCCAAACACAAGTGAACCAAGCTGCCCGAACACAGAGGAGGAAGTTTCAGGTGCTCAGTGCAGAGGTGTCACAGATGAGTTAGGACCAGCCCTCAGTGTTCTTACCAGTAGTCCAGTTTCAGGGGGACAGCTTTCAGGCCACTCAGCTGACAGTATGGCTCCAAGTTAGAGATTTCATATAGCTGAAGTTCACGGTTTCTGTCCACAGATTAAGACATGCCGAGTCAACATCAACTCCCACTACACTTTTGCTAGAACATGTTCTGCATTTCATGGGTTCCAGAAACCAGAGAGCCCCACCCAGCCAGTGAATCACCTGCCAACACTCAGTCGCTGAACTTGAATTCCCCTCATCATTTCCTCCTTTGAGCAATCTTTTTTGCCTGGTTTTGAATAGCCAATGGACCCCTTCTTTACCATTTGGAGACTGGCACTGTTTTCCATGGTGTGGGCTCCAGAATGCCAACAGGTTGGCATGTTAGGTGAAAGCTCATAACTGGGTTCCCTTATCTGTCAAGGGAATCCTCACACTTCCCATCTTATAGGAGAGGAGTAGATGAAAACATATATGAAAAATTCTTTGGTTCAGTCCCTGGAGTATGTTTTGTGCTCAGAAATATGAGCTGGTGTTTGCTGATGTAGAGATAATTTGATTTAAAAGCGATGGTCAAGTGCTCTTTCTACACTTAACTCAGTGTACCCCACTCCCATCTTCTATACAGTCCCCTGAACTCTCTCCTTCCTAGGTTAGCTCAGGTGTGGGGGATTAAAAAGCAGCTTTTTGCTTTAAACCATTTGCATGGAACACATAGGTATCTTTCTAAATGTTAAACCTTTTGCTTTTACTTTGATATGGAATGTCTTTTTTCACTTTCTTCTTACCGTCCATGAAGTAAAAAAATGGCACCTGCTTCCAGGTGTCATAGACCTTGTCTCTGCTTCTGTTTTATTGGCTAAGAGAGCCTCTGAGTTACTGTTTCAACCTCTGAACTTGTGTATGTGAGTATACTTTTCAAAAGCAAACTAGGCTCAGTTTATAAATCCATATGCATTGCATATTAATAGCAGTAATTATATGAACATACATCAATGTCGATACATGCATATCATTAAAGCAATCTCTAATATATATTTAAATAGTTAATCAACATTAAATTTAATTGCAATTAATTGTCCTGATGACCTAAGGTTAGAAGAACTGTTCATTAAAGTGGTTGAAGCGTCAGGGAGCTGAAGCTTTAGAAACCTCCACAGTGTAAGTAATGGAGAATAGTAAGGAAATGAGAAAGATTAGAGCTTGGGAGGAGTCCAATGAGAGCCTCTGTAGGCAGAACTATGTCAACCCCTCAAGCCACGCCCCTCTGGGGCCACGCCCCTTTGGTCACACCCCCAACCATTGAAGACCCACCGAATCCCTCAATTCATCTGGGGCTCACAGTCCACACTCCTCCAATGCTTTGATTACACCTTGATTTGAAATTTTCTAACTTCATGCTTCTCACCACATTGTAGCTCTTTGCAGTCAATTACTGAGGGCAATCAAACAGCATGAAGGATCTGGGCATGCTTTTTAATTTTATTGCTATTGATGAAAACCTTTAAGATATTCCTTCCAAAATAGAGAACATGTATGTGTGTGTTTGTGTGCGTGTGATTTTTTTTTTTCACGGGAGGGGGCATCACATCTGTCATTCCTAGGACTAACTCCTGGCACTGTGCTGGGGCTCACCCTGAGGTGAGTCATTCTACTGTCAGGGATGTTCAGGAAACCAAATGTGGTGTTGGTGACCAAACCGGGTGGACCACATGCAAGACAAGTGTCTTACTTGCTGCACTATTTCTCTGGACTGAGAACACATTTTTAAAAAGCCCTTCATCAGCAAGTCTTCCTTTTTTACTATAGATTGTGCTTTTGGAATCATTTCGGTGCATTTTGGTCTGAATTTTAGTCATTGTCACTGTCACTGTCCTCCCGTTGCTCATCGATTTGCTCGAGTGGGCCCAGTAACATCTCCTTTGTGAGACTTGCTGTTACTGTGTTTGGCATATCGAATATGCCACGGAAAGCTTGCCAGGCTTTGCCGTGCGGGCAAAATACTCTCTGTAGCTTGTCTAAGGCCATACCACCCTGAACACGTCCGATCTTGTCTGATCTCAGACTCTAGAATAATGTGTAAAAAGTATCAAGATTGTCCCACCTCCACCCTCCCACCAGTCTTCCTTATACCTTTGTCCTGGAAGTATTCCAAAAGAAAGCCTTCCTCTAAGGCAACAGTAACATCATTTCTGTAGAACTAAGTGGTACTTTTTCAAAGTAGCTTTGATTGAGCCATGACTTGTACTACTTGTGGTTGGGAGTCCATACCCAGCTGTGCTCAGAGCTTATTCCTGGCAGTGCTCAGGGGACCATACGCTCTGCTGTGCTGGGGGGAACCATACATAGTGCTGGAGATCCAATCTTTTCAGTTCTACAGTACTTCCCCCCGCATCATTACATTTATTAAGTTTTGTGTTGCTAGGAATTGAACTCAGAGCCTCACACATGCAAGGCAACTGTTCTACCAGTGAGCATCTTCCTGCCCCCTTATAGTGTTTCTATATTTCTTTTTTCTTTCTCTTTCTGTCCTCTTTCTCTCTCTTTCTTTCTCTCTCTCTTTCTTTCCTTTCTTTCTGAATCAATGTGAGATACACAGTTACAAAGCTGCTCATGATTAGTCATATAATGTTCCAACACCTTTCCCATCACCAATGTCTCCAGTTTCCCTCCTGCTAACCTCCCAACCCCAGTCTTTTTCTGTTTCAGACGTTCTTCTTCGCTCTCTCTGTCTGTTTGTCTCTGTCTCTCTCTTTCTGGGCTTTATGGTTTACAATACAGACACTGAAAGCTTATCAAGTATATCTCTTTACCTACTTTGAGCACTCAGTTCTTGTCCAGAATGATTATTTCATGACTTTACTCTTGGACTGCAAATGTGTATGTATCTGTGTAAACTCACACACAGAAATGAGTTCCCCCACATGATGGTTCCTGAAGGTGGCAGAGTTGCAGGCACTCACCCAGTGCCAATGATCAGTTTGTTGTACTGCGGCATGCTGACAATATCTGTCACCCACCTGGGCTTTCGACTGCTGGACTTGTGCTAAAGGATTTGAAAGATACAAATGAACAAAAATATTTCTTTTAAGTGATAAGACAACTTCAGTTATCCCCAGACAGTCTAGTCCATAATATGACTGCTTATCATTATATAGAGTATTTTTTCTCTGGTTTTCCCTTCAAACTCTAAAGAATTTGCTATCTAGATGCAAAGAGTCAACTTTGTTTTCTTTCTTCAAGAAGGAATTCTTCCCTGGCCTAAGGAGTTTTCAGAGAGCTGTAAATTCTCATGTAGGTGATCACCCTGAGTCTCCAGAGGGTTTCTATATCCCCAGAATGCCATAAGAGAGACTGTGCCATATCTGGTCCTCAACAACTTATTGAATGAGATGGTAAAAGAATGCACTGCACTGTAGCACTGTCCTCCCTTTGTTCATTGATTTGCTTGAGTGGGCATCAGTAACGTCTCCATTGTGAGACTTATTTTTGGCATATAAAATATGCCACGGAGCTTGCCAGGCTCTGCTGTGCGGGTGAGCTACTCTTGGTAGCTTGCAGAGCTCTCTGAGAGGAATGGAGGAATTGAACCTGGGTTGGGCGCATGCAAGGCAAACTCCCTACCCGCTGTACTGTTGATCCAGCTTGGTAAAAGAATAGTTTTTAAAAATTATTTATTTTTTGTTTTGTTTTGGGGCTATACTTGGGATGCTCAGGGGTTACTCCTGGCTCTGCACTCAGGAATTACTCCTGGTAAGCTCAGGGGACCATAAGGGATGATAGGGATCAAACCTGAATCAACTTCAAGCAAGGTAAACTCCCTACCCAGTGTACTACCACTTTGGCCCCCAAAGAATGGTTTTAGGGCTATAATATATTCTGAAATGGATTTGGCATTGTTGTGTCTATTCTAAGTCTACTTTAAAAGTACGTTTTACCTTCTAAATTTCTTGTACTGTTCTTCGTTCTTTAAAGAGAAACCTTAACATAGCTTTCCAAGCTGAAATAACCACTAACAGTGCGTGCGTGTGTGTGTGTGTGTGTGTGTGTGTGTGTGTGTGTGTGTGTGTGTAGGGGGAATGACTAATTCTTTTTCATTTTCTATTCATTAAGACATATGATCAATTACATGATGGAATCATGTGTAATTCATCATTTCATCTGATTTTAGAAGCAAAATGAAGTATTATCTTGTACTACATACAGAGATCATATTTTATTTGCATTCCATAAACTCACACAATCCAACATGAATATATTATATTCAAGGACACAATTTCTGTAATCATGCCACTTGAGGAGCAGTTTAAAATAGCAAATAAAATCAAACTGGAGCACTCAGCATCCTTATCAAATGAAAATCACATACAAAAACCTGCTTTCTTCTTTTCAACTTCAGCTGCAGGGACCAGAAATAAATCGTTCCATCTTCTCTGATCATGATTAAGGTGTCATCAGGCGCAGAGAGAACGCGCAGCACGGGACCCCCAAATGACAGTGCTTGCAGCACAGCAGGCAGCTGGAAGGAAACCTCCTTTTGTTGGGCTAAAGCATCAGCTTGCTTTGAGTATTCTAGCTGCAGATACGTACAGAAGCCGTCCTGGAGAATAAAGGAAAAATCGCTAAAGGAAAAATTTCTAAGTATCTTCCATCTTTCTTGCTGCTAAACATGCTTTTGTGAGCATGGTAAGTCTTCTCACGGGCAAGACATCATCATCATCATCAGCAGCAGCAGCATTTTGACTAGAGGGCCACACTTGGTATTGCAGGAGGACTACTCTTACTGCACTGCTCAGAGAAAACTCTGAGCAAACTCCTGGGGATGCCTGGGGCACCAGGAAAAACTGAGGAGTAAACTCAGACCCTCACATGCTGAGCAGGGGCTTCAGCCCTGACAGCATTCTCCCCTGCCCAGGACAAATCAGTTGATTGGTATGAATCTGATTGCCACAAGGGAGGGCTGGAAGTCTGTTTCCCAGCAGCTAGACTCTTTTCCTCCTCCCAGCCTCTCCCCAAAATGATGGTGATGATGATGATGACAAAGTATAATGAGGAGCACGATGAAGAATGATGATGATGGAGAGTAAACCACATTCCATGCAATATGGGACAGCACTTCATTTTCATGATGACTTGTGAGATCATTTATCTAGAACTAGTGTTCTTCCCATTCTATAGCTTAGGAAATTAGAGCTTAAAAAAGTTTGCGATCAGGCTGGTGTGATAGTACAGTAGCAGGTGAGGCATTTGCCTTGATTCAATCCCCGGCACTCCCCCTCCCCCATATGGTCCCCTGGGCCTTCCAGGCACAATCCCGGAGCCTAAGTGCAGAGTCAGGAGTAAGCCTTGAGCACCGCCAACCGTGGCCCCCTAAAACAAACAGAAAACAAACCAAAAGGCTTAAGATCAAACATCACTGAGTGGCAGCAAGATTGTAGTGCCCCTGGATAATTCTATAGTCCCCTCTCCAGGCTGTGTCCGGGGAACCGCTCCTCAGTCTGAAGGAAAGATTGAAAGGGCCACAGGACCCAGGAGTAGTTTTGTTTTCTGTCTCCCCTGAAGACCTTCTTCACAAGACTGTTCTCTGCCCTAGGCTCCTGACTATTCCTTTTTTCAGTCAAATGGCAACAAAAACACATGTTTGATTTGGTTGTAGAATTGGCCCAGGAGTGCCTGACAGCTCAATTTGTCATCTTAGAACTTAATTCATCCTAGAACAATAGGACACTGACAGGCATAATGGCAAAGAATGTTAAAAGCACATGTCTTTGCTTCTCATTGTAGAACCAAAACTGAGTAATATTAGCAATAATGATGGCAATATTTGTTCAGAATTTATTCTGTGAATGTCTCTGTGTTAACTGATCTGATTGTCTTCATTTGTCATTGAAATATCAGATTTCTAGTGTACTGGCATTTTACTTTTGCTTCTGGGATAAGATGGTGAATGCACCCTCATTCCCTGGTTTTAGGTTATCTTTCCTGGAACTTTCCTTAGCTGAAAAATCCTTACTTAAACAAATTTTAAGATTAACCAGACATGGCAAGAAGTTGAAAACTGTGAACTTACCTTTCATTCTGTTTCACATTGTCAGATGTACTACCGAGGACCAGGCAAATTCCACAAAGCAACAGGCTTATAACCAGACAATTTACATGTTTCCTTTACTGATGACAAATTTGACTTAGAAAGATCCCATAATGGTGAAACCCAACTTACCCACTGGATTCTGCCTATTGCTTCATAGTCGATTTTCATGAAAAGTTGTTCTATTTGTTCAATATTCTGAAAAGGAAAAGCTGATTATAGTCTTTATAAGAGTAAACTATTCACTAGATTATTGGAAAAGAGGATGGGGGATAGACAAGAAGAAGGGGGAGAAATCTTCATTTCCCCCACTCTAATGAATAAATTTGGTATAAATTTGCCTAATACTCAGCAATATCTAGAACTACTGCTCTGAAACTTTAATAGGACTATTAATTTGAATTCAGTACAACCCAGCTAAGCTGAGGCTAGGTTCCTGTTACGAAATCTATGTGCTATTAAATGCATATTGTTTTCAGCTTGTTCGGGGACAAATACATAGCTATTTTAGATTCTATTTTATAGTATTGAAATCTAGTTAATGCATGAGATGTCAAGGAAGACCCATTTCATCTCACAAGGGAAAACATTTCTAAGGGTATCTGGAAGTGAACTTCCCTATAAAGGACTGAGTTCTCTCTAGCTGAAACCAAGCAGGCCCACACTGGCTCATGGTTTAGCAAAAAAGAGAATTTGAACATTGAAAAGATTATTTTCCAAGAGACCTTTAAAGTCATTTCAAACCCCAATATCCCACCATTCCAGTAAAGGACGATCAATAGAGATGGATGGGCAGGTTATGATATCTGTTTTGGGAGGTAAAATGTTAGCTTCTCTGGCATAAGTTTTATGAATATTTATCTTTATGCAGGTGGTGATTGTTAATAAAAGCAAATAAGATGAAGCCTGATCTCCAGGACTCCGTGGTGTTACCCCTGCCTCCTTCCAGATCATCAGTGGAGAGGCCTGGAGGAAAAAGAATGGCTGTGGGGCTAAGTGCAGTCCAGGTCCTTCTCAGTGATTTGGGCGATGCCTCGAACTTCAGGGCAGAGTTGGCAGAGTGGACTTCTCCATGGTAGCCAGGCAACACCATGTACAGCACAATACATGACAAATATATTGAAAAGGAATGTCCCAACAAACCCAAATGCCCAAAGGTGGGTTTCCACAAGATCCTAGACCAGAGATGGCAGGGCAAATGCAAAAGCTCAGAGTTGGATGCTCACTGAGGGGACTCACTACAACTTACCATAACTCTTACCACAACTCTTACCTGGACTATGCCTGGCACCATGAAACAGAATCTGGAAGTTACGTAGGTATGCCCAGGCACACTGGCATTCTTATCAAGGTGGCAAGGACCTCTCATACCATGAACTATGGTCAGCCTGCATTAGGACCTGGACATTCCCTGGGTCTGCACACAGCCTGCAGTTTCCTCATTAGCAGACTCTGCTGAAGGCGCTGTCTCCTCAGAATGCTTATGTGAGACATTGAGGGAGCTTGGATGCATTACTTCACACACCAAAGAAATGTAGACTTGAACCCCCAAAGTAAAATAAGCCCTGTTCTCAGGCTTTTTTTTTTATTAGTGAAGCACCATGAGGTACAGTTGTAGATTTACAAATATTTGTGCTTGAGTTTCGGTCATACAATGATCAAATACCCATCCCTCCACCAGTGCCCATTTCCCCCCACCCCCCTCCCACCCTGCCTCTGTGGCAGGGCATTCCCCTTTGTTCTCTCTCTCCTTTTGGGTGTTGTGGTCTGCAAAAGAGGCATTGAGTGGCAATCATGTTCAGTCCATAGTCTACTTTCAACATGCATTTCCCCTCCTGGGAGGATCCTCCAAACACCCTTTATTTGGAGTTCCCTTCTCTATCTGAACTGCCCTTTCCCCTAGAATATCCGGCTGGCCTCTAAGCTATGGAGTAATCCTCCTGGTGTTGATCTCAGCTATTCTTAGGTATTGATCTCATATTTTGTTGCTTTATATCCCCCAGATGAATGCAATTTTTCTATGTCTATCCCTCTCTTTCTGACTCATTTCGCTTAGCATGATACTTTCCATATTGTACCACTTGTATGTAAATTTCATGACTTCATCTTTTCTAAGAGCTACATAGTACTCCGTTGTGTAGATGTACCAAAATTTCTTTAACCAGTCATCTGTTCTTGGGCACTCAGGTTTCTTCCAGTTTCTGGCTATTGTAAAGAGTGCTGCAATGAACAAACAAGTGCAGATGTCACTTCGACTACACATTTTTGCCTCTCTGGGGTATATTCCCAGGAGTGGTATTGCTGGGTCAAATGGGAGCTCAATTTCTAATTTTTTGAGAAACGTCCATACTGTTTTCCAAAAGGGCTGAACTAGTCGGCATTCCCACCAACAGTGAAGGAGTGTCCCTTTCTCGCCACATCCGCGCCAGCATCGGTTGCTTTTGTTCTTTTGAATGTGGGCCAGTCTCTGAGGTGTGAGATGGTATCTCATTGTGGTTTTGATCTGCATCTCCCTGATGATTAATGATGTAGAGCATTTTCTCATGTGCTTTTTTGCCATTCGGATTTCTTCTTTGAGAAAGTTTCTGTTCATTTCATTGCCCCATTGTTCTCAGGCTTTAAAGCTTAGGCTTTAGAGCTAAAATACATCTTCCTTACCTTCCGGTGGCATTCATTGTCCAGAGAGGTGACAGACAAGCAAACCAACAATATAATGGAAAATGATCAATTTTGTGCTACTGGTAGCTGCAGCTCAGTATTGGGTTGCAGGGAGAATAAATTCTTTCTGGGAAAGTTAGTATGAATTCCTTCCTGCCTATGGTTACACTGCCTTATAATCATTCATTTGATAACAATTATTAGGCACTCATATGCACTGAATATGGACCTACATTCTGGGAATAAAAGGAAATATCAAAGTTCAGAAAGATCAGCATGGCTTAGTGAAAACAAAAAAGAGATTTCCAGGTATGAGGAACAGCACAGGCAAAGGTGTGGAAATGAGAAATCAGGATTACACCTTCTCTGCTTTTTAAGCAAAGTGCAGGGCTGGATGTGCTTCAGAACAGAGACACACATACCTCTTGATGCCACCTATGGCCGAAAAACCCAAATCATTGTGCGCTTCCTGAACATTTTTCTTCTTCACCCCTACCCTTTTTGTTTTGGGTATTATATTTTGACTAGGTCAACATCTCTTCAAAAGTGCAAAGGAAGTACTTGCTGGCTCTCAGCAGGTAGTATATAAAATTTATTATAATATATATAATATATAAAATATATTATTCCAGAATAATAGAAAAGGTATGGGATATTGCTCCACTCAGCTACACTTCTTTATTGGTGGAGTGTCCAACTTTTATCTGGACACACGCAACTCCAGAGAAAAAGACCATAGTGACTTAATTCCTTTACAAATAGATGTGACCATGGTTGATTTAAGAAATCAGGATACCCATTCATATGTGAAGCAAAACAGCACAGGAACAGACAAAACCATTCACTTTCATGGCAGAACTTAGATTACCAGAGGGAACCAGAAGAAAGGGAGGGAGAAACATTAGTACTTTGGTGGTGGTTTTGTTGTGGTGATATACTTTGAAGAAGCGTGAAAAAATATCTTTTAAAAATATCTTATAAGCTACATCTTAAAAAGAAAGGTAAGTTGAAAATTTTTTGTGGCAGCTTTTGGGAACTTTCAGGACTCTGAAAGGAGGGGGCAAGTCATTTCTTGTAACTCCCTCCTTCCTGCTCTCTGGAATGAGAACATGATGGTTAGAGACCAAGCAGCCATTTTAAGTCATGAGTAGACATCCTTATGAGGATAGTGAGGGAGCAGCAGAGCAGGAGAGGGCTGATACCTGATCATTTCATAAACTACTTGACCTTGACATTTTAGATGAGATCTTTTTAAAAAGCTATCTTGCTCTAGTCTTGTGGCTTAGGGATTTCTGTCATCTTGCAGGTGAACTGATATATTGAATGTTAGTATCAGATCAGAGTTTGAATTCCAAAACTATTATTTGGGAGCCAGTGAAGTTTGATAGAAGTGAAGTTATGCAGATTTTCTAAACCTCTGTTTTCTTTAAAAAATGAAAAAATGGAGCTCTTCCACTACTCTGGACACCAATAAAATAAAATATATAAATTCCTTAAAACAATGGGATAGATAGTCATAAATCAATAATTTTTTTTGCTAAAAACATGTATGAAGAAATAGTTTCATGGATACTCAGTTTTGCTCTGGATAATATTTAAGGGAGTTAAACTAATCTAAATGGTCCTGAATTCTCTCATGTCTCTCTCCATCCCCCACACATGTTCCCCTGAATTTGTTAACAGATATCAAGTTGCATCTGCAATCTGTGCTTCTGCAAATGGCTTGGAAGCCTGACTCCCCCTTCTCTTTATGAAGCATTTACCTCTATTCCCCTCATCCAGCCCAAGGTTCATCCATCCTGGAGGAAATATTCTCCTGGTTTGGGTAAGTGCTCCCAGAATGTCTGTGTTTAATTTTAATGCTGCACCAGTCTCCTGAGATCAGAGACTGAATTGTCTGATGCTGTGAGCCACAGGGACCAAGATAAAACCTTAGAAAATATTTACTGAGTGTTGCCTAGTAAATACTGAGTAAGGAATGAGACAATAAGGGAATAAGTAGAGGTCTAGACAGATAGGCATTCTAATAATAAGATTAATTAGAAATTAAACTGTTTTAGTTAAAAGATCAGAGATATTAGTAAAATACCTAATAATTTACACACTTAAATACTCTCCTCTTTCTTCCCAACAGAAAATTCTTTGTTTAGCATTGCACAGATCAAGTGGAAATTTCTGGAAAACAGCTGCTCTCCAACAATCACTTCCAACAGTGGATAAAAATCTAAACATATCCAAAATTCCAGCATCGAAACTCAAAGGTTTGCACTTGGAAGGGGCAACTGGCTGCCTCAAACTAAAGTTTTGCAAAAACCTGTCTTTGTGCAGGACGAAAGGGTGCATAGCTTTAGCTTGAATACTTGTTTCTTTAATTTAGGAAATAATAGGAAGGATGCTGAAAGAAGACTACAGACCAAACATGATTGCCACTCAATGCCTCTTTTGCAAACCACAACACCCCAAAGGAGAGAGAGAACAGAAGGGAATGCTCTGCCACAGAGGCAGGGTGGGACGGGGGGGATGGGGGTGGGAGGGATAGTGGGAGCCATGGTGGTGGAAAATGGGCACTGGTGGAGGGATGGGTGTTTGATCATTGTACAGTTGAAACCCAAGCACAAAAATTTGTAAATCTACAACTGTACCTTACAGTGTTTCACTAACAAAAATTAAAAAAAAATAGTAAATGATGGAGAATGGGCACTGGTGGAGGGTTGGGTACTGGATCATTGTATAACTGAAACCCAAGCACAAAAATTTGTAAGTCTACAACTGTATCTCATGGTGTTTCGCTAATAAAAATTTAAAATAAATAAATAAATAAATAAAATGCAAAAATAATTTAGGAAATAGTCATAGAAACTTTGCAAACAGAAGGTAAACAGCCCTCCCTTATGAATACAACCTCTATAATTACTATATCCTGAAACACTTTTATTTCCTCCAGTTTATATGTTGAAATCCTAATGCCTCGTATGACAGCATTGACAGCCTGGGCCTTTGGGAGGTGATTAGGTGATGAGGGTGGAGTCCTTAACAATAGGATTTTATTTTGTTTTGTTTTGTTTTGTTTTTGGAGGGTCACACCTGGCTGTGCTCAGGGCTTACTTCTGGCTTTGCACTCACGGATTACTCCTGGGGATGTTGGGGAACCATGTGGGGTACCAGGGACCGAACTTGGTTTCAGCTGCTTAACTGTATGCAAGGCAAGCGCCATACCACTGTATTATTTCTCTAGTCCCCTAGTATTCAAACTCTTACAAAAGAAACTCTGGAGTACCCCAAGTTTCTTCATCTTCGCGAAATTACAAGGATAACTCGGCAAACTTATCCTTGTAAAGATGAAGGAGGTCCCAACCCAACCATGACGGCTCCCTGATCCTATACTTTAGCTCCTAGATTTCAGACTTGACTTTTTGATCACTGAGAAATAGCCGACTTTTATACTCTACCTCATAACTCCAGTTTATGTTGATACGTGAGAGGAGTCTGAACAGGCTCAGGCATTCGTTAAGATTTCATAGTATAGGGGGCAGAGAGATAGCACAGCACAGCAGAAAGGCCTCATGCCTGGTATGTGGCTGACCTGGGTTAGATTCCTGGCATCTCATCTGGTTCCCTGAGCACTACCAGGTGAGATCACTGAGTGCAGAGCCAGGAGTAAGCCCTGATCATAGGCAGGTATGGTCTAAAACAAACAAACGTTAGAAAAAAAAAGAAAAAAAAAGATTTCATAATCCCAGCTATAGGCTAAGATGGTGGAAAGATGACTAAAATTCCAGCGGACTGGGAGTGGGAGACACGCTCAAACTCTTTAGAAGCAACACATACAGAAATAATAAAGAATCTCATTTTTCAAGAAAAATCTTTAAACATTTTACTAGTCACTAAGGTGCAAGTAATTCAAAGACATTTGTCCGTATAAGCTGCTGAGTAATCAGATGGATATTAGTGGAAACCAGAGTTCAGAGTAGAACGTGATCTTGCAAATAGATCACAAATCCTAATTGGTTCATATGGTTAAAGCTTTAACTGTGGTTTCAGTGATCTGACATTCTCGCACTGAAATACATAACACATTTACTTCAATCTGTGACTTCATGCTCTGCTTCATTATGCATTTGAAAGTTTCCACATCCAGTAGCTGTTTTCCTTTCTTTTCATATTCCTAGAAGTATAAAAGAAGAATTAGTTATGAACATAGTTGCATTTTGTTAAGTGTAGGTGCCAGAGTACAAAGAATTTAATGTCTAATTGACTTACCTAAATTCTGTATACTTTTTAACATGTCACCCTCTTTGCTAATTTCTCCAATGCATCCACAATTTGTTTCTAATTTCATTAAAAATGACAATTCAAATTTATTTTTATTGCCATCTGATAGTAATTAAAAGGATTATACTTTTCAGTGAAAAAATAAAAGTTAAAAGGAGAATCAGATTACTCAGATGAATATTTAGAAGGTTCAGTCCTACCTGAAAAAGTGTGTTTATATTTTGTAGATCTTCAAGGGTCATTTGATGTTCAATCTCATAAAGACAAAAGGAAAATAAATGAAAAACTTATCATGTTAATAGCAATGTCTATCAGATGCAATTTCTTGAAACCCATAATTTCTCTCCTTATGATGCCAAAGAGAGGTGGAGTCTCCAAGATACACTTAGCACATTGCAAATTTCACCCTCCCGCCCCCCCTAGTTTTCATTCTAATTCAACTAATTCCTCAGACCCCAATTCTGAGGTGAGTTGAGTGCTGGACTGGAAAGAAGGAAGAGATGGAAAAGGAATGGGAGGAGAGGAGAGGACATTCATTGACTAGGAGAGAAAGCCCAGGATCTGGATTGAAAGGAGGGAAGTGATCCAACAGTATTTTGCCACATCATTTCCCTAGACACAGCTGGGTTGGAGCGATAGCACAGCAGTAGGGTATTTGTCTTGCATGCAGCCGGCCCAGCCGAACCGGGTTCGATTCCTCTGCCCCTCTCAGAGAGTCCGGCAAGCTACCGAGAGTATCTCGCCTGCATGGCAAAGTCTGGAAAGCTACCCATGACGTGTTCAATATGTCAAAAACAGTAACAACAAGTCTCACGATGGAGATGTTACTGGGCCTGCCCGAGAGTAAATCAATGAACAGCAGGAGGACCGTGCCTACATTTTCCCTAGACTTCCCTGTCTGGCTCTTGTGCATGAGAGCTGCCTCCACTAAGTCATCTCAAGTCCATTTCACCTCAGGCTGAGTCTGGAGAGGCTTAGAGGAAATAATCAATGATCTCTTTCCCGAGATAAGTTTTCTAAAACCATGATAGAAGCTTGTGCTCTTGGTTTACAAGCTGATTTATAGGAAACTGGTTTCTCATAGTCATGCTTCCTCAGCTCAACAGACCAGAGGATGCTCCCTTGCTCCATGTCTTAGCTGCTCTATCAGCAAGTAGCTTCCTTTCATGAAGAGCCCCAAATTTCTGCCTTAGATAGAGTGAATGCACCTGTCAGTGGGTGAATCCCAGGTGAAACAAGATACTCTTGTTTCATCTCAAAAGGCCTGAGGAAGATAACAAAAAAGAAGATATTGGCTATTTTCCCACTAAGATCTGAAGTCTCTGTGGTCAGTCACCAAAGTGGTGGCCTTTCCATGAAAATCATGCTGATGTCAAAGCTATTGGAAAATTTGCCATTCTGTTAAATTAAAGAAGCAGCTTTTAAATTCTAGCTTGACTGACTTTATAATTACACTCTATTATTTTGTTAGATCACCTTTTATGGGGGCCATCCTTGGCCACAGTGGTTTGCCAATTGGTTTATTTAGTGTGGTTCTGGGGGTGGGGATGCTGGGGGGAGCCATGACTTAAACTCAGTACCCTGAACAAGCTAAATCTGTGTTCTTCTACTCTTGTGAAATCCTCGACTCCCTCCCTCGTGATAATTTTTCAGTTTGCTGTCATTGAGGAACAAAAACTATAATCCCAGCCCTAGAATGAAAGAAGAACCCTCAGAAGTTTGTATCTAAATTTTCCTATACGACTTATTTTTCTGGCAAGACATAATCGAGAAAGTAAAAAGTGAAAATCTGATGCAGGGGTGGGGGGAGAGAGAAATACTTGGGAGAAATGATTCTATCAAATTGGGGGGGGGGTGGAACATTACTTTACTCAAAAAAAAAAATCACTACTGACTGAACTCAAAGTTGTTCTGGGACAAACCTTCTCTAGCCCATAAATCAGGCAGAATACCATTTATCAGGTTTATACTATGCTCATACACAAGCTATATGGAAAAAATGCATTTGAATCTCAAGTCTGTCTAGAAGATGTTGTCTTCTCATCCTGTACCCTAATTGTAAGTTCGGGGGCGGGGGTAAAACAGTTAGAAAATCACCTCCCTTCAGACTCAAAATTTATGGGAAAGACATGCTTAATTTATTTATTTTTTTACATTTTATTTTGCAATGTCTTTGCAACTCTAATGTATAAGTAAATTGAGTGTAAAATCCCCTAAATGAATAAATTGAGTTTAACTTGATGCTGGAGCGATAGCACAGCGGGTAGGGCATTTGCCTTGCACATGGCCAACCGGACCGGCCCAGGTTCAATTCTTCCACCCCTCTCAGAGAGCCGGGCAAGCTACCGAGAGTATCTTGCCCGCACGGCAAAGCCTGGCAAGCTCCCTGTGACTATTCAATATGCCAAACACAGTAACAAGTGTCACAATGGATACATTACTGGGCCCCCTCGAGCAAACCGATGAACAACGGGAGGACAGTGACAGTGAAATTGATGCACTCATAACAATTGCTTATATATATATATATATATATATATATACACATATACATCACTTTTACCGTAAACTTTACCTTTCCATAGCCCCTTTATAATCCTTTTTTCCTTAGCTTTGAAATTTAAAATTTTATATTGTGATAATTACTTGTTCACTAGCTACCTGATGATATCAGAATGGCCTTTCACCTTCTTCTCCCTCTATTACTGAAAAAGAACAAACAGAAAAATTTGCTCTGCTTCCCAGGAGGGGGCTCCCCAATCCAGAAAGAGACAGACGCATCTCCTCAGTCCATTTACTAGAAAGACTGCTGAGCGTGGAATAAAAGCCATCATTAATAACAGTAATGAAGGGCATGGAATCTAAAGCCGGTATGAGTATATAATTTATTTAAAGAGCTTTACAGTAATTTTCACTTAAGCTTAAAATGCAAAGAAAAAGCTACACTTTCTCCCCTGCTTCTGCCCAGAGGATCCCTCCATTCCCAATAAATATTCTACCTCACCCTCCCCTCTGCTTAAACTCATGACTTTTATACTTTCCAAGGTTTGTTCTTCCTCATCCTGGTCTTCCTAGTCTCTCCTTGCTTCTTGGTAATAAATCTGCATGCTCCCTTCCTTCTCCTACCCTTCACAAAAATAATAAAATGGATCAAAGGTAACTACAGGAAATTATTCAGGCTTGCTCTACAAAACTGTGTTAACTAAATTTCCATTGCACTTAAGAAATCGGTTGTTAATCTCACAGAGCTCATCAAATTTTCATATGTCATGATGGAAAGCGAACATCCAATGATCATTAGCCAACTTCGTTTGAAAAGGCAGCAATATCAATACGTTTTGGAGAAACACAGCTACAAAACAGAGCCGTTATTGTGCTTTTCCTTGAAAATATAAATCAGGCCTTCACATAATTGCATGTTTTTAAGGCAAATTTGGAACACAAAGCAGAGAAAACATATGTCCCTTCTGGGGACTCCTGTGCTTGGCAGGGCTTGAAAATTTGTAACTGCCTTCGACAGCAAGTCACATTGTATCACTAAAAAGCTTGAATGACTTGTTTTCCTACAAATAAAAACAGAGAGAAAAGCCTGACTAGTTTATTTCCAAACTATCAGAGCTTTGGTGACAATCATAAATAATTCAGTCGACAACAGTGGAGTCAGTTTTTAAAGATATTATCTACTGCCCAGCAATGCAGCTTGCCGGATTCAAATGCAGTATCTTTGAAAATTATCTGGATAATTCTAATATCCAGCTTTAGAATTCATGGAGCGATGATTCCACTTGTCCTTACACTGCAGTCTTCCCAAAGCAAAGCGGTTTTTATGATGAGAGTGGTTTTCCCATAAGGGTTCATTTGCCTGCTGGTTGCTCATTTGCATTGCAAATGAGCTCTCCTATTGTTACAACCCAACCTCTCTTTGCTTCTCATTGTTAGAGTCTCCTTAGTCTGATGGTTTAGGGATAATTTCACATCTACAAGGGAATTGGCTAATTAATTGAATATAGTATCCCTTTGAAAAAGTATTCCTTGAGTGCTTGTCTCTTCAGCTTCAGAGAGAAATAGATATGATTCTAGGGTTTTAAGATTCTTTAAAAGGAGGCTGGAGCAATAGTACAGTTGGTAGGGCATTTGTCTTGTACCCAGAAAACCTAGGTTCGATCCCTGGCATTCCATATGGTCCCCCACGCTCCACCAGGAATAAGCCCTAAGCACCCTTTTGGGGTGTGACCCCAAAAGAAAAAAAATTCTTTAAAAGACACAGTAACTTCTCCGCATGGTTTGGGGTGCTCTCCAGGTGGAAATTTAGGTGTGCTCTTGACAGAAAATCCTGATAAGGAGAAAAGACTAGAGACAGCCTGGAGCTCAGGTGAAAAGGACCTTATGAAAAAGATCATCAAATAACAGGGAATGAGGAGACCCAAACTAGCCTGGGTGATTCTGCCCGGGCTTCCCAACCCAGAAGTTGAGGATGTAAGAATAATGATATTTTTATCTATGTTTGGAAGGTAAAAATGGGGGCTTCAATGACATTAAGGTGGTTAATGCAACATTGGTGTATATTTCCCACCAGCAATGCCCCCAGTTTCCCTTGTGGCCCAGCCGTCCCCCCTCCCTCCCCCCCTCCCCCCACCACAGCATTGGGCAGGTGTTAGAAAACTGTATGACTGAAACCCAGTCGTGAACAACTTTGCAACTGTGTGTATCTCACTGTGATTCAATTAAAAAGTAAAAGAAAATAAAGTGGTTAATGCAGACTTACAGAGCACCACCACGAATAGCTAAATCTTTATTCGCGGAGGATGGGGGAGTGGGATTAGTGCTCAGAGGTCATTTCTGCCTCTGTGCTCAAGGATCACTCCTGGCATTCCTGGAGATGCAATGCGCAGTGCTGGGAATGGAACTAGGGTTGGCCACATGGAAGGCAAACATCTTAACCCCTGGACTATCTCTCGGGCGCCAGCTAGCCTTTGTTGAGCTTATTAGATCCAGCCACTGGTACTTTGCCTGCATATTTTCATCACTCTTCCCATCAGCTCTGTAAGGGAGGGACTATTATGGTCCCCATTTTACAGATGAAGAGACTTAGGCACAGTGAGGCCAATTAGCGTGTCCAACATCCCACATTAAAAGAACTGAAGCCAAATTCCAAACATGATCTCTACGTTGGTCACCAGGAAACTCACCACTCATTTCTGCTTTTTATTGTTCGGGCTCTGTCAGAGGTCCAGGGCCAGCTTTCATGACAGCTCCCCAGGGAACACAGGTAGGTGCTGTGAGATTCTAATGTCTCTCATTCGTGTTTCTCCTCCTCTGGAGAGGCTGAGCATCAGAGTGGACTGTTGCAACCCAAGTTACTGCTTTTCTAAAGTGAAGCTTCATCTTCGTAGAGGTAGTTATTACCTTGTTCTTCTTTTTCTACTGTCTGAGCCACACCTGGCTAGACTCATGGCTTACTCCTGGCACTGTGGTCAAGAATCACTCCTGGTGGAGTTCAGGGTACCATACGTGATGCCGGAGATTTGAACCAGGGTCAGCCTTGCTTGTGCAAGGCAAGCACCTAAACCCCTGTACTATCTCTCCAGCTCACTGTCCATTTTTTTTTTTATCTCTGGTTAAAAGTAATGGTGACATTTGAAGAGGCAAATGTTCTCTCTTCCCTTAGTGAATATTAAAGACTTATGAACATTTTATATGTGAGGTAAACTTTTAAGATGATCCAAAGGTGTAAAGGTGTTTCAAGCATTTCAGTTTAATTCCCTAAATTAACCTAAAAATGAATATATTGCAGCTCTTCCAGCTGTTTGGGTAGATTCCATAGCTTCCCCGTATATGAGAGAGAGAGAGAGAGAGAGAGAGAGAGAGAGAGAGAGAAGGAGAGAGAGAGAGACAGAGAGAGAGAATGACCAGATAAGCATGGCCATGCTGATATTTCGCATGTGTGCACAGATTGACAACACTCAGTGTTGGCAGGGAAAATGCCAAACTGAGGATTAAGCCCTGAGTTGGAGATGTCTTAGAATCCATGTAAGTAACCTCTTCACAGTGGGGAAAAGATATAAAAGATGAACAACTTGCTTAAAGTAACATAGCTAGTTACTGCTCTCACAAGAAGCCCAATTTCTTTCTATTTTCATTATTAAAAAAAAATGTAGGCCACACCTGGTGGTGTTTAGGGCTTACTTACTCGTGGCTCTGTGTTCAGGGATCACTCCTTGCAGGGTTTGGGGACCACATGGGACATGGGATACTGGGTATTGAAACCTGATCGGATTTGATAACTCTCTATCTTTCCAGACCTTTGATTTCTTTCTATATTAGAAAAGGAACAAACTTCCCCTTCCTGAGAAAAATCAATAGGGACTTTCCTCTGGAATTGAATGCAGACATGGAAAAAGAGAGCTGTTCCCAGACATTATCAAGGTTTCTGTGTCCTCGCCTTGTCCTAGCTACTTTCCTCCTCAGAACTGTCTGATCTGAGGATGCCAGGTCTCTAGTCCCATGTCCTTCCTAGTCTGTCTCCCAAAGGCACCTCCTTGTTTACCACCTGCAACTCTCCTACCTGTTGGTCCATAACGGGAAAGGGGGCAGTCAGCCTATCTTCTGGAGTACTAGGCACCAGATGTTGAGAACTGAGATCAGAGAAGGGGAAGGTCAATAGCCAGGGGATGAGATCAAACAAAGTATATTCAGTCTTATTGTTTGTTGTGTGATAAACCATAAAAATGGCCCCCACGGTTTGCCAAGTAACTCATAATGCTTTCCTTATTGTGTCTGGATTTGTCTAGCTGACTTGCTTTCATTCATGGAAAATGAGGAAACATGATCAGAGACTTAAAAGATATTTTCACATTTGAGTATGTCCTCTTGCTTCTGCCATCAACATGAGAACATGCCAGTTTAATTTTCTGGAAGTCAAGAGACAGAGGATGAAGAGCAGCTAATGACCTACTGGTTTCCAGATGTGTGAACCAGTCAACCACAATTCACACAGCTGTCTAGCTGCCTCTGTAAACACAAGAGAAACCAATGCTCACTATAACATGAGGTTTTGTGGTTTCCTTTTATGCAGCATCACTGTGGGAATGGATAACAGATACAATGTCTATCCCCTTACTCAGGGGTTGGGACTCTTCCATTGAGACACCCATGAAATGCCATTCCTAGGGTTTTGTACTGTAAGTCACAACTTTCAAGAGTTATTTTACATTATAATCTTCAGTAACAATCTGTTGAAAAGTATATACATGCATGTTATGCATTATATATTTCACCAACTGTATGTATAAACACTTACACACATATATGTGTACATATATGTGTGTGCATATGTTTGTACACATACACACAAATATACACATGAAATTGACTTCATAACCCACTGGAGTGGGCTGGAGCGATAGCACAGCGGTAGGGCATTTGCCTTGCACGCAGCCAACATGGCCGACCCGAGTTCGATTCCTCTGCCCCTCTCGGAGAGCCCGGCAAGCTACCGAGAGTATCTCGCCCGCACGGCAGAGCCTGGCAAGCTCCCCGTGATGTATTCGATATGCCAAACACAGTAACAACAAAGTCTACAGTGGAGACGTTACTGGGCCTACTTGAGCAAATCGATGATCAACGGGAGGGCCTTTACTTACTTACTCGAGCAACCCACTTACAGGACATGATCTGCAGTTTGAAAACCGCAGCCTCTCTACCACAAGGTTTTCATGTTAGAAAATGGATCTCACTCATTTTCGTACTCTTGGTAACTTTTTCGGTAATGGTCACAGAGAGAAACTCAGCAAACGTTGATTGAATTCAATTCAACTGAGACACATGCATAGCACAGAATGTGCATTCTTAGCCACCATTTCTTGCACCTTACCATATTTCTTAAGATTGTGGGCACAGAACAATTTAGTTATGTAGCTTTCAGAAACCCGCACGACAGAGCCTGGCAAACTACCCGTGATGTATTCGATATGCCGAAAACAGTAACAATAACAGGTCTCATTCCCCAGACCCTGAAAGAGTCGCCAATATGGTAGCATTGGGAAAGAAGAGTAAGGAGAGGCTGCTAAAATCTCAGGGCTGGGATGAATGGAGACATAACTGGCGCCCGCTCAAGTAAATCAATGAACAATGAGATGACAGGGATACAATGATGCAGCTTTCAGAAAACTCTCTTCATTTGGCTCTGCTCTGGGTCTTTCAACCTCTAGTTCTTATTTTATTGGAAACCACCTATGAGTCTCCATTGAAAGAGCTGTCAAATTAAATATCTTCCCACCAAGATTGTTCATCCTGGTGCTGCTGTGTCTCCCTACTTACAGGCCCACTGTGGGACACGTAGAAGAGAAGAGTCCCTTCCCTAGCACAGCTGTCCTGGAGAGAAGGGAGCTTCCTCTGAGCATAGCTAGCCTTGTGTTTCTTGGGGGGGGGGCGGGGTGATGCCTTACACAGAGTTCCTGTTCAAAAAATGTGTTAAGCTTTACTTAGGTTACTTCATTCCCCTAGAAGTCAACTTTTTTCCTTCCTCCCTTCCTTCCTTCCTTCCCTCCCTCCCTCCCTCCCTCCCTCCCTCTCTTCCTTCCTTCCTTCCTTCCTTCCTTCCTTCCTTCCTTCCTTCCTTCCTTCCTTCCATTTTGCAGAGAGGAGAATGTAATGTTTTGGATCACACACAGCAGTGCTCAGAAGATCTCAGCTGTGCTGGGGAATATAGTGGTGCCAGAGATCACCAAAGTTGGCTGCATGTAAAGCAACTGCTTTAGCCCCTGTGCTGTCTCTGGTCCCAATGGCTGTTCTGTTTTCTTCCTTCTCTTCTTTCTATTTTCCTTCCTTCCTTTTATTATTATTATTATTATTATTATTATTATTATTATTATTATTATTATGGTTTTAGAGACCACCTGGCAGTGCTCAGGGCTTACTCATGGTTATGTGTTTAGGAATCATTCTTAGTGTGCTTAAGAGACATACAGGAAGCCAGGGATTGAGTCTGGGTCAGTGCGTGCACAACAAGCTCCCTATCTGTAGTACTCTGGCCCATGTTTCCTTATTTCTAAAGGAAGTAAAGTTGATGAGCTCTTTTCCAGCTTAAAAAAAATCTTATTCTAAATAATTCTGGTGAACAGTCACACATGCTAGGGGAAAAGGCAGCTCAGATAGAGAAGGGAGCTCCAAGTAAAGGGTACTGGGAGGATCCTCCCAAGAGGGGCGATGCATGCTGAAAGTAGACTATAGACCGAACATGATTGCCACTCAATACCTCTTTTGCAGACCACAACACCGAGAAGGAGAGAGAGAACAGAGGGGAATGCCCTGCCACAGAGGCAGGGTGGGATGAGGGGATGGGTGTGGGAGGGATACTGGGATCCATGGTGGTGGAAAATGGGCACTGGTGGAGGGATGGGTACCAATCATTGTATAACTGAAACCCAAGCACAAAAATTTGTAAGTCTACAACTGTACCTCATGGTGTTTCACTAATAAAATAAAAAAAATCATTAAAATTTCACCCTCTCGATAGACATAGAAAGATCGTATTCATCTGGGGGATATAAAGTAACAAAGTATGAGATTAATACCCAAGAATAGCTGAGATCAGCACCAGGAGGATTACTCCATAACTTAGAGGCCAGCCGGGTATCCTAGAGGAAAGGGCAGTTCAGATAGAGAAGGGAGCACCAAATAAAGGATGTTTGGAGGATCCTCCCAGGAGGGGAGACGCATGTCGAAAGTAGACTATGGACTGAACATGTTTGCCACTCAATGCCTCTTTTGCAGACCACAACACCCAAAAGGAGAGAGAGAACACAGGAGATTGCCCTGCCACAGAGACAGGGGGGATGGGGGGATGGGGGTGAGAGGGATATTATCCATGGTGGTGGAAAATGGGCACTGGTGGAGGGATGGGTATCTGATCATTGTATAATTGAAACCAAAGCACAAAAAATTGTAAATCCACAACTGTAAAAAAATAAAATAAAATAAAGGGAAAAAAATTAAAAAAAAAATTTCACCCTCTCCAAATAAATAAATAAATAAATAATTCTGGCCAAATCTGGGTAGGTGTGTGTGGAAAAGGCAGTCAGTCACCAAGATGCTGTCCCCAAACAAGACAAGGAAGGTCCATTACCCTGACAGATGCTCTACGCCCTGCCAAATGCTGAGAGTTCATCTAGAGCTTTCTCCTCCACATTAAGATGCCCAGCTTTGCTCAAATACTACTCCTTTTGCAAAGGTAAGTTTAGACTATGATCAGTTTTTATACCTTATTGAAAAAGAAATATCTATCTTTCTGAGGTCAGGCTTTGAGATTACATTTAGAGTTTGACCTAGGACATTGCAGATCTAAGATCGGATTCTTCAAAGATGTGATCTGTCTGGAGAAAATACTTCTAAACAGAACCTGTTCAGAATGGGCTGCCCTGCCACCTGCAGTTTTCTCTGGACTCTTTCCTGGGGGCCTGTCAGCACAGTTAGTGGAGGAATAAAATTTAAAAAGCTTCATCTCCTACATCCCAAGCCAGTTTTCTATCCTGTGAGCCATGCTGGCTTTGTAGTATCTAACACAAATTAAAATTAGCTGCTGTGTGCTTGTTTTCCCAGAGCTAATTCCAGGATGTGCCTCTCAGGCCACTCCTTTCACATTGAAGTGGCATCATCTCACATCCTCCTGCGTCGCTTTGGTTCTGCACCATCCCACACATTCTTCACACCAGCTGCGTCAGATTCTGTCTCTTCCAAGAAGGCATGCAGTGTCTCAGGCCTCCGAGGCACCCTGCCAAGCACAGCTCAGTCTCCAGAGATCCAGCTGGGGAGACTGCAGTCACCAGACTGGTTAACTAGCAAAGACGCACAATGCAGGCGGTGTTCTGGTTCAGATGGTGGTGGTGTAGAAAAATCCTGAGCTCACCTCCTCCCACAGACACATACTGAACCTACTGCTACATATGGAACAGTTTCCCTTAGGGGAAAAAAGCACAAAAAAACCCTCAAAACCCACCACAATCCAAAAACCCTGATCCAACAAACCTAGCTGAGTGACTCCTATGCATTGGGCCAACAATCAACAATCAAAAGACACATTGATGTGGGCGGGAGAAGTTGCATTACAATCCCACCATAAATCTCACTCTGCTAACTCCAGAATACTCCTGAGAGGGAGCCACTATGGTCATTGGGTGCTTTGGGTTATATGGTAGTCACATAGAAAATGTCTTATCCTCATCTGGCTGTGGTGGTCAGGGGGGCTTATGCTCCTGGATTCCATAGAAGCATAACACACAAAGGTACAGTTTTTGGCAGGCTTCAAGACAACAACAAGTCTTCCAGCTTTTTTGTGAAGGAGGTCTATGTGCTGGTCATGGTTCTGTGTTCTGAATGTCAGGTCTCTGGTTTGACATACATCTAGGTGTCCATGGAAATGCTCTCCAGGAGAAAAGCTACACCATCTTTTTGTTCTCCTATGTCTCATTATTGCTATCTAGAATCTGTCAGAAAGGATCTTTCACACTCCCCCTGGAAACATGGTATTGATAATTGCTTCCCAAGAGGACACTGGGTGGTTATCCGGATGTGATGGTCAGTGGGGCTTGTGCTACAGTCTCAGGAGTCAGGACATACTTTAAGAGGTCACATACCCCATTGAAGCTATGGTACCTTCAAAGATGTCACGCCACTGGCTGAGCAAGTGAAAACAGAGATAGATAAATGGGACTATCTTAAACTAAGAAGCTTCTGCACCTCCAAAGAAACAGTGACCAAAATACAAAGACAGTCTACAGAATGGGAAAGGATATTCACCGAATACACATCTGACAAGGGGTTGATATCAAGGATATATAAAGCACTGGTTGAACTCCACAAGAAGAAAACATCCAACCCCATCAAAAAATGGGGCAATGAAATGAACAAAAAAATTTCTCAAAGAAAAAATACGAATGGCAAAAAGGCACATGAGAAAATGCTCTACATCATTAATCATCAGGGAGATGCAGATCAAAACCACAATGAGATACCATCTCACACCTCAGAGACAGGCCCACATCCAAAAGAACAAAAGCAACCAGTGCTGGCGCGGATGTGGCGAGAAAGGGACTCTCCTTCACTGCTGGTGGGAATGCCGACTGTTTCAGCCCTTTTGGAAAACAGTATGGACGATTCTCAAAAAATTAGAAACTGAGCTCCCATTTGACCCAGCAATACCACTACTGGGAATATATCCCAGAGAGGCAAAAAAGTATAGTCGAAGTGACATCTGCACTTTTTTGTTCATTGCAGTTCTCTTTACAATAGCCAGAATCTGGAAAAAAACCCGAGTGCCCAAGAACAGATGACTGGTTAAAGAAACTTTGGTACATTTACACAATGGAGTACTATGTAGCTATTAGAAAATACGAAGTCATGAAATTTACATACAACTGATACTACATGGAAAGTATCATGTTAAGCGAAATGAGTCAGAAAGAGCGGGATAGACACAGAAAGATTGCATTCATCTGGGGAACATAAAGTCACAAAATAAGAGACTAACACCAAGAGTGGTCGAGATTAGTACCAGGAATTTTGCTCCATGGCTTGGAGGCCAGCCACACGTGCTAGAGGAAAAGGAAACTCAGATAGAGAAGGGATCACTAAATAAAGGGTGTTGGGAGGATCTTCCCAAGGATGGGAGAAGCATGCTGAAAGTAGACTATAGGCCAAACATGTTTGCCATTCAATGCCTCTCTTGCAAACCACAATACCCAAACGGAGAGAGAGAGAACAAAAGGGAATGCCCTGACAGAGAGGCAGGGTGGGCTGGGGGAGATGGGGTGCGGGAGGGATACTGGGACCTGTGGTGGTGGAAAATGGGCACTGGTGAAGGGATGGGTACTTGATCATTGTATAGCTGAAACTCAAGCACAAAAATTTGTAGGTCTATAACTGTACCTCATGGTGTTTCACTAATAAAATAAATAAATAAATAAAAGGTCACATACATGGTTGGTAGTACATAGTAGAGATAGTACAGTGGGGAGGGAACTTGCATTGCATGTGGCACCCCTCATGGTACGCTAAGTCCTCTGGGAGTGATCCCTGAGCACAGAGCCAGGAGTATATTCTGAGCATTACAAGATGTGGCCCCAAAACAAAAAAAAAATAAAAGAAGGGGATCTCATATGACAAAACGAAGGCTAGCATTATACTCAATGGTTAAAAGCTGGAAACGTTTCCTCTAAGATTCGGAACAGCCACTCTTGCCGCTTTTATTAAACATAGTACTAGAAGTCCTTGCCAGAGCAATTAAACAAGAAAAAGAAATAAATTGGATCCAAACTGAAAAAGAAATTAAACTATTTGCATATAGCATGATATTATATGGAGAAATTCTTAAAGACTGCACTTAAAATTATTAGAAACCATAAACCAATACTGTAAAAAGATGGGTTACCAAACCAATATAAAGGTGTAGGATATTACTGAAAAGTAGAAGGCACAGGGAATGGGACTCTCTCACGCTCATAGATTTAAAGAATTAACAGTTAGAATGGCCTACCTGAAACTGCACAGATTCAACATAATCCCTATGAAAAATTCTGGTCTCATTGTTTCAGAAAATAGAGTAGATGTTGCTAAAATTTATATGGAACCACATACAAAAATCCCTGAATAAACAAAAAAATCCTGAGAAGATGATAAGAAGCTCTATGTCCCCAAACTTTATGCCACAGTTATCAAAGCAGAGCAGTATTGGAATAAAAGCAAACATACAAACTAATGAAATGAGTTCAGAGCCCAGAAATCCTCATATGTGTAAACAATTAAATTGTGACAAAGAAGTCAAGTGCATACAAAAGATAACTTCAGAGGTAAGGCACTTAGTTATCTCAAGGCAAACATACTTGGAGGACACACAAAAAAGAGGATATTGGAATCATATCACTGGATAAAAGTACAGGTGAAGAAAGTAAAAGAAGCAAAGATAAATTTCATAAACACAATCATACAGAATGGTGGATTAGACCCTTTCATTTCAATAATCTTACTTAACATTAATGACCTGGGCTCGCCATAAATAATCAGAGTGGCAGGATAGATCAGGAAACTGAACCCAATCTTCTGCTGATTGTTTACAAGGGGTATAATAAAACGGTTATGATAAATATGGATTCAAATGGAAAGGCTGGAAAACATGCAAATAGTAGCCACTGAGTCTCCCAACCCCCCCAAAAGAAAAAAGACAGGACAGTCATACTTTGGTCAGACAATACAGGCTTCTTTAAATTCTACTATTAAGCTATAGTAATCAAAACTGTGTAGTGCTTAAATAAAGGTACATACTCAGAACAATTGAATGGAATTGAGAGTCCCTAGATAAGCCCTTAGATATGTGGAAATCTTCAACAAAGGATCTTGAAGTATGAAGTAGACCAAGGAAAGACTCTTCAACAAGTGGTGTTTGGAAAATTGGTTAAGTACAAGTAGAGGGGAAAAAATCTAGACCCCTATTTCAAACTCTACACCAAAGTTCTATCAAAATGGAGAAAAGAGTTTGATATTGATATAGCAGTAGCAGAATTATGGAGTTCCAGGTCACTTTAAATCTCCATCCATGGAAAGCCTCTTTAACAAAGGGTGCTGGCATAACTGGACAACAACATGCAAAAAAATGGGCTTAGACCTCCACCTAATACCGTGCACAAAAGTCATGTAAAATGGATTAAAGATCTCAACATCAGGCCAGAATCCATAAGGTACATTGAAGATAAGGTCGGCAAAACCCGCCATGATATTGAGGCTAATGGTATCTTCAAAGACAACACTCCACGGACCAACCAAGTGGAAATAGAGATAAACAAATGGGACTATCTCAAACTAAGAAGCTTCTGCACCACAAAAGATACAGTGACCAAAATACAAAGACAATCTACAGAATGGGAAAGGATATTCACCCAATACCCATCTGACAAGGGGTTGATATCAAGGATATATAAGACACTGGTTGAACTCTGCAAGAAGAAAATATCCAATCCCATCAGAAAATACGGTGATGAAATGAATAGAAACTTTCTCAAGGAAGAAATATGAATGGCAAAAAGACATATGAGAAAATGCTCTTCATCACTAATCATCAGGGAGATGCAGATCAAAACAACTATGAGATATCACCTCACACCACAAAGACTGGCACACATCCAAAAGAACAAAAGCAACTGGTGCTGGTGTGGATGTGGGGAGAAAGGAACCCTCCTACACTACTGGTGGGAATGCAGACTGGTTCAGCCCTTCTGGAAAACAGTATGGATGCTACTCAAACAATTAGAAATTGAGCTCTCATTTGACCCAGCAATAACACTCCTGGGAATATATCCCAGAGAGGCAAAAATATGTAGACATCTACACTCATTTATTCATTGAAGCACTGTTTACAATAGCCAGAATCTGGAAAAAAACCTGAGTGCCTGAGAAAAGATGACTGGTTAAAGAAACTTGGAATACTATGCAGCTGTTAGAAGAGATGAAGTCATGAAAGTTACATACAAGTTGTTCTACGTGGAAAGTATCATGCTAAGTGAAATTAATCAGAAGGAGAAGGACAGACATAGAAAGATTGCATTCATCTGTGGAATATAAAATAACAGAATAGGAGACTAGCACCCAAGAATAGTTGAGATAAGTACCAGGATGTTCACTCCATGGCTTTGAGGCCAGCCACACATACTGGGGGAAAGGGCAGCTTAGATAGAGAAGGGATCACCAAGTAAAGGGCGTTGGAAGGATCTGCCCAGGATGGGAGATGCATGCTGAAAGTAGACTATAGACCAAATATGATTGTCACTCAATACCTCTATTGCAAACCACAACACCCAAAAGGAGAGAGAGAACAAAAGGGAATGCCTTGCCATAAAGGCGGAGTGGGATGGGGAAAGTGGAGGGTGGTGGAAGGGATACTGGGATCATTGGTGGTGGAGAATGGTCACTGGTGGAGGGATGGGTACCAATCATTGAATAACTGAAACCCAAGCACAAACATTTGTAAGTCTACAAGTGTACCTCATGGTGTTTCACTAATAAAAATTGAAAAAAAAAAACTCTATCCATGGAACATGGAACAATGGAACATGGATCCATATAGAATGTATAGAATGTAGAATGGGATGTGTTGGGGTAGGATTTGGCAGCAGATTAAAAGAATTCCCCAGTCCCAACTCTCTCTCTCTCTCTCTCTCTCTCTCTCTCTCTCTCTCTCTGCCTCCCTCTCTCACCACATGGCTCTCTGTACTCTCTTAGGACCTTTAGGATCAGGTAGGGTTGTGCCCAAACATGGGGGTCCTGTATAGGCAGGACACTCAGGCCCAGATAGGGGCAGAACACAGGCAATTCTTAGTTGCCCAGGAAAGCTCAGGTATAGGCAGGGCTCAGATGTTCAGGTAGTGACAAGGTACTGAGCACAGGAATCTCACCTATGTGCACAGGACTGTGGCCAAAGACTAGGAAAGCCAAACAGGATGACAGGTACTGCTGGGATACAGCGGAGAGGCCCAATGATGGGTACAGAGCACAGGGACCTCACCCACATGCACGTGGCTGTGGCTGATCTGGGGAAAATGGACCTGGGATAGAAAGAACAATGCAGGGACAGAGGGAGGCAAGTAGACTGTGTGGGACCAGACAGGAACGTCATTCAGGGGACCAGGCAGCATCAGGGACAGGACTGATGACATCGACCATGGGTAAAAGAGAGACTTGGGCATCTGGGGAGGTACCTGCACCCATCGACCTTTTCTGTGCAATAAACTAACTTTCAATCTTCCAAGTTTTGTAGGAAAATCTTTCATACAATTTTCAAGAACACACCAGGACAGGAAAATCTGCTTTTGCACTAACAATATTGTGTCCAAATCAATAAGATACATTGAGGAAAACATAGGCAGAGCTTTTAATAATATTTATATTGGAGGGGGTCTTCAGTGATTCAACTTCATTGATAATGAAAACTAAAGCAAGAAACAAACAAATAAGACTACACTTAACTAAAAGAATTCTTCACTGCAAAAGAAACAATTGCTAAAATAAAAAGATCCTAATGAGTGTGAAAATAATGAACACAAAAACAATCATTTAACATACATATGACAAAGAAAATATATATAAAGCACTCATGAAACTTAATATTAACAAAATATAATCAACCCCATAAAAATATGAAGAGGACCTGATATTTCCTCAAACAAAAAATAAGATAGCCATTAGGTTTATGAAAAAGTACCCTTTATTACTTATAAGGAAAATGTAAATCAAAACGATGAACAATTATCTCACACCAATGAAAACAGTACATATCAAAAAGACCAGAAACAACCAGTGCAGAATGTGGTGAAAAAGAAACCTGCACCTATTGTTGTGGAACTGTTGTCTGGTTTAGCGTCTATGGAAACAGTACGAAGACTTCTTTTAACTAGAAGTTCCATATGACCCAGTGATTCTTCCTCTTAGTATTTACACTAAGAGTACAAACACATGAATTCAAAAACATATTTGCATTTCTATGTTCATTGCAGACCTATTCACAGTAACCACAATGTGGAAATTATCCAAGTTCCCAAGGACAGTTAAGTGGATAAAGAAATTGTAGAATGTCTACATAATGGGAACTCTAGTGAACTAAAAGGACAAGTGAAATCCTGAACTTTGCTGCAACTTGGATGGTTCTGGAGAATAATAATGCTGAGAAGACTCAAAGGGAGGACAAAAAACAAATAATCTTACTCATATGTGGAGTGATAGCACAGTGGTAGGGCATTTGCCTTGCATGCAGCCTGGCCGAGCTGGGTTCTATTCATCCGCCCCTCTCAAAGAGTCTGGCAAGCTACCGAGAGTATTCAATATGCCAAGCACAGTAACAAGAAGTCTCACAATGGAGACGTTACTGGGCTCGCTTGAGCAAATTGATGAACAACGGGAGGACAGACGGACAGACAGACAGACATATGTGGCGCGTAAGGAAACCTACTTTATGCTTCATACTTAGTAAACAAAGGAATAAACAATGGCCAATGGTAACAAGCCCCCATCTGCCTACAAAACTGAGGTTTCTAAGTGTGGAGGGGAATGAGACAGAACCGAGAGACAGTGGTTTAGGAACAGCAATACTCTGCAGTGGATGTGATGGAGAAATGCAGTATCCTTGAGGCATCAATATTCACAGTATTATAAATCACATTGTCTAAATAAAAGCTATGTTAAAAAGAAAAAGAATATGCAATGGAAAAGTCTTTTCAATCACTGATGGGTAAACTCACAGCCACTTACCAAGTGATGAAACTAGACCTTTCTACTGTACTCTGGCTTGATCTCTGATACAGCATGGTCCTGGACATCACCAGGCAAAGCATTGGACACTGGACTACTGCCAAGGTGAATCAGACAAGCTCAGCACCACAGGGCTGCACAGCACTGTATTCCTGAGTCCTTCCATTGAGCCCTCCACATGGTTGGTCGGGAATTCCTGAAGGAATTCTTTGAAGAGCCCCCCGTGCACTGCTTGGGCCAATAGGCACGTTTAAAAAATGCTCAACATTGGGGCCAGAGCAATAGTACAGCAGGTAGGACACTTGCCTTGCAGGCAGCCAACCTGGGTTTGATACCCCACACTCTTTATGGCCTCTTGAGCACTACCAGAAGTGATTCCTGAGTGCTGAGCCAGGAGTAACTGCTTGAGCATCACTGGATGGGATGTGTTATTTTGTGATTGTTAAAATTTTTGGTAATTACTGGTTTTGGCATATTGAATACACAACGGATAGCTTGCGAGGCTCTGCCTTACGGGCGGAATTTAAAGAAGGCCTTTGATTCTGTGGAGACGGAAGTGGTCATTGAAGCCCTAGCCAATCAGGGCATTCAAACTCAATACATCAAGATCCTCCGTGAGCTGTATTACGGATTCACTACCAGGATCTCACCACTCTACAAAGTAATCATGGATGTCAAGAGAGGGGTTCGGCAGGGTGATACCATTTCACCGAAACTCTTCAGTGCCACCCTCAAGAACATCATGCGACGACTGGAATGGGAAGGAAAGGGAGTGAAGATAGATGGTTGGCAACTACACCACCTCCGCTTTGCTGATAACATTGTTTTAATAACACCAAACATTAGCCAAGTGGCACAAATGCTGGCTGACTTTGACCGTGAATGTGGAAAGGTCAGAATACAGCTGAATCTTACGAAGACAATGTTTATGAGAAACAGCCTGGTTCTTGACGCCCCATTCTCTCTCAACGGAACAACCATCTCCGAATGCAACAGCTATGTGTACCTAGGTCGAGAAGTCAACATGACAAATGACCTAGCACCCAAGCTGCGCAGGAGAAAGAGAGCGGCTTGGAACGCCTTCAAGAGCATCGAAGAAATAGCTAAGAGGACGAAGAACCTCCGGCTCCGGGCACATCTCTTTGATTCCACTGTTCTTCCTGCATTAACATATGCCTCAGAGACTTGGGCCCTATGCAAACAGGATGAGAATTTCAGATCTCCCAAAGAGGAATTGAAAGAGCTATGCTTGGAATATCACGTTTCACTCAAGTGAGAGAAAGAATCTGGAGTTCCGACCTCCGTCAAGGATCAAGAATCAGGGACGCTGTCTCGTTTGCCAAGGCATCAAAAATCAGATGGGCTGGTCACATAATGAGATTTAGAGACAACCGCTGGACTAGAGCTGTTACCGACTGGATTCCACGGGATGTCAAAAGACCGCGTGGCTGCCCATCTACCAGATGGTCAGACTTCTTCATCAAGATCATGAATGATCGGTTTGAGGCTCTTCGTGTTCCTAGAGTGAACAGACGCCATTGGGCTACACTAGCACGCGACAGGGACAAATGGAGACTTTACTGGCGCCCACTCGAGCAAATCGATGATTAATGGGAAGTCAAGTGATCAAGTGATCAAAATTTTTGGTGTCAATTACCATAAATGCAGTTAATAAAAAATTTAAAATCTCATGACGGCACCATCTAAAACATTTCCTCTAAGGGAAAATCTATTGCCTGTGTACAATCTTGAGAGGTTTAATTTTGTTTGAGTTCCTCTCAGACTAGTATGGATCTATGCTATTGCTCCATAAGCTGTTCACCTAATTGAAATAAAGCAAAGAGGACTGGCATTGCTTGATGCCTGTAACATATTGCCTGAATCTGATCTGTTCAAAGCACCAGTTGTGACCCGGGGAAGCACAGAAGGTGTCGGGAGAGGTGTCAGGCATAAGAAAAACGTTGATGGGGACTAAAAGGAGAGGGAAGTGTAGCCCGGAGCCAGGGTGGGGAATGTTCTCGGCATGAGGAGGGTGTGGAGAGAAGTGTCAGAGCAGAGCAGATGTGGATAGGACTTTCATGGGACAATACCGGATCCTACTAATCGTCAACTAAGTGTTCGTGGAAGACTGACCTCCATGCCCCAGAACCCAGCACAGCCCTTCAGAAGCCCACAGCCCGCGATGGTTGGCTCTACTCTCTGCCCTGCCCCCTTACCTTTCCCCCATGCAGGCTTTGAGTCAGGTCCGAGTGGTGGTGCAGTGACGTCATGCTTTGAGCCAGATGCTCTGTTCTCATGGAGGGGTTGCACATCCGCCGCCTGCCGGGGGGCTCAGGTAGTGGTCGACCTCGCTCACTTGGCTGACGTACAGCTGGGCATGTATGAGCCCGCAGCTGTGGTGGTCGCCCCACGATCGCTGCTGCATTCAGTAAGCTGCCCAGAACAAGCCCAGAGATAGAGATCTGGTAAGGGGCCTTGGTCAGGAGACTGGGTCCCCGACCACTGCCCACGACCCCACAGATTTGAGCAGCCTAAGAGGTCACTGTCACGACAACGATGGCACCAGAGAGCAGAAAGGACCGTTGAGGGGGTTACAAGGTCTGAAGGATATACAGAAGTAGGTTGGCTGCTTTCATTGGCAGAGATAGAACATATCAACCTGAACTCTTTCCTCTGTGCTTGTATTAAAAAGAAGGGTCTCTAATAAAGATCCAGAACCACCAGTTTCTTAAATATTTCCAATTCTCAACAGACAATATAACAAGCAGTAAACTATTAAGACAAAATTCAAGGAAATGAAGGATTGTAATTAAATAAAGCCTGCCACAAAGTGAATCTGTCATGATAATTTTTATTGTAATGCATGGTAATTAGATATAAATGACAAGTTGTTTAAGCAATAATCCTAATTACAATTAATTTAACAACAATGTTCTGAGGACTGATCAGGAAAATCCCCAGTGGAAACCAAGATTGCTGTGTTTTCCAGGTAAGTGTCTTCATTTTAAGGAAGTAGAGGCAAAAACAGATCATAGATTTTAATTTTTTTAAGCACTGTGCTCCTTGATACCTATACTCAGAGGAGGCGCACTCTCCTGGTATAAACGTCCTTCACTTAACAATCTGCTTACTGGATCTTTTTGAAATATAATATGAGGAAATACCTTGCTATGTTCCTGAGAATGACAAAAGTGGTCCATGACATCTATTAATCCTGACAGGCAATGACACAATGTGGACTCTGGGAATAGAAACCTAAAGGTTGACCAGATCTCCTATTCATAGGCCTTGCTTTCAATTATGGTGTAGAGTCTGGTTCCTCCTTCCTCAAGAAGCTGAGAGCATCGATATCTGTAGGGTTCAGGATTGCTTTAGACCATCCTGGATGTTCTTGGAGGCTGTCTGTGGGAATTGACTCTATAGAGCTGTGAAATCCTTTGGAGACTTTCAACTATCTTAGTGTAGGTATTTTATTTCTTTGCACCAAAAGAACATAGCTTATCCTGGAAGAATGGACCCTCTAGTAATGACAGATCCTACCTGAAAAATAGCCAAATCAGACTTTTTTGAGGGTAAGGTGAGGTCGGGGAGGAAGTCTGGAAGAAAAACTACAAGAAAGAGGAAATTTATGATTTGGGTAGAGGAAAAAATATTAACTAAGGGAGAATTCAATATAAGCTCACAATGAGCACCTAAAATAAGAACACTGGGTCTTTTCCGGAATATGGGAAATGATAGAGGGGAAGACAGGAGAGGGAGCATTGCAGACAGTCTTTTATCTAAAAAGGAAAGATCTGGTTAAATGGCATAACATTTTCCCCAACTGTAAAATGGCAGTAATCTTAGTCCCTATATCATAGGCCGGAAATTAAGAGCAGTGCAAGGTATGGAGTAAGGATGCCATTTTCGCTAGCTATTATTGTTATTTTTGTTGTTGAGACCTACCTGACATTTTCCTATTTTATAAGAAACTGATCAAGTATCTTGGACTCCCTTGCTCACAGCTGATGGGGCAAAGATTCAAAAGACACCCATCAAACTGAGTTTTGGTGAAGAGATAAACTGGTCAATATGAGTCTTTTCTATATTTAAAGTAGGATTTTCTGTACAGAATGATCTCTCGTGTCTGAGACTTAAAAATGCACAGCAAGATAGCAAAAAAAGGGTCAAAGGCAACACAATGGTAGAACTGAGTTGGAGTGGGGGTTGAAAGGGAGGGACATTGTCATCCTTCAGGACAGTAGGATGGGTACATTGGTGATGGATGTAGTGTTGTAATTATTTGCAAGGGAAACCATCACCAACAGTATTATAAACTGCAAAACCTTAATCAATTTTTAAAAGTTTTAGAAAGTAAAATGAAAAGTGTTTGGAGAAGGTTGGGAACACAGAAAGAAGGCGTGTGAAATGCAATTTATTTCATAAATGTTGGTGATTACTTAACCCATTGCCTTATTTTACAAATATGTAAGACCTTCTTATCACCTTGTTCCCACACGAGGCATCTCCCTTTTCAGCAGGTGTATAAACTGAGGTAGGACTCTCAGTGACAAGTTAAAGCACACACTTTCCCAGGTGCAATGAAACTGGGAATGGGTGACCTCTCCCATGTCCCCCTGTTTCCGGCAACTTGGCAGTCACATCCACAAGCCACCTCTGGCTGGTGCCAGATAATCTCATCAACGGCCATAATCCAGAGACTCACTGTCCTTTTCTCTCAGGAGAGCATAAAATTTTTCGCCATAGTCATGCTGCTGGACCCCGTGCCAGGATGTCTCATTCAGGTGGGTGAGGCCCCTCCCTGCCCCCAAGGGACCCATCCCTGGCAGCCAATAAACCTCCAGAATTCAACAGCCGCCATGCTCACAGCCACTCTCCACATGCTCAGGCCAAGCCTCACCCATGAATAAACCTATCCCTGGACATCTCATACCTCACAACATACATTCTCCATTTGATTTGAGCACACAAGGCTCAACCCTTAAAGACATAGTAGTAATCTCTTATAGAAGGACTTAATGGTCCCTGGATGAAACACAACAATCTTCACACACTCTCCTCTAAGGAAAGTTTTTTTTTCGAGCATTTTCAGAAGTTTATTCATATCAAACAATATAAAATTATTTCAGTTCTGCTTTGGGGCAGGGGTTGGGATTCGAGATGGAAACATCCAAAATATGGTGGTAGGAGGTATAACAGTGGTGGAATTGGTGTTCAAATAATAAATGTAATCAAATATTGTGAACTACTCTATAAAAATAAAATAATTTTTTAAAAAAAGCACACACTTTCCAGTGATGGGCACAGCACTAAGTTTTAGGTCTCTCTTCCAGTTGGCTCTTCTTGATGTCTGATCAAGGGTTGGCACCAAGGGTGAGCAAGGGGGAAAGCACGTCATGGAACAGTATTGTTAAAAATTACCTTTGTTGTTTGTTTACTATTTACATAATTTTCATGAATATCAATGACTTTCACACCAGGAATATTCCATAATTCATAGCTTGTGTCTCCCCCACACTACATTGCATATTTGACACTTTAACCCTCAATATGATGACATTCAGAGATGGGGTCTTGGAGGTAGTAAGGACACAAGGATGGAGTTCTTGTGAATGGAATTAGTGTTGTAAGGAGAAGAGGCATGGGCACCTCTTCCTATACTAGGCAGACACATGAAGGAATTTGCTATTTATCATCCCCCAAAGAGGTCTTCAGCAGAACTGCACCCCAATGGCACTCTGATACTTGAGCATCCAGTCTCTGGATCAAGATACAGATATTTGTTGTTTAAGCCACCCAGTTGCTGCTATTTTATTATATCAGCCTTAAAACATTTTCCAACAGTGAATCTAGGCTTATTTGGGCATGGTTAATGGAACCATTATGAGTCATTCATGTGTACCCCTGGCTATTCCTTTCATAGAACCTTCTTAGCCCCCAGACCACTCCCAGTGATTATATTTGCTCTTCACCTCTTCCTGTTTTTTATTCTTGCTATTTCAACTGATCTTCATCAGCTCCCAACATGTGAATAGGTTCCTCCATTGGAGAATAGTTCCTCTTTGGAGCCACCTTTTTAGTTTACCAACCAACGTGCCCAAAGGCCTCGGCTATGAGCACCACTCTCATTGCCCAGAAAGTGAAAGCTATAGGTGGAATTTCTTGTCACCTGCTCTAGGCCACACCTCCTTCCCCCATCTATTTCATCCATCTCCCAGCCCACTTAAATGCAGGCACAGAGGGATGTTGAACAAGTCCTGTGCAAACAAGAGTTCTTAAAAGCTGAGAGTTCTGACAAAAACGAATCCAAACCATCACAGGGGTGCATTTGTGTGGCAGGCAGATCAGAGCCAACACTAACATCCTTGGCTCCCTCTATTTTGTCTGCAGAACGTGCTTAGCAGGCTGGGAGACATTGGCCTGTTTCAGATCCCGAGCTGGCATGCCCTGGTTGCCCATAGCAACCCAGCTGCACTGAAGTGTTAGCATTTGTAAATATGTGTGGGCTTAAAATGATATTATTGATTCTGTCTGCAAGACGATAGTCTGATTTGTATATAGCTCTGAATAAATTACTCATTATCCTTTCCAGCCATCAGAGTATGAGTCTCTCTGTCTCGTTCTTAAAAAATATTTTAGAGAGACAGCAAATTGTGTCAGCAGATGTGAAATGAAATGTTTCCCATAACAACCATAGTAGAGGAATCAACATCCAGGGCACCAGCCCGGAAAGTAGTCTGGGCTTTACTGAATAGATAACAAGTGGAATGAATTTGGAGGAGAGTGGGATTGGGTAGACTCTTCCAAAGGGACACAAGGAGCAGTAAGAATGACACTGGAAGGCAGACAAAATACAGAGGAGGATGCAGCCCCATGGCCTTGCTCAATTCCGGCTTATCAGTTTCTCTTGTTTTCTTTGATGTATAGTATATACTCATGCAGACTGAAATATTCTATTTTTTCACACTTTCCTGTATTTCTGTTCCTTGCCTTTTACTGTTGATTCACCCACAAAATGTACCTTGTACTATCCTTGATTTGGGGCTGGATTTTACGACTTGATTTTACTAATTAGCCAAAGGGGCTACCAATTGTCTAGGCTTTAGAAACTTTCAGATGTTTCCAATTACCTTTGGTCATCATTATAAGACAAAGTATAAGTACATCTTAAGTAGCTCTTGCCCCTCCAAAATGAATATATGTGGAGGAAAATCTCCCCACAACAAGCACAGGTAGAACAATCACTTGAGTAATAACTACCTCAGCGGTAGCCTCGTCTAGAAAAGTCATTTCAGCCAAAATGCACATAATTGGGGAAAAATATTCATGCTGTGTGTTACCAAGATTTTGGAGACATTTGTTATGCAGCAATTACTGACTCATATAATCACCTTTCCAGCATTATGGCAATCAGTGACTCTGAAGATGAAAAAGACAAGAACTACATTCCTCAGCTCTCCACTTTAGCAGTGAATGATCACAAACATCACTGAGAGAAAATAGAGGTCATGCATTACAATTTAAATCACATTGGCCCCTCAGGGTGCATCATGTCACCAAACCTGGCCCTGCCCTCAGGAGCACCATAGAGGTCATTGCATCGGAGAGGAGCTCCAAGCAAATTGCAAAATTCTATCTTCACTCTTCATTTAGTGTCAGTCAAAATCCTATCAAAAGGTGGTTGGAATTATGTTTGAATTGGGGAGGAAGGGAGCATTACATCTCTTGGAGAATATCGCCAAGGTTTCTTTCAATTCAACCAGAGAGGTCACCTGTATCACGATGCCCTGCGTTATTATCCACAAACTCCTTTAACTTTTATGCTCTCTTCAATGTGTGTGTGCCACACACCACATCCAGTCAATTTTCAACAAATATTTATTGATCTTCTATTGTGCGCAGGGAACTCAGAGTAGCATGTGAGATGCCAGTAGAAACAAAGGAAAATGGTTGTGATGAGTAGTTAGGGCGGGTGAGTCGAGATGACCCCAGGCATTTGTTCTGAAACACCGGGTAGGGAAAGTGCCATTTACTAAGATGGAAAAATCTAGTGACAGGCTGGTTTTGGGAAAACAATAAGTTCTGCTTTTGACCTGTCATTTTTAGATGTCTCTTGGGGAAGGTTTCCACGCGTTTAGAAAGCAAAGGAAAGGAGAAAACGGGTTCCTCTCCTGTTTGAGATGAGGCCTCTGGATGAGAGTTGTGTAGCATTCTTGCAACCAGGAGAGATGCCAAAAATATGAAACAATGAAGATGGGAAGACTGTTTGTGTAAAGTCACACCTTTGGGGAATTCACTACCACTAAACATATAAGATGTTCAATTTTTAAATGGCTAGGCACTTGTGTTGTCTAGGAATTTTAGCCCAGCGTATCCCAACTTGTATGTGTGGTTTTGCGAAACAGGGAGGTAAAACATTCACACTGGCAATGTGATCACGCCATAACCTGAAGGTAACATTTATCCCATAACTTAGTTTCTTTTCTTATTTGAGGGACTAGAAAGTACCCAATCTTTTACATGTATCACTTGTCTGTATCAGATTGATACTGAATTAGTTAATAAGCCCATTTTTGTTTCATTTTAAAGCCCCTTCCCTGCCCCCGACCCCGGGTTCCTCCATCCCTCTCAGAGAGCCCGGCAAGCAATTGAGGGTATCCTGCCAGCACGGCAGAGCCTGGCAATCTCCCCTCGATGTATTTGATATGCCAAAACCAGTAACAACAAGTCTCACAACGGAGACGTTACTGGTGCCCACTTGAGCAAATCGATGAACAACAAGAAGACAGTGCTACAGTGCTACAGTGCTGAAAGCCCCCAAATTAAATTCTTTTTCTAATTTAAAAGCACATTTATCTTAATCACCTCAGGAAAAGCAAAGTATCACTTTTAATTATAGCATTTTAGTAACACTTGACTGGAAAGAAGGTTGGTTTGAAAGAATGCATTGGAAAGAGCCTAGGGCTTATGTTTCTAATATGAAAAGGAAAAAAAATTCAGGATAGGGCAATGTAAGGAAAAAAATAGATACCTAATTGTAAGGACAACAAGAAAATTAGATAAAAGTCTAAATATAAATAAAATACCCTGAAGTCAAAACGTTTGATGACACTAAGTACCTTAATTAGCCAGATTTGAAGATAATGACTATAGAGCCTATATCTTCAGATGGTTTGGAATATCCTTACAGCGCTTTGAACAGTTTTTTTAAATTTAATTAATGTTTCTGAGAAATCCTTAATTTTACATTAATCAAAAGCCCTCATGATATTCTAAAAATTTACTCAAATTCAAGGTTGCTTTTTAAAAAAGTGCAATTAAGTTATCAAGACAGAAGCTCTGATTACAGGGGCGATGTTCCATAGCAACAGCTGGTTGAACACAAGGTCCCCGAGCTCTGCTGCGTGTTCATATCAGGGCAGGGGAGTGTGGTCAGAACGCATAGCCAACTGGCACAGACTTTCCTTTCTCTTCTTCCTTGGGAGCAATTCTGCTTCCTGGACAATATACACAGTTACCGTTTCATATTCATTATGACAGAAAACAGCTCTTTGCTTGTACCTCAAGCACATTTCTAGAAAATTCTGAGATCAAAATAGAAAAAGCAACGAAGGTTATTTTCTCTTACCTCTTAACATAACCTCTTTCTAACCTTCCCAAAGCAGAACCTGCTCCTCTTCTTCTATAGTTCATGGTATCGGACAGTAAAACCTGCCGAGATCCTCAGTTAGTGATCAGGGTTGTTCAGTTGGCCCCCTGCAGCATTCACTAATGGTTAGAGAGGTGCCCCAGGAAGATAACTTTGTTGTTTTCTTGCTGAGTGCCAGGAGCTCTACTCACTGTTGTGATTTGCCTCCCGCTGAGCCAGAGTTTGTAAATGGAGTGTCAAGGTAGGCTCTCCCTCTCTCTGCTCCTCCCCAAAAGCATTAAGCATTAACCCCATTACACAGGAGACAATTGATGCTGAAAAGAAGTTGTAAGGTGAGACAGAAAAGAAGTGTCCAGGAGTAGACAAAAAAAGAAAATAACTGGTGTTAAAAGCTGTCTCATCATCTCAGTCAGGGTGAAATTAAACACAGTTGTAATTGGATGCTAACAACTTTACAAAATGGAACCCTGGGTTACCAAACCCAATGCCATTACCACCTTTCTCTCCTCAGCTAGTAATTCTATTTTTCAGTTGCTTAGGATAAAAATCCTTTGTGTCATGCCCCTCCCCTATTTCTCTCCCAAACATGCATGTATGCTAGTCACCAATGAAGCCTGACGAATATATCTCGGCAGTACTTCCAGAACCCAACCACTCTTCACTGACAAATATGTATCTCTTGCCTGGTTTTAGGTAGTAGCCTCCTGGTTAGTCTCTCTGTTTTAATTTTGGCCTCCCTACCATGACTTTATATAGAGAGGAATTTTCCAAAAGCAGAAGTTGGATAATATCAGCCTGTACTAAAAATCTTGCCATGCCTCTTATCTTATTCAAAGCTATTGACACCTGTCATCTATTTTTGGTCTCTGTGAGTGTGAAATTTTTCTAAAGACTCTACATATCACCTTCTTAATTAAAAAAAATTGCAGACATTTGGGGAAAGAATCAAAGCAAAATATTTCAAAATATAAAACTATGTACTATAGTGATAGTACAGCGATTACGGCATTTGCTTTACACTGACATTTGCTTTACAGCTGACGATGGTTTGATCCCCAGCACAACATGTATTCCTGAAGACCACCAGGAGTGATCACTTGATGCAGAGCAAGAAACAGCTTCTGAGTACTGTCAAGTAAGGGTGTGGGGCCTGTGAATAATGCTCTACTAGTGTGGAAGTCTGGAAGTTGGTGCTGAAAGGGTGTGTAGTAGTACTAGGTATCCAAGAATCAAACACAGGGTTGTACACATTCTAGCTATATATTACACGAGCTAGATCTCCCACCCTTACAAGAACTTCTTTGGTTTGTTTTTGGGTCATACCTGGTGATGCTCAGGACTTACTCCTGGATCTGCACTCAAGAATTATTCCTGGAAGTGACCAGGGGATCGTATGGAATGCTGGACATTGAACCTGGGTCAGACATGTGCAAAGGTAAACACCTTACCCCCTGTACTATCTCTCTGGACCCCTTAGAAGACCTTTTTCAATCTGTGCTTGGGCTCCCTTTCTGAGTAAGTTGTATAAACCAGATTCTAAAATAAAATGATGAGTAAAGTTACCTATCTAAAAATTAATCTAAAAATAGATTAATCTAAAATTAATCTAAAATCTAAAAATAAATAAAATAATCTAAAGATTATTTTATTTAAATAAAATAATCTTAGATTTTAAAATAAATCTAAAATCTAATTTTTTCAGTGACCAAAATAAACCCCAAAAGTACTTACACCCCTTAAAATAGCTGTAAAAATATTAGTGTCACATGTAATAAAGTAGTAGCAATGTATTCAAATATTGTAATCTTTATTACTATAAAATGGGTGAAAACCTCAGTAGAAAAATAGGCAAAAGTCTATTTTACTGCATAGATCAACTAAACATTGTGGGTGAGGGGAGAAAGGACATTCTTGTGTGTGGTTGGGGGAAAGTTTGCTGTTATAACAACATCACCCAAATCGAGTAGCTTTCAAAAAAAAAACATCTTCCCTCGATTCTGGAGGCTGGAAGTCAGCGTTGGCAATGCTGGTAGGGCCACTCTCTCTCCAAAGTAGAGGAGGACCCTTTCAAGCGGCTTAAACTTCTGGTGCTCCAGTTCATCTTAATTTATAGGTGCATCACTTCAATTTCTTCCTTGTCACACTGCATCCACCACTGTCTGTGTCATCGAAATCATCCCTCTTCCTTTTGTGGCTGTGTCCCAATTTTCCTCTTTCCTTAGGGACACTAGTAGGAGTTGAGCTCAACTGAATCCAGCATGACCTCAGTTTGGCAATGTTTCCAAGTTCTGCTTTCACGGATTTACCCTAATGAGACCTTTCCACATATGGGAAAAATCAGTTTGTTTTAGAATCAAAGCACCGCATAAAACCATAAAAGTATCAATGTCCTCTGAATTCATAGATAAGAGACTGTTATGTAGAGTTAGAATGGAACAACATGCACACAATTGAGTCTATATTGATTGGTATGCAATTTAACCTAGATATCTTGCTAAGTGAAAGAAAGAGAATTGCAAAATGATGCTATCCCATTTATATACAATTCTAGGCCTTTATTTAAATGGGAGATAAAACAAAAATACGTGAATGTCCACCCAGGACAGTATATCTTGAGGAATAGATATTCAGAGCTGTATATTGGGTGATAGCTTATAGCAGTACTAAACGTTGAAACATACCCATACTTTTATAAAACATCAGGGAGATCCTACCTGGAGCAATTGCAATGAAGTTCAAAAGACCTCATCTCAAGGACAGAGCCCAGCTGGCACTTCTCAAAACAGAAATGGCTGTAACCCTCCTGAAGTAGTAACTGTGTAAACCCAGATGAATTATAACTTGCCTGCTCTTCTTTATCCATGAGTACTTTTGCTGGTTTTGTTTTGTTTTGTTTTGTTTTGTTTTTGGGTCCCACCCACAGTGCTTGGGGCTGAACCCTGACTCTGCACTCAGGGATTTACTCCTGGTGGTGCTGGGCATCAAACTTGTTTTTGGGGTCACACCTAGCGATGCACAGGGGTTACTTACAGCTCTGCACTCAGGAATTATTCCTGGTGGTGCTCAGGGGACCATATGGGATGCTGGGAATTGAGCCTGGGTCAACCTGCTGTGCTAACGCTCCAGCCTCCTATCCATGAGTACTTGAAGGTCGTTATACTTCAGGAGGCTTTCTCAAAGAGTAAGTAAATGAAAAATTGGCAAGATGAAAAAAGTATTTCATTCATTATTCAATCACATTAAGTACATTTCTCAGCTCAGTTACCTGGACTCTGAGGTAGAGATTAAATTTATGTACATAGAGCTTATTGTCTAAAGAAAATTGATAGCTAATAAACTCAAAACTAATAAATTCAAAATTTGTTTTCTAAAAATGTTAAATTTAAAGCAAGATTTTAATTTTTTAGAATCTAATAAATTCAAAATGTATGATAGTTACAACACTAAGAAGAAAACGACATACATGTAATACAGAGGTTTCCCCTACTTTCCAATATTTTGCATTAGACCACTTAACTTTACCTAAAAACCCACAGTATGTTTTTGATAACCAAAAGAAATTAGAAGGTGGTTTTGGCTTTTAGCCAGTATTCTAAAAGTAAAAATACCATTTAGCTTCCATTTTATAAGCTCCTTCCCTCAAAACTGCTTTAGATGGATTACGTGTTAGAATCAGAATTCCTATTCTTACTGTATGTTAGTGTTATGTTAGGTATTCGTTTGTTAGTATGATTTGATATTGGGTAGGGGTTGAAAATCTGAAAAAAAGATTTTTCCATATAAAATAATGGTAATATATTCTTCACTTTATACCATTTTTGCCTTTAAAAAGATTTCATAGAGGGCCATGGAAGATGTCAGGGAGTATAACTAACATGCATCCCACCCAGGTTCGATTCTCAGCACACATATTCCCCTGAGCACTGCAATATACAGTCTAGGAGGCCCCCGAGCACTGCTAGACATGGCCCTGGTATTCCAAGCACTATTAAGCCTGAAAAAATCACATTCTCAGGCTCTGGTGGTTCACATTGTGAACCACCAGCTCCAGCAGGCTGAGAATCACCAGTGGGCCCCCCAGGACTCCAGACATAATTCTTATATATGCTGTAAGTTGTAAATATGTAAGACAGTGCTGAGATCAGGAGTATGGAGGGAAAATGCAGTAGGCTGATGGTAGAGAAGCAGTGGGTATTGCAATTTTAGGGGTGCTAGAGAAGGATGGCTGTTGGATATCTGGAGGAAGGGCCATCCAGGAAGAAGCAATAGGGAAACGTCTCACATGCTTTCAGGGAAGGTTAAAGTGGACCAAGATAAGTGCAGGAAGAAATACAGATGAAGTCAGCCAGATCAAAGGACGGCTCCAAGAAACCTCTGAGGATGCTCTCAGTAGCGGTTCCAATATGCTGATTTGATTAGCTGTTTTCTCCCGATAGTTTTGTACTGGCAACATTATTAGATGCCAAGATCCCATATATATTTGAGTCTGCTGGTGAGGAAGTGGAGCAAGTGTAACTTTCAGAGTATGGTCATTTGAAAATGTCTGATAGCTTTACATAAAGCTGAACATTCACATGGCAATTTATACCCAGGTATTTATCGGAGAGAAATGCAAATTTATCTTCACAAGGAAACCTACTGCATGTAAGTTTACAGCAACTATATTCAAAAAGTGGAACAAATGCAGATGCCATTCAGATAGATAAATTAGGTAAATGATACATTTATACTTGGCTATAAAAAGGAACAAGTTTAATACAACAAGAACAATAATCTCAAATCCCTTTTTCTAAAAGAAAGAGTCCAGATACAGAAACTAGATATTGTAGGAATCTATTTCTGTGGCATTCTAGAAAAAGCAGAAGTACAGGCATTAACACCAGGAGGTTACTTTTCTGTGTCATAACTATGGTGGTGGGTGTAATTCTTTAAGCATTTGTCCAATATGTAACATTGTGCACCAAAAAGAGTGAAAACGTGGCATATAGTTTTATTATTTATTTTGAATCGCCATGAGATACTCAGTTACGAAGCTGTTCCTGGTTGGCCTTTAGTTACACAATGTGTCAACACCCATCCCTGGACAAGTGTATATTTCCCACCACCAGTGTGTCCAGTTTTCCCCCTCTCCCCCATATCCCCTCTCCAGCCTGCCTCTATGGCCTGCATGTTTCTCCTTCCTCTCTCACACCCTCCTTTTGAGCATTATGGTTTGAAATACTCGTACTGAGAGGTTATTATATTCGTTCCTTTACCTACTTTCAGGACTCAGTTCTTATTCAGAGTGATTTTTTCAACTATCACTGCCTTAGCGGTCCTTTCTTCCAACTGCCTTCTCCCAACCACTTGAAAAGCTGCCAAACATGGAGCAATCCTCCTGGCCCTTGTTATGACATGTAGGGTATCATGCTGAGTGAAATGAGTCAGAAGGAGAGGGACAGACATAGAATGATTGCACTCATTTGTGAAATATATAAAAAAGATTGTATATGCTTCTAAAACTCTGCATTTTTCTGGCACCTTATATAAAGAATATAATCTAATTGGGTAACTATTGATTAGTGAGGATGTCAGCAGCTCTTTATCCACATGGCTTCCACGTTCCAGTCCATGATAGTCCTTATAGTTTCACAACTTCCTGCATTTAGGTTACCTGTAAGCATCACATTAGAGCCTCTTGCTTATGGAAATAGCAGAGTGCCATTTTCTAAAAAGGAAAAAAAAAAGAAGTTCTGTATTGCTAGGAAAATTTATATGACACTTCATCATACATGAGGCAAGTGTCCCAGAAATCTTCTAATATCCTAGACATGACTCATCTCTCTCTTCAGAGTTTATTCAAACTTCCGTATTAGAACACTTGATTTCAAGTGGCAGAAGTGCAGCTCACTTCAGTCCTGCTTTAGTCAAACAAGGAGTGAATTGACTTTCAAGGCAGTAGGAGGAACTGGCTGCAAGGACACACTCTCCAGTCAGATGAGGCCCTTCCCTCTCTCAGGCATCCCTTTGGGTCTCATCCTGTTGAGTTAGTTGTTCCTGGGAAGCTGTAAGAAAGGCAGCAAAGCTCCCTGCTCTTATAGGCTGGATTAGACTGAGTCTTAACTGTCAAGGAAAGAGTACTCTACCTCGTTCTCTGAGGAGAAGCTAGTACTGAACCCAGAGCCTATCCAGAGGGAAGAGGTCCCATACTTGGCTTGACTCAGGGAAGGTACATTGAGTTTTCATTGGACACTAGAAACAGGGGGCTGGAATTAGAGATGTCCCCCAAAGGTGGGTCTCACTGCTGAAAGATGATAAAATACTAAACTTGCTCATTGTATCTATCACTAGTCATTTAAATATTCCTTTGGGTTTTGTCTTGGAGCCATGCCCAGCAGTACTCAGGGATCACTCCTGGTAGGATTCAGGGGAACATATGGGATGTCAGGGATCAAATCTGGGTCTGCTGAATGCAAGGCAAATACCCTACTCACTGTACTGTCACTATTGCCACTAGACATTAAATTAATAAAAAGAATAGATCCTGTCTTCAATTTCTGTACCATAGCACAATTTTTAAAAATTTTATGTGTGTAACATAAAATTTAAAAAATCATCAAACACATATTAAATGAAGGATAACTTTTTTTTTGCTTTTTTGGGTCACACCTGGCGATGCACAGGGGTCACTCCTGGTTAATGCATTCAGGAATTATTCCTGGCGGTGCTCAGGGGACCATATGGGATGTTGGGAGTTGAACCGGGGTTGGCCACATGCAAGGCAAATGCCCTACCCACTGTGCTATTGCTGCAGCCCCAACTTTTATATTTTCAACAATCAAACAACTTGGATTTCCATGAACAATGGTTTTTGCATGAAATGTTATTTTTCTTTGAGAAATAAATTCTTTAAGTGAATATTTTCACTTTATAGATAGGAAGTGTTTCATAAAATTACACTCAGAAATCCTTTTATGTTTTAAAGCCATACCCAGTGATGCTCAGTGGTTACTCCTGGCTCTGTGCTCAGAAATTACTCCTGGTGTTTCTCAGGGGACCATATGGGATGCTGGGAATCAAGCCTGGGTCAACCTCATGCAAAACAAATGTCCTACCTGTGTATGCTGGAGCAATGCTCTAGCAATGCTCCAGCCCTCCTTCGGAAGTCTTATGAAGTGACTTTCTATGTTTCATTTGGCTGGGGTTCAATAGGGATGACTTTTTTGAGGACAACTGGTTCACCCTCAACAGTTCCTTTCACATTCCTCTCTCTTCTGTGCTAGCCCTTGGGGCTGCATCCTCCCCAATAACTTCTGACTATCCCACTGGATATGGGATACTTGGTAAGTATTCACTGGACATGGGTGATAACAACCATTGAGAGGCCCACAAATTTCATGAGGGGGAAGGAGGAAATGAAAGGGAAGCATTTCTTGCCACACTGCTTCCTGTCTCTTAGCTGTGGCTCTGTCCTCTATCCCAGTTCCCAGGGTACTGTGGCTCCTGACATTCACTGGGCTCCAGTTATGTTTTCCTTTCAGAACCAGATATGGCAACAGCTTCTGACTGCAGCCAACCTCCCCCTCAGAGGACGTCTGTGGTTTAATGCCCATCATTTTGAAGCAGGTAGACTGGGGAGTAAGAAGGGGGAACCCTTACAATGAGTTATTACAATTAAAGAAGTGACTGTGTCACTAGTTCTAAAGTAGGGAATGTGTCATGGCTGGGCCCACCTTGTGGACACAGAACTGAGTTCTGATAAGACTTTAATTGGTGCCAGCGCAGGCAAAGGCAAGGTTGTAGTTTCGTTCCAGAGAGAGGTTCCAGTAGAAACAAAGGGTTGTGCTAAAACATGAATGTGGACACCAAAAATTCCAAGCTCTTCCCATTGACATCATAGTAACTAACTATCTACGTAGAAAGCTCCAGATGTGGGAAGTTGAAAAGAAATTCTTCAAAACTAACTTTTCAAAGGCAAACAGTGTGTTTGTGTTTGTATGTGTGTGTGTGTGTGTGTGTGTGTGTGTGTGTGTGTGTGTGTGTGTTGTGAGGGTTGGGGGCAGTAAGGGCTTGGTGAGGGCTGTATCTCCCCTTGAGATGTACACTCTCAGCTCTCTCCCCTCTTGGAAGACCCCAGGTTCTCTCTTGTTGTTATTCTCTCTCCTTCCTTACAACCTCTAAATTAAACTTTTACCTCACTATTTGTCTCTTCCTGAAATTCTATTTTTTTTTTTTGTGAAGTTAGGTGACAGACCTGGAAAGCCTAGGTAAGATTTAAGCCTGGCTTTCCTTTCTCCAGCCTGGGTTCACGGCTCCCAGAGAAATCAGACAGCAGAAATAATTTCCCATGACCAGCGGATTAAATTGGACCCAAATGCAGTTTGATGACCACCTCATGGGGCTGGTGAGACGTAAGGTTCTGTGCAGTACAGGCAGACTTTTGTCAGTACTAGATTTACCCCAACTCTTCTCCCAAGTTATCAAGGTGGGTAGAGGGGCATGTGACAGATTCCACTCTTGAGGACTGTCATCTCTCTTCTCCACACTTCACATTACCTGTGCAAATTTGAAATGAATGGGGTGCATTGTGTTTTCTACCTAGACCCCAGTGAACTGATAACATTAGCAGTTGTAATTGTCTATGAAACCATTCTCCTAGGTCAAATAGTTTCCTTCTTGCTACATTTTGCCACCACTTGAGGAATTTTAGGATAGACACTGCCTGTAATTCTGTCCCTAGAAATCCTAATAGAATTAACTGAAAAGCTACCTCATATGGGATTTCTAAATCTCTCCAATTCATAATATTGAGAAACCAAGACTGAAAACCATTGTACTTGTGTAAATCTCCTTTAACAGAGAGGAAATTTTAGTATAAAATGAAGATACACAATGCATTGTGATCCCTACATTTTATTTTTCACAAATTCTTGTGATCTTTAGCTTCATAAAAAATAAATTTTCCATATAAAAATATGGATTTTTATTTTCATACTCCTCCATTCATAAATCAATTCCATTTAGCAAAATAGAGTAAGTTTCAACATCTTTGTGTAGTTCCTCTAAGAGGTTAAAAACAAAGAACAGATGTTTCTGTAAGCTTTGACATTTGCTATATGCACTTGTTGGAGTGGATTTGTGTATAAAAGTCAGTTTTGTGGGAGGTTAAAAGGGAAATAAAAAAGCCACCAGGGAATATCATGGTGAAAAATATTCAGAATCATGATCTCTGCTGAAACACTGCTCTCTTTGAAACATAATAGAGGTACCAGTACTACATAATTAACTCAAGTCAAGTGCATTGACTTATCTGATCTTGACAATCTGCTCCAAGAAGAAATCACATTAAAGCCATCATTCATATTTTTTGGCACATTAAAATGAGCAGTGGCTACTGGCCTCATGAGAACCTTCGAAGTACTCAATGTTTAAAGTGTCTATTTGACAGATTTTAAAGTACAAAAGAACCAGAATTATCGTTTCCTATCTTAAAAGATGAACCTTTTTTAAAACATTACACATTTGCTAGAGTTGATAAGCCTTAATGTTTTTTTGCTTTCTTTTGTGTTATGGGCCACCCACCCAGCGATATTCAGGGAATACTCCTGGCTCCACATTCAGGAATTATTCCTAGCAGTGTTTGGGGAATCAGACCATATGGAATGACCGCGATCAAACCTGGGTACACTGCATGCAAGCAAGGCAAGTGCTCTATCCACTCTGCTATCTCTCCAGTCCCAAATCAATCTTCTGTAGTCTTCTGCTATATTTTAGCTTAGAGTGTAATTTTTAATACATTCTTATTCAGTTAAAACAAGAATTGATGCCAACTTTATATACTTTAAAAATATGTACACTTGCATTTTTTTAGTTTTGAAGTAATATAATAAATTTTAAGGTTTTGTTCTATTTCATTTGTCAACATTTAACTTCAGGAAATTTATTTCACCTTTTTAAAATCAATGCTTCTCTAGGGCTGGAGACATAGTATATATAGCAGGTAAGGTTCTTGCCTTGTAAACAGCTGACACAGATTTTATCTCCAGCACCCCATACAGTCCCCTGAGCTCTTCGAGGAGTGATTCCTGAGTGCAGAGCCAGGGTGGTGCATGAACCATAGGCAATGTGGCCCAAACAGCCCTACTTCCACACCCCTCTCCAAAATATCCCAATGATTTTATTCTCTATGTTGTTTTGACATTTTTCAGCACCTGAATGTAACAATATTTATATCAGATAAGTATAACATTATATAAATATTATTACACTGAGGATTTTTAAATGACTATATAAATATTTAGTTTATATATAATAGACCTATATAAATATTTCTAAAATACCAGAAATATGAAGTATTTTTATGTTTATTGTGGGATGTTTTTGTTTCTAACCCTAAACCATAGTAACTTTGCTCTAGCTAAGGACTGAATCTTAGTTAAGGTCTGAACATTAGCTAAAATTTAACAGAATCCTAACTTTCTAACATAGCCAAATATAAACTTTAATCATATTACAAACCAAACCCTAATCCTAATCCCAACGCTAAATTTATCCCTAACCTTATATTAACTTTATCTGAGCCTAGGTCTAAACTGACCAGTTAGACTTAATTTAACAATTAGCCTACAAATAACATTGATATTTAATTTTGAAAACAGTCAAATTTAAACCCTAATCTTATTGCAATCCTAACCCTAATGCTAACACCCATGGTAACTTTAACCCTAACCCTAATATTACATTAAAGTGATGCTAGCTTAGGTGAAAATTTAGAATAACTATAACAATCACTCTAAAAATAACATTTCACTTCAAAAATAGGCAAACATATACCCAAAATGTATTAAAACAATCCCATCAAAACCCTAAACCTAATACCAATGTTAGCAATAACCATATCCTATAGTAGAATTGGCAGTCTCCTGCCCCCGTGCCTGGCTATTCCTCGCCAGGGCCCTTGGAGGGGAGCGGGTTGAGCTTTCCTCCCCGCCCTGGCCAGGGCCCCGGCAGCCGAAGACCTCCAGGACCAGCCACCACCATGCTGAGACCACTCTCCGCACACATGAAGGTACCGGCAGAGGGACAAAGCCATGTGGGTTCCGGGGCCGAGATCTCTAAGCCTACTCGGATTGGAGTCGAGCATCCTCCACTCAGATCCTCCAAATTCCAGTAGGCGGCCGCGCGACATCTTTTTTTTTTTTTCCCCTTTATTTTATTTTATTTTTTTTAAAGTTGTAGATTTACAATTTTTTGTGCTTTGGTTTCAATTATACAATGATCAGATACCCATCCCTCCACCAGTGCCCATTTTCCACCACCATGGATAATATCCCTCCCACCCCCATCCCCCCATCCCCCCTGTCTCTGTGGCAGGGAAATCCCCTGTGTTCTCTCTCTCCTTTTGGGTGTTGTGGTCTGCAAAAGAGGCATTGAGTGGCAAACATGTTCAGTCCATAGTCTACTTTCGACATGCATCTCCCCTCCTGGGAGGATCCTCCAAATATCCTTTATTTGGTGCTCCCTTCTCTATCTGAACTGCCCTTTCCTCTAGGATACCCGGCTGGCCTCTAAGTTATGGAGTAATCCTCCTGGTGCTGATCTCAGCTATTCTTGGGTATTAATCTCATACTTTGTTACTTTATATCCCCCAGATGAATGCAATCTTTCTATGTCTATCCCTCTCTTTCTGACTCATTTCGCTTAGCATGATACTTTCCATATTGTACCACTTGTATGTAAATTTCATGACTTCATCTTTTCTAAGAGCTACATAGTACTCCATTGTGTAGATGTACCAGAGTTTCTTTAACCAGTCATCTGTTCTTGGGCATTCAGGTTTCTTCCAGTTTCTGGCTATTGTAAAGAGTGCTGCAATGAACAAACAAGTGCAGATGTCATTTCGACTATACATTTTTGCCTCTCTGGGATATATTCCCAGGAGTGGTATTGCTGGGTCAAATGGGAGCTCAATTTCTAATTTTTTGAGAATCGTCCATACTGTTTTCCAGAAGGGCTGAACCAGTGGACATTCCCACCAACAGTGAAGGAGTGTCCCTTTCTCGCCACATCCACGCCAGCATCGGTTGCTTTTGTTCTTTTGAATGTGGGCCAGTCTCTGAGGTGTGAGATGGTATCTCATTGTGGTTTTGATCTGCATCTCCCTGATGATTAATGATGTAGAGCATTTTCTCATGTGCTTTTTTGCCATTCGGATTTCTTCTTTGAGAAAGTTTCTGTTCATTTCATTGCCCCATTTTTGGATGGGGTTGGATGTTTTCTTCTTGTGGAGTTTAACCAGTATTTTGTATATCCTGGATATCAACCCCTTGTCAGATGTGTATTCGGTGAATATCCTTTCCCATTCTGTAGACTGTCTTTGTATTTTGGTCACTGTTTCTTTGGAGGTGCAGAAGCTTCTTAGTTTAAGATAGTCCCATTTATCTATCTCTGTTTTCACTTGCTCGGCCAGTGGCGTGGCGTCCTTGAAGATACCATTAGCTTCAATGTCATGGAGGGTTTTGCCAACTTTATCTTCAATGTACCTTATGGTTTCTGGTCTAATGTTGAGGTCTTTAATCCATTTTGATCTTACTTTTGTACATGGTGTTAGGCAGAGTTCTGAGCCTATTTTTTTGCATGTAGCCGTCCAGTGATGCCAACACAATTTATTAAAGAGGCTTTCCTTACTCCACTTCACATTACTTGCACCTTTATCAAAGATTAGATGAGCATATGATTGAGGAGAGATGTCAGTGTATTCAACCCTGTTCCATTGGTCTGCAGTTCTGCCTTTGTTCCAGTACCATGCTGTTTTAATTATTACTGCTTTGTAGTACAGTTTGAAGTTCGGGAGGTTGATTCCTCCCATTTTCTTTTTCCCAAGAATTGCTTTAGCTATTCGTGGGGGCTTATTGTTCCATATAAATTTCAAGAGTGTTTGCTCCATTTCTTTGAAGAATGTCATGGGTATCCTTATAGGGATTGCATTGAATTTATACAATGCTTTTGGTAGTATTGCCATTTTGACAATGTTAAGTCTCCCGACCCATGAGCAGGGGATATCTTTCCATTTCCTCATGTCCTCTTTTATTTCCTGAAGTAGCGTTTTGTAGTTTTCTTTGTACAGGTCCTTTACTTCCTTAGTTAAGCTGATTCCTAGGTACTTGATTTTCTGGGGCACAATTGTGAATGGGATTGTTTTTTCCATGTTGCTTTCTTCTCTCTCACTGTTTGCGTATAGGAAAGCCATGGACTTTTGGGTATTGATTTTATAACCTGCAACTTTACTATACGAGTCTATTGTTTCTAGGAGTTTTTTGGTGGAAGTTATTGGGTTCTCTAAGTAGAGTATCATATCATCTGCGAATAGTGAGAGCTTGATTTCTTCCTTTCCTACCTGAATGCCCTTAATATCTTTTTCCTGCCTAATCGCTATTGCAAGTACTTCCAGTACTATATTGAACAGCAGTGGAGAGAGTGGGCATCCCTGTCTCGTCCCTGATCTTAGAGGGAAGGCTCTCAGTTTTTCCCCATTGAGGATGATGCTTGCTGTAGGCTTGTGGTAGATGGCTTTAATTATGTTGAGGAAGGTCCCCTCTATACCCATTTTGGCTAGGGTTTTCATCATAAAGGGGTGCTGGATCTTATCAAATGCTTTCTCTGCATCTATTGATATGATCATATGCTTTTTGTCTTTTCTTTTGTTGATATGGTGGATTATGTTGATTGATTTCCGAATGTTAAACCATCCTTGCATCCCTGGGATGAATCCTACTTGGTCATGGTGTATGATCTTTTTAATGAGTAGTTGGATTCTATTTGCTAGTAGTTTGTTGAGGATCTTTGCATCTGTGTTCATCAGGGATATCGGCCTGTAATTCTCTTTCTTTGTGGTATCTCTGTCTGCTTTTGGTATCAGTGTGATATTTGCTTCGTAGAAACTGTTTGGAAGTGTTTTTGATATTTCAATTTCGTGGAAAAGCTTAAAGAGCATTGGGAGTAAGTCCTCTTTAAAGATTTGGAAGAATTCACTAGTGAATCCATCCGGGCCAGGACTTTTGTGCTTGGGGAGACTTTTTATTACCATTTCAATTTCCTTGATGGTGATAGGTCTGTTCAGGTATTCCAGGTCTTCTTGGTTCAGCCTTGGGAGTCTGTAGGAGTCTAGGAATTTATCCATTTCCTCGAGGTTTTGATGTTCCGTGGCATAAAGCTTCTCAAAGTACTCCCTGAGGATCCTCTGAATTTCTGTGGTTTCTGTTGTAATGACCCCCTTTTCATTTCTGATTCGGTTTATTAGGGTTTTCTCTCTCCCTTTCTTTGTGAGTTTTGCTAGAGGCTTATCAATCTTGTTAATTTTCTCGAAGAACCAGCTCTTGGTTTCATTGATCTTTCGGATTGTTTTTTGGGTTTCCATCTCGTTAATCTCTGCTCTGAGTTTTATTATTTCCTTTCTCCTGTTCGGGTTGTGCTCCTTTTTTTGGTCCTTCTCCAAGCTCTTAAGCTGTGAGGTTAGGTTACTTATGTGTGCTCGCTCCTCCTTCCTGAGGAATGCTTGTAGAGCTATAAACTTTCCTCTTAACACAGCCTTTGCTGTGTCCCATAAGTTTTGGTAACTCGTGTTCTCATTTTCATTCGTTTCTAGGAATCTTTTGATTTCCTCTTTGATTTCCTTTCTAATCCACTCGTTGTTCAATAGTGCACTGTTTAATTTCCAGGTGTTTGATTTAGTTTTCTGTTTTTGTGTGTGATTTACTTCTAATTTCAGCGCATTATGGTCTGAGAAGATTGTTGATACAATCTCTATCTTCTTAATTTTATGGAGGCATGTTTTGTGGCTCAGCATGTGGTCTATCTTGGAGAATGTTCCATGTACGCTTGAGAAGAATGTGTATTCAGCTTTTTGTGGATGAAGTGTCCTGTATATATCTACTAAGTCCCTTTCTTCCATTGTTTCCCTCAAATGAAGTATGTCCTTGCTAAGCTTGAGTCTGGTTGATCTATCAAGAGGTGACAAAGCAGTGTTGAAGTCTCCCACTAGTATTGTGTTGCTATTGATGTCTTTTTCCAAATCTATGAGTAGTTGTTTTAAGTACTTTGCTGGTCTCTCATTAGGTGCATATACATTTATTATTGTAAGTTCTTCCTGTTGTACAGATCCTCTGATCAATAAGAAATGGCCTTCTCTGTCTCTTATGACCTTCCTCACTCTGAAATCGATGTGGTCTGATATAAGGATGGCTACCCCAGCTTTTTTATGGGAGCTGTTTGCCTGTAGGATTGTTTTCCAGCCTTTGACTCTGAGTCTGTGTTTGCTTTGACTATTGAGATGCGTTTCTTGCAGGCAGCAGAATGTTGGGTTCAATTTTCTAATCCATCCTGCCACTCTATGTCTTTTAATTGGTGCGTTTAGCCCATTGACATTGAGAGAGATTATTGTTATGGGATTTTGTCCCATTGTTCTGTTAAAATTTGGTGTATTTGAGGGGCCTTTCTTGCCTTAAAGTAGCCCATTTAGTTGTTCTTGTAACCATGGTTTTGAGTCTATGAAGTTCCTGAGCTGTTGTTTGTCTGTGAAACTGTGTGTTGTTCCTTCTATTATGAATGAGAGTCTTGCTGGGAAAAGTATTTTGGGGGAGGCATTTATTTCATTGAGTTTTTTTACTATGTCCCACCACTGTTTTCGGGCCATGAGGGTTTCATCAGAAAAATCAGCTGTGAATTTTAAGGATGCTCCTTTGTAAGAGATTTCTTTCTTCGATCTTGCTGCTTTCAGAATTTTGTCTCTGTCTAAGGTTTTGGTCATTTTGATCAGAATGTGTCTTGGGGTATTTTTATTCGGATTTCTTCTAGCTGGTACCCTTCGGGCCTCCTGAATGTGGTCACAAGTTTTCTTCAGCTCTGGAAATGTTGTAACAATGATGTCTTTGACAGTTTCTTCTTCATCGAGGTTTTCTTCCTGTCCCTCTGGGACTCCAATAATTCTTATGTTACCCCTCTTGGCTTCATCACGATCTTCTCTTGCCATCTGTTCCCGAATTGTGAGTCTCTTTTCCATTTTCTGCTCTTTTCTGGAGAGTCTCTGAACTTCATCTTCGAGCTCACTGATTCTGTTCTCAGCCGCTCTTACTCTGCTGCTGAGGCCTTCCACTGAGCTTTTCAATTCGCCTACGAGATTTTTCAGGTCTGACATTTCTAATTGCATTTTCCTCATTTCTGCCTTCAGATCCTCTTGTCTTCTATTGGCATTGCTTTCCATTGTTTCTTTTAATTCCCTAAGCATGCTAAGTAGCTCCCTTCTGAATTCCTTGTCAGAGAGGTTGTCTAACACTACAGTACTGTTGGTGTCATCTGGGCTAGACTCTTCAATATGAATGTTTGGTGGGCTTTTGCGTTGCTTTACCATTGTGAGAGGTGTGGTTTAGTCCTTCACGTTCAGTGTTACTATTCTGCTTGATATGCAGTGTGAGTTAAGATAGGCTTATGAGTTATTGGCAACTGTGTTTCTAGTGGCTGAGCTAAAATAGAGAAGTTTCCATCTAAGAAGTTAGCTTATGGTTCCTATGGCATATGTAGTGTGAAAATATTTCGCGGCCGCGTCAGCGGCCGCGGCTCCGGAAATAGTCCCTGGCACTGGGCGAGGAGTTGGGAAGGTCTCCTGTTTGGAATTGGAGCCGTTCAGCTTTGTTGCCCAGAGCTGGGCCTCTGTGTCCGTCCCACGCGGATCAGGGGTTGAAAACCGGCTGTCTAGGGGCTGTTTCTAGCTGCGCGTGCCCAGAGAGGAACCCAGGCCCTTGGGGGCGGGCTGTACCTGTTGGAATTGGAGCCGTTCAGCTTTGTTGCCCAGAGCTGGGCCTCTGTGTCCGTCCCACGCGGATCAGGGGTTGAAAGCCGGCTGTCTAGGGGCTGTTTCTAGCTGCGCGTGCCCAGAGAGGAACCCAGGCCCTTGGGGGCGGGCTGTACCTGTTGGAATTGGAGCCGTTCAGCTTTGTTGCCCAGAGCTGGGCCTCTGTGTCCGTCCCACGCGGATCAGGGGTTGAAAGCTGGCTGTCTAGGGGCTGTTTCTAGCTGCGCGTGCCCAGAGAGGAACCCAGGCCCTTGCGGGCGGGCTGTACCCGCGACATCTTATTATGACATCTCATTCCTACTTTGACAAACTGGCAGGCTACCGAATTTAGCCTGTCCACACGGCAGAGACTGGCAAACTCCCCGTGGCGTACCCAATATGCCAAATACCAGTAACAATGATGGGTCTCATTCTCCTAAAGAGCCTTGAATATAATCTCAGGGCTAGGATGAAGGAGATATTACTGGGGCCTGCTCGAGGCAATCGACAAATAACAGGATGATCTGTGATCTGTGATAGTAGAATTATCTTAACATAGGTTTGAACATGCCATTAGCCTAATTTGACAATCACCCTATAAATAACATTGATATTTAACTTTGAACACAGCCAAACCTAAACCCTAAATCCTAACACAAACCTAAACTTTACCCTAACTCCAGTGCTAAGTTTAACCCTAACCCAACTCTGATCTACCCTATACTAGCCTAGGTAAAAAACTGCAATTAACCTAAATTTAACAATTATCCTACAAATAACATTGGTATTTAATTGTGAAAACAACCAAACATCAAACCTAATTCTATTTAAAACCCACCCTAATTACAAATGCAAATCATAACCCAAAGCCTACATTAATATTTCCTGAGTTTGGATCTACAGAAATCAAGTAGGTTAAATATAACAATTCCCCTGCATATAACTTTGAAAAAAACCAAACTGGACCCTAAATGTATATCAAAATTTAACCTCAAGGTGAATCCTAACCCTAAGTATATTAACCTTACCAGAACTTAAGTCTGAAATTCCCATTAGCCTTAATTTGATAATAGTCCTATATGTAATATTGATTTCTTTACTTTGAACATGACTAAACCTAACTCCAACCCTAACCCCAATGCTAACTAACCTTAACCTGACCCTAGATTAGGTCTGAACATCTTGTTAGCCTAAGTTTCACAGTTGCCCTATAAGTAAGATTGTTTCAACTTGAAATACAACCAAACTTAATCCTTCATCATCTGGAACAAACCTTTCCTTAACCCTAACCCCATTGTTGTCCTTAGCCCTAACCCTACCTTTATTTACTCTAGCCCAGGTCTTTAAACCTGCCACTTAGACAAAATTTAACAATCATCTTAAAAATAATATTGATATTTAACTTTGAAAGCTGCCAAAATTAAATCCCAATCCTATTCCAAAAATTAACCCTAATCCCAACCTCAGTGCTAACCCTAATCCTCAACCTACAATAACCCTACCCTCGCTTAGTTATTGTGGGTTTGGCTGTGTTCAAAGTTAAATGTCAATGTTATTTATAGGGTGATTGCCAAATTAGGCTAACGTCATGTTCAAATCTAGGTTAAGAAAATTCTACTATAGGGTATGGTTATTGATGACATTGGTATTAGGTTTAGGGTTTTGATGGGTTTGTTTTGATACATTTCGGGTATATGTTTGCTTATTTCCGAAGTGAAATGTTGTTTGTAGGGTGATTTATTTTAATTTACAAATCAATTATACAAATTAAGTCAAAGATAATGGCAGAGCCTGGCAAGCTAGCCGTGGCATATTTGATATACCAAAAGCAGTTACAATAACAGGTCTCATTCTCCTTACCCTGAAAGAGCCTTCAACACGTTGGGAAAGACGAGTAGGAGAGGCTTCTAAAATCTCAGGGCTGGGATGAATGGAGATGTTACTGGCGCTCACTCGAGTAAATCGAAGAGGGATGACAGTGATACAGTGATGCAGTGAAGTCAAAGATATAGGGAGATTAAAAACTACAGTAGGGTCAGAGAGAGTATAGGGTTAAGGTGTTTGCCTTGCATGTGATCAACCTGGTTCATTCCTCACCAATGGGTGTGGTCCCAAAATAAATACTGTAATAAACTTGCTAAAATGTTTTTTCTTCTATCCACATAATACACAGGTTAGTCATATACTAAGCAGTAAATTCTGCTCACTTTTTCCAAAACAAAGGTTATGGGGAAAGTGAGAAATCAACAAGAGGGTTTTTAAAGTCCTGTAATCATTGGAAAAATTAAGAAACCTCTTCCACATGATTCCTTTTCTTAGATAAAATAAAAACTGAAACAAGAAATTAATAGAGAAGAAAAATAGAACAGAAAAAATTCAAAACCTAATGATATCGTAAATGTTAATAGTGAATTGGGGTATATAGCTTTAAAAAGTATTATCACTTTAAAATAAAGAACAAAGGTCTATGTATGTGGCTTAGTGGTAAAAAGCATGACTAGCATCTAGAAGACCTGGCTAAATCTCTCCTATGGCTGAAAAGGACACAGACACAAATATCACATCACATTTAGAACAATACGCATCATATTTTCCCCTGATTATTGAAAAAAAATGAACCATCAGTCTCTAGTGCTCCCACTGATTTTCAGATTGTCTGCATTTGAATTATTTTTCTTTTTCATGCTGTTCTTTGTGAATGTTGTAGTGAGAGCAAACAAAACAATCAAGATTTTGCCTTCTTAAATGATAAGGAAAACAGGCTGAAAAGTCTCATTTAAATTCTAAATGCTAAATAAGAGAAATTCTAGACAATTTCTGATAATTTACAAAATACTTTATCTACAAACTTGATAATACAAAAATGATCAATGAATGCTATGTCTAATAGTTAAAAAAAAAAGAGAGAGAGCATGATTGTATTGCCATTGATTGAAAAGAGCTCACTTAACATTCAAAGGATCAGGAAGACTTAAGGAAGAAAGTCACCAAAAGGATTGTGAGTTTGGTAAATAAACACATCCTGAAGGTTTCAGTTGGTCAGTGGCACATATTGGCAAGTCATTTTACCTTTTTATTTCTCCCTTTCCTTATTTTTGAGTATAGGTAGCAGTGCATACTTTACACGGTCATTGTAATGGATAGAGCATCTTCTCCACTAAAGACGTTACATATTCCACATCACAAATCCATTGTGCATTATAGCACAATTTCTTTATCCATTCATCTGTTTTTTTTTTTTTGGGTTGTATGTGAAACATAAAGAGACACAGTGAGGGAGCAACATAGGGCCAAAGGTAACAGAACTGGAGACTTGGTCTACGGTTTATTTGAGGGTATGGTCGGGGTGAGGAGAGGGAGAATGAATCTTCCTTCCTTGGGAAAGCGGCAAAAGAAAACAGGCACTGTAGTGGTAGGACGATATTAAATAATAGTAAAGAGTGATTGTTTATTAAGAATGGAAAGACAAGCAAGCAAACAAAAATAAAACCATGCTTAGAAAAAAACAATTAACAACAATTCTTAGTAAACAGGGACTAGAGGGATAATACAGCAGATAAGGTACTTTTCTTGCATGTGGCTGGCCTGGTTCAATCATCCCTGATCCCCTGAGCCCCACTGGGCATGATCGCTTGAGCTCAGAACTAGGACTAAAGCCCCAAGCACTGCTGAGTGTGGATCAACATCCCCAACTTCTAAGAAAATAATGTAGTCTTACCTTTTACATTTTAAGTATTTATTTAAACTTTTTTTTGCTGCAACATGATTTAAAGTATTGTTCACAGTAGAGTTTTATGCTTTCATGCACCCAACATTTTGACTTTACACCATCCACTAGAGTACCCACCTCCCACTACCTTTATCACAGGTTTGTTGTTGTTGTTATTGTTGTTTGCTTTTTGGGTCACACCTGGCGTTGCACAGGATCTACTCCTGGCTCTGCACTCAGCAATTAGTCCTGGCGGTGCTCGGGGGACCATATGGGATGCTGGGATTCAAATCTGGGTCAGCCATGTTCAGGGCAAATGCTCTACCCACTGTGCTATTGCTCCAGCCCCTATCACAGGTTCTTATTCTGTCCACCTCACTGTGTGCAACTTTGTCATCCCTGTTTTGTAGATTAGTCTTTCTGTTTCTAGCCATAGAGTAACAAATAGCTATGATAAACAAATAACTATGATCTCCTGGTGTTATTTCTATCTGGTCTTCCCCAGCTGCTTCTCTTGGGCCACTCTGCTGATCCTTCCCTTCTCACAAGACTCTAGCAATTTGGGCTCCTCACCTGTCTAAGAAGAAAATACAACAAAACAATGAGGTGATAACAATTCATCCTAGTAAATCTGCCAGATTTTTTATTCTTTTGCTTAGTCTCTCAGTCTTACCACAAGCAAACTGCTGAGATATTTATCAATTAAAATCATTAGTATCACCCCTCACAGCAGCAAAACCACAAGAGGTTTGGGGTATAAGAAGGAAATGAAGAATATCAGGAAAATGAAAACTAAGCAAATGGAATAAAACAAAGAATGACAAACAAATAAGCAAACAAAAAAAACAATGGGGACCTGAGAGATAGTACACAGTACACGGGGTAAGATGATTTCCTGGAATATAGTAAACCGTTGTTCAATCTCTAGCACTTCACTCGTCAAGTCCTGCTAGGAATGATCCCTCACCACAGAACCAGAAGTAAGCCCTGGGCAACGCTGGGTTCGGCTCAAAACCAAACCAAAACTAAACCAAAAAAACCCCCAAGTATGTGCAGTATTATAATTAATGTGTGCAAATTAGTTTTTTAATTAGGACTAAAATTATTATATCAGCTATAATACAAAACCAGGTATAGAATATTTCTGATAAAAATTATAAGGAATAAATGAATGGAAGGCAAAGATAGGAAGCAAATGCAAAGGAGAAAAAAACCAATTCAGTGTGAATGGGAGGGAGTTAATATCAATTAAAATGTAATTCAGGGTAGGTAAGATAGAGAAGGGTAGGTAAGATTGGAAAAAGACCAGTATGACAACAATAGCTGGAAATGATCATGCTGGACAAGAACTGAATGTTAAATGTAGGTAAAGGGATATTTCTGACAACCTTTCAGTATCTATATTACAAATCACAATGCCCAAATGAAGAGGGGAAAGACGGAGTGGGGGGAGAGGGAGAAGAGTGAGAGCAAGCGCGAGAGAAGAAAAGTGCCTGCCATAGAGGAAGGCTGAGGCAGAGTGGGGGATGATGGGAGGGAACCTGGGGAAACTGGTGCTGGGATTTGCACACTGGTGGTGAGATGGGTGTTGGAACACTGCATGACTGACTCCTAATCATGTGTAGCTTTGTAAGGATCTAGCTCACAGTGATTCAATAAAAATTAAAATAAAATATAATTCAAATCCAAATACATGTAAAAGGTTAAAGGAATAAAATATAGAGGAAAAGATTATCGACAAAGCAGTTCCATATGAAGAAAAACACAATAGACACTTGATGAATGCACACATATATGCACATGTTCCACCTCTTACTTGTCAGCCTTTAGCATAACTGGTACCGACGAGTGAACTAAAGCCAAGGATGGAAAGAGATCTGCACTCTGACAGCAGACCCTACATCCACCCATTAGTGCAAGCTGGCAAACCTATGGAGATTCTTGGCTTCATTAGTTTCCTATTAGTGGGAGCCAGGAAAGCTAAGAAACTAGTTTCAACTGGCACTAAATTTATCTCGTTAGCTCAGAGATCATGTCTGAGCTGCCTAAGCTTTGGGAAAAGGTCAACTAGTTGAACACTATTCTAATGCCAAGAATCAGCTTACTCTAGGAATCTTGGAGAAAGTGGATCCAAGTGGAACAGTGACTGCCAGAGTAATCTGAAGAGTCCCCAGTTCACCCTCAGGGGACTCTGCTAAGGCTAGCAAATAGCACAGAGAAAACAAGAGGAAGAGATGTGTCCAACCACCACCATGGCTTCTACACAGTCAGGGAAGTGACAGCTCCATCTGTAGCATGAGTCCCTGGGCATGTGGGAGCAGATGCTCTGGGAAGACAGAAATACTCATTCTATAGGGTCGGACAGATGTTGCTCCGAAAGGTGAAAGAGTACCTTATAAACTGCAGATGATGGCTTTATAGAAATAAACTAACACTGGGGAAAGGAACGTATAACTTCTGTTCTGTCTCTTGGGAAGATCTGACCAGGAGACCTGAAGGAGCTTTGGCTTCCTTCTAAAGTGTCGAACTGGCCCAGCGGCATCTGTTGAGAGAAACAAGGCTCCCAGTGGAAAATACGGACTTCTGCTTATGCCTGGGCATGAAGCAAAGCATCTGTTTTGTGTACTGACTTGAAACTCAATATTCAAGTTCTTTTAAGGGATTTTGGGTTGTCAACTGCCCATTGGTCATGGCAGAAAATGTTTCCTTTCAATCCAACAAACATGCATGAATTCACACACACACACACACACACACACACACACACACACACACACACACACACCATTTTCCAGTCTTCCCTGCAGGAAGGTTTCAATCTTATGTGGAGCAAAAGATGCAAGAATAAATAGGCTTCAAACAAAAATTTTAGAATATCAAGCCCTTCCTATAGAATCTGAGGACAGAGATTATGGCCCAGATAGTTGGGTAGGAAACAGATTACAATTGAAGAGTTACAGAGTATTTGGTGGAAGACACAAAGCAAGACAGTAACTCCCATAATGGTGAGCCTAGAACAAAAAGTAGGGTAAAGAAGATTGGTTAAGGAATAAACTGGAATATTTCTTTCTATTTTTTTACTTTCTCCTTCAACATTTTGTTTTGTAACGCACATATTACTTTAGTGATTTATGAAAACACTTTTTAAAATAAATATGTCCATCCACATAGGATCATTGCCTCCAAAATGAGGAGTAATACTGAGTGTGATACTAGCACTGGATGCTGAAGAGAAGCTGATGAAAAAGTTCAGTTTCCTCTCTGCCATCATTAATTCTCTGATATGGTCATGCTCAGAATGACCAGTTGTACTAAAATGCTCCCAAACTGGTTCCAATCACCAGGCTCTGAATTGAGCCCACAATGTCATTTATATTTTTGAGGATGTATGATACATGAAAATTATTATGTGTTCTAGAAAATTTTGTCACAAAAGAAGTAACACCAAATATGAACTAAAGATTAAGCAAAATAAAACAAAACTATAAACTAGTATAAACATTCCCTGGAGAAATTAATTAGCTGTAATAGGAAGAGAAGTCATCCTGGAGCAATTTAACTGCAGGCAGCAAACTCAGGATGAGAAATGAAGTAAAAGCCAGACATTTCTTTGCAGTAATTGGGGATATAGTCAGTCTTTTAAGGAGAACTTCAAAGGAGGTCGAGTTTTGCCGTAAACTACAGGATTTGTTTTCCAGGGCATATTTTTCTTTTTCTGGACATTCCAGTGACTGGTAGTTGGAACTATTTTTATTTGGCATACAACAGTACATTACAATCTGCCATTTCATTAAACAACTCACTCATGTAAATGGATTATAAATGAACTTACCTTTTTGGGAAACACTCTGAAGGTAACTGTGGACTTGATTAGGAGTGAATGAATTCAAAATTGTTTTAAAGCTAGGCAGATTTCCCATAATCACTTTTGTATATAGACTGATACTTTTTGCGCTGCTGCTCACTTACTTGACTGAGCAGCACAGCAGGCACTAGGAAACGCAAGAGAAAAGGGAGAATTTAAGTGTATTTCTAAGTGGAATTCTTCCTCTTATTTATTGGATAGTCCTGAATCAGCAAACTGAACTATGTTGGATACTGAGTGTATCCAACAGTATGAACTGACTCTTCCCATGACTTGGGCACTGCAAAGTTTCAGGGATTTCATGGATGTTGGTTGCCTCTGGGAATGACTGGAGATTATAGGAAGTTATTGAGTTCCAACCTCAGAAGAGAAGTTTCCTCTGAAATGGACTCTTCTGTACGCCAATGTGTTAGGATGGCAATATTCACCAGATGATAAATAAACAAATCCCTTTTTATAAGAACATTCTTTTCACTTTAGACTACTATCTCCTTAGTCTTGGACCAACTAAGGAGGACCTGGTAGACAGACACTCAGAGGCCTCCCTTAGGTACTAAGGGTCTTTGAAGAAACACTTGGAAGGACAATGATATTATGGCCATTTCTCATTATCCATGCGGATTCATGGAGTTAAAAGGATCAGACAGAACCAAAATCACTTATATTTTCTTCTGAATGTTTTTCAGTGTGGATTCTGAAGACATGAAGTGAAAATGTATTTTCTACAACTTGCTCCATCTTGATAAATTCTCAAGGACACCATATAAATACTGTTTTCAATAAAGACATTGGTGGAGTAGCTTGGGCATTCTTGTGGTACTGAAGTGTGATAAATGTATATCAAACATCAAACTTTAACACTACTGTAATCATGTGACATAAACTGCAGTAAATAAATTTAATAAAAGAAAACAACAGAAAAGAAAACAACAAAAATACTGTTTTCAGCCTTTCAAATAAGTGCAGATTCTTAAAAAAGAGAACATTCACCAAATGGAAACCAAGTTGGTAAGGGAATTTGATGCTACATCCTGGTAGGGTAATTGTAGGGTCTGAAAATGCTTTAAGTGAAGAAAAGAAGACTTAGTGGCATATAATGAAGTTTTAATAGAATAATGTACAAGTTAACTTCCATGTGAAAAATAGAACCAATAGAAGTTTAGTGAAAAATGTTCCAGCTGTTGAGAATTTTTCATTTGTTGGGGCCCCACCCAACAGTGCTCAGGATTTAGTCCTGGTTCTGAACCCAGGGATCACTTTTGGAGGGTTCTGGGGACCATATGGGGGTGGTTTGAACCTAGGTTGATTGCATGAAAGCAAGTACCCTACCCACTGCTCTATCTTTTTCTGGTTGAGAATTTTTTAAATAGTTGGAGGATAGCACAGCGGGTAGGGCGTTCGCCTTACAAGCGGCCAACATGGCCGACCCAAGTTCGATTCCTCCGCCCCTCTCGGAGAGCCCGGCAAGCTACCGAGAGTATTCGATATGCCAGACACAGTAACAACAAAGTCTCCAATGGAGACGTTACTGGGCCCGCTCGAGCAAATCAACGATCTAAGAATGAAGGGACTGCCTTGCATAAGGGGCATTCCCCTGAGGAATTCATATAGGAAAAATATTAGCCTTTGGAAATGATGAGAGAATAGAGAGAACTTCTTCTACATGAAGATCTAGTCAAGGAAATTTCTAAGTTGCTTTCTAAAAGACAATAAACTTGAATTCCATTATCTTTCCCCCTAAGTCATAAACTAGCAATACTTGGTGATAGGTCTATGATAATAAATCCCAATATCACACTGACTCCATATTACCCTTCAAACCAGTGGCTTGGAGATAGTTTGGTCATGGAACTTTCAAAAGTTTTCTTGTTGAAAACAATAGAAAGCAGTATAATATAAAAAAGCACTCAAAAAGAATGGATGCAAAACCTGTAGTTGCATGCCTGAGCGATATTACAGTGGATAGGGCACTTACCTTGCATACAATTGGCCCAGGTTCAATTCTGGCATCTCATATGGTACCCCAGGAGTAATTACCAGGAGTAATTCCTGAGCACAGAGCTAGGAATAACCTCTGAGCACCTCCGGGTGTGACCCCAAAACAAACAAATAAATAAAAATAAAACCCTCCTGTTCTTTAAAAAAAAATCTAATTGCTTGAAGGGTGTTCCATGTGGCTAAACTTTAAGTTGACAATGGACAAGTCTAATTTGATTACCACATAATCTCTTTTTCTATCATTCTATGGTAACTGAATCTATTTTTTAATTTTTATGCAGTAGAAGTGTCCCTCAACCCCAAAACTCTCCTTCTAGAAGGACAATGTACTTATTACATGCATAAATTCAGCTTTCTTAGATATGTTTGGTCCTTGGTTTTGAGCCTAAGCATCATGGTGGTATGGAGTCTAGGCAAGGTTCACTGGTCATCTCCATGCCTAGAATCAAGATTACCTAGCAGGATGCTATGTGCTAAAGAATGTTGGAGCAATTTTATAGGGTCTGTAAATTTAAAAAAAAAATAAACAGGCATATTTACCTATACCCTGAGCAGCTGGAAACTTTGAACAGTATCCATAATTAAAGGTAAAATCCCTCAGCTCTGGAACTCTAACAGGAGTTTTGTAATTTTGCCGGAATTCAGTATCTGCATGTTGAGGAAATAATGTTTCTTCCTCTGAAGTCTGATAATTTTCCTTAATCTTATGAGCTGGAATGGGATTGTAAATGGAAGGAAATAATTAGCCTTACAAGTTATTTCTAAATAATTTTCAACTTCATCCATTTCACTCCTGGCATTTATCACACTAAAATCTACTCCTTGTATTTAAAATACATGGTCAAAGTATTATTTATGAACATTTCAACCAATAAATGATTTTCTGCTTTGTCAGACACAGAAAGTGTAGCTCAAATGATTAGAAGTGGTTTCTAATGAGTAGATCATACATCCATTAGAAATGCCTTTTGTTCTGCTCAGTGGTCAGGGTAGAAGCAAAGGGAAAGATTTCAGGTCCGGCCAGGATTGTCATTTAAACATAGCACATTGGTTAAATCTAAATTTCTGACAAACAATTAAAGGTTAGTGGAAATACATGTGCACTTTAGTTACCTACAAAATATCATTATTCAAATATAATTGTATATCCTACATTTTTATTTGAAAAAGCTAGCAACCCTCTCTTAAAAAAAAATGAAATGAAAGCACATTTTATTCCCATTTCCTGGGAAAAAAGTCATTTGAAGCTTATTCTTTATTTATGGAAATTTCATTAACATTATTTATTATTAGGAAACAATAGTATCACTATTTTTTGAAACAACTTTGCTAACAAATAGTTATCAAGTACGTAGATATGAAATATACGAGTACTGACTAAATGTCAGTTTGTATAAGCACTACCTGGTTCTAACTGAAAATCCCAAACCATTTCTTTTAGAAAAATTTCATCCCTAACTCTTGTAAATTCTTGTCTAATAAAATACACAAAGTGTAGTTCAAAATTTACTTGTTGAATGTTGAGCTACGTACTAACTTTACTTAATGTCTTTGTCAACATAAACAATTGCTTACATGTCAGGAACTGATATTATATTGTGTCAATACAGAATTGGGTCAGAGACACATTATATAATATCAGCTTTATTCATGAATATGGTTAAAAGCATTAATTTCACAAGCATTGTCCTATTAGCACAAGTTTCTATAGATACAAAACTCAGTTGTGTTCCAAGTTAATTTTTCAATGTCTTTTCCAAATAAATTCAAATATATCTTGTATATCAAAAGGTTTGTGAAGTCATTTAATGGCACTCAAAAGACTTTCATGTTGATTTTGAAAATATATCTCTATCCGGAAAAAAACCCGAGTGCCCGAGAACAGATGACTGGTTAAAGAAACTCTGTATGTCTACACAGTGGAATATTATGCAGCAGTTAGAAAAGATGAAATCATGAAATTTGCATATAAGTGGATGCACATGAAGAGTATCATGCTAAGTGAAATGAATCAGAAAGAGAGGGACAGACATAGAATGACTGCACTCGTTTGTGGAATATAAAGTAGCATAATATGAGACTAATACCTAAGGATATTAGAGATCAGTGCCAGGAGGATCACTCCATGGCTTGGAAGCCGGTCTCACATGTTAGGGGAAAGGGCAGCTGGGATAGAGAAGGGGGCTACTGTGTAAACGATGGTTGGAGGGCTCACTCAGGATGGGAGATGAATGCTGAAGGTAGACTATAGACCAAACATGATGGCTGCTTAGTACCTGTATTGCAAACCATAACACCCAAAGGGAGAGAGAGAGAAAAAGGGAATGTGCCTGACATGAAGGCAGGGGGTGGGAATGGGTGGGGGTGGCGGGAGAAATACTGGGAACATTGGTGGTGGAGAATGGGCACTGGTAGAGGGATGGGTACTAGATCATTGTATGACTGAAATGTAATCACGAAAGTTTGTAAGTCTGTAACTGTATGTCACAGTGATTCATTTTAAAAATTAATAATTAAAATATAAAATAAAATAAAATTATGTCTTTGTCTAGACCAGCACAGGGCAAAAGGACTTCACTACATGGTGCCTCTTCATTTAGATAACTCAGGAGGAGAGGATATGGGCTGAATAGTTCTCCCAATGACTTCATAAAACATACAAGAAGACAAGGTTAATGACGAAAGGAAACTCCAAAACACAACATCATGGTATTCTTTAAAAAACTTAAGAAAAATCATCTGACACTATTTTTATTACAAACCATCTATAACTTGGTCCTTGTGGTCCACTGTGGGAAATCATGCCCCTAACAAAAACCCTACGGTTTTGTAGTACAGTTTGAAATTGGGGAAGGTGATGCCACCCATTTTCTTAAAAGTATCTCTTAAGAACACTGATGTTTCAAATATTTTTCCATTTGACCCATACTCTAAATATGGATAACTTTTCATTCCATATCCATTGGGCTTGGGAAGTACCTATATATTCTTTATATCAATCACAAATATTTACAGTGTTTCTTATGCCAGGAAGTTCACTAGACTTTGAATAAACAAATGCCTTTGGGGACCTATGGGATACAATGATGAAGAGTAAAACAAAAACAAAACTCATTAAAAATGGAAAGTTCTAGAAGGAGGTAAGCAGGTTGATGCTATGCCTCATTAGAGAAAATAGTTTGCAACGGTCTCTCAAGTAATGTAATATTTAAGCTGGAGTTTAAAGAACAACAAATAGAAAATAGAAACCACAGAAAGAGCTTAGAGAAGAGTATTTTAGGTAAAGGACACAATCTATACAGTGGCCAGAATTGAGAAATAAGTTATAAAATACCTTATAGGACTTGAAGAAAATCCCATAGAACTGGAAGTTAACATGATGCACAAAATAAGTCAGAATAAGAAAGATAAATATATGTACATGCTGTATCATAAAATAAGTATCAATAAAGTCGTGAAGATTGAAATCATATCAAGGATATTTTCCAATTACAATGCAATAATGATAGAAAAGGATCTTATGTATATGTACAATTATATGTACCCTGTATATTGTGTATATATACCCTTCATATTGTGTGTATATATATACATATATACATATATACAATATATACACATAGTTTTTGGCTTATGTATAGTCATGATTTAAGTCTACATCACTATATCACTGTATCACTGTCATCCTGTTATTCATCGATTTTCTCGAGCAGGCACCAGTAACATCTGCATTCATCCTAGCCCTGAGATGTTAGCAGCCTCTCCTTACTTGTCCTTCCTAACAGTGCCACATTTGAGGCTCTTTCAGGGTAAGGGGAATGAGACACATCATTGTTACTGTTTTTGGCATATCGAATATTCCACGGGAGCTTGCCAGACTCTGCCATGTGGGCAGAATACTCTCAGTAGCTTGCTGGGTTCTCCGAGAAGGAGAACTAGACTATAAGAGGTCGCGCGGCCGCATATGCAGTTGCACACTTCCGAGAGCTTTGTATTATAGTCTCTGGATCTTGGCCCTTGATGGGATTTCACGGCGCCAGGGGGCAGTTTGTGGGTGTGACTGCGTAGCTACTGGAAAATAGGGAATCTGGGTGGAGGAGGCCCAGTCTAAATGTAAGCTATATGTATTTCCCAGGTATCTCCTTCTGATGCCCCAAGTTAAGATAGATAGGTCTTCCCATGTTTTAATAGATAGTTTTTAAAGCATTTATCAATACTAGGTAATTACTTTTTATCTGTTTCTCCAATAATTTTCCCCTGGAGGCTGATAGTTAGAAACAAAACTACCAGCTATATGTATGTGTACACAATGTAATACTAAAGCTGCAAGGAAGGATGAAATCATGCAATTCACTGCAATTTGAATGGAACTGGAGGTTTTCATGTTGCACAAAGTAAGTCAGAATAAGAAAGATGGATATTAGATGAACTCATTTACCTGAACCCACTTAAATAGAATAATAGAAAAAGGAAAAGCAATTCATTAGAGGGATCCCTATATTGGAAACCTGGACTATATAATTGATGATAGAGAAGAAAAAAATTATAGATGGGAAGGAAGAGACAACAGGAAAAGCAGCTTTAAACACACTGGTGATGAACCAGTATTATTTAACTAGAGTTGAAGTATAGGACCAAGGAAATTGAAAGTACGAAATTCAAATTACAATAATCAAACTAAAAAATGTGCCAATCAAGGAGGCTAGCTGCGGGGGGGGGGGGGGGGGAGGGGGGGAGAAGGGGGAGGGCAAATGTGGACAAGGGTGGAGGGAAGTTAACACTGGTGATGGGATAGATGTTGAACGATTGTATGTACCATTCAGAATTCTATATCCAGCCAAAATATCAAGCCACTGTAAGGAAGAAATAGGAACATTTCCAGACCTGGGATAACATATTTCAAATTTTTCCTCCCTGTAAGCTACTGGAGGATGTGTTTCAGTTTAGTAAGAGGGGGGAGGACAAGGATGAAGAAGGAAATAAAAGAAATTCCCAGGATAACAGCAACAACAACAAAAATGGAATCCCAGGGCATTACTGAGCAACAAACCTACAAAAGACATATTAAAGAAAAATAAAGGAGGACATTTCCAAGATTTTTCCCAGAAAGATCTCCAGGGAGATCTAATGGATTGTTTAAAACAATATTTGAAAAATACACTTGATAGCTGTGTAATATTTTGAAAAAATTAGTGATAGGCACAGAGAAAGATATTCATATGAAAAGAATCAATTATTAAACCTCAAGTGAAAGAAAGCAAAGTAAAAGTAGCCAATAATAAAATATTACCTTGCTTATCGGTAAATGCTTATATGATCATAATATGATACCAAATAATTACATTATCATAATATTTTAAATCAGCATAATCATAAACACAAACAATGTGTAATAGAATTGTGGAGATGGATGGAAAGTGAAAAATATAAGAGGCAAATCTTCAATTATCATAATAGGAAGTAAATCATAGTGCTTAACAGTGAGGAATCAAAAACAGCAACATAAGCATTTAATTTCCAAATATGGGAGAGGTCATAAGAACAAACAGTTAAAAGAGTAAAATCAATTGCCTATAGAGAGTAAAACTGGGAATGAAGAACACCTGATCAAGGAATCATAATTATTTGATTGTAAACCTTTTAAATTAGCTAAGTACTGGGGCTGGAGTGATAGCATAGTGGGTAGGGCATTTGCCTTGCATGCGGCAGACCCGGGTTCGATTCCCAGCATCCCATATGGTCCCCTGAGCACCGCCAGGAGTAACTCCTGAGTGCAGAGCTAGGAGTAACCCCTGTGCATTGCCAGGTGTGACCCAAAAAGCAAAAATAAATAAATAAATGAATGAATGAATGAATAAATTAGCTAAGTACACATATTCATTAATTTAGTGAAAGAAACTTTAATTTTAAAAAAAACAGTGGGACTGGAGAGATAATATAGGAATTAAAGCTTTTGCCGTGCACAAGACTGACCCAAGTTTGACCCCCTGGGCGCCCCTTGCACATGGTCCCAAGCGCTGCCAGAGTGATTCCTCTGCTCAAGGCTAGGAATAGGTACTGACCACCACCTAGTGTGCCCCCCAAAAAATAAGTATTTAAGAATTGAAGTCAGTATATTTAACTCCAAATCCCTCATCTGTGCCTGCTGAATTTTCCTTGTTCCTCAGGCCAACAAGATTTCTCCTGGGTTCCTTCCCCAGTGGATGCTATTCACATACACAACCTGTCTTACCCACAGTGAGCACCTGTTCATACTTCACAGTCCAAGCCTGCTTGCTCAAGTCTTTCTATACTTCAAGAGGAGAGAACTCATCTATGCTGTTTCCTAGGGAAACCCTAGTACTCAGCATGTTACTGGAGAAGGGGACTGGTAGGCAAACATGCTTACCTTGTTCTCTGCTTATAAAATCTTTCTTATTGATGGAAGTAAACAGATTTGTCACTGCCTTCTTAACCTTTTCTGCGGAAGGATCGTCTTTCCAAGGGTTATGATTCTCTTTTAGTTCTTTTATGGGTGGTGTCCAAATAAAAAAGTTCTATCAAGACAAACACAATTTCCAAGAATATCCTTAGGGGCTCATGAAATACGGCTGTGTCTTCAGATACTTTTGAAGTCTTTATGTTATGTAGCTACCCCACAGTTGCCAGATCTGTGTCAGTGGGGACCATGGTTTACCTAGCCATAATACAGGTACTTGGTTATTTGATGTCTTATGTTGAAGACATAAGACATGCTACTTGGAATATACAATTATATTGAAAACATACCAGAATTTTCTGGTTATATTGGAAATCGACCAGAAATCTCTTCCAGACAGGACCAGGGGTAAATATAATCCATGTGATTTAGAGATCAGGCCATGTGTACATAGCAAACTGACAAGCTCTGATTTCCCCTGGGAATTCCCACCTGAGAAATACTTACCTGGCATGCAGAGCCCTTAGCAGAGTTCTATAGAATGGGGTGAGTGGGAAGGCTATCCTCTCTTCATACTCCCAAAGACTTCATGATAAAACTGGACATAGATCTAGCAGTTTTCGATAGATGTTATATTCATTTGAGATCTGCATTTCTCTAATCTCAGGCCACATGACCCATGTGGGCCCCCAAGTATTCCAAAGGGTCCACAGCTGTTAATGATGTGAATAGGGAACCATGACATGAGTCTAGGGGGTCAACTAGGAGGAGAAGGAAGGTACAGGAAGGAAAGGAAATCAGAAGGGGGCCACAACTAGTTAAAGGTTGACAAACATTGTTCTAGGTAGTCAACAAAGTGATAAACAGTTTCTACTATTTGTGCTTCCCTGTTCACAGCAGCAGTACTTATAATAGCCAAAATCAGAAATTGAAATGTTCATCACTGTCACTGTCACTGTCCTCTGGTTGTTCATCAATTTGCTCGAGCGGGCGCAGTAACATCTCCATTGTAACATTTGTTACTGTGTTTGCATATCAAATATACTCTTGGTAGCCTGCCAGGCTCTCTGAGAGGGGCGGAGGAATCGAACTCGAGTCTGCCATGTTGGCCGCTTGCAAGGCAAACGCCCTACCCGCTGTGAAATTGCTCCAGCCCAATGAATAAATTTATAAAAAGTTGTGATGTAAACATAATATGACACAGTCACTAAACAAAATGATTGTTGATAAATGCTATAACATGAATAAATCTCAGACAAACATGGTTGAGTGAAAGGATCCAGACACTAAAGGTCACATGCTGTATTAATCTGCATGTAGAGTAACCACTATAATTTACCCAGAGAGATAGGAAGGAGGTTGGTATTTGCTAGAGAGGGAGTGTGGAGTAATTTCTTAATTTTGGAGTGGTGATGATGTTTTTGAATGAAATAGAGGCAGTAATTTATAAGCAATGTTGTACTACTGGTTAGTTGATACTGAATTGTTCATATTGAAATGAATTTTATGCCATGTGAATTTGTTTTTAAAAATTAAAGAAACAACCGAAGGGAGAAGGGAGAAGTATTTGGAAACAAATGCAACAGTGATGATGAAATAGCCTAATAAAGGAACATAACTATAGAAGATGAACATTCTTTGGAAAGCATATTTTTTAAATTCTGTGGGCTGTTGAGATACTATTTAATCCAGCATATATGTGGATGCTATCTTACTTTACTGGGCTGAATATTGTAGTATATAGCTCCTCTTGACATTATAGGTCTGTACGAAGCTTCTTTAGAATATGGTTTCCAAACATACTCATCATTGTACAGTGTCTGGTTATAAATAGGATCACTAGGTGAATATGTATATCTTGAACTTCTCATACATTTTTTACTAGAGAAAAGACAGTGGAAATTAGAGTCAGGAATTAAATGCCAAATTCCGTAATAGTTTGCATGTCAAATAATCTTACTTGTTAACGTTTTATTTTTTAAATTGACTGACTTAAGACAATTCTAGAAATAACTTAAATTCCAGATTACCCTGAAAAGAAAAAAATTTTTAACATAGGATTGCTAACAAAGGTATAGTAGATCTAAAGTATAATTAAAAAAAAACAGTCTAAAATTCATTATTTAAAAAAACTTTAGAGCTAAGTGCTTTACTATATAAGTAGTACTTTAGCATGAATAGTTTATGAAGATTCTCTCTCAGAATATTTCAGATATCAAAAGGACATCAGTTATTCACAAGCCCCTAATGAAATAACACAAATAACATTAAGCCAATAATCAGCAGTCACTATTCACAGCTCAAAAAGATATACTCTAGATAAGCTTACACAAGACCCCTGGTCAAACTACCAAACCTGATCAGATGAAGTCTTTGGACATCAGATTACAGGAAATATATGAAGGGGAATATTTTAAATGACATGATGGGAATGAAACCAGGTAAGTCCAGAAAAGTGATCTGTTTTTTTAACAAAGAAAACAAATGTTAATTGGGCTGGAATGCTAGTACAGTGGACTGGGCTTTTGCCTTGCACATGGCTGACCCAGTTTCTATCCTCAATACCCCATATGGTCCTCTGAGTCCTCCAAGAGTGATGATCCCTGAGTGCAGAGCCAGGAGTAACCCCTGAGCATCGCCTGATGTGGGCCCAAAACAAAAGAACGGTCACGGTCACGGTCCTCCCGTTGTTCATCGATTTTCTCAAGCGGGCCCAGTAACGTCTCCATCGTGAGACTTGTTACTGTGTTTGGTATATCGAATACATCACGGGTAGCTTGCCAGGCTTTGCTGTGTGGGCGAGATACTCTCAGTAGCTTGCCGGGCTCTCCGAGAGGGGCAGAGGAATCGAACTCAGGTCAGCCATGTTGGCTTCAAACGCCCTACCGCTGTGCTATCGCTCCAGCCCAAAACAAAAGCAAAAAAGGGAAAAAACAAATATTAAACAAAGGAAAAAAGAAGGAAAACCTATAGATTTAAAATATGAAAAAAACACAACAAATATAACATGTACATGTTATTTGGATTCAATTTTGAATTAATTGGCTGCTTATTTTAAATTATAAGAGTTGCAATACTTTTACTGATTAGTTATAGATAATAAGGAATTTATAAAATGGAGGTGAATTTGTTATTATTATTTATTCTAGAGGAGCTCTGATTCTTTAGTTATAAATGAAAAATTATTTAGAATTACAACAGATTGACTGAAATTTACTTCACTAATATCCAGTGGAAAGGTTTCTTAGAGATATTCAAGCACTTCTGTTACTGAGGTGAATAGATAACTGGATATTCATTGTTATAGGACTTTGTGTTTGTCTAAAATACTTTATCCTGGACCAGAGAGATAGTAAAGGTTGTAGGATGCTTGCCTTGCATTCAGCCAGCCTGGGTTCAATCCCAGCACCACACATGGTCTCCTGAGCTCTGCCAGGAGTGATCCCCGAGTGCAGAGCCTGAAGTAAACACTGAGCACCACCACATGTGGTGCAGAAAATAATAATAATCAATAAATAAAATATTTCATCTTGACTTTTAGAATTGTAACTTTGGTAACAGTGTTAAAATTGTGTTAACATTCTTGATTTCTAGGAACAAAGTTACTGCATCTTCATCACCACCAATGTGTTCAAGACTCCATCACTTCCCCAGTGCTTAGCAATCTCAGGTTTCAATCAAGGTCTAATTCAATTTTCCCTATGCTCTTGTTTTGTTTCAGATGAGTCACATCATTCAGAATTTGTCATCCTCCTAAATAGCCATCAAGAAACCTGTGTTCAGATCTCCGTTTCTTTCAGCTTCTTTTTTTTCTTAAATTTTTATTAGTGAAACACCATGAGGTACAGTTGTAGACTTACAAATTTTTGGGTTTCAGTTATACAATGATCGAATACCCATCCCTCCACCAGTGCCCATTCTCCACCACCACCAGTCCCAGTATCCCTTCCACCCCCCACCCCCCCATCCCCCCTACCTCTGTGGCAGGGCATTCCCTTTTGTTATCTCTCTCCTTTCGAGTGCTGTGGTTTGCAAGAGTCATTGAGTGGCAATCTTGTTCGGTCTATAGTCTACTCTCCTCACGCATTTCCCATCCTGAGAGGAACCTCCCAACACCCTTTATTTGGTGCTCCCTTCTCTATCTGAGCTGCCTTTTCCCCTAGCATGTGTGGCTGGCCTCCAAGCCATGGAGCAAAATTCCTGGTACTAATCTTGGCCACTCTTGGGTGTTAGTCTCCTATTTTGTTACTTTATGTTCCCCAGATGAATGCAATCTTTCTATGTCTGTCCCTTTCTTTCTGACTCATTAGCATTATACTTTCCATGTAGTACCACTTGTGCATGAATTTCATAACTTCATCTTTTCTAACAGCTGCATAGTACTTCATTGTGTAGATGTTGTACCAAAGTTTCTTTAACCAGTCATCTGTTCTCGGGCCCTCAGGTTTTTTCCAGATTCTAGCTATTGTAAAGAGTGCTGCAATGAACAAAAAAGTGCAGATGTCACTTCGACTATACTTTTTTGCCTCTCTGAGATATATTCCCAGGAGTGGTATTGCTGGGTCAAATGGGAGCTCAATTTCTAATTTTTTGAGGATCGTCCATACTGTTTTCCAAAAGGGCTGAGCCAGTCGGCATTCCCACCATCAGTGAAGGAGGGTCCCTTTCTCGCCACATCCGAGCCAGCATCAGTTGCTTTTGTTTTTTTGGGATGTGGGCCAGTCTCTGTGGTATGAGATGATATCTCATTGTTGTTTTGATCTGCATCTCCCTCATGATTAATAGTGTAGAGCATTTTCTCATGTGCCTTTTAGCCATTTGGATTTTTTTCTTCAGCTTCTTTCTTGACACGTATCTGCATAAGAACACGCCTGTGTATACAGGTGGGCCCCTTATCTCCTACCCCTAGCTCCCTCCCTCACTTCACAGAGGACTTCACTAAGGTCTCTTTCATCTCAGTATATGTCAGTACTTTGTAGGTGAAAGGAGGGGGAGCATTGTCAGGTTTATTTCAGGGGAACAAACTTATAAAGCCACATTTCATTCTTCTTCTCGGGGCATACTGTTGGATGTGCAGTGTATATTTCTTTAAATATTTTTTAAATTGAGATTCTGTCGTTAACAAAACTAATAACAATGATTCCAACACCATGCCCATCACCAGTGTACCCATCTCCATTCCCCAAGGATCCCAGCACTCCTCGCTCTCATCTCCCCAACTCAATAGTGTTTATCAGTTCTCCTGTTTTGTTGCCTTTTGTGCTACCTTGCTGTATTATCTTTATTTTTTAAATTAACAATTTTTCATTGAATCACCATGAGCTACAAAGTCACGAAGATATTTGTGATTGAGTTTCAGGCATACAATGTTCCAACACTAATCCCTAAACCAGAGTTCACTGTATCCTCCACCAATGTCTCCAGTTTCCCTTCCACCCTGCAACCTGCCTCTGTGGCAGGAGCATTTCCATTCTCCCATTAGTGTTCCCTTCCTTAACCCCGATTATCCCCACTCTCACCCTGATTCCAGTGGAGAGCTTCCTACTAAAGACCAATTCTCTTGCTTGAGCACTTGATATTCCCCCAGGAAGTTTCTTTATATCCCACATATGAGAGAGAAACTTCTGAGATGGTATAAGATAAGGCTGGGTGGCTTCTCACATCTGTGCTTTGCTGCTATATATTGTTACAATTGTTCTATTGTACTATTAGTTATTGTTATTCTCATTTGTGCCTGATGTATAATAAAACGCTATCATGGGTATTGTGTAGAGGTGAAAACACAGTATATGAAGGGTGTGTTGTTATCTATGTTTTCAGGCGTTCATTTTTGAAGGGTCTTCCAGAATCTCCCTCATGGTTAAGGAGAGACTTTAAAATTTTTTAAATCGATTCACCATGAGGTACAATAACAAAGTTTCATGTTTGAGTTTTGATCATACAGTCATCAAACATCCATCCCTTCACCAGTGCACATTTCCCACCACAAAAGTCCCCAGTATACCCCCTCCCCCTATTCCACACCTCCCCCTGCCTTTGTGGCAGGCAATTTGCACAACACTCTTTCTCTCCTTTAGTTACCTTGATATTTGGAGGCCAGACCCACCACCACTCACACCTGCCCAAAAGGCAATGCTAGACAATGTGTTTTGTATTGTCTGTTATGGATGCAATATAATTTTAATAATTAGGGTCTGAAGAGGTCGCTGCAGCAAGTTGCTGGGTCCGTGGTTTGTTTGTGTGTCTCTGAATCCTGCGTAGATTGTGGCCGGGTGTGGCTTCATCTCAGAGTCCCATCGGGGAGGGGGGAAGGAGTGCCCGCTTCTCCTCTGTCCCGTGAGGTCTGGTGTTGGACGCGACCGTCACTCATACCTGGAGCTTATCGCTGACTTGCAGAAAATGGCACCGCCGGAATTCCTAGAGGGCAAGAGGAGGGTCCGCACCTGTCCCGTCTGGAACTGCCCAGCAGAAACGGCCTATTGCAAAGTCCAGGGCCATCTCTGCAGCAAGTTGCTGGGGTCCAAGGTCCGTTTGTGTGTCTCGGGACTATTATTCGTTGAGAGCAACATAACTGACAATGAAGTCTAGTTATCCATCTCCTAACAATCAAAATGTTCACCCTCTCCAAGATGAAGCCTCAGAGAAGAAAGCAGGAAATACAGAGCACTTAAAATGATTCATCCCCAACCCCAACATAGCTTTGTTTAGCTAAAAGGCAGCTTTAATTGTTTAAAAAATTATGTTAATCCCTAGGGTGGAAAGAAATGTGTCTCTGAGTAGATGAATAATCACAGGGGGAAATGCTGATTCTTTTAAATATAACTGGAATCATATTGAAGGCCAGCAACTTTTTTAAGATTCATTGAATGAAATTGAAAAAAATGTATATTATTTCTGAATTTGTTTCATTATTAAATAAGATATTTAATACTTATTTACATAACCCTATAATATTATGAAATACTTCAACATAGCCCACCTCTTATTTCACATTGAAAAATATTTAACAATATATGAAGTGCTTGCTAACCCTTGAGGCCCTGCAAACACCACTGGTGGTGGCTTGGATAACCCAGAGCATCACAAGACCCTTGCATTGAACTGTCACACAGGTTGTCTGGGAATCACCAGGAGGGCTGGTGATTCAGACAGAATACACACACACACACACACACACACCCATATACGCACACACATACATATATATACATATATACACACATTTGTGCATATATAGAAGGAAAATATATAATGAGAAAAATAGTTTATCCAAAAATGCTTTGGAAAACAATTTATTCAAATTAATGTTCCTAATTTTCCAAATCCAGTTTTGATATAGTATATTAAGCAGGTTTCTTCCAAATGGAAAAGCAACATATAATTTAATAATCATTTGTTAAGACATGCTTTTGTCCCTAGTATTCTGTTCTCAGAAAATTAGAGAAGACTAATTCAATAACTGGATGACAATTCATCTAAATATTTGCTTTCAATAAAATTGAAGGACTACCAAACCAAGTTCCAAGCTGATCAATCATTAAAAATAGCCTGTGATTTTTGGCTTATAATTCATAAAAAATAATGAGAGAATTGTTAAGACAACACTGTGCTAAAATTCTTTTGATTCACATCTACTAACTTATGTGAACAAAATTTCTCAATATTAGCATCTAAAAATAAAAAACAAAGGGGCCAAGGATGTGGTTTAGCAATGGAGCACATGTATCTCTTGATTGAGGTCCTGAGTTCAAGTTCCAGCACTGGGGGCAAAAGGGGGCAGGAAACAATTACTCTGAATGAAGTCTCATTGTAATAATAATAATAATTAGATTGCATAAACTAATTGAAAACAAAGCAACCCCATTTACCTCATTAAGATATGGTTGCAAAAATATAACTTGCATTTAGAAATCATTTATACTGCAATGTGCTTATTGCTTTGGGAAACTGTGTACTAAAAATAATTTTGATAATTCAATACCAAGGGCCACATTAACATGTTTAAAAATTAATTTCAATTAATATGCTAAAATAGTTGCAAAACAGTATAATGGAGTGATCAATAAATTGCTTTCAAACACAGCAGGGTAAAATTCAATGAGGTTAGAGTTGTGGGAGAAAAAAGAGCTCAGGGAGGAAAAGGAATGAGTAGGTGATCAAAAAGGCTTGTTTGTATGTTCTTAAGATCACACCGAATGTCAATTTGACAAGGTACTTATTTATTTTCCCGCCGGTTATAAATATTTTTTTAAAAAAACAGCTGTTTCATGTTAAAAAGTCAATATTTAGGGTGAGCTGGGGGTCTTATATTTTGTAGTTATTTAAATCTATGATGAAAATCTTTCTGTGAAGTTAAAATATGAGTGAATTTAAAGACCACTGACCTAGTCTCCTAGTATCCATTTGTTTCTGGCTTTTAGCCCAAGTGCTTCTTCTGCAGACAACTGTTCCCGTCAGGGAAGCTTGTATAATCATTGCAGTCAGGTGATAAATCTCCCAGTTAAGGGAACTTAATGTGCCTTGGTGGGAGGTAATCTGGAAATCAGGAATCTAGCAGCCCTGTACTTTTTTGAAGTCAGTAATATATTATGCTGGGGAAAATGAATGAAAATTTGTTTGAGTAACTCTTGGATGCTAGTTGCTGTATTGGTGCTTTCATCCTGTTCTCTGTAGAGCAATGATCTCAGGCAGAGATCATGAGCCTCTCTTCCAAGACCAAAAAGCTAAGGCACAATGACTTATGATCCCCATCAGGTAGCAGACACAGTGAGGCAGAAAGAGAGCCAAGGTTGGAATCAATTTCGCCTGACTCTACAGCCACAATCTTGACTTCTGACTTCTCAGTCATCTGACCTTTGAAGGGGAAAAGAGCTTATTTATTGAAAACAATTATTGGGGTCAACTCAGGCTCCATCGGGCTGGCCACGTGCAAGGCAAACGCCCTACTGCTGTGCTATTGCTCCAGCCCATGGAAGAGACTATATTTTATATGCCTACTCTGATTCCTCTTCCTATTGGCTTTGGATTCTGAATAACAAAACACAGGTGAACAGATTAAAGTTTGTAAGCAGTAGGGCTCAGCTACCTACCGAGCTAAACTGGGCACTTGTGCTGTCTTGGGTGTGAATGCAGTCCTCATTGTGGTAGCATAGGAATCCCAGTTGACAGCACCTGTCAAAGGTAGAACAAAGCAGTTGGAAATCCAAGGTTTTAATGAGGAAAATTATTTTGCAATAGAAAAGCCTTTTGGGAAGGATTTAGTCTCTAAATAAATAAAGCCAATAGTAGCCTTTCCTAAGAAAGAGGGGAACCTCAGTTATCTGAGTCTCCCTCCTAAATTGAAATAAGTCTATTGTTTTTCTTCAGAACTCCCACAAACAATACATAAAAATATAAAACAGAGAGCTGGGGAGACAACAGAAGGCTGGAGTGCTTGCTTTCCATGAAGCAGATCTGGGTTCAATCCCTGCTATTGTGGTTCCTGAGCCCCCTCAGGAGAGACCTCTGAGCATGAGTTAGAAGTAGCCCCTGCTACAGACTGAACATGATGGCTACTTAATACCTCTATTGCAAACCACAACAACACCGAGAGAGAGAGAGAGAGAGAGAGAGAGAGAGAGAGAGAGAGAGAGAGCAAAAGGGAATGCCCTGCCACAGAGGCAGGGATGGGGTGAGGGGATTGGGTGGGGGTGGGGGTGGGGGTGGGGGTGGGGATGTTGGGACCATTGGTGGTAGAAAATGGGCACTGGTGGAGGAATGGGTAGTTGATCATTGTATGACTGAAATGCAAGCACGAAAGTTTGTAAGTCTTTGTAAGTCTGTAACTGTACTTCACAGTGACTAATAAAATTTTTTTTAAAAAAGAAGTAGCCCCTAAGAACTAGCACATGTGACCCCCAACCAAACAAGCAAAATATATAAAGCAAAAAGCCCATTTGAATTCTATCATAACACAATGCTCACTACGGTTATTTAAATGACCAAATTTTCATAACCATTATTTTTTATTTTCTCAATGATTTTATTTTTTAAACAAGTTTCATTGATTTAACATTGGTTTAGAAAACCTTAAAAATTTCCCAGTGCAACTTTTATATCTTTGTAAGTATAAAGTCCACACCAAAGTTGTAGTCATCATCCTATTAAAATGATCCCCTCTGCTCCATTCCATGCAGCCTGTGGTAACATATATGGCTGCTTCTTTCCATACTTTTATAACTACTGATATAATCACATAGAGATTAATATATACCTATACAAAGATGAACATATTGGTTGTTACATCTCACCATTTTATTTTTACAAAAATGGGTTCATATGACTCAAAGTAGCCTTTTCTCCTGTCTCCTAACAGCCTTATGGATAGTTCCTCCAACACATCTGCTGTAGTATCTATTCATTGTTGTAACGTCTGTGTAAGATTTTGCTATTTAGTTGTCAGAGTAGATAAGAACAAAGGAAGGGACAGAGAGGAGATGAACTACAAAAGCCCCCAAAAGTGGACAAACTGACATCAGAAGTCAGAGAGATGAAAGAGCCAGTTACAGAGGCTGAGAAAAGTATTCAGTGAGGAAAGAGAAACACCACGGGCATATGGCATCCTGAAAGTCAAAAAAGTGTCCAAGGAGGAAGGAGGAATCACTGATGCCAAATGCTCCAGGTTAGATCCAGAAGGACTGGAAAAGCACCATCACCTTAAATAACAGCAACAGATCTGGTCAGCTCTACCATACCACTGCTAACAGAGAATCACTAAATCTCAGCGGAATAGATATTTCAGAGTTAATTCATCCTCTTATTCTTTATTTCTAAAAAAATCTGGGTTTTGTTTGATTTTTTGAGTTTCGGGGGATTGTTTTCTACATTTAACTGACATGTGATAAAACATTTGAATAAACTGACATTTGAGATCGATCGTGTTATCTCTACACAGGCAGAACACTAGCCACCTTGTTTAGGCTGCCTTTCTTTGTATGTCTAAAGACAATTGCTTCAAGAATCTTTTTCATATATGTGGATTTTCCATATAATCTTGAAATAGCTATGTCTCTGACTGGCATATAGTGCCCTGAGCAAACATTTCCCTTTTGCCATCAGAGTCCTTCTTACTGTTCATGTCACCTCTCCCTACCCAGTTGTTATTCATTGAATGGGCCCTGGGATCTGGCTGGGCAGCTGGACCTTCTCGGTGACTATATACCTGCTACTTCTTCATGAATTGAGTTTCCTTTTCATCCATTGTGTCTTAGTCCAATTTCAGTCTTGGCCCCTCAACAGACTCCTGAATCTGCTCTTGAATCCTCTCTATGAGAAATGATATTATCTTTGACTGTTCCTGAGTTAGTGGGAACCACTTTATGCTTTCAAACATTTATTCAAACTGCAGAATTAAAATGTTTTTGCTTAAGAGAATTTATACCATGACAAATCAGTGGAAATAAATTTTGAGTTAGTGCAGCTCTTAATAGAAACTTTACTAGAATGTGAGTTTCATTCCAGAAAACCCAGATAGTCTTCTGCACAGAGTTCACACATGAGTTTTCTGTCTAGTACTTAAGATAAATAACACTAATATAGTTAACTTTACTACTAGGCCCTGAAATGCCTCAAGTTCCTTGGCCAAAAAGCTCCCCAGGCATCATTTCTCAATCAATCACATGGGAGAGTGATGAACTATGCAGTGTCTCTAACTAGGATTGTTCTCCTTCTGAGAACAACCTGGAAGTCTTTGGTGCAAAGTACATGTCCTAGAAAGCTGCAAGGAGCAGCATAATATATAGCCTGCTCCTAGAACCTGATGCCAAGCAGACCTCCCTCTCCACTGTATTAGGTGGAGACCTAGGAGCTCCCAAGGTCCCACCCACTTGGGACAAAATACAAATATCCATCTCACACCACAGAGACTGGCATACATCCAAAAGAACAAAAGCAACCAGTGTTGTGGGGAGAAAGGGACTCTCCTTTGCTGTTGGTGGGAATGCTGACTGGTCCAGTGTTTTGGAAAGCAATATGGATATTTCTCAAAAAACTAGAAATTGTGCTCCCATTTGACCCAGCAATACCACTTCCGGGAATATATTCTGGGAGCCCAAAAAACACACAGCAGAAACACCATCTGCACTCTTATGTTCACTGCAGCACTATTCACCATAGCCAGGATTCGGAAACAACCTGAGTGCCCAAGTACAGATGACTGAATAAAGAAACTATGACACATCTACAGAACGGAATACTATGCAGCCATCAAGAAAAATGAAGTCATGAAATTTGCTTATAAGTGGCTGCTCATGGAGAGTATCATGCTGAGTGAAATGAGTCAGAAGGAAAGGGACAATATAGAACAACTACATTCATTTGTGGTATATATATAATGATTACATTCATATATATATGTACATATATATATATATATCAAGGTCATGGTCCTCCCATTGTTCATCAATTTGCTCAAGCGGGCCCAGTAACGTCTCCATCGTGAGACTTGTTGTTACTGTGTTTGGCATATTGAATATGTCACGGGTAGCTTTCCAGGCTCTGCCTTGCAGGGGAGATACTCTCGGTAGCTTGCTGGGCTCTCCAAGAGGGGAGGAGAAATGGAACTCGGGTCGGCCATATTGGCTGCGTGCAAGACAAATGCCCTACCGTTGTGCTATCACTCCAGACCATATATATATATATATATACACACATATATATATGTAATAATATCCATGGCAAGGGAAAAAAAGGGTTAGGAGGACTGGCAATTATTGAAACTAACCACAGATGTGTGTGGGGATGAGGGTAGGTAAGATAGAGAAGAGACCAGTATGACAATAATAGCTGGGAATGATCATGCTGGACAAGATCTGAAGGTTAAAGTAGGTAAGGGATATTTTTGATAACCTTTCAGTATCAATATTGCAAATCACAATGCCCAAAAGGAGAGAAAGAAAGAGAGAGAGAGAGGAGAAAGAGAGAGAGGAGAAAGAGAGAGAGAGAGAGAGAGAGAGAGAGAGAGGAGAAAAGCACCTGCCAAAAATGCAGGCAGGGGGTTGGGGGGAGTGATAGAAAGGAACCTGGGGACACTGGTGCTGGGAGACGTACACTGATGGAGGGATGGTTGTTGGAACACTTTATGGCTGAAATCCAATCATGAACAGCTTTGTAATGGGCTATCTCACAGTGATTCAATAAAAATTTAAAAAATAAAATACAGATATCAGTGCACATTTGATTTCCAGTGTATCTCTCCAAATTTCATGGGTAATGATAATTCTTATTATAACACATTTCTATCAATTCTGTATTCTACGCTTTTTTCTTCCACTGACAAAATTTCTGAAAATAAAATTTTATTAGAATTGATCCTTAGCATCATCAGTATTATAATCTTCTGAAAAAGTGTCTCAAATATGTTCTCTGGGAGTCACTAACTCTTTTGCCTTTATTCTTGCTATGTTTTTCAGTGTTTTTCTTGCAATTGGGTCAAATATCCTGTGACGTTTGAATATTTCTGTTTCACTCCCCATTGTAAGTGAAGGATAGAAAATTTTAAAAATATTTAATTAATTGAAAAAACTAGGCCAGAGAATGAATACAGGCATTAAAGTGATTGTTTTGCACGTGGTACATGCAGGTTCAATCTCCCATACCACATAAGGTCTCCCAATCATGCCACAAATGACCATTGAGCACAGAGCTAGGGGTCTAAGACTCTCCATTGCCTCTTTCTTCTTTCGTCACCATTCATTCAACCAACATTCCCTGAGTGCCTTCTATGGATTAATTATCTGGCTAGCTCCTAGACATAGAGACCAAATACTGGCTTTGGGGAACTCATGGGCTAGTGAAGGAGATAATAATTGATCGATAAACACAAGATTATAGAAATAACGATGTCCTGTGTGGCAGAGGAACCCCAAAGAGGGTGTAATTCTTTCTGTTTTGATGAGAGGACGGCAAGAGGAGGACTTCAGAGAAGAGATGAAGTCAGGCGTATGAATTGAGTAGAAATTTGACAAGGGTAACAAAGGAGAAAGTAGTGTGAGATATGAAAAGTGGAGACACAACAAGCAGCCAGTGGGAGTAAAGCTGAGGGAGAAAGGGCTAATAGCAGGGATCGCTGAGCAGTTTTGCCCTACTACATTTTTGAATTTTTTTTTACTGAACAACTCAATTCTTGCCATTGTGAACATTTACTATTGTTTTAAAATATAAAATAGTTTGTATATCTATTTGCATATAAAGTGTTTCTACATCATCTCATTTTATTCTCTCAATCATCTGATAGAAAGGCCTATTACATAGTAATTCTAACTCTGTACCATTGCAGTAAAGATTACACATGATTAATTAATTTACCTTCGTTTGAGACACACCTGGCAGTGCTCAGGGACTACTCCTGGCTCTGTGCTCAGGGCATCCCTCCTGGCAGGGTTCAGGGACCATATGTGGTGCTGGTGATAGAATTGGATTGGCTGTGTGTAAGGCGAATGCCCTACCTCTATACTATTGGTCCAATCTACAACTGATTAAAGCATTTGTTGCTGGGTGACTGGAAACCCAAAAGATATGTGCTTGCTTGTTCTAATCTCCAGAATCTATAGACAGTAACTTGTTTGGAAAAGGAGGTTTTGTAGATGTAGTCAAGGACTGAGATAAGATCATTCTAGGTTACCCAGCGCACCCCTGGCTGTGATTTCAATGTCAGTTTGAAAGAGGGAGGTAGGGGGAGACAGGACACAGAGAAGAAGCATTTTCACCAAGGAAGCAGGCAGTACTGAGACTAGGTCACAGGCAAGAACCCCAAGGGTCACAACAAGCAGAAACAGGAAACAAAGGACTGTCTCCTAGACCATCAGAAGCAGTGTCAAGCAGCTCTTAACCATATTGGATTTCTGAATGAAAGCCATAAGGAATCAGACCCACCTGTTCAAGAGGGACACTGATAGCAATAGTGCACGGCTGGAGTAGCACAGATTGGCTGTTGGCATGCCAAGACGAAATGTTAAGAATCAAACTCAGTCAGGGGAAAAGGAATTTCAGAGGCAGAATCAGTGATGCCTGGGGTTCAGAGAAGCAGCCTTCCTTTCCACTTTGAGTAACTGGGACCTTCCTGAGCTTGTGACATACAGGAGGACAAAGTATAGGGACATAATTTGGTACATGCTGAATTGTGGCTTTTCTATGAAATCCAAATAGAACAATCTGATAGACAGCTATTTTAGTCTGAAAATTAAGACAGAATGCTTAGACATTAACATCTGAGGACCGTTGCAGCTATTTTGCGAACTTTAAGCCCTGGAAGAGGATACGGCTACCCCTAGAGCACATGAGCCCCAGTGGGTCCAACTTTGAGGATACCCACATTTCTAACCAACGATGAGAGAAGACAAGAGAAAACGCAAAACTGGGGCGCTAGAAGGCAAAGAGTCAAAGGAGCAGGGGAGGAGAAATCGTGGGGAGATTTTGCCTTGGTCTTTGCCTTGCCATCATACAGAAAGTGGTGTTTGAAATCGTTTTGTTTCCTTCGGAGGGGGGTTGTTTTGTTAGCTTTGGTTTGGGAGCCACACCCAGCCATTGGTGCCCGCTGGTGCAAATCAATGAGCAACGGAAGGACAGTACTACTCCTGACTCAGTGCTCAGTGGTCATTCCTAGTGTGCTTGGGAGACCCTATGTGGTATGAGAGATGGAACCTCGGTGTACCACATGCAAGACAATCACCTTGATGCCTGTATTCATTGGCTTCAATTTTTCAGTTAAATAGTTTTGTTTTCTATTCTTCGGACAGTGAGGTGATTGGAACAGAAACACACATTTCATTCATTCCGGCGGGGCAGCAATTCTAGGGAATTTTCAGTCGAGCCATTCCCGCTGCTCTGTAGCCCTCTGTGGAACAATTAGCCAGCTACAAGGTTTCCGCGGGTTATTATTGCTCTGAGAAAGGCCGGGTGGAGCTGACTGCGCAGTAATCACGCCACTCGCATTGCAGGGAGAAGGAGCTCTCCAACGCCACAAAAAGCTGAGTTAGGAAATCTGCAGCATTTGCATACAAAATTTGTACGGAAAGCACTAAATCTGGGAAATACAAATCACTTTGGAAGAAAAACCAGCCAAGGTTAGAAGACAGCGCTGCCAGCCCAGCTCCCAGAATCCGCTCGGGCCCACTGAGGTCCCGCCTGAGCCGGCCCAAGTCTGGGGGTGCTCCCTGCGGCTCTGCTGCTCCTCACCCAGGACCCAGACCCCTGAGCACTCCCCAGCGCTGCTGAGCATGCGCGTCTCCTCTCCAGAGCCTGGTCACTTTAGGCTAGTTCTGGAAAGGCACTAGGCAGTTCTTCCAATTTATGCAAGTGTAGCCTGACCTTTGGGGTGGGGTGGGGAGGACAGGGCGAATCTTTAAGTGTTTTTAGGGGGGCTGGCTTGGCAGGGCTCCTGATGAAGGTCTGGAAACGGGCAGGGGCAGGAACGTCTTTCCTGACTCCAGGCCCCGCATTAAACAGAGGCGGGGTTCAATCTCCAGTAGCCCACCCACATAGTCCCCCAGGCACTGCCCGGAGTGATTCCTGAGTACAGAGCCAGGAGTATCCCTGAGCGCAGCCAGGTGAGACCTAAAAAACGAAACAAAACAAAACAAAAACAAGAAAGAAACAAGCAGAGTCCGCCCTAGAGTGAGGCAGACACAAGCTCCAAGCAGTACCCGGTCCCAGGAAAGCACTGATTCCTTCTCCTGGCGCCCTTCCCATGGGAAACACTGTCCCCATTTCTAGCTCTTGCCCCACTGCTGCTGCCTCTCTCACTTGGGATCTTGCCGGAGCCTGGAGAACTCCGGACCTTCTTGGGCCCAGACGATGCCATTCTGGCCCCGTGGGCCCCTTGCGGGCCCTTGCGGGCCCCTGGAACCAGCTGGACTGCGCTAAGGTTGTGGTTGCTTTGTGACGCATCACCATAGAGATTAGAGTCCCTTAGCAGCTCCAGGTGAAGGTGCAGGGTACATAGGAGGTTCCACTAAGTTGGGGGGGGGGTGCTAAAAGCCCCTTTTCTCATTGTTTGAACACCAGACTTGGGGGTGTTTGCATTGTTTGTGCAATGAGTTTCCCGTGTATTTTCTTCATTTTAGGGGAAGCAGAACACTCAACTGCAAGTTTTCATCTCGGCCTGACTTTCACTTTTGCTGAACTGAACGGTGGGGTGGGGTGGGGGGGGGGGGGACTGACAGTAATTTGGAAGGAAGCAAGAGGGACAGAATCTGAATCTCAATCTTGTGGAAGTGAACTCTCGTCAGAATGCAGAGTCCCAGGTATTCAGCTGGCTATCCAGCAGGCTTCCTGGGCCCCTCTCACAGAAGAAGATGTCAGGAGGGTGAGGACTTCTGTCTCTGCTCCAGACCATGTGTCCCTTGCCACCACCATGGTGCTTTATGAATGTGATTTTAATGGTTCTCCTACCCCAAAAGTGAATTGTGTGTGTTTGTTTTCCACGATTGTTAGAGGGAAATTGTGTCTCTGTGTGTTTGTTTTCCACTATCATTGGAGGCTTCATGATCTTCCTTTTTGGGGGGCAAACTGTCCACTAGTTCAACTCATTATAGGTGCTTAGTAATATTGAACATGTCCAGATTGGGGCATGGCTATTGCCCATTGGATGAACAGAGAAACCAGTAGATGCACATTGGAAACTGTAAGTGCAGCATCTAGAACGCAATTCAGGACATCCTGTATCCCTACACAGACTTTGAGAACATAGGGCCCTCGGTGGAGAGTGAAGTGTAATTGAAGGGAAGATTATGAAAGGAGACAGAACAAGTATCAGAGTAGAGATCCCTTAACATTCTATCCCAATAGTGTCATATCTCACCAGAGGTAGCTCACCAGGTTGACCACATGCTTTGCATGTGAAAGATCCAAGTTTGATCCCTGGTACTGCCAGGAGTAGTTCAAAAGACAAAACCAAAAGATGAAGTTAAACTTTCTGAGAGTAGATGCTTAGCTGTACAGTGGAACGAATATGACACACTTTAGACTCAAATTGTAAAGTCTTAAACGGTGGAAGCTATGAGAAGGTATCAGCTTCTGTCAGTGCTATGAAAAGAAATGAGTCTAAAATTAGGATTTAGTAGTGGTAGCTAAATTAGGAAAGTAACACCCAATAACAGATTACTGTCTGGAAATGGTAACACTAATTAGCATAATATAATTGAAGAGGAGTATATTTTTAAAATGGAGTAGTGACTATATGGAATCTTAAAAAGTGCATCTTATTAATATCTTACATTTGTCGCATCTTAGGCTGTGAAACTGTTGAAATATTCACTGATTTCCTTGTACCTTATGTCAGGGGATCTAGGGGTAAAGACTTCTCTGAACCTCAGTGTGTGGATCTGTCAAATTACCTAATACAGATAGTTACCAACACACTGTTGGTGTGTTGGTAACTCTGTTTATTTCCTCACATACATTCAAGTAATGAACACATTTTAATGTAATGTTCGAGTTTTCATTTCATTTCATTTCATCATCCTGTTATTCGTCGATTGCCTCGAGCAGGCCCCAGTAACGTCTCTTTCATCCTAACCCTGAGATTATATTCAAGGCTCTTTAGGAGAATGAGACCCATCATTGTTACTGGTATTTGGCATATTGGGTACGCCACGGGGAGTTTGCCAGACTCTGCCCTGTGGGCAGGCTACTTTCGATAGCCTGCAAGTTTGTCCAAAGTAGGAATGAGATGATAAGATGTCATAAAATATGTCCTGATAAGATGTCGCGCGGCCGCGCGGTTCCGGGGGCTGGATTTTATAGTCTCTGAGTCTTGGCCGTTGATGGGATTACACGGCGCCAGGGGGCCAGGTGGTGGGTGTGACCCCCGCCTACTGGAATTTGGAGGATCTGGGTGGAGGATGCTCAACTCCAATCCGAGTAGGCTTGTAGATCTCGGCCCCGGAACCCACGTGGATTTGTCCCTCTGCCAGTACCTTCAGGTGTGCGGAGAGTGGTCTCAGCATGGTGGTGGCTGGTCCTGGAGGTCTTCGGCTGCCGGAGCCCTGGTCGGGGCGGGGAGGAAAGCTCAACCCACTCCCCTCCAAGGGGCCCCGGCGAGGAACAGCCAGGCGCGGGGGCAGACTGCATTGCTCTCATCCGGGAGCTGGATTTTATAGTGTAGAGTACATACATTCATTCCAGTAATGTACACACATACATTCAAGTAATGAACACATTTTAATGTAATGTTAGAGTTTACACATTCAAATTAATGTTCTCTTTTTTCAGGTAATAATTTATTCTAATAACACTGTCATTGTTTAGAATTGTTTCTAAGTATTATTTTTTCTTGTATTTGTTTTGGGAGCACACCAGGCTATACTCAGGGATTTCTTCTGACTCTTCACTCAGGGATCACCACTCATGGGTTTGGGGGCCACGGGGTATGCTGGGGATAGAAACGGGGTCAGCTGTTTGCAAGGCAAGTGCCCTACCTGCTATAGTATAGCTCTAGCCCCCCCCGAAAATTCCCTCGCAGACTGATGCACATTTGTTTGAATTTCTCGAATGAGCACATTAAAAGATGTTGGAGCTGATCATGTAAATGATCAAGTTGGGCTATACTGTCCTTTAACCAAAAATCAAATTCATGAGGTAATGAAAACAACCATGAGGTGGGGTTTGCCTTCTTGCTGGAATAAATAAGTCTCTTGAGTAAGTCTTTTACTGAAAGCTTTTTGGTAAATCAGTCACTTGGGCATATGATCCTTACTTGTTTTTGTTGTGTTTGTTTTCTTGAGCCACATGTAGTAGTGTTCAGGGCTTATTCCTGGTCTTGGGCTCAGCAATCACTCCTGCTCTGGCAGTGCTTGGGGGACCATATGAGTTGCTGGGGATCAAATCAGGCTCAGCTGTGTTTAGTCCTTACATATTTTTAAGGTGCCACTCCCAGTATCTCTGAGACCTGCAGAACCACTCCTGGTAATGTTGGGGACAGGAATAATATGGTGCCGAAATTTATATTGTTCTCAGCACCAGAAAGACAGGACAAAGGTAAGGCACTTGCATTACATGTGATTCAATCCTAGACACAGCATATTGTCCCTTGAGAAGTGCCAAGGATAATCCCTGAGCAGAGAGGAGTAAGCTCTGAGCACTGCCAGATGTTGCCCAGAAACAAACAAGCAAACAAACAAACAAAAAAATCAGGGACATACACATGCTAGGAATGTGCTTTACTTCTTGAGTTATCTCCCAACCAGTGCTTAGATATTTCTACAAAATTAAATTCATTAATTTTTTTCTTTTTTGTGTGTGTCACACCTGGCGATGCACAGGGGTTACTTCTGGCTCAAGCAGTCAGGAATTACTCCTGACAGTGCTCAGGGGACCATATGGGATGCTGGGAATCGAACCCAGGTCGGCCGTGTGCAGGGCAAACACCCTAACTGCTGTGCTATCACTCCAGCCCCAAATGCATTAATTTTTATAATTAATTTTCTCTCCAAAACTGCATCATAAGCACTTTGAGATTTTTCTCTTTGTTTCTTCAATATTTTTGTTTGCTCAGGGCTTACTCATAAATCTGCACTCAAGAATAATTCCTGGTGGGCTTGAAGGACCATATGCAGTGCCAGGGATCGAGCCCAGGTCTCAACATGCAAGGTAAACACCCTACCTGCTGTACTATCACTCCAGCATCCTGATATTTCATTTAAAAAATTATGTATTGACTTAACATTTCTTTACAGAAGTATGGAATTTCAGATGATTAGCTCTGTATCACAACATGCATAAAATTCTTACCACTCCTACCATAACATTCTAATATTATCCCACCACCAGAATGTTACTCTACACATTCCTCCAACTCCCTCTTCTCTTTCCCTCTGATAACCGCCAGTTTTCGCTTAATCCAGGAGTTAGTTGTTTTGACTGTTACCAGTTCACTTGCTTTAGTTATATCTAGTCCACATGAATAAAACTTTTCAATTCCTTACTTAGTTCACCTCGTATCACTGTTTGGGCTTCTCGTGGGGCACTTATTTTATTTTATTTGTTTGTGCACCTGTCTTCTTTTATGAGACTGTAAACTCTTTGAAAGGTAGGGCCATGTGAGGCATTATTGTATACCAGCATGTACCTCATTGCAGAGAAGGCGCTCAGTCAGAGGTGTGGAATGGATGGATGGATTGGGTGGATAAACAGATGGATGGATGAATTGCTTAGGTCATTGTTGTCCTATCAATTTCTGTTGGTCTCACATGGTTCAAATTTCTGAATCTGTATTTCGTTTATAGAGATTGAAATCTCTTTCATCTAGTAAGGTATGTCCCAAGTATCTTCCAATCAATTTTAAGGAGTGCCTGATATTTCCTCCAATGTATTTGCTAATAAAATGCAGTAGCAATGTTGGAGTAATAAAACAGCAGATAGGATGCTTGCCTTGCGACTGACCCAGATTTTATTCCTGGCACCCCATATAGTTCCTTTGAGTCCTGCCAGGAGTGATCCCTGAGGACAGAGCCAGGAATAAGTCCTGAGCATCACCAGGTGTGGCCCCCCTAACCAAAATAAATAGACAAAATACATGAGCATAGTGATTATATCCTAATAGACACTTGATAAAATGTTGTTGTATGATATTGAATGAGTGAGTGCATTTGGTTCAGAGTTAACTGAAACTGTTTTGCTTTCTATTTTGAATTCCGTCACTGCTGCTATTGTGATGTGTACACATGTGCTGGGATGTGCTGGTCACACATGTAGCTGTCGTCCTCACCTGAGTGGAACACTAGATCGCCAAGCTTGCACACTCAGCCTTGGTGCTTACAGGACTTTGCACTCCTATAGCTGTGCTGTACTCACCCACATTACCCACAAGAGCTGGACTTCCAGGCTATGGCACTTTTGTATCTTTTTCAGTTGTGGGGTTCACACAGACACACATACCCCTGGCTATAGCACTCCTGGGAATCACGTGTCAATGCTGGAGATCACAGACGGCATAGCTGCCAGGATGAAACTCGGCCATGAGGAACATGGGAGATTCGAGCTCCTGATACTATGCTTGCAAAGCAGGTGCTCTACATCACTGAGCTATTCCTCTAGGCCCTGAAAAGTCATTTTTAACAGTGAAAGAAATATTACAACTACTCGGTCCATTCCTGGATTGATTATTGATGATTTTTCTCAATTCAGCCACTTTCCAAAAATATCTGTGTCAATTTTTATGTGTAGATTTATTTCCTTGGGGAAGAATTTATTTATTTTTTTTTGTTATTATTTATTTATTTATTTATTATTTATTGAATCACCTTGGGAAAGGTTACAAAGCTTTCAGGTTTAGGTCTCAGTCATGCAAATATCAAACACATTTCCCTTTACCAATACTTTTTTTTTTACCATGAAGAACCCCAATAAAACCCCACCCCCCACCCCTCCCAGTCCCTGTGGGGCAGATGAATTCTAGTTAACACTCTATCTGCTTTGATTAGATTCATTGTTTCAATAAAAGATTCACCACTATAATTTAGAGTTTACCCCCCCCCAAATCAGACATGCTGAAAAAGCATTGTGACGTGATTTGCTTTCTACAGCTGGGTTCAAGAATTAAATGTTGGTTTTGGATTTCTGCTATTTTACTTATTGACCCTGGAAGTATTTCTACTGAAAGTCAGATAGTTAAGAAATTGGTTTCTGTGCTCTGGAGTCGTGGCCGTGCTGGAGAGCCGCTAGTGGGGGGCAACTGGTGGCCTCGGTAGGGCGTGAAGGGCGGACCGAAACGCCCCCTTCCCATGAGGTTTTAGTCGCCCCCCCACTCCCCCGGCTCATACCTGCTGTCCACAAGGCTCCCATGCGGCCGCCATCTTTCTTTCCAGAGAGGAGAAGGCGACTGGGGCAACACCCTTTCCCCTCCAGACAGACATGATGGCCTGGATTAACGCATAGCCCTTTCACTTTTCTGCTCCAAGCTGCCGGGTTCTGCATTAAGTCCCTGTGCTTCTGGGGCTGTGGCCGTGCTGGAGAGCCGCTCGTGGGGGGCAACTGGTGACCTCGGTAGGGCGTGAAGGACGGACTGGAACGCCCCCCTTCCCATGAGGTTTTAGTCGCCCCCACACCCCCGGCTCATACCTGCTGTCCACAAGGCTCCCATGTGGCCGCCACCTTTCTTTCCAGAGGGAGGAGGGCGGAAGGGACCAACACCCTTTCCCCTCCGGGCAGACATGATGGCCTGGATTAACACATAGTCCTTTCACTTTTCTGCTCCAAGCTGCTGGGTTCTGCATTAAGTCCTTGTGCTTCTGGGGCTGTGGCCATGCTGGAGAGCCGTTCATGGGGGGCAACTGGTGACCTCGGTAGGGCGTGAAGGACGGACCGGAACGCCCCCCCTTCACCTTGGGGAAGAATGTAATATTGCATATTATCTTAAGTTTTGTTAGTTACTGGTAGAACTTCATTTATTGTTAATAAGCTTCATTTTCCATTGAGGTGTATAAAATGTGTTCCTCTTCTTCTGTTATTAAAAATCACTCCTTCCCCTTTGAAAGGTCATTATGAAATTGTGTTTTTGTTCTCCAGATATGTTAGAAATTTGTTTTTCAGTTTTTCTTTGGAAAGTGACTGTGAAAGATCACAAAATTATTCCTATAATTGAGTAAGTTTCAAGGCAAACACTATTTGCAAATCACAATAGACAGATAACATGCACGCAGAGTTCCAAATTTAATCAATTCTCTTGAGTACTTAGAAAAATTTTAATTGTACAAATGTAGCACGTATTATTTCAAAAATAAATGAAAGGACTATCAGTAGTGCTATCAAAAAGTATAATACAAGAACACTTAATTTTTTAAAAAGGACAGAAAAACTATACCCAGGATCCATAAATCATCCTCATTATATAACTATGTAGCAATTCATTCATACAGGTTTTTACATGAAGATAAGATGCTTTTTTTCTTTTTGAAAAATTGCACTGTAGTTGTTAGATGAAAATATATGGGGCTAACGATGTGTTATGGTAATGTTATAGCTTTCTTCTATTTTGCTTTTAGCTTTAGTTTTCCTAACAGTTTACTTAAAATACCCAACTGACATAATGTGCTTTCAATAAAAGGAAGATTGCTGCATACATTATCCTGTCGCTGCTTGGTACCACATCACCTGGCCTCTTTCTACACAGGCCACTTTGTTAAGGACTCCAAGGGAAATGTGTTGCAGGCAGTGGCTGGATGGCAGAACTGAGGTCCCATCAACCCTCAGGAAACCTTACTCCAAATGTTCCTTCTGTGGAAAAATAAAAATCATTCTCACCTTCCAGTGAAAGATTCTCACCTTCCAGTGAAAGAAAGATCTTCTCTCCATTCAGGTTTTCAAAAGAACAGCAGTGCTAACCTTATGCTTGACACCATGGATTCAAGTAAGGTTATTCCCAGCAGAGGACCAAACCCTGATTTACGAGTCTCAAGTCAGATTGTTCCCCAAACATTGCCAGGGCACTTCTGGGATTCCAGGCTACTAAGCAAAGTGTTCACAGTGGCAAAAATCTGTTCCCTCTGCCTCTTTGGAGAAGTATTTAAAGGAGAATCACCGCCCCCCTCCCCCGCCCCGCCAGGACATAGGACCAAGCCTCCCATTCTAATGTCAGCTGCATCAGTGGGCCTGCAATAGCATTGCCCACAGAAGTGGAGAAGATATCTTCATAGGAGTCAAGGAGGGCCAGAGGGCTTGACAGGTGGAGTAAAGGGTCTTCCTTCCACCTCCTTGTCCTGTCAACTTCCAGTTTAGGCACAGGTCTGGGGTGTAGGAGTCACTGCAAAATGTTCCATCAGATCAGACAAATTGGTTGGGTGTCTCATCCGATTCCAGAACACTTGGAAATGGAAACTCTGCCAAGAGAGGGTCTGTCAGAGATGATCTGGGTGACAGATTGCAGTTGAAAACGTCATCTATTGAACCTGAAAGAAGCAAACAGGGGCATGCATCAGTGCCACGGATGAAAAAGCAAAGCCTTTGGAACAGGCATACATAACCATTTTAATAAAAAATTAAAGTGATTAGAAAAATCTACAAATCTAATCAGGAAGCCACTGCTGTGTTCCGTGAGACAATGGACTTGTACCTTCCGGTGGGCGGGGCAGCTATGTGGTGTGTGTACCCTTTCACATTGAGTGGCAAAAGGCCCATATTTCGGGAACAGATGCCTAGAACAAAGATCAGTATTTGAGAGGGGGATGAAGTAGGCTAACTGGCTCAGCAACACAGAGCCAGATGAGCTCAGCCTAGAACCTTCTACTGGGAACCCTACATGACAGATCAGTTATGTTAAATGGGTCCAGCTCTCTTCCTGACCAGAGCAGGTGTCAGAGAAAGGATAGAGACATCCACGATGGAACCACTACTGGGAAAATCAATCTTGTTCCCAGGATCCACTTTCAGAAGAATATCTTGAGGAAAAGGCAAGTAGGGAAAGCTAAAATAACTTGGAAGAATAGAGGCTGGAGAGATAGTACATCAGGGAGGGCAGTTGTCTTGAATGTAGGCAACAGGGGTTAATTCCCTGGCACTCCAAAGAGTCTCCTAAGCCCCCTTCTGCAGTAATCTTTGAGCACAGAGCCAGGAATAAACCCCGAGCTCTTCTAGGTGTGGCCCCAAATCAAAAAGTAAGAGTAATAATAACTTGGAGAAGGAGAAAGAGTGAAAGAAGAAGATGGGGGCAGGAGATGGTTCACAGTTTGAAATCCATGTTCTGCGTGTGGAGGCCCCAGTCTCATCCCCAGCAACACGTGGCATTGGCACTCAAACACTCCAGCATGAAGCACCATAAACCATAGCACGAAAACAGTGAGACACCAAATTACCTAAGCACCTGACAGGTTCAAACTGCCAGAACCCCTGCTCCCCCACTCTGACCCATTCCTCTTCCTCCAAAATCAAGAAGGATGGAAAAGAAGTAAAAGAACAGCAAATGGGAAAGAGAGCATCTCTTATCACATCCAGGGTAGGAAATATCTAGGACTAAACACTGTTTTGTTGTAAACATTGGAAGCAAGTAATTTTAATGGAATACAAGTAATGAAGATAATTTTGCAAATGATTTTTAAAAAAAAAACTGCAGGTCCATAAACTGTTGTTTTCTGGTTTTATTGCTTGATTTTTGTTTTTGAGCAGTCAGAAGTAATTCAGCCATCCCGGACTAGTTGTGGGCCAGAGAGTAGACTCAGCGAAAGACAAATGCAGGCAAATCATGATAGATGCCTTCCTCATAGCAGACTGAAAATTCAGGCCAACTCCTGGGGAGAGGCACTGGATATTAAGACCCAGAACTCACCACCTATGAGTTGCAATGAAGTGAATTCTCCTCAAAAAATCATTCACTCAAAAGAACATCTGCACACTACTATGGATTGTAGCATTTAGTGCAGCAGCTAAAATCTGGAACTGACCTAGGTGCCCAAGAGCAGATGAATGGATTGAATCACTGTCCTCCCGTTGTTCATTGATTTGCTGGAGCGGGCTCAGTAACATCTCCATTGTGACAATTGTTACTGTGTTTGGCATATCGAATACGTCACAGGTAGTTTGCCAGGCTTTGCCGTGCTGCGGGCAAGATACTCTCCGTAGTTTGCTGGGCTCGAACTCGGGTCAGCCATATTGGCCGCTTGCAAGGCAAACGCCCTACCCACTGTGCTATCGCTCTGTGTATATATATGCAATGGAATACTATGCAGATTCAAGAGAAAATGAAATCATGCAATTTTCTATAACCTGATTAGAACTGGAAAATATCATACTGTGTGAAGTAAGCCAAAAGAAGAAGTACAAATAAAGGATGATCTCACTTATCTGTGTTATATAAAATAACCGGATGAGGAGATGTAATGTAGTAAAGTGGAGGGAATGCATAAAACAGCCTTGATTCCAATGTAAAGGGAGGAGAAAGACAAAGAAGGAAGGAAGTCAAGAAGGGGAGGAAGACAAAGATAAAAGGAAGAAATGGGGGAGCAAGTGTCAGGAACCTCGGTTTACTGGTGATGTAGGGGAGGGCTACAGCTACATATTCAAAGCCTGGACTCAGTAACACTGAGAACATGAGATATAAACTACAACCACAAAACTTTTAAATGTGCTTGTCAAAAGGCGGCAGGTGGTAAGACGGGAGCAGAGGAGGGGGAGTCAAGAGGAATAAGGGAACAGTGGTGGAGGGAAGTTGGCAGTGCTGGTGGGAATATTGTCAAAATATTCTATAACCTAAACCCCAAACACCCAACTACCAGTAACTTTGTAAATCACATTTCTTTAGTTAAATAAAAAAATATTTTTTAATTTTCTTTTGTGGGCCAGAGTGACAGTACAGCGGGTATGGTGCTTGCCTTCCATTCGGCTGACCCAGGTTCAATCCACAGTATCCCATATGGTCCCCTGAGTGTGGCCAGGGGAATTCCTGAGTGAGGAGCCAGGAATAATCCCTAAGAATCACTGGGTATGGCCCCAAAACAAACCAACAAAAAAAGCTCTTTTGTGGCCCTATAAACTCTGTGGAACCCTGTCGAATATTTTGCAAGATAGCTAGCACACAGATTCCCTGAACTGAACCTTTAGTTGACATCCTGTGTTACTAATATACCGAATATACACATCAAGAAGAATCATTCCTTTATTCATAACAGTTAAAGCACTGAAATATGATTTTAATGAGTACCAATATGTATTTAGATTATGCATTTCAAATTTTCTTCCTGGATGTGTTGCCCTAAATATAACAGTACCAGAAAACCTTAAGGAGCCTAAAAAGAAAAGCCCTAAGTTTCTTTGTCAGTGCTTGACATTTTTCCTCTCTGACTTCTCTGAATTTTGTGCTGTTTATCAAGAGAGCTTGACTGTTCCATGAATTCTCTCTTCCTCCCATGTGTTCTTTGGAACTTTTATGTAAGTGCCAAGCTTTCAGGCAGCTAGGTATAGTGACCTACCTCTGGAAGTCACACTGAATTTCCGGCCAGAGAAACTGCTCCTTCGAATTAGTGGTTCACTCATTTTGTCCAGAAATAATTTAATTGTCTCCTTCTTTTCTGGACTTGTACTTGACAAGTTCAAAACCTTTCCGTTCACTTTGACAGTGGAATTACTGAGCCCAAACCAATAGAAGAAATCAAATAAGGCATCAGCTTTGAACTCGTAGGCAAAGCTCAAATTTTCTCCATTAACCACCTCATGTCCTGAAGGGAAAAAATTCTTTACTACCTCTTGAAAATCAAACTGAAAGAGAGAAGCATTAATTAATTAATTTCATGGATAAAACTTCTTTTAAAATTATATATTACTATGAACTTCCCAAATATTCAAAATATCAAATCTCATATATTTCATTGTGACAGACAGCATTTAATAATTGCCTTGAGTTTTATAGACAGAATTTTGTATTTGCATCTCTATCTAAATATCTTGAGTCCAGAGAGATAGTAATTACAGGGGGTTAAGGCACTTGCCTTGCATGCAGCTGACCCCAATTAAATCCCTGGCACTGCAAATGGTCCCCTGAATCCTGTTAAGAGTGACACCTGAGCTCAAAGCCAGGGCTAAGCCCTGAGCATCACCAGGTGTGGCCCTCAAACTAAACATATGTTACATATATAATATGTTACATATATGTTAGATACACACATATATAACATGATCTTGTTATATATGTGTGTATAATTTATTCTTAGCTCCAATTCTAGAAAACAATTTCTTATTGCTAGGAACAGCTTTTTCTACTGCTAGTGCTAATGATGCCATAGAAAGTCAACATGTCTTTGTAGTTCAGTAATCCTTAAGTCTGGGCCTCAGAATGATGTGAATAGCCCCGAATTCGGACAAGCTAAGGCTTACCTGGAGCCGGTAGCTTTCTCCGATCACAGAGGAAATGACCATGTCCATCCCTTGCTCTATCTGTCTTCTTATCTTGGGGTGCCTTGTGTTCACAAGAAACGCATATGTCCTTTCTAGAAATTAGGAAGCAGAATCCATAAAGATGAGCACATAGGTGACATAAACATGCATCTCAGCATTTGATCAAGCTGTGATCCCACCTATTTGGACATTCCATTCCTCTGTAACTCTTCTATTTTTGTTTTGCTGTCGTTGATGCCATTCATTGAGATTCCACAGTTTACAATACTGTTAATACATTCATCTGAAACTCACTTCCTTGGTCCCTTAGCCCCGCAAAAGCGAGAGCAAAAGCCAGGCAAGATTTCTTAAAAGGTTGAAGAGCAGGTGAAGAAACCAACTGCCCTGGGAGTGGGGTTTGTCACTGGTCTCAGAAATCAAAATTCCACTGGGATAATTATCACAGATGAGACGGGGGCCTCAGGGGCACACATTCAGCTAAAGTGAAAACTCAGTTGGCTGGGTCTCATGTTATTGTCTCGCTGAATATTTAAACAGCAACTTGGCTCTCACCCACGTGTCCTCATTCCCTGTCTTCTCTCCTCACCAGAGTTTGCTGCCTTGTCCCCCATTGACCTGGCATTTATCCAGCTAGAGGGCCAGTCTAGACTTCAAGGCAATTTGAAGTTCATCTTTTTCCTTTCTGCCCCCAACACAGCCAGTTCTCAGACCAACAGCTCTCATCACTCAAGTGTGATCTAGGGGAATGTGTCACATAGCTTGTTGCCCTCTGTATAAAGGACACGGCCCATACATGTGATCTTTGAAGACTGAACCTTTTGTGTTGGCCTTAAGTGTCAAACCCGTGGTCCACCACGTGTGAGGAGGTAATTCAACATGTTCTACACCCTTGAGTGCCTTTTCTATGAATTTTTTTAACTAAGTCTAGTCATCTTCTTTTAATGAATCCCTTTTCTTTTATCCAAAATTATTTATTTGGGATGGGGATGCACATTAGATATAAACTTTCTATATTCTCTTTGACATAAGAGATAAATAAACCCAGCCAGGTGAGGTGTTTATACCTCAACTTGAAAACCTGAATGAACAAACCAAGTCCTTGGGACTCATGAAATAGCCCAGACCACTGAACTCCATACTTGTGCTGTCGGGAAGATTGTGCAAGAGACCCCCAACCCTGCACCACATCACACTCATAGACAGTATCTTTGTCTCTTTATTGTGATTAATTACTGGGAAGACATAATGAATGATTATGAGTTAGTGGTAAATTTGTTTTCTTTTTCAAATTTACACAAAAGCCCAGTTTAAAATAACATTAGCCATGGTGACTTCATCAGAATTTTCAGAATTTAAACTTGACTGTCTTAAATTTCTGTATTACAGAGTCTTGTCATTTCAAGGCTTTCCTCATAACAACAGCCCTGGGTTTCTGCCGACTCCTTCCACAATATTTGTCATAAGTGTGTGCCATTTTTAGCCACGCACAAATACCTCTTGGTATCATTTCTGCTCTTTCATTAAAGTGTTAACATGGAAAGACCTCTTAGTCTTTCTTACGATTCCTTCAAAGAGATGGAAGCTGAGGCTATACTTAATATCTCTATGAATTGCATTCCAAGAAAAGTCTCAGGCTCCCTGGCATCATCCAGTCAAATCAGGGTCTGGCAGGAATGAGCATGGCTTATTACCGAGCCTCCTGCCATGGGCCTCCCCAGAGTACTTGGACTCTACACCAGGTGGTGAGCAGAGGATCAGAATGATTCCCAATGAAATGAGCAGAGAAGCACAATGAGGGTGACTATTTCAGGACATCTCTTAGGAATCTGGAGATATTTCTTAGGATCCTGGATTCATTTTAAGAATATTATTTAAGAGTTTAAGAAATTCTCCTTGGAAAAAGAAAATGGGAGGAATCAACCTCCCTAACTTCAAACTTTACTACAAAGTGGTAATAATCAAAACAGCATGGTACTGGAACAAAGGCAGAACTGCAGACCAATGGAACAGAGTTGAATACACTGACATCTCCCCTCAATCATATGATCATCTAATCTTTGATAAAGGTGCAAGAAATGTGAAGTGGAGTAAGGAAAGCCTCTTTAACAAATTGTGCTGGCATCACTGGAAGGCTACGTGCAAAAAAATGGGCTCAGAACTCTGCCTAACACCATGTACAAAGGTAAGATCAAAATGGATTAAAGACCTCAACATCGGACCAGAAACCATAAGGTACATTGAAGACAAAGTTGGCAAAACCCTCCATGACATTGAGGCTAATGGTATTTTCAAAGATGACACGCCACTGGCTGAGCAAGTGAAAACAGAGATAGATAAATGGGACTATCTTAAACTAAGAAGCTTCTGTACCTCCAAAGAAACAGTGACCAAAATACAAAGACAGTCTACAGAATGGGAAAGAATATTCGCCGAATACACATCTGACAAGGTGTTGATATCAAGGATATACAAAATACTGGTTGAACTCCACAAGAAGAAAACATCCAACCCCATCAAAAAATGGGGCAATGAAATGAACAGAAACTTTCTCAAAGAAGAAATCCGAATGGCAAAAAAAGCACATGAGAAAATACTGTACATCATTAATCATCAGGGAGATGCAGATCAAAACCACAATGAGATACCATCTCACACCTCAGAGACTGGCCCACATTCAAAAGAACAAAAGCAACCGTTGCTGGCGCGGATGTGGCGAGAAAGGGACACTCCTTCACTGTTGGTGGGAATGTCGACTGGTTCAGCCCTTTTGGAAAACAGTATGGACGTTCCTCAAAAAATTAGAAATTGAGCTCCCATTTGACCCAGCGATACCACTCCTAGGAATATATCCCAGAGAGGCAAAAATGTGTAGCCGAAGTGACATCTGCACTTGTTTGTTCATTGCAGCACTCTTTACAGTAGCCAGAAACTGGAAGAGACCTGAGTGCCCAAGAACAGATGACTGGTTAAAGAAACTTTGGTACATCTACACAATGGAGTACTATGTAGCTCTTAGAAAAGATGAAGTCATGAACTTTACATACAAGTGGTACAATATGGAAAGTATCATGCTAAGCGAAATGAGTCAGAAAGAGAGGGATAGACATAGAAAGATTGCATTCATCTGGGGGATATAAAATAACAAAATATGAGATTAATATCCAAGAATAGCTGAGATCAACACCAGGAGGATTACTCCATAGCTTAGAGGCCAGCCGGGTATTCTAGGGGAAAGGACAGTTCAGATAGAAAAGGGAACACCAAATGGAGGGTGTTTGGAGGATCCTCCCAGGAGGGGAGATGCAGGTTGAAAGTAGACTGGACTGAACATGTTCGTCACTCAATGCCTCTTTTGCTGATCACAACACCCAAAAGGAGAGAGAGAACAAAAGGGAATGCCCTGCCACAGTGGCAGGGGGGGATGGGGGGATGGGGAGGGAGGGATATTATCCTGGTGGTGGAAAATGGGCACTGGTGGAGGGATGGGTATTTGATCATGGTATGACCGAAATCCAAGCACAAAAATTTGTATATCTACAACTGTACCTCATGGTGTTTCACTAATAATAATAAAAAAAAAAAAAAAAAGAAATTCTCCTTGCTGGCAGGAATTGAGGGGGAGGGGCTTTAGGGACCTTGGAAAAGGGAAAGTGGGTGTTCTGGTGATGGGTGTGGCATTGGAATTATGTGCCCATGAAACCATCATTAAAAGCATTGTAAATCACAGTACCTAAATTAAAAAAAGATTTTAAAAAATTTAAAGAAATTCTTTATCATAAAACCTTAGGCCCAGCACTTTCCCCATATAAAACTCTGAGCAAGAAAAAGGGAAAATTGAGATTATTTTGACACTGGAATCTGAGCTAATATAGCTGTTGTTGGTCTGATTTCTTAGACAAAGTAATGAAAAGATGTGCCTACAGTTTCTATTTAAATTTCATAGAATAAAATATAAAAGCATGCATGCCAACTATTTATATTCTCTATCATTGCATCATTGTCTACAAAATGAAGACAGTGGAAGTGGAAGAGGTAGAGGACCATGCATCCTAGTTGTGCACTCAATCAACTTTTATACTCAGAAGTAAACCTGTTTGGATGATAAATCTTACAGGGCTGTTGTGTCAGTGAATGACATGAGAGTATGCCTCACATGTGGAAGTGCTTAATATGTGGTAGATAGTATTAAATAATATCTTCATAACTCCATTTATTTTGGCAACCCTTGCAAGCTGAAAACATCAAATCACTTCCTGTTTAGACAGGAAGTACAAAAGAAAACTCAGAGACAGACGGCTTCTGCCTGCAGCCCAGTTAGAGGTTTGTATGGGGGGGGGGGCTTATGCTGCACAAGCCCACATGCCAGGTTTCTCCCTCTCAGCCTGGTCACAAGCTGACACTCACCCTGATTTCTCTACGCCTGATTTTCACCTTATCAATACGCCATAAGTCCTGGTAAGGCAGTACCAGATCAAAGTTATTTATAGACCTACCTTTTGTGCTGTCTTTTTTGGTCTGAACATTAATGAAGAACAGCATCGGTTTGCTCAGTATAGTTTCTCTGTAGTCTTTATAATCGCAGTAGTTGGTCAGTTCCACATATCTACAAAAATAGCAGAGAAATGGCAAATAAAATGTACCCTTCCATCTAAGTCAAGAAAGGGATATAACGGTGCCTTTTCTACTTGAAGGTCCCTTAAGGGAAATCCTAATGGTTTTTATGGAGCCATCCTCATTTTATACAATATACAGACCAGGGACGCTGTCTCATTTGCCAAGGCATCGAAAATCAGATGGGCTGGACACATAATGAGATTTAGAGATGACCGCTGGACTAGAGCCATTACTGACTGGATTCCACGGGATGTCAAAAGATTACGTGGCTGCCCACCTATGTGATGGTCAGACTTCTTCGTCAAGACCCTGAACGATTGATTTGAGGTTCTTCATGTTCCTTGCCATTGGGCTACATTAGCACGTGACAGGGATGAATGGAGATGTTGCTGACGCCCGCTCGAGTGAATCGATGAATAACGGGATGTCAAGTGATCAAGTGATCAATACAGACCCTTCTCCCAGACCAGTCAAGAGATCAGCATGCAAGCTAGAGACTGTCAAGATCCTTGGGACTGACATGCACCTCTTAGAAGGAGCTTTTTCAATATCATTTTTCTTTGGGGCTACATGAGTCCATTTGAGGCTATAAACCTCTGTGACTTATGAATAGAATACACTCAACACAAGAAATAAACTAGGTCTTCTCCATGACAGACATCCTGTCTAAATGGGCAGGTTGAACATTTTCCCTTCCTTCTCTCTTTGTTTCCCTTCCTAGTCCCTCCCTCCTTAGATCACACAACCAAAATCACATGAATTCTCACTAATTCATATCTCCTTGATCTAGTGAAATTTAAACACCCCCCACAAACATACACATAGATAACATATACACAGGAACTCTCCTAATATTGCTCAGGGCCTTATTAAATTTAGCCACAGTGGGCTTAATGATGATTCCAGGTGGGGAAGTTCTGTTTTTCTTTCTAAGTTTGTCATCCAGCATGTTAGCTTTGTCTCCCTCCTCTACAAATATTCCAAGCAGTCATGCTATTGGCTTTCCCCATGGAGGTCATGAAGAGACAGGTCCTTGAGCAAAATGGCTTCCTTGAAGACGCTCAATTCCATACCCAACTCAAGTTCCAGGGCTGCTAGGACCCGCTGTTAGGTCGGCTGAAAGGCCCCAGAAAGTGGAAGGATTCACCTGCCACCATCCCTTGTCAGTTCTAGCTGCTTCCCCTAAAAAGGACACAGTGTACACAAAGATGACTAGGCTGGTCTAGCAGATCGCCCAAGCTGCTTTGGCTATACTGCCATGTTTCTGCTTCTTGCATCTAGTCAGGAACAATGGAAACTTCATGTTTTTTTTTTCATCTTATTGTCCTTCTGGTGTTTGACATGAAAATCAAAGCCTGAGAGAGCTGCAAAGGCCAGCTGGGGTTGCAGAGTCTGCTCCATGCCCAACTCTCTGCACCCCTCCACCCCACACACACATGCAGACACACACTACCCACAATGCTATCTGAGGTGCCTGCGTACACCACAATGACCCAGAGTCCGTCTCCCGGGTCAGAAAAACACAGCTTCTGCTCCTCTCTCTCCCAGCTTGGTTTCTTAGTAATACGTGTCATTATCTGTTTCTTTCTTTCTGGGTTTGTCAGACCTGATTTGGAGAGCTTTTAAAACCTGACCCCTGGTGGCATCTTTAATATGTTTCTTGCTTTCTACTTCATCTGGCTTTTAATTCAGTCTCTTAACCTCGCAAGCTTGGGACACGTGGTGATGACTGCAGAAGCAGGGGCGGAGGCGTGGAGGCTCTGGGCTGGCTCCTTCCTGGGAAGGAAAAGGGGTGCAGCAGGTACAGATGTTCAGGAGTCTAGGCAGGAAGGGTAGGAGCAGGGCAGAGGAAGATGGAGAGTGCCTGGGGGAGGACCACAGGCATGGGGCTGAGGGGGAGCGTGCAGATGGGGATTCTCTCACTGGGCAGGGCAGAATGGAATGAGAATGACATAAGGGGGAGGGGTGCCTGGGATGGAAGGAACCGTAGGAGACAGGCTTGTGGTTCATATCTGCAGATGGAATTTTGGTTCTTCTTGGACTAACTGCTGTATAAGGCCGTAGAAGAAGGACGCCAAGCAGAAGGGGGAACCACAGTGAGCTGGGGTTATGCCCTATCTTATTCACCCCTATGATGTATGCCAACAGGCCCCAGGCAGACACTCAACTGTGCTCTATTCCATCTGAGGAGCTTGGTACTGACACAGTGAGGATAGGATGGAAGGGGGACACGATAAAGAACTCTGTGCTTTCCCAGACTTTTGCTTTGCTGAGGACCTGGTACAGACAGACTAAGTGGCCGGGGGAGGGCTGGAGAGAGTACAATAGATAAAGCACTTGCCTTTGCTAAGTTCAATTCCTGGCACCCCATATGCTTCTCCAAGCCCTGCCGGGAGTGGTTCCTGAGCACTGAGTCAGAAGTAAGCGCTGAGCACCAGGTGTGGCCCAAGAGCAAACAAAAGAAGTAACCTGGGGATAAGGTGAGGAGAGGCCAGAGATATTACAGGGCCCGGGGACAAGGAGATGCACGGGGGTGGGGGGGGGAACCCTTGCCTCCACAGAAGAGGAAAAGGGGAAGTTTGACTAAGGTAAGCATTACAGAAGATAGATGAGTGGTTGTACAGCACGAAGGTGCTTGCTTTGCACTCACTCAGCCAACAAGGGTTCAATTCCCAGCATCCCACATGATCCCTGAGCCTTCCAGGAGTGATCCCTGAGTACAGAGCCAAGGAGTAAGCCCTGATAATTGCTGAGTGTGATCCCAAAACCAATAAAATAAAACACAAATGCAGGATACCAGGGCTGGAGAGGGCTACTACCTGTTTCTATACAAGGTGGGGTTTTATATTCTCCCACCAGATTTACCATGGTGTTAATCTGTAGTTACTTGAGTATTTAGTATTTTTCCCTGGTCTCTCAGTACCCAGAGTCTAATTGTCATTCTTCTGGGTATATATACATGGCACCCAGAAAAATCCCATTTTGATTATTCTTCTGTTGACACAAATGGCACTACAATGCTTCCCTGCAAAATCAATTGACATTCAATTGGGAGATTTTCTTGTTCCAGTGAATCTACAGCTTATGGGGGGGGAAGATGTTTACAAAATGATTACTGGTTGGAAAAATAATAAGTCCCCTCCCACCCCAGAATTCTATGGAAGATTTTGTTGAATATTAAAATGCTAAAAAAATGCTGTTATTTGGCATAATCAAGAAGGCAAATATGTGTGTATGTGTGGTGTGTGTGTGTGTGTGTGTGTGTGTGTGTGTGTGTGTTGTGAGAGGGGGTTCTGGATATCCACATGCAGAGCTGTGAGTCATCTATTTTAGAACCTGAATTACTAGGATGCTCTGAATAATAAACGATGCACAGCATAATTGAATGATTGAAATTTAATCTTCCTTTGATGATTTAGAGGCACTTTTAGGATATTAACCAGCCTGAAAAGCTTATGACAGTGCCTCGTCTTCACTACTGTTCTGCTGACATATGGGGTGCGGCTTATATGAGAGTTTTGATAGAGAACTCAGACACAGGAGATGGGGGAATGTTCCCACCTGACTAAGTGTTCTATTTCAGCCAGGTCACAAGAAATACAACCTTTCCCCATCCATTCCCAGCCGAATAGTTCTGAACTACGTGTTTAACAACTGAAAATGCCAGAAAAAAAATAGGCATAAGCATCCCTTTGGAAGCCAGTGTTACTAAATTTGGAAAAGTAAGTCACTAAGAAACAAAAAGACTGAGTACCTGGCTGCTAAATCACAGGTATTTATTTCAGTATCTGACACTCCATCATGGCTTCCTTTCAAAATGAGCCTTACTGAGGTTACATTCAGGTCTAGTTATTTCCTCTTCAATCGCGCCTATTTCTGAATTACTACTACAAATATTGTGCTGGATATTTATTACATTTGCTGAGGATATCATTAGGGATGAAAAGCAAATACTTAAAGATAGTTGGTTAAGCTCTAATTTCTGGGACTGGAGACACAGTACAGCAAATAGGGCATTTCATGCAGCCGATAACACATATGGTCCTGTGAGTCCCACCAGGAGTGACCCCTGAGCCAGGACTAAACCCTGAGCACGACCAGGTGTGCCCTCCCCCCCAAAATAAACCAAAAATATAATAAAATAATTTCTTCATTGCTGTTGTAAAGTAAAAGTAAAGGCCCTCCCGTTGATCGTCGATTTCCTCGAGCGGGCCCAGTAACGTCTCCATTGGAGACTTTGTTGTTACTGTGTCGATAGCACAGCGGTAGGGCGTTTGCCTTGCATGCAGCCAGCATGGCCAACCCGAGTTCGATTGCTGTTGCCTTGACCAAAAATAATGCTTTCAGAATGAGACTATCTAGACACACTTGGCTTCAACCCAAACACTGAAAGTCTTTAAATGTGGGGTTTAAAGTAAATTGATTCAAAATGAGAAGATCTGGTTCATGCTAGCTGACTGGCCATGTGAACTCAGTCTAGCACAACTCACCATGAGTCTGAGGGAATTAGCTAACGCAGCTAAAACTGATCGCTCACCTTTAAAAGGAACAACGCAGGCCTATGTCCCATTTAATGTGCCCATCCAGGTCATGGGACACAGACATACATACACATGGTCCAGAGGAGACACTTTACAAGCTATTTTTAATTCATTCCTACATCTATAAAATCTAATCATTAGTATTTTTAATCCTGCCAACTCTGCTGGCCATGAGGAGAAGTTCTAAAAGTTTCTGAAACATCCCAGAGCTGTGTCCATTTGAGTTACCACATAACAAAGACATTCATATCTGAAAAACAAATGAGCAAGACCTAAAAAAGTACATACAGTTCTCCATAAATTCCTTCACATTTACATCATTTCTGGCCACCCCACATTCCCCTCAGCTCTGACAATTTGAGGCTCAAAGACAAATAAGAAGTCAAACGGATGCCACCTTTCATTTGAGGCTGAGTCTGTGTTTTAAATTTTTTTTAAATGTGGAAAAGTGCCACCAAGAAAAAGGAAAAATTCTTAGGCAGAAGTCTCAGAAATTGCTTATAACTTTCACAATCCTTTGCGTTGGCACTAAGCAAGAGCTTGCAGAGACAGTCATCCTGTCCTTTGGAGCAAGCAAGATGATTATGCTGTACTGGGAATCTAGGTTTCTGTAGCACCTCACTTCTCAAGCAGTTCTTTCTCTTTCACCACTTTCCCTCCTGCTCTTGTCCAATTTAAACAAAGTTCATCCTAATTTCTTGTGCAGTTTCTTCTCTCTTTCACTACCTTCCCTCCTGCTTCCACTCCAAATTAAGCAAAGTTCAAATATTTACCATTCTAATATCTGGGACCCCAATCAAAGATGCACGCATTCATTCTCTCTCTCTTTTTTTTTTTTTTGGTGTGGCCCAAACTTTTTTTTTTAATTTTTATTAGTGAAACAGTATGAGGTACAGTTGTAGACTTACATATAGACTTACATATTTTTGTGCTTGGGTTTTAGTAATATAATGATCGAATATCCATCCCTCCACCAGTGCCCATTCTCTACCACCAATGATCCCAGTATCCCTCCCACCCCCCACCTCCCCATCCCACCCCATCTCTGTGGCAGGGCATTCCCTTTTGTTCATTCTTAACCATCAATAATGCTCAGCATATGAGAAACATAGTGAGTAGTCAAATAATGCTTCATTCATTCACCATTCATACATAGAAGGAACTCTTATAAAACCTACTATGTGCTGATCACCGGGAACACAAACATGAAAAAGGAAACAGTATTTCTTTCAAGAAACAGAGTCTGTTGGAGAAACAGAGAAGAAAATGTACCATTTAAATAGGAAATGAATAAGGAATAAAACTGGTTTCCTAAAATGTGATCTTTGGACTTATCCCCATTGATATTGTCAAGGAGCTTATAAAACTGCAGGATCTAACAGAATCTAAGGCCTCTTTGCAGCTTTATTCTTTCTACAAATCTGAATTTTAACAAGTTCATCAAGAGACTTGCAAGCTTAAAGTTTGAGAAGCGCTGGTCTAAAGCATAGTCTCTTCATTCAGAGGTCTACACACTATTTTATCATGCAAATGCAGAGATGCCAAAAGAAAGCATATCTGTCTGCACCCATGTCTAAGTTCCATAGGTTGTATCCTAGTCATTTAAATGAAAAAGAGCAAAGTGGGGGGTTGGTGAATTCACTTTCCTCCTTCAGCTGGAAGTGTTTGGGTTGTCTGTCCCTGAACCTCAGCTTTTCATTTGAAATGATAAAATACAACCATTTACTGGGCTGAGACAGTTACTAGAGAGATTATTTTGTTGGGCCAACATATTGTCAAGAGCTGGACAAAAACAGAGGGCCCTGGAGACACCAGAGAAAGTCACAGCCATGGGAACTGGGGCACTGGAAAACTGAGCTGAGAGGACAAGGTGGAACAGATGTGGGCGGAAGTCCTGGGTAAGGTAGACTTAGGACTTTAGAATAATCAGGTCTGGCTTTGATTTTTATCTCTGTGAGCTCATCGATTTTTTTTCTATGTCTTGTTAAAATTCATTCCTACATCTATAAAATCTAACAAAAGTTACCGTGTGAGGTGACTAAAAGATAAAATACTGGATGTGAAACACTTGGCTTATGTGGGTGGCTTAATAATAGCAGAAGCTGACATGAAAAGTGCTCACCATGTGCTGGGACTTTGCATGCTTTCATTCCGAGCAACAGTCCCGTAAAGTGGCTGCTCTTGGGTCATTCCCATTTTACAGTGGGGGAGATGAATAGGAAGCCACTTTCCGAATTACTGAGATATAGAAGTCAGATTCAAATGCAGGGATTCTGCTCTTGGTTCTCAGCCTGGTTCACACTTACTCTAGATGGGACCCCACAAAGATCACAGACCAAAGCAGGAGAGCAACTTTGTCAGGATTCCCGTCTGCCTTGCTAAGTAAGGGGCTGCTGTCCTGGCAAAGTTACCAAATCTAAGACTCAGATCTGGGGACCAGAGTGGTCGGCCCATTACCTGAACAGGAGCCTGAGGAGATGACAGCAGCAACTGTGACAGCATTACACACTGCATATGAGGCATCGAGAAGACCCACTTCTCTGCCTCTATCAAGGTCTCCTCTGAGGGGCTGGGGCTCAGGGACACTTCCTGATACAGGAGGAAGGTGAGAACCCCCCAGTTCAAATCTGACTAGTTCTCACTTTGCAACAAGTCTTCTTCCTCCCTTCTCCCCCCAACTCTTATCCCAGGAGGTAGGCAAAACTGTGACCATATAATAGCTGAGTGGGCATGGGATCAGGGGGCTGGCCACAGCTGTCAGCTTCTAGTGGCTTCCTTAAAACCACTGGATTGGCCTTCTTTCTTAGGAGATGCATGCTGGCTCATGTTGTTTCAGATATTTATTTGTAGATTTGATACATTTCTAAAAAAATTGCAGTCTCGAGTGGGCTGGAGTGATTTCTGGCTTCAGAAGTTTTACTGAGAGCACAAGTTTCTCATGAGACAATGCTCCTGAGTAGAAGCTATACAGAATCCCTGGTCACTCCTCACCAACACCATGGTCATGTGAATCGCTCACCTGACTCCTAATTTTCCCAGGTGAAAAGGAGGAAACAACAACAGTGTCAACTTGCAAGCTCTTATGAGATGAGAGGGATGAAATACTGCCCACTGTTCTGGGACTCAAAGAAACATTAGTAACCACCATTATTTCTGTGTATTTATTTGAGCTACTAGATCCACTTCTTTCATTCTCTAGGACCACTGAAAAGAAAATTTAGAGCTCCTCTTTGCCAAATGTTTGCCATGACAGCTCACTAATGGGATGCATTATAGTGTGTGTGTGTGTGTGTGTGTGTGTGTGTGTGTGTGTATGAGACAGACAGTCAGAGACAGAGACACAGAGAGAATTAGTGTTAGTGATGATTTATACTCAGGAACCTTTGTAGATTTTGCTTTCAACATAGATGAAAATTCTGACCTTAAAAGAAAAATAATAATAACCTCATCATAAATCCTCTAACGTAGGAGAAATCATTCCAAAGCAGACTTTTGGGAGCATTTTTAAGTACCTAGTAGCCATCACACAACCATCTCACCATGCGAAATTCACTTAGCAGTAAGCATTTTCCAAAGTGGTCAGGAGCAGAATACAAAGTAGAGTAAATTGGACCACTGAGTTGTCCTACAAGTCCTACATATTACAAGTATGTAAATCATGTGACTATCAGAGTTCATAGCTCCATAGCCCTTTAAATTCCTTTGGGAAAGGACTTTGCAAAAGTTCCAGAAAATACCTCTGAGGCCAAAAAAAAAAAAAATTTTTTTACTTCTACACTGGGCTTATTTCCCACCCCAAATATTTGCTGACTATAAAGTCTCATTAATTAACATAACCAAGACTCTTAAACTGGATCCAAGGAGAAGAAAGGGTGGAATCACTGTTTTTAGAGCATCATTTTGAGAGAGGAAGTAGAATGCTGTCAACAAAGCCAAAGGCAACTGGAGACATCAGCCAATCTGCAAAGCAGCAACTTCAGAGGACTGAATTCCAACTATGATACCTACTCTCTGACCCTTGAGAGCAAAACCTCTCACTGTCGCCCAGAACCCAGCTCTTGGAGAAGGCTCTCTCCATTCAGAGAACCAGGTCTCTCCCAGTTCTCAGCAAGGACTTGACACCCAGTTATAAAAGTCTGCCTTCCCACCAAAGTACTTCCCCTGAGAGGAAGATTAATCACTCCTTCCATCACTGATGTAAGTCTGAGAGCCTCTGTGCTGTTTCTTGGGGAAGCAAAACCCTCACTCAATTGCTTAAACCCTAAGAAACTGGCATGTGTTGATTCCTGTGAGCACCCTGGTGTGTGCCTGGTCATTGCTTTGAACACTAGACTGTCAGGAGATCACTGCTGTTTAACTTTTGTCCACGTATATGTTCAAAGCAAGAGTTTAATAACTCGACCTGAAATTCACTCCCCCCACTTTTAAATGTTTCAGCACTGTTTGCAAAGCCTGGGGCAGAGCACAAAAAAGTCTAACCTAGAACTTCAGGTAATGTCTGACTTTATTTTTCATCCTCTGTTCTCAAAGGCAATGGTTACCTTCTTTTTAACTTTGTCAATCTGCAGTCTACCTCAGCTTCTCCCAACAGCCTCTAGGTAAGGGTAGGAACCTTCATTTCAATATAAAAGGGAGGGCTTGGGGCTAGGGGATGGTTTATCAGGCCTTCATCGATGAGCAAAAGCAAGATTTTCCCCAGCAACTATGAAAAAGGCATTTCAAATCTTTCATTTTGTTCCCTTGCTCCTCTTGACTCTAGCCCACTCACAGGGTACTGGCCTGGCTGTGCTCCCCAATTGCACAGGTTTTAGATCTTAAATACCTGCGAACTCTTTCTGGATCAAATGGCACTTGCGTACTTCCTGGAACTCAGCACAAACATATGAGAACCCCTATGAGGGGGCGGGGGCGCGCGCACTCACACTCACACACACAGAGCAAGCAAGCTAGAGCGACAGAGGGCCGGGTGGGGGTGCACAGGCTTGAAGTGCCTTCTTTTTTAACCCTAAGGAAGAGAATGTACAGCAGCCAGGCCCTCCAGCCACAGCAGTTAAACCTTGGGCATCCTCCATCAAATTTAGTTTGGTCTGAATCCGCCCCGGGCACATCAGGTCCTGAAAGCAGCTCCATTTGTGGCCCTGGGTTTCTCAGGACCTGACTGCCCAGGAGAGTGTCAGGGAAGGACAGGGCAGGCGATCTGAGCTTCCTCTTTGAGCTCTCTCTCTCTCTCTCTCTCTCTCTCTCTCTCTCTCTCTCTCTCTCTCGATTGAGGGGGCACACTGCTCAGGGCAAGGCTCGGGTGGGGGGGTGCGGGGACGGGTGGACCAATATGGGATGCTGGAGATCTAACCCAGGTCAGCCGCGTGCAAAGCAAGTGCGATCCCGGCTATAGCACCCCTCCAGCCCCCTCTCATTTTATCTAAAGCCGAGCTGTGCGGCTCTCTCTCTGTGAGCACCCCCAGAAGAGAGTGTCCTCAACTTGCACTCATCTGATTCCATGGAGACATAAAGGGAAGTGCACGGTCCCGCGAGGTGCATGCCGCCTGTGCAGCTCTGGGAGGGAGTTAGTTCTGCAGCTCCAGGCGTGATCAGCAAAGAGTGAAGTCTAGAAGGGGGCGCAAAGGAAGCCGGGCGGGTACTTCCCCGGGGACAGCAGCGCGGGGCCAGCCTCCGGGGGCGGCGGGTGGGGGCTGAGGGCGCGCGGCGAGGCCACCCACCTCTTGATGTAGCTGCTGAGGCGGTAGGACTGGCCGTCGAGGCGCACGAGGCCGTCGCTGAAGACGTTGAAGCCCCCGCTGGCCGCCGTGGGCTCCCGGAGCCCGGGCACCACGAGCTGGTCGCCCCGCAGCTGGAAGGCGCCGGGCTGCAGGCGCAGCAGCTGCGCCAGCGGCAGGAGCCCCAGCTCGCAGTCGCAGGTCCACAGGCTGCGCAGCTCCCCCGACGAGATGGAGGCGAGGCTGGGCCTGGCGGGCGGCGCGCTCGCCGTCGTGGCCATGGTCCCCGCGGGCCAGGCCGGCTGGGCGCGGAGAAAAGCGGCCCCGCGCCGCGCGGCCCTTTTATGCGCCCTGGGAGCGGCGCCCGCCGCGGCCCCGCCCGGCCTGCGGGCACGACCCGGGCCGAGCCTCGGCTCCGCGCACTTGGCACGCTCGGCCCCGCCGCGCCGCCCGCCCGCCCGCACGCAGCCGCCAAGGGTTACTCACCCCCGTCGGGACCGTCCTCCGCCCGGCCCGCCCGCCCGCCTCTGCCTGGCCAGCGCAGCCGGGGCGGAGAGGAGAGTCCGCCCCAGGGGGCCGGGGCTGGGCGCAGCGCCCCGGAGGCTTCCCGGGGCACCCGCCGCAGACCCGTCACCCACTGCCGGGAGGCGCCTTTCTCTTGCCCTTCGTCGTCTGCCTGGGATGCAGGGCCTCTGAGATCTCCGACTAAGCTGGACGCCCTTCCCCGCCCGTGTGCCTCAGTCACCCTTTTCGTTTTTCAGCTCCAAAGTATGCCCTGCCTTTCCCTTCCCTCAGAACTTCTCCTGGACTCCGTTCCACGCAAACGTGTGTTTCCGTTTCGCAGAACCGTGCGTGCATCCCGTGGGTCCCTCTCCTGCAGAGAGCACAGGCCGCAGCGTTCAGAGCAGTGGGGACCCGAAGCCCTCTCAGGCCTCCTCCTCCCCTGCTCCCCAGCAGGTGAGCGCCCCAGGCCCCAGTGTGTGTGTTTGTTCTGCCACGCAGACATCAGAGGAGGACACTCCTCGATTTGAAAGGACCGAAGGACCATTTCCTTCTCCTGCAACCCTGGATGTTTCCCATCTAACAGACGGGCTGGATTCTGAGAAGCCGCCGCGGGGCTGCCTAGCATAGCAACAGCTAGGAGGTACTCAAAGATAAGCTCTGACAGGCCAAACCCGGCTTTCGGGAAGAATGCTGCCAGGTTTAGAGTCCAGGCAGACACTTCCTGGAATGCTGTGATTATGGACTTTAGTTGAACCCCAATTTTGGCCTGAAAGAGGATTAAAAATTAGAGGATATTTTTCATTTGTGATTATGTTTCCACCATGCACCCAGGGCTTAGATCTATGCAGGTCTTAAAGAATGCTGACATTTCACTTTTAAATCACAGGCTATAAATAACTTCCATTTATAAATCCCATCCCCACCCGAACCCCTCCCAACACACACACACACACACACACACACACACACACACACACACACACACGGGTCCCTTTGCCCCAGGATCCATGTTCATTGCTGAGTCTCTCTGAACAAATCAAATTTACACAGTCTGCACTGATCCCTAATGAATCTAAAGAAAGCACTTAGCTGGGTTGAAGTAGTTGGAGCAAACACGGGGTTAATCATAGAGATCTACTAATCCTTAGCCCAAACACAGAGATGGGAGCAAGAGAAGTAGATGAAAAGATCTAGCTAATAAGTGAAAGGGCAGGAAGTTGCAGGCGATCCTTTTTTCTTTTATTTCTGCAAATGTTATGTTACACATCTCCTATGATTCAGAGCCAAGTTGCTAGAGATTCAGTGGTGAGTTCAGGTGATTCTTCCCTCAAGCAGTGCCAGGAATATAGGGTGGGTGCAGTTGCCTGGCACCATGGCCAGACTTGTTCCTGGAATCTAGTTCTATTTTGTCTATAGCATATCTTTGATCTACTGATAGGACATGCTCATTTTTTTTTCTTTTTGGGTCATACCTGGCGATGCAAAGTGGTTACCCCTGGCTCATACACTAAGGAATTACCCCTGGTGGTGCTCAAGGGACCATATGGGATGCTGGGAATCGAACCTGGGTTGGCCACGTGCAAGGCAAATGCCCTACCCGCTGTGCTATTGCTCCAGCCCCAGACATGCGCTTAACAATCATAAAAGTTCTTTTCACACTGAGAAAGTTCAAGAGCAGGTTTAACGTGGATCTTCTGGGAGTCAGAGAGATTGCTCCAAGGGTCCAGGTGCAATTCCCAGCACCACATGGTTCCCTGAGCACCTCCTGGTCCCCTGAGTTCTTCTAGGAGAGATCATGCAGGACATAGATCTCAAGCACTGCAGACTTTGCCCTTCCCTGCCACAAATAGAACCCAATGCAGTTCCTCATCCAGCCTCATCAGCCCCATGTAGACCAAGTTCAGTGTGTGTGTGTGGATAGTCCTTAAACCTCTGTGCCTACATATACCTTGGATTTTTGAAGGATGGAATGTAAAATAAGAGAATTTTGAGGGCCAGAGGGAGTACAGCAGATATGGAGCTTGATTTGCACTTGGCTGGCCCTGATTCGGTTGTTTGCACAGTTTATGATTCCCAAGCACCCCCAGAAGTGATCCCTAACACAGAGCCAAAAGCAAGCCCTGAGCACCAAGGAGTGTAATCCCAATGTCCACCCCCTCCCTCCAAAAAACTCAGAATTTTTATACAATCAATAAAGATAGATGTAGTAGTTTCTTCTTTCTGTTAAGGAAACAGACTTTCTGTTTTCTTGACAGCACAATAGCAGCATTTATTATCTGTATAGATGAATACGATTTTTTTTGCTTCTCCATAGTTCTCTGATCTTACCATTTTTCTGTAGTTTCCAAATAAATGTATTTTCTTTTGCATAGAAAGATGATGTCAAGAATCATAAAAATGTTTCAAAGATGAATTCTTGGGATATTATCTAGAGGTTTCATTTGATGCAGTTCCAGTAAAACACCTGCATTTCTTTATAGATAATTTATGCACCAGCAAGATACCAGAGAAAGATGTGGAAAAGTGAATGGAAAGAACACAATTCACTGTAATGTTAACCATTGCTAATCAGTGGAGAGCTATAGAGACTGGTTCATGTTTAGTTCCTCTTTCATTACCAAAGTACCAACCAGCAGACATAATCACCAGTAGTGGAGATATTTTTAGTTTTCAAAAAATCTTGTTGGTGTATTTATGCAGTTCTATTCATATTTCAAAGGCATTTCATTTCATCCTGCATTTCTTATTTAATTCTATATATACACATATCAAATTTCCAAAAACTGATATTATAAGCTTCTGTTATTTTTCATCAAGCACATATACAATTTCTTTATTCTTGATGTATTATCTCATGTATGTAAACAATACTGCAATGAACATCTTTGTGCATTAGTTTTATTCTGTATCCAAACTCTTGGAAATTGAATTAAGACAAGCAACACCACATCAATTAAGATTTTTGACATATATACCACTACTTTCCAAAAGAATTTCACCAAATTGTCATCTCATTAGAGCAAATTCTCGTGGATTTAAATCATTGGTACTAGAGCATGGTACCTCATTGGCTATTTACATTGATAGTCCATCGATTACAAACACAAGAATTCAATTAACTTTGATGGTACCATTCAGATTTAAATTTAAGACTGTTTCTAGGAGAACAAAAACAAAATAAAAAATGATGTTTCTGTGGGTTTGTATCATTTGCAGTTAAAGCAGGACAAGATGAAGTTTTTCAGTCTCCATGTGTCTTCACTGGAGTCACTGGCTCTGTGACCAATGTAGAGGGACAGGCCCAGTTTCTCAGCTTGATGTCTCCAAAGTCGGCCAGAGTCAGACATCCAGACTTATATTAACCCAACTGACAATAGACTGATGCAGTAACTTTTCACCCTCACCTCCACTCTTGGGCTTCCTGTTAATATAAAATTTCTATAGATTGTTCTCCCTCTTAAACAAAAATGAAATGGGGGTCAGGTGGAGACTTAGGATCACACCCATCCATATTTGGGTGCTTTTTCTGGCTCAGTGCTTGGCAATAAACCCAGCAGTACTGGTGTGGTGGGGGTGGGGGTGGGGTGGTGTACCATCCTGTGCCAGAAATTGACGCAGGTCAACATTCTGCACTCGGGCAGTTAAAATATTTCCTACTTCACAATTTTTTTTTATTAATTGCAAACCAAGCTCCCAGAAGAGAACAATGCAGAATCTCCTGCCCCCGCACCTGGCTGTCCTCACCGGGGCCCCTTGGAGGAGGGGGCAGTTTGAGTTTCCCTCACCACACCAAGCATAACCCCGGCAGCTGAAGACCTCTGGAACCAGCCACAGCCATGCTTAAGACCACTCTCCACACACTCGGAACACGCCTCATGCTAGAAGGAACTGGCAGAGGAACCCAGGTGTGCGGGACCCGGGCCTGAGATCTCCAAGGCTGCTTGGATCGGGACTGGGCCTCCTCCACCTAGATCCTCCATCTTCCAGTAGCTAGGCATTACACTCACCAACTGCCCCCAGCGCCATGTAATCCCATCAACAGCCAAGACCCAGAGACTATAAGACTAAGCTCCCGGAAGCGCTGATGCACCCGAGCAACTTCTTACTGTCTAGTTCTCACTCTCAGAGAATCCGGCAGGCTACCGAGAGTATCCTGCCTGCATGGCAGAGTCTGGCAAGCTCCCCGTGGCGTTTTCAATATGCCAAAAACCCAGTAACAATGATGGGTCTCATTCCCCTGACCCTGAAAGAGCCTCCAATGTGGCACTTGCTAAAATCTCAGGGCTAGGATGAATGGAGACATTACTGGTGCCTGCTCGAGGAAATTGATGAACAACGGGATGGAAGTGATACAGTGATACAGTGAATTGCAGACATTTTGACATGACACTTCTTGTTTGAGCTACTTCCCATCTTCTCCTCTCCATGGTCAAAGTCCCTGTAAGAATCATCTGAATTCATTGCCTACCTTTCATTGTTCGGGATTTTTAGACCTGACTTCTGTTCTATCACACTGCTAAAATAACCTTACCTTATGCCTAGGCACTTCTGTTAGCCAAATGTCACGTGTATCTTTCTTCTTTTTTTAAAACCTTATTTTGGAAGAAGCAACACCTGGTTATACTCAGGGATTACTCCTGGCTATGAGCTTAAGGTTCATTCCTGGTGAGGCTTGGAAGGACATATGAGGTGCCAGGGATGGAATCTGGGCCAGCTGCATGCAGAGCAAGTACCTACCTATTGTGCTATCTCTCTAATCCCAACCTGCACTTTCTTATGAAGTTCTTTTGTTTTGTCCACACCCAGTAGTACTCAGAGGTTACTCCTGGCTCAGCACTCAGGAATCACGCCTAGTGGTGCTCAGGATACCACATGGGGTGCTGAGGATCAAACCCAGGTTGGCCACATGCAAGGTAAGTATTCTACCCATGGTACTAACTTCTCTTTTGAAATATTTTCTCTCTTAAAAGTATTTTCATGGTGGGGGAGAGGGGAACATACCTGATGGTGTTCAGGACTTACTTCTGACTCTGCACAGGGCTTGAGGGACCATATTGGGTTCCCAGGGATTGAACCCTGGTCAGCCACATGCAAGGCAAGCGCCCTCTGGACTCTACTATTGCTCCAGTCCCTTCTCACAGGCACTTCCTACTCTAGCTTCTGAAATGACACTTGTCCCTCTAATTCTCCCCTCATCTTGTGAGGAAGCTTCCTAGCATAGTGAAAATCGCAAAGGTCTGAGTCTAAATACCCGACACTAATGTAAGCTACATCACATTGAGCAAAATTCTTCTTACTGTTTTTTTTGTTGGTTTGTTTATGACCACACCCCACACCCACTGGTGCTCAGGACTTTCTACTGGCTCTGTGCTCATGGATGATTCCTGGCAGTGACTTTGGGCTCCGAATGTGGTACTGGGGATTGGCAAGGGCTCTATGGAGTGCAAGGCAAGCTCCTTAACGCTGTTCTCTCTCTTCAGCCCAAGGCAAAATTTCTGAATCTCTGGTCTCTGATCTCGGATCTCTGAGACTCTGATCTCTAAAACTCACACAACACCGGGAGAGACAGAACAACAACTTGATTTAGAGTCAGGCTTCGAAGACTTATCAGCTGGCTTTGAGATCCAAGTGTTGCTCTGCACTTCCAGCGCATCTCCCTTGTGTGCGGTTTATATTTATGCATGCTCCTCATGCATAAGTAGTGGGGCTTTGTGAGGATTTATTGAGTTACTACAAAGTCCTTAAAGCACTGCTTGGCGTAGATTAAGTGCAATAAAAAATGTTTGCTGTGTGTCGAGAGCTGAAACTTCTGTAAGAGTTAAATGATACACCAGCCCTGTGACTGGCAGGCTAGTCAATGCTCATTTAATCAGTTCCAGCTCTCTGCATTCTCCCCATCTTCCTCCAACTTCCCATGCCTCTCCTTTTCCTGTTCTGTCCTTGGCCCCTTTTCTTTCCCTTGGGTGACTTTGTCTAAATCCCTAGCTCTAAAGATTCCTTTACAATAAGCTGATAATTCCTGAATATCTCACACAAAGCCAGACTTCTTTTCCAACTCTCAGATCAACAAGCCGGAGTTCCTGCTGCTCTTCCCCAAGTGATTTTCCACTGGCACCACTAGTCATCGTCCTCCCACCTCCAGATGTGTTTCTGTTCCTTGGTCCCTCATTCCAGTCAAGCATCGTCATCATTCAGCCAGATTTTTCCAGTCATCCTAGACTGCAGCCTCTCCTTTCCCTCCCACCCACACTCCTCCATTGTCCCTCCACCCCAGTCCTCTTGGCCAACTGGCTGCCTCCTCCTGCACCTCCCTCCATCCAAAAATCTCAGGAATCTTTTGCTTCCCCCTCCCCTCTGTTCCCAATTGCCATGGATCCTGTCGGCCTTCTTCCCAACTCTTTCAGCAGCTGTCACTTCTGCTCTGTCCTCCTCCAACCCCCCTCTTCATAACTTCTGACTGAGTTGTATCCCCCGTCCCAAAGTCATTTGTTAGAACCATAAGTCCCCAGTACCACAGAAGTTTGTATTACAGGATGATATCACATGTTTGTGGTTTCAGAATAACTGGATAAGGGAATGCAGTGTTTTAAAGGGGAAAGGGTGTGCCCTGATCAACCTTAGCCCCAGAATATAGGGAGGAAAAGGAAAGAGTGAAGGTGAGGGGCAGAAGAGATAGATGAGAAGCAATGGGGACCGGGTCACGGAAGTCGGGTACAAAGGTGGTGTTAAGGACTGATAGAGCCAAATATCCAAACCAGAGTCAACAACACTGAAATCAAGAGACCCAAATTTGAACAACAAAACTTAGGCAGGGAAGACTTGGGAGAGAGGGATGAGATGTGTGAGGTAACCTGGGAACATTGGTGGGGGGAAATTGGCACTGCTGTTGAGAACTGTGCAATATTGTATGTCTAAAACTCAACTATAAATAACTTTGTAAATCACAGAGCTTTGTTTAAAAACAAAATGTCCTCCCAGTGTGGAAGAAAGAGGTTGTACTCGGAAATAGGACCTTTACAGAAGTAGTTCAGTTGAAAGAAGCCTTGAGGGTGAGTTTATTGTAATAGAACTGGCATGGCTATAAGGAGAGGGAGACTCACAGACACGATGATGTGAGGGTCCAGCGAGCCAGCATCCACCCACACATCAGGCCAGAAGAGTGCAGGAGAAAGCTCTGATGCCCCTTGACCTTGAATGCCCAGTCTCCAGAGCTATGGGAAAAGGATATGTTTGCTGTCTCAGTTGCCCGCTCTAAGGCAAACATGTTCAGGCAGCATGAGCAGGCTAAGACCCTCTTTCTCTTCATATATACAAGTTCTGCTCCAGGCTTCAGGCCTACCGTTTGCTGAGGTGCAGGCTAACTTGATCTCACAGCAACCCAGCCACTGTCTCCCTCACTCACCTAGAAGACCCTCCCTGACTTTCAAGATACAGCTTAAACATCAACTAACTGGGACCAAGCTACATGCTCTTCCTCTCAGCCCCATAGGACTAAAGATATATGCTATGTGCCCTTCTTACAGAATTTGTGTTATTGATTTACTTGTCTGTCTCTCCCACTACACCCATGAGAGGGGAAATGCTATTTTTTATGTCTTTTCACACTTAGCACAAAGTAGTTTCAAAGGAGCAATTCAATTTCTTTTTTATTGAGTGAATAAAGGCAGCATAATATCATGGTTATATAGAAAGTTCTTTAAACAGTACCTAATGCATAATATGCACTATTGAGTGTTTATTAAATTAATGAACAAAAATATACAATGTGTGCTTTGGATCGTTTTTTTCCCTGCAATTGCATCTGTTGAAGGCTTGTGTGAGCTGAAATAGGGACATATAGGAAAATAAAAGACCAGAAAGAGAGTTACCTAGGAAAATCAACTGAAAAGTTTAGTTTTTGCACTGATTCTAACGACTTTAGTCATGGTTGAATTCAAATGGAAAATTTTACTTCCTTCTGTGTTGACCTCATTGGGCTCTGGCTGTGTTGTTCTCTGAGTTCACCACTTCCTGTCAGCACAAGTAAACACTCCTTCTCAGTGGGAGCTCCTGTGACTGGGCCTGGAACCTTCTTTGGACCTTTGGGTTTTTAACCTCTCCCATTCCTGGTGGATCTAAGAGTCCTTTGGGTGAGACCACTGTGGCTGGAAGCCTGAGGCATGTGGAGAGCGTCTTGAGTCTATTAATGAGAACCAAGTAGGGAAACAAAGGTCGGCCTCAGTGCCACACAGGCGAATGGATACTTGTACTGGGCCAGGTGCTTGGGTCACAAAGTGCCTAAGACTTACTTCTTGCCTCAAATCAAGCTGCCTACAGTATCTTGGAACTGTGGGAGGAGGAAATGGAATACAGACACAGAGAGTGAAGGTGGGAAACACAAAGCAGCCATTATGTGGCAGGCGACAAAAGCCCAGGAACAGAAAAGTGCTACTTACATACTGGCAGTGGCCTCCTATCTCCAGAACAGTTACCATGGTTGGAAGCAGTGAAATCTCATTTGAAGGGCATATAGTGAAACCTTGGGAGACAGGAGCGATAGCACAGCGGTAGAGCATTTGCCTTGCACACAGCCAACATGGCCGACCCGAGTTCGATTCCTCCTCCCCTCTCGGAGAGCCCGGCAAGCTACTGAGAGTATCTCGCCCGCACGGCAGAGCCTGGCAAGCTACCCGTGACGTATTCGATATGTCAGACACAGTAACAACAAAGTCTCCAATGGAGACGTTACTGGGCCCGCTCGAGCAAATCGATGATCAACGGGAGGGCCTTTACTTTACTTTACTTTACTATAGTGAAACCTCATTTGAAGGCTCTCAATGGGGCCTGCAGGTAAGGATCTCATCTTGGATGGGAAGTGGCAGTCGGGGTTGAGAGACCTTCTGACTAAAATTCTTGCTAATCTAAAATAAGCAGACTCTGGTTCAGGGGGCAATGGACCTGGGAACCCAATAATGCCTTTAAAATCATTGTTGGTTCAGAAGGAACAAGCATAACACACTGTTGCTGGAACCTCACATCCTTCTTCCCTGCATCCCCCTCTTCCTCCTCCTCCTCCTCATCCTCCATCCATAACAGCAGGGGCCATGCGATAGCCATAGGATCTGAGTGGTGCTAAGTGAGCACTTCTCTAGGCCAGACACTGTCCTAAGTGCCTTTAGCACATTGTTTCATGTACTCCCCTGAGCTCAGACCATTCTTTCTCTCATTTTGTGGAAGGAGAAATAGAGGCACTTGAGAATTCCCGTGACTCACTCCACATTGTACAGGTGTTGCAAAGGAAACACGCTTTTCCTAGCCCCTTCTGGCCTCAGGCACTGAGTCCAGGGTGAAAGGATTCACTCTTCCACTGGCCAGCACTCTAGAGCAGGGAGGGCCAATACCATGGGTCCAGTCTGCTGTCCATTTCAGTTCAGCCATAAATAAGATTTTAAAAAAAATATATATATATATATACATACATACAACAAAACAGCTACTACATACACACAATGAAAAATCACTCAGCATTAAGAAGACAAAATCATGCAATTTTCCACAAAAAAGGATGGAACAACAACAAGGGTACCATGCTGAGTAAAATCAATCAGACAAAGAAGGACAGATACAGAATGATCTCTCATATTTGTGATATAGGTACATAATAACGGAGTAACAAAAACGGTCAAAAGTAAAAGAATCTGAAAGTTTGTCTGCATAACTAAACTTACCTGCTGGGTGGGGGACTGGAGGAGATGGGAGGGATTCATAGGCCTTTGGTAGAAGGAAGAAGATGCTCTGGGGGGGCGGGGGTGTCGCATTAGAACATTGTATGCATGAAACTACAATTAACAGTATCATTAATTATATCACCTCAGTAAGAGTGGAAAAATGGGCTGGGTTGATAGTACAAGCAGGTAAGGCATTTGCCTTGCATGCTTCCAACCCATGGCTTGATTCCTAGCATAACACATGGTCCCCCCGGCACTGCCAGGAGTTATCCCTGAAGACAGAGCCAGGAGTGAGCCCTGAGCACCAGGAAGTATGGCCCCAAAACCAAAAAAAGAAAAGAAAAACCTAGCTGAAAAAAATCAAAAGAACAATAGCTCACAAGAATTAAAAATTACATAAAGTGTGTGCTAGGACAACAGTCAGTAGGGCGCTCTCTTGCAGTCCTGAGTCCCCCAAGGAATGATCCCTGAGCACAGAGCCAATAGGCCCTGAGCACCGCCAGGTGTGCCCCCCACCAAGAAAAAAACTACATGAAGTTCAAAGTTCAGTGTCTGAACTAACTGAATGATTGAGCAATTTCACTCATAAATACAGGCTATAGCTGATAAACAGATAAATACAAAGAGGCAGAGCAGAGGACGGTGAGTGAAGGTTTCCTTGGGAGAAGGGGTATTACAGGGGACCTGATAAAAGAGTCACAGACAAACAAATTAGTTCACTGGCTGTAAGGAAACCAGCCTCACACATTTTCTGAGCAATGGCTGCTCTCATGCCTCAGTAGCAGGACTGATATACACGTCTTGGAGCCTGAAACATTGGCCATGCGTCCCTTCCTAAGGCAGATATGTCTTTGCCTGCCCAAGAGCATGGACTGGCCCTAGCATCGTTTCCTCTCCACTGCTATTTTCAACTCTAAGCAAAACTCTGCCCCCCTGTTTCCCAGAGCTTCAAGTTCCCTTACATATAAGAAACTGCAGACTGAGGAAATCAAAGTCACCCCAGAACACTCTGACCCCCAGTACTCCCAAGTCCCCCTCTCAAAAAACAAACAAAAATAGTTACTTTGCTTAATGGATTTTTAAAAAAATTATTTTACAGCAAATAGTAGTTCTGCTCATACATTCACCCATGTGCTCATTCATGCCACAAAAATTGGTTCAGCCCCTTGGCCCATACACTTGCCAGGGTGAGAGGATGGGAAACAGAATAGTCGACAATTACTTCCAGTCTTAAAGCCACCTGATAGTCAGGCACAGACATTGAACTTGGAAGACTCGAGTTCAGATCCTGGTGCTTGTATTTCTGAATTCTGACAGCATGTAGAAACTTGCTTGGACCATGAAAGTCCGAAAGGAGAGTAGTTGCTCTCATATCCTGCCCTTATCCTTTAGGTAAAAAAATAATAATAATAGTCATGTGTGCAAAGTGGGTTGCACAGGGCAGGGCAGAGAACTAACCCCTAAAGAATTATCAACCGTCATCATCACTATTGTTTTTGGAGAATCTAACCAGGCTTTATCCTGGATCAATCAAGTTGATGAAACTTTAGAAGAAGCACACCCCCTCCTTGACCCTAGTGTATCATCACTTTTAGAAAAACTTAATGCCAGGAAAAGTTATACTATTTCCAGGTCCCTTAGTATTTGTTCCAGGTCTCCCAAGAACAAATATAATTTGAGTCAAGGGGCAAAAGGAAAAAACAAGAAGAATTTTCCTATACTAAGTTCCTTTGGGGTTGTGACAAAGCTCTAGCAGAAAGAACAGGACATTAGCAGGGTGCTGGGAAGAAGGCCTCACGTGAGAGGTGCTCATGCCTGAGCCCAAAATCAGGCCTTTGGAATGTTTCGAATCATGCGATACTCCCTTGAGAGAAAAAAATATCACAGGCACACAATGTTCAGAAAGAAATCTTTCTTTTTTCTGTCTTAAGGCAACACATTCTGTGTCCTTGTGCGGTTTTACAATGAAAGGCTGAGCAGAGATAGGCACTAGGGGAGCTAAGCCAGTCCTTTCGTACTCGGATTTGGGGCTGAAGTTACCAAAGCAGTGTCAGAAGGAAGACCATGTGTGTGACAATGTTGCAACTTTTAAAAAATTTGTTGTTCCATCCCAACTAAGTGATATCGGAATGCGGAAAAATTAGAATATGTGACGTTTTTCTTTTTAAATTAAAAGACTCTCTATAATGCCCCCCCCCACACACACACATGCCCAGAGGCTAAGGACAGCTGGTAAGTGTGCATCCACACACAGGAAGCACAGCTGTGGGTCTTTTCCCCAGTGCTATCCTACCCCACCGAAATTTCAGAGAGGCTCTTTGGAGCCACAGTAACAGGATTTGAGCCCTAGCTCTGCCCTTGCCATCTGTGCGATTTGAGACAGGTGTTCCTTCCTTCTGCCTCAGTTTCCTGATTTGTGACTAATTATATGTCTAATAATGAAGAGAACTGGTGCAATTTTCTATATGTGTATTAATTAATGTATATGCTTTTTTCTGTAATGAAGTTGCATGAAAGTATTCCTGTACTTGGCAGATTTTCTTTTTATGGGTCAGTTATAACATGGGCAGATAATTCCATATTTGAGTTGTTCTAAAAATCTTTACCATAGTTGGGGAAAGCAGCACAGAGAGAGAGTACAGCAGGTAGGGCAGTTGCCTTGCTCACATCCATCCAGGTTCAATTCCTGGCATCCCCAAGAGCACAGTGCCAGAAGAAAGTCCTGAGAACCGCTGCGTGTGGTCCAACACCCCCACTAAAAAAAACACCCAAGTCATTGCCATTGACATTTTTGTACTTATATATGTGGCAACTTAACCAATATGGTTAAATATGTAACAAGACTTTATACCTCTAGTAATATCATAGAATTAATTATCCTAAGTCCTCAATCTTGGACAGGATCTAAGTCTTGGATAGGTTCTTGGAAGCTGTCTTTAAGCAAGACAACATACAACGAAAGTACGTTGGTGAATAAAATCTTTCATTCAGTGTCATTAAGTGTTAGTTTTTTCACATCAACACTATAACAAAATGATATTGACTAAAAATATGTTTTGGGACCAAGAGACAGTAACACAAGAAGAGTGCTTGCCTTGAACTTAGCCAAAAGGGTTTGATCCCCAGCATCCTATAAGGTCCTCTGAGTTCTGACAGGAGTGACCCTAAGTGCAGAGCCAGAGAGTAGCCCCTGAATACTACTGATTGTGCCCCTAAAACCACATATGTGTATATGTGTGTGTGTATACACACACATGTATTTATGTTTTAGAAGGTCCTGTTCTTTATTTTAATTTTTGCTTTTGGGGGGTCATACCCAGCAATGTACAGGGGTTACTCCTGGCTCTGCACTCAAGAATTACTCCTGGTGGTGCTCAGGGGACCATATGGGATGTTGGGAATCGAACCCGGGTCGGTCGCATGCAAGGCAAATGCCCTACCCGCTGTGCTATTGCTCCAGCTCTGTGTTCTAGATTTTAAGTTCAATTTCTATAATCGTAAAAAAAAGGAAGCAATAAATTATCAAGCATTTCAGATGAAAGAAGTTGCAGCTTCTAAATTGCTTTGATTCTCCATTGACTTTGTGCCGATTTGTTAGTATTGCGCAATCCACACTTCTTTGCATACAATTTGCCAACTTTCTCCTTGTTATTTTCCCTAACCAGAATAGTGTATATAAGAAGTAGGTCAGAAGTGGTTGCCCAGGCTATTTATCTCCTACCAAGATGTTTTCTGGGCTACCTCCACCCACACCCAAAATCTGGCACTGGGCTTCAATGCACAATTAATCCACTGCTGGAGGAGGTGATGTTGGCAGGTGACAGTCATGCATCAGTCCCATCACTCTGCTTCTTTTGTTTCTTAACATCATAAAGCTTGTTTAAGTGAAGGACCAAATGACGAACATTGACAGATGATGAGAGCTCAACCTTAACAATGAGAGCCATTACCCAAGGGAACCCAGCACCACATTTATGAACAAACAGTTAAGAAACTGTCAGGTTTATTTTTAAGTTTCAAAGCAATTCCAAGAACCTGCAAAACAATCCACTCATTCCCCTCCTTTACTCAAGGTCCGGCCAGACATCATCAGCGTGAGACATTGCAAACGGCATTCAAGGATGTTCACTCAAGTCTCCCTCACTCTTTTAGATGAATCTGAGTACATTTAGCAATAAGAGATACAAGAGAGCAATATTTCAGCCTCATTATGCCGTTGTCACTGAATTTTGAGTAAGAAAATTTGATTCTTTCAAAAGTGCCATGTGTTCTTCGTTTGCTATTTCCTTTCTGTGCTATTGGCCACTTTCGGAAGAAACATCTTTTTTTTTCTTGTAAGAGAAGCAAAAAACAAGTGTGAGAACACTTTTTTAATGAGTCCAAGTTTGTCCTACTTACATAAAAAGTACAAAATAACAGCTGTCATCTCCTCCGTGCCTGATATATGCCAGGCACTTTATATACACATATCTAATTGCTGCAATTCCTATTGATGTAAATATTAGCACGGTTTTCCAGGGGAGGAAATGAATCTCAGAAAGATGAAGTAAGTTGCTGAAATTGTCAGAGGTGGGATTGGAACTCTGTTCAGTCTGAATCCAAAGTTTTTGCTCATTCTGTTCCTCGTGACTGATTTTCCAAAATTTGACCTTCAAAACTCATCCAAAATACATTTCTCATTTTTCCCTCTGCTCTCATGCAAGACAAGAAAAGAGCAAACAGCATCTTGCTGAGGTTTTACATATTGAAAGAATTTTTGTTCTTCAATTCTATGAATTTAATTCTTTTGAGATTTTTATTAGATGTAAAGATTTAAATTTTTCAGTTGTGTTCTCTTTCAGTCATACATTCTATCCCTGGAAAATTACAGTTCAGATTATTTTCCTTCCTTTTCTTCCTGAATTTTTATTTTGGAGCCACACCCAGCAATACTTAGGGATTATTCCTGGCTCTGTGCTCAGGGATCACTTCCGGCGGTGTCTGGAGACCTTAGGTGCTAGGAATTGAGCTCAAATTGGTCGTGTTCAGCAATAGCTTAAACTTCTATACTATCTCTCTGGTCCCCAGATTCCTTTTCTAACTACTTGGCTACTATTTTATTCTCATAAGAGTGACTCCTTCTACTTACTTGTTACTCTAAAATCTTATATATTAGAGTAATAAAACTAAGTCTTGCCTTCACCTGTGAGGTATGGCTTTCTTTTATCTACAATGATAATTGCTAAGATAAAAAAATCCCATCTCAATAGTGACCCAGAAATTTGAATCCGTGGCTTTCCTAATATATTTTCAAAGAGACACTTAGACGTGGAGAAGCTTATAACTCAGTATTTGTGTTGTATTCATACCACATCAAGCACTTACTATGTGCACTGACTAATGTAGCTTCCTACCTGAGAAATATCTATTCTCAAGGTAAATAGGGCAGAAATATATATATATATATATATATATATGATACAAAATAAAATCTTTGCCTAGATAGACGCACAGCAGATGGAGTGCTTGCCTTGGATGCAGCCAGTTTGTGTTCAAACCTGGCACCATTTACAGTCCCCAGAGCACAACCAGGAGTAAACCCTGAGCAAAGATCCAGGAGTGATCCCTGAGCATAATTGCAGGAATAAGCCCAAAGAAGAGGAAGAGAAGGAGGAGGAGGAAGAGGAGAGTGGAGGAGGAGAAAGAAGAGAGAGAAAGAGAGTCAGAAGGAAGGAGGGAAGAAAGGGAGGGAGGGAGGGAGGGAAGGAAGGAAGGAAGGAAGGAAGGAAGGAAGGAAGGAAGGAAGGAAGGGAGAGAGGGAGGAAGGATGGGAGGGAGGGAGGGAGGGAGGGAGGGAGGGAGGGAGGGAGGGAGGGATGGAAATAAAGAGTACATCGTAAGTATCCTCTTGATCAAACCATTGCAGAACTTTAAACACAAATAACCCAGTGTATGAGAAAACGTGTCTCAGTGGGATAGCGCTTGACTTGCATGTGTGCAATAGTGATTTTGGTCCCCAGCACTGTTGCACAATGCTGCATGATTCTTGGTACTATCAGTGAGATCTGCACCACAGGTGTGAACACATTGTGTTCTTGTAGTGCCAAGAATGTTGAGCACCACAAGCAAGGGTGCAATCCCTGGATACTGTGACTACAAACGAAAATGAAAGAAAATGAAAAGGAGGGAAACATCAACAATTTTAAACCTTTAAGCAAGCAGAATAAATCTAAGGTTATCAACAGTGTTCTGTATATTTGTTTTATTTTTCAGTAGAAGTACAGGCACAAAGAAAATTTAATTTGAACACTTAAATCTCATGCCCAGTACTTTGTAAGCATTTGGTAAACGTTGGACAATTCACTAAAATTAAAATATATTACTCTTTTTACTATTCCAGCTCTATCCTTGGAGTTTATTGTTCATTCGACAAACATTTACTATAGATAATTGACAAGTTAGGTCAAAAGGGATGAAAATACTATTCTAAAGTATATTCATACTTTCTGTCCTCACATAATAAGCTTTCTACTGACCAATCTGTTTAACCTATGGCAATGTCTTTATAGTCTCTTCATTCATATAATCTGAGACGAATAACAGCTTTGATAAATATTACGGGGAGATTATTGTGAAAATAAAGTATGAAAGTATGACTTGTAGGGAACTAAACTGTATAATATTATATTCATAAGCAATATCAGGACACAAATACAGAAAGCATCACACAAAATTACTTAAATCATTAAGGCAATTTGACAGTTTAATTAACTAAAAACGCTAAAATATAGTATAGTTTCAAATAAGGCTTGATCCAGAAGCTCAACGTTGTCAACTAAAGTCCAATCTCTTTCCAGTTCTTTATTTTGTTCTTTTTAGCATCAGATTCTAAGACTCACCTCATTGTAAGTTCCCCTGGGGCTCCCAGAAGCTCTCTCAGCTGGCACTTCCTCATTCTACTCCAGCAGGGAGAGAGAGCCTCCTAACCAGGCTAGCCAAGGAAAGTACCTAGATTTTTTTTGAATTGCCACCCCCATGTGTCACATGCTCACTCGGCAACCAATGCCGTATCCAGAGGCACAGAAGGCACTATTTGGTTTGGTCTAGATGGCATGACCCAACTTTGGAACTGGGGTTAAGATTACTTCCCTGGAATCTTCTGCATCTCTCAGGACAAAGTGGTTGCCTGATAAAGAGAACAAGGATAGAAGGGAAAGAGAAGGAGTACACAACCAGCAAACTACCTCCTAATTAGCTGGGTTTAAGTCAATTAATAAATAATATTACCCAAAATCCAGTTTTTAGTTCTATCAGAGCTGGAAATTCCTCATACTTTGGCAATTTAAAGACATAAATTGGCAATCTATATACCATAAATATTTTAAGAATAAGACAATTAACAGACTCATTGATAATCTGGGTAAGGTCACGGAGTGTTTATCTGTGTATAGCACTGCATGTAGCACTGTCTTCCCGCTGTTCATTGATTTGCTAGAGTGGGCCCAGCAGCAGGCCCAGTAACATTTCCATTGTGAGACTTGTTGTTACTGTGTTTTGGTATATGCAATACATCACAGGTAGCTTGCCAGGTTTCTCTGTGCAGGCGAGGTACTCTCGGTAGCTTGCGGGCTCTCTGAGAGGGGTGGAGGAATCGAACCTGGGTCGGCCGGGTTGGCAGCATGCAAGGCAAATGCCCTACCGCTGTGCTATCGCTCCAGCCCTTTTATCTATGTGTATATATACATATATAAATTACCAGGAAAACTTAAAATGGATTCACACATACATTCTGTATGATATATTTATACTTTAATTTCCTTACCCATTCACTCATTAAAGAACACTGGGGTTATTTCAAGCTGAGATTACTATGAATATAGGTTCTATGAAAACTCGTCTTAATATGGACATAATGTATTCAGTTTTCTTGACAATGCCTCCAGTTACTCTGCATCCTCACCATGACTAAGGATCATAATTGTTTTCTATTTTAATCACTATGGTGTTTATGAAATGACAGTGCATGGCTTTCTTTCATTTTCATTTTCCCAATTATTAATAATATTTAATACCCTTTTATATTTGCAACTGAAAAATCTTCTTTGGTGAAGTGTCCATTCAAATCTCCCCATTCTTCTGGTTATTTGTTACATTTTAAGTTATAAGTTCTTTATAATTCTAAGTACAAGTCCTTTATCTGTTATTTTTTTTATATTTTCCCTAATTTAGCTTCTTAACAATAACTCTTGATAGCAGCAAGTTTAAATGTTTATGAGGTTCAATTTACCTTTAAAAAAATAAAATAAAATGGATTCAATAGTCTGATGATAGAGCCCTTTAAAAATTAAAACTCCCCCCTTGTTTAAATTATCTTCCCCAAGTCATTAGTCATGTATGATGATTTCCTATTTCTTTAAAGAGATAAAAATTCCTTTTACCTATGAATAAGTTACCTGGATAAAGTTGAGTCACATCCCTAGCTAGTCTTACACAGTGATATACCTATAAGAATATAAGATTCAAATCAAAGTTTTTCAGTGATATAAAGTTTTTCATAGACATAACATAGGGATTAAGGCTTTTGTTTTATACTCTCTTGATGCGAGTTCGATCCCTGGCACCCCAGATGGTTGGTTCCCTGAGCACTGCTAGGAGTGATTCCTGAGTGCAAAGTCAGGAGAAAGCCCTGAGCACCACCAGCTGTGGCCCCCAAGCCCAAAGGGAATTGAAAGAATTCCTTATGCAGAGCAATTTAAGAAAATTCTTCAACATTCTCAGCTCCATGGAATGAACAGATGGGGCCTCCACCTTGTGCGCTTCTTGCATGTCGGTCATATTTCCACCAGGAGAATTCCACATCAATATTAAACATCTCCTCCATGGCTGAGACTTGTAACCACTATATATGGCTTGTTATAAATATTTGTGACAACATAAATAAATAACTAAAGCCCAGAATATTATCCTTTGTACTATGCCATCTTTTACTAAGTCTTCAGAGAGAATCTGAAGTAGATGGATATCCAAAACACAAGCGGCAATGGTATAAGTTATTGAGTTTAGAGAAAATTCTTTACAAATTCTCTACAAAGCTATGCATCCTTCCTTGCAGAATCAAAAACTAGGACTTTCAAAACTGGTCCAGAAGACTCAAGGCAAAACAATAGTCATTTACTATTAGAAGGAGTAGGTCCTCAGGACTTTGGGCCTCTGTTCTGACCCTCCATCATGATTTGAAAGTTGGGGAGTGGTTTTCACCCCCACTGCCTACAGAATTAGATGCTGGTTGCTTTTTGTCCCATTATCATGAGCCATTGTAAAAAGGGAAGGAAACATACACTGGGGTCTCCAGACTTGCTTCAATCAAAGTGCTTTACGTTATTTCTTTTATGTCTTAACTTCTATGTGAGATTTTATTAGAACCCCTCCTTTTTGAAGATTGAAGCCAAAACACTTACAAGTGACTGCCTTCCCACTGGCATCAGACTTTTAACTCTGTCTCATCACACTTAGCATATGTTTCCAAGATAAATCTATGTTATAGCATTATGTCAAAATTTCCTCATTTTTCTGAATCATATAATATTGTCACACATGCAACATATTCTTTATCAATTCATTGTCGATGAACATTTAGTTAGACTCCATCTTTGGCTATTATTCATAACATTGCTCTGAACACTAGGGTGTAAGTTTTTGTTTGAGTTGTTGCTTTCACATTTTTATGCATATACTCAGAAGCAGAATTTCTAGACCATGTAATTATTCTGTTTAATTTTTTGAGGAACTGCCATATAGTTTTCCATAGTGACTGCCTCATTTTACCTTGCCCCCAGCAGTAGGCAAGTGTTCCAGTTTCTCCACATTCTTACCAACAATTGTCATCATCTTGTTTAGGAAATCTCTTGCTTATTTTTATAACAGCTATCCTGACCCGTGTGAAGCACTATTTCACTGTGGCTTTAAGTTGCAGTTCCTTAATGGTTAATGATCTTAAGCATCCTTTCATCCTTATTGACCATTTCTGTGTCTTCTTTGGAGAAATGTCTCTTCAAATCCTTTGCCCATGTTTTTGTTTTATGGTACCTGGAATGGAATCCATAGTTTCAAACATGCAAAGTATGTGCTCTACCACTGAGCGCATCACCACCCCCTCTTTGCTCATTTTTTAATTTAGGTATTGGTTTTACTTTTAGAGAGTTTTGAAAATTTTAAAAACTGTATATTCCAGTATAAAACCCAGTATATTCCAGTATAAACCCATTAATATGGGTTTCAATCTCTTTATACCTATGAATAAAGAGATTGGTCTGGGACTGGTCCAAGGACTAGAAGTTAAAAACTATTGTTCTATAGGGCCAGAGAGATAAGACAGAGGTTAAAGTGCTTGCCTTGTACATAATTGACTTAGGTTCAATCCCCTGTACCACATATGGTCTCCTAAGTACCACCAGAAGTGGTTCTTGAGTACAGAGCATTGAGTAAGACCTGGGCACAGCCAGGAAATGTCCATAAACCAATATAAACAAACAAAAACTCTAATATTATTTTTGTTTGTTTCTGGGGTCCACACCCAGTATTGCTCAGGGGTTACACCTCACTTTGTGCTCCATGATCTGTTCTGTCATTCTCATAGGACCATATATGGCACCAAGGATTGAACCCGTATCTGCCGCATGCAAGGCCATCACCCATCCTACTGTACTATCGTTCCAGCCCTATAAACTCACTACCCTAAATATTAATCCATTATATTAATTATTATTAATAATTGATGTCATATCTAACTATATACCTACTAAATATTATACTACACAATTATCCTGCTACAACATATAACTTATAAATATTTTCTCCAACTCTATGAATTGCCCTTGTACCCTGCATATTATGTTCTTTGATGCACAAAGAACCTTCTCTTTCAGTTTACTCCAATTCCGTCTCCTTCTGGCAACCCCCAACAAGTTAGCAGGTGGTAGAAGGCACTTCTTTAGCTGTGCACCTGTTTCCCCCAGGGGAGGCTCCATCCTTGCTGGGGATAGGAGAATGGTGGAAGCTGTAAGTCCTCTGTGATTTCACCCACCCACCCCAGCGGTATTGACCAGCCCATCTACTGACACACCTGACATTAGCCAACAACCTCCCCGGAGAATATGCTCATAGTGGAGAATGTACAGAGAGGAATGGGTTGAGAGATTCTTTGAAAGACAATGCTGCTGTTTTTTGCCAAGAAAAAGTAACCATAGATATATCTTTACACTTAGGGAATGCAATCACTCCTCTGCCTGGTCTATAAGAAAGACTTTGCTGGAGTGATTGGCAGCAACAGAACCAAGAAAAAAAGGGCACATTCTGCCTCCAATCTTTGAGGGCAGACATTGTGATCAGTGCACAGTAACCCAGGCTGGGAAACACACCTTTTTTAGCTACCTCTAATGTGGTTGTAGGTGTTCCTCCTCTCACTGGAGCCATAGGGATTTGGGTGGGGTCCGAAGCAGACATTGGTGGGGCCAAACAAAACACAGACTGCCATGTGGTTGAGCAAAGCACCACCACCCACATAGGAGTACGTGCCACCTACTTGCTGTGATTTGTGCTACAACTTCTCTCCAGAATTCCCATTTTCTAGTTTGGAAAATCAAATTGATTGTTGTTGTAAAATCTTACATTGGGGCTCCATGATCCAATTTACACAGTATTTCCTCTGCATGATCCAACTTAATGAAATGCTACAGAGCAAGCAAGGCACTTGAAAAACGAGTAAAATGCTAAACATATGGGAGGCAGTCTTCTCTTCCTTTGAAAACGGCTCCGGGTGGTTCCACTATTGTTTAGTTCAGAGAATTATGCAATTTTGAGACATGGTTCCTTATCGGGTGTAGACTGAGAGGCAATTAAGCAATTATTCATGTCAGAAACTGAGGTAAGGAGAGGACTGCTTCAAAGGATCCTCTTGACAAAGTGAAAAGCAGTTGAGTAGAAACAGAGAACAGGATATAATTTCCTTCTGGAATATCCACTCCATATGGCCCGCAGCAAGGATTTCAAACTCATCTGTGGGAAGGAGGAGACAGACATGAAAACATTAACTTCTTGTGCTCTGAGTCCTCTCAGCCATTTTCGGAATCGTTCGTGGAAACTATCCGTTCCTTTCAACAGATACCAATCGAGAGTCTCCAAGACAGACATGAGGCTTTTGTTCCATAGTGAATCCATGTCTTCTCCCAGGAGGAAGTTGGCAGCAACAAAACTTAGTTGGAAAAAAAAAACACCATTAAATGTTGTATGCATTTTCCTGTCCCCTCCCATTTCTACTTGCTAACAACAGAGACAGCTGTGGGACACCCAAGTCACAAACCCTCCTCCTGAGAGCCAGGAGACCAGGACAGCAGCTTTCCTGACTGGAGATGATGAAACTCACAGAAAACATGCTAATACTGAAGCTAGTGTCACACCACCACCTCCTCTTCTTGCCATTGCGAACTCACCCCCAATCCCAACATCTACTCAGTCATTGATTCTTTTTAATATGATTGCATCTGAATGGCCAGGGAACACCCACCCCGGGCCTACCCTGGCCACTGAGGGCCTGGTTGACAGTAACAAACCCATCACCTGGCTTCAGGTGTGGTCTTTGCCCAGCATGACCCTAACAGAGAAACCAAACCGAGTCCAGCCAAGCACGGGCCTTGTGAACTAATGCCAAAATTTCTCTCAGGTTGTCTTCATTTCTCTCAGTTTCTAAGATCCATTGTGTGCTATAGACATGCAGAGAGTTTCCTGCCCTCTGCTTTTCTTGCCTGTTCCACCCCTGTTCACTGAGCTGCATTCTGTTGGGCTTCTCTTTCCCTGCCCCTGGCTGCCTCCAGCCCTGACTTCTACCATTTAACTGGGGGTCAGTCTAAAGAGACTTCCTCTTTGGGGGAAATCACAGGGGAACCTTGAGCTTGTGTGTTTGTGGTTCTGTGAACCCCATCCCTCACAGTGATGGGATCATCTGAAGCTTCTCTTTTCTCGCTTCCTCCAGTGCACATCCCAGGATAGTGACCACATCCATGGTCCTTCCTTGGGAGTGTCTGGGTGCGGGAGTGGAAGCAGGTCAAGAAGGAGCCATGGAGGAGGAGCCCAACCATCTGGTTCTGTCATCCCACATTTCAGAATCTCCTGATGGGCCTTTCTCAGTTGGTTGTAGTCTGTGGCCAAGGTCTCAATCCTAACTGCACCATTGAAACACTATCCTTTTAATCTAGGGAAACTTTTTATGTTTGTTTATTTTGTTCTGGGGTCACATCTGGTGGTGCTCAAGGATTACTTCTGGCTCTCTACTCAAGAATTACTCCTGTGCTCCGGGTGACTATATTGGATACCAGGGATTGAACCTGCGTCCACTATGTGCAAGGCAAATGCCCTACACACTGTGCTATCTCTCTGGTCTCTAGAGGAATTCATAAGGCTTAGGTAAGTTCACAATATTCAAGGAGGTACTGTTTTCTCTGGGCACTGTTCCCAAGGTTGCACTGTTTTGCCTAACCTAAGGACTTGTTCCCATTCATAAGTATGGAGTAAAGCGTGGTTTGAGATATTTGGATATTTGGAAATATTTGGATATTTGGAGATATTTCATAGTATCATAAAATTCTCCCTACCGGCCCCATCTCCTACAGCGGCTCTTCGCCTGTGCTTACAGTGAAGTCACTTTTACCAGTGCCAAAGCAGTGGGTGGGCAGCCTTAGTTTAGTCTAAGTCTGTTTGAAATCCCCCTTTACCACCTTCCCTTGCTCAAAGTACTCCAGACCCAAACCCTCCATGGAACCTAGACTCATCATGAAGCCAGGCCATTCCTGACCTCAACGAAACCTAGACCCATCATAAAGCCAGTCCATTTCTGACCTCAGCAGGATCAAGACTCATCATGGGGCCAGGTCACTTCTGAACTTTCTTTCATTTACAAACTCAACTTTGGGGGCCTGAGGAAAAGTGATACTTGTTGCTCAAAGCCCCGGAAGTTGCAAGAACAGCTGAGCTTCTACTAGTTGAAAATATGGCACAAATGAGCATTTGTTGTGCTAAGCTCATGGTCATGTGGGGGATCCACATGAATCATCCCTTTGCTGGGAAAAGAGACTGGAAATAAGGATGTTGCAGAAGCGGGCTGCATGGCTCAGTCGACCCCAGGGGAAAGGGTGGAGCACAAGCCTGGCCTGCTAAAAGGTCACACAGTCCTTTTTTCTCCTTGAACAGAAAGAATCCAAGTGGAAATTAACTCAGAGGGTTTCATCACTAAATGTAAATGAACTGAAGGCAGCTGAATTGGAGGAGAATCGGAGATGTGCTGGCTTGGGAAGAAGGCAGTCTCTTGGCCGTCTCTCCACACATGGGTTGAGGGAGGAATTGGCACTGAAACAACCACAAACATTGCTAAGAATTGGCATCAAGTGCAAGAAAAATGGATGGAGTTCCTGCCCTTCCTGGAGGAGTTTTGGCACGAGGTAGATGAACTGGTGACATGCAGATGTGCTTTCACACGAGTCAACTTCTGCCCACAAAGCAGGGTTCTGTGATGTGTGCGCACAGAACTGCACATCCTGTGGCTCTAGGCTACCAGGAGTGGCCCCAATTCCAGTCAGACTAGGAGTGCAGGATGCAATGGTCATGCCAAGGGCAACCCATTAGTTCCAAGGACCCCCTCACCCAGAGGAAATGTGGGTCCTCCCAGCCTTCTTTCCCCTGGCCATCCTCCTGAAGGTGCTGTTCTTCTGCAAGATTGTTTATTTGTTTTTTACTGATTGAGAGTCTATGGTTTACAACACTGCTATTGATGGTTTCTCATGCATGTAATTCCAAGAGGGAGAAGCAGGGCTAGAACAGTAGTACAGTGGGTAGGGTGCTTGCATCCAGTCAACCTGAGTTTAATTCCCAGCATTTCATATGGTCTCCCAAGCACTGCCAGAAGTGATTCCTGAGCACAGATCCAGGAGTAACCATTTATTATTGCCAGGCATGTCAAAAAAAGTGGGGGGTGGGGGGTGCAACTATGGGCGATTCTTGTTCTAGGGATTCCTCGTCTTTCCCCAGCCTGTGACTTAGTAGGCTTCACTCGTGCCACTTTTGTTGCTACTGGTCATTGTGGTGTTGGTAGCGACCTGCTTGTTTCAGCTGCGGATGTTAGCCTTCCTGTTCTAAGCACCCTAAGAGAGGGGAGGAGTCCCCTCTTTAAGGAAAGGAAGGCACCTTGCATTTTCGCTGTTAGCGGGACGGCAACCCCTATGCATGCCACTGCTTCCCCACTATTGATGGACCTAGGCAGCAGCTTTCCCAGGATGCCTAACACTCTTCTCTGAACCATCCCATCATGTTCCAGGACAGGAAACCAATGCTGCTGCTCTGTGCCAAGGGCTAGTCTTCCCGTCAGAACCAGGTTCAGTGCTCCCCATAGTATCATGATCCCCATAATATCATAATCTTACTTGAATGCTCCAAGGGACGGGGCATATAACTCACTCGTTTGACAGAGGAGAACAATTGCAAGTCCCTCAACATGACTCTGACCTGAGTTTGAAGAATGTGCGGTGACCTTGTCTGCTTGTCAAGGCTAATAGACTTCCTGAGGTCAGAGCAATAGTACAGAAGATAGGGTGCTTGTTTTGCACCTAGACAATCCAGGTTTGATCGCTGGCACCCCATATGGTCCCCCAGCCCCACTATGAGTGATACCTGAGCATAGATCCCTGAGCACTTCCTGGTGTGACTCTAAAAACAAAAATAAAATTGAAAAACAGGACTTCGTGATTCTATCAGTAACCAATCCTCACTTCATCAGTTTGTCCCCATGCATGTCCCATGTGCCTTGAGTCATCCGGGCAAAAGCTATCCAGAGGACATTGCCTGTATGTCTGATATTTGAGTGTGAAGGCCTGTCTGCATTACATGTGCCATAATGTCATGTAATTAAAAAATATTAACAAAAGTTCAGCAATGGGAACTAGAGTCTAAAGGAATACATAAGCACTGACCATGATTATTTAATATAGCCGTGCTCTTTACTGTGAGGACGCAGTCCTCATGAACCCTCAGAAGTAGGGACTATTATTCCCCCCAACCCAGGGGTTAAGTTACTTGCATAAGCTTGCAAAGCAACATAAATGGAGAAGGTAAGATTCAACTACAGCTGTAGTGTGGGCCTTTCAGACATAACAAGGCTTCCAGTAGTCTTATGCACTTGCCTCTTATAATATTTTAGAGAAGAATACACCCAAAATATCAGAACTAATATAAGCTCGTTAGGAGAATGAGACCCATCATTGTTACTGGTATTTGGTATATTGGGTACGCCACGGGGAGTTTGCCAGACTTATTTTAAAAATCTCAGGGCTAGGACGAAGGAGACGTTACTGGGGCCTGCTCGAGGCAATCGACAAATAACAGGATGGTCGTGATCGTGAATATAAGCTCATGGATACTGCTTACACAAGGAGCTCACATCCAATGAGGACTGGTGAGCACTGGAGTACTTGTGCCTGAGTACTACAACACTGATACATGGGCCATAACATGATGTTGAGTAGTCCCATGGAGGTGATCTACAAAATAGAGACAAGAGAGTCATAAGGTTCTACATGCAGCACTGTGGGAATTGATGTGTCCAAAGTTTCCCCACCTGCTCTCTCTCCACAGTAAAGGTGGGCAAGAGGGGCACAAAACATCAGCAGGGTCTTCATGGGTGAAGACAGAAAGACAAGAGGAGCTTAGTAGGCAGAAGAAGGACTCATGCTTGATGAACCCTGGGTTCCAGAGAGAGTGTGGAGACAGACTGGACCAAGGAGAAAACACTGCCAGAAGGAAACCAGGCCTGGTAGTGTAGTTCAGAAATCTTCCCAGCACACACACAGAGCTTCAAAAGATAATTCCATCTGTTTAGGAAGAACTTTTAAGTCTATATGCTGTGATGTCTTGGTTTTCACCTGTGGTCCTGTCATACCATCCTATTAACACCCTTGTCAACTCTCAAATATGGTAAATTCTGTGACCTCTATATGATCAATCAAAAGATTGTATTGACAGCTGTACACAGTGAATTTGTAAGGCCCAATGTTTATGTGGTAGAGGTGCTTAAGAAGTGGGGGAGGTTTTGTTTCGTTTTGGTGACACATAGCCAATGGTATTCAGGGCTTATTCCTGGCTCTGTGCTCAGAGATGACTCCTAGTAGGGCTCAAAGTTCTATATGGGATGCCAGGAATTGAACCCAGATCTACCACTTGCAAGGAAAGTGCTTTAGCCCTGTACTATCTCTCCAGCCAGAAGTGCAGTTTTTCCAAAGCCTTTATTGCAATGCTAAGAGCTATGGAGACGGCACCTTTGACTCTTGCATGTACTTGAAACCACAGTGGGTTTTGAAGTAAGGGCAGATCCTTCTCCTTGCACACATCCCCCAACTAATTGGGTTTCAATGAACGGTATAAAAAATGATTTGTTCAGCCCCCACCACGAAGCGATGTAGGGAAGTTAGCCTTAGATAACGATTTCCCCACTCTGCAGCCAGCATTGAGTAAGACAAAAGCTTAACACAGACTTAAAACACACACTAACACAACGCGATAAAAGTAATCTTCATCCAGGAACACTTTGAGTTTAAAACATCTGAATTCAAACAAGCTAATTAAAAACACATAGGGTTGTCAGGGAGTTTAGAAATCAAGCACAAAGTTCTTTGAAACAATGAGACTTACTAGCTCTGTGGTAGATAAATCAGCCGCTTTCTCCACAGACCAGCCAGCAGTCCATTTGTAAATGGATTGAAAGACATGCAAGAAAGAAAGGCAATTGCAAAATGTTCGCAGCACAGAGAGCGTGACAAGAAGGAGGCAATTCTAACTGTCCTTTCCATTTAGAGGTGGATCTGTCCACAGGGCTCTTTTCGCGGGCCCATGGAGTTGATTGATGTTGACTTGCTGCTGGATTTTATTACTCTGAAGTTGAAAGACCTGATGTTAACGCATCTTAAACTTCAGGTCTCACCACCACACTCCCACATAAGCATATGTTGGGTGGTGCATTTTGATTGCCTGGGTCTCTCGCTTATAGGTTTCTGCCATTCCCCAATGCTCATGGCATGCTTTGAGCCTTGCAGACAAGAAACCCAGTTTTTCTCTGGCTTGCTTCTAAGTCTATCACTTGTTTATTTGAAAATTGCAATGATGATTTTAAAAAGACACAACAGTATGACTAAGCACCCTTCTCTGATTTATATGTAAGAGAATGTGATTTTTTAAAAGAAAAGCAATGAAAATATAACAACTTGAACTAATTTGCACTATGAATAGGGAACAAAGAATTTAGACCTCCACTAATTTTGGATTCCAGCTTCCAAACATTTCATAAATAAAATATGACTAGCAGCATGAAATTGCAAGGCATGTACCGTTTGAATTACATACACATTATGGTTGTTTTAGAAAGTTCCTGCTGACAAAGCCAGACTTCTTGTTGCCACTTTTAACCTTGTCAAATAAAACCATCCAGAAAGTGAGATTGGTGCTTTTAAATACAAAAACTTAAAATCTGCACTCCAGAATAGAGGGAGATCAATTATATCTCTATTAGGGCTATTACACCAGCACTTTTGGACCACATCTGGCAGTGTTAGGGCTTACTCCTGGTTCTGTGCTCAGGAATTACTCCTGGCAGTGTTCAGGGGACCATCTGGGATGCTGGGTATTATACCCAGGTTGGCTGTGTGCAAGGCAAGGGCTCTGCTAACTGTACTGTCACTGCAGTTCCAACACCAGCTTTATTTTCTTACGAATGAAAAGAACAGGTCTCAAGCTGCTGCCATGTAAGCAACAGCCCAGATCCACAGCTTCACCTGTCATCTTGGAAGAGATGCAAGCCAAGCTGCTGAAACTCATTGGCCCAGTTCTAGTTCCTGGAATTCCTGGAGCATGTGGCCACAAACATGGCCATGCAATATCTCCAAATTCCATAATACTGACATCCCAGTAACATGGATGGGAAAATAGCACAGAAGCCAACAAAACTCAGTAAACTAAAACAGTAACACAGAAGGCTCAACTAGCAACAAACAGCTCAGTTCTGATGATCCCATAGTGAGATATAACAATTTTCACATATGTTCTTTTACTGAAGTGTTTTTCAATAATTCTATTAGCCATTTTGTTGTAACCAGCAATAAAAAATAAATTATTCTGTACCTGATAAAGGGTGAGGCTTGGTGGGTGGTGGGAAACTGAGAACAATGGTGGAGGGAAGGTGACCTTGGTGGTGGGATTGTGTTGAGACATTGACTGCTTAAAATATCTGTAGTATGACCAACTTTGTAAACAATTGGTATTTAAATACAGTAAAAATGAAAGAAAGAGAGAGAAAGAGAGAGAAAGAGAAAAAGGAAGAAAGAAAGAAAGAAAGAAAGAAAGAAAGAAAACATCCCTTCTAAAAATATCATCTAAATGAAAAAGTGCAATTTGTTATTTGGTATCAGAGAATCACATAACTTATACATAAATACTTACATATAAGTATTTAGACATGCTCTTATAAATGGCAACTTTTTATCCTAATAAATATTATGAACCATATACACTAGAGATTATCCCATAAATAAAATGCAACTTATTCTCAGGTGCTGAACATCTGCAAAAACTCCATTTTAAAGAAGAAAAAGGACCTTCATACATATTTGCTTAATTTTTAGATAATTTCTGCATACTTCAAATGTGGTAAGTTAAAACAATGTCATGAAATGCTCTAACAGAAATCCCTAGGGAAAGCAAGAAACAATTTACGTAGTCTGGTAGCTGTTTCCAAGAGCCAAGGGATGCTGAATATGGAATATGGTGAACATGTTGGACTAATTCCAAGCACAGACCACCTTTATTCAGAGCGGAGCAGGCAGAGTATGTAGGTCTGAGGTTAAATTCCAAATCCTTATGCTCAAACGCATGAGCTCTGAGAGATAGTCAGTCACTGTTGGAATCTGGGGATAACAGAGGTGGGGTAGATAGTGTCTCCCCAAAGATTCGGCTACATCCAATATCTGGAACCTATGGTTTTTGGGGAAAAGGGTCTTTGCAGCTATGATTATGCTAAAACTCCCTCGAAGAAATCCTTCTGTATTAGCTGGGTGGTCCACAAACCCAATGACAAGCATCTTAAAAAAGGACACACACAGGGTCAGAGAAATAGTACAGCAGGTAAGGCACTTGCCTTGCACCTGGCCAACCAAGGTTTGATCCCAGGCACCCTATGTGATCATTCAAGGCTTACCAGGAGAGATCCCTAAGTGCAGAGCCAGGAGTAAGTCTTTATCAGAGCTGAATGTTGCCCAGTAACCAAGACAAAGAGGGACAGAGAGAGAGCTAGCATGAGAGAGCAAGAGAGAGACAGAGACAGAGAGACAGAAAGAAAGGGAAGATGGTGGGGACGGCTGGAGTCAGTGATGGAGCCACAAACCGAAAAGTATCTGGAACTCCCAGAGGCTGAAAGAAGCCAGAGAAGTTTCTCCCTTAAGCCTTTAGAGCAAGTTGAACCCAGCCAACAACTTCATTTAAGAAGTCTGGTTTTTTAGAATGGCCAGAAAATAAATGGCTGTGGTTTGAAGTTTCCAAGTTTGTAGTGGTTTGTTTTCACAGCCCTGGGCAATCAACACAGAGGCTAGCCCAACCTCTGGAAGTTTAAGGGCAGTATGCATACAGACAAAGGTTACGCAAACTATAGAGGGGGCTTTGCCCCAACAGGAACAGCAGCAGACTTAAAAATAGAACAACATAATTGCAACTGTGATTTTAAAAAATAAGTAATGACTAATCAAAGTCCAAGTTTGGGGCTGGGGAGAGGGTACTGAGCAGAGTTAGGGCACTTGTTTTGCGTGCAGCCAACTCTGGTTTGATTCCTCATGCCATAAATGGTCTCCTGAGCCCAGAGCCAGGACTAAGCCCTGCTTTGGTACTGCTTGGTTCAAATACCAAACCTTAAATTAATTAACTGATTAAATTACTTGATTAATTTATGGTTATTAACAATCTGAGTTAGGGACTGAAGAAATAGCTCAAAAGCTTAGATCCTTATCACCTTTTTGAAAGGTCCTTATCACCTTTTAGAAAGACTCTGTGGTCCCTACTCCAAAGTAAAGAAACTGTTTCCTGGGCCCTGGATGATGGCTCAATGGACTGGAACCACATGCCTGACATGGACCAGGACTGGGTTTGTTTCCTGCCACTGCATGGCCCTCCCGCTCCCAAGAATTTTTGTGCGTGTCCACCCGCCCCCCAACACTGCTGTGGCCTGGGCACTGAACTGGGAGTCCCAAATAATTGAGCCAAATTTCCTAGGAAGTGACATGCACCCCCCACCCACCACTGCTTGGAGGCCCCCTCTCCCCCAAAACAAAAATTGTATCTGAAGACTCCGCACAGCCATTAGACAAGACCCGGTTGTAAAAGCAGGTGTCCTGAGTCGGAAGATGTGGGATTTTGTGAGTTTGATTTGCTGGCATCCCTCAGGGTCCACTGAAGGGAGGCTGGGGAAGTGGAACCCGGAGAAAACTGAGCTACTAGGGAAAGGCTAACACAGAAGCCAAGTAGCCTTGCTCCACTCCTCTTCAAAGGTTTCCCACACTGTGCAAAGGCACCATGGAGATGCCCATGGATTTGCAGGGAGAGGTCTAGGAGCCAAGTCAGTTTTAATGCTGTGCAAACTCTTTTCTAACTCCCAGACAAGGTGACCTTGGTGTGTCATGCTGTTATGACTGAGGATTTGTATTCCCCAGATTCTGCAACTGCATTTCTCATTACAGGGGTGACACACTGGGATGCTTAGTCCTGCTGGCAAAAACTCCCTGAGATCCATGGTGAGATTCCTGTAACTGGCACAGTAATGGTGGAATCGCTTGCATCCACATGGGTCTAGAGAAGCCTGCTGTACACAGAGCACTTCCATGTGAAGACCTGCTCCACATAAGGAGAGTACTGGGTGATCCAGCTCCAAGGAATGGGATTGCACATGATTTTGAGACCCTGTGTCAAGTGGTATGGACACAGGGCAGCAGCGTCTTGAGCTTTGAGTCTGGGAAGAGAAACTGAGACTGAATCGTCCAGTATAGCAGGCCCTGCCTCCTTGACCTGGGGTCTCCAAGTCAAGTTCAAGTGAGAAGGAAGGAAGGAAGGAAGGAAGGAAGGAAGGAAGGAAGGAAGGAAGGGAGGGAGGGAGGGGGAGGGATGGAGGGAGGGAGGGAGGAAGGAAGGGAAAGAGGGAGGAAAGAGTGAAAGGAAATGAGAAAAAAGAGGGAAATAATAAAAAAGAGAAAAAGAAGAAAAAAGAAAAAATAAGAAAGAAAATGAGAAAAGAGAGAGATAAAGAGAGAAAAGAAGTAAGGGAGAGGGAGGGAGAAAATGAAAAAAAGAGAGAGATAATGAAAGATAAAAAGAAGGAAGAGAGAGAAAATGATAAAAACGATAAAAAGAGAGAAATAAAGAAAGAGGAAACAAAGAAACAAAGAAAGAAAGAAAGAAAGAAAGAAAGAAAGAAAGAAAGAAAGAAAGAAAAAGCAAGCAAGCAAGCCTAGTTTTTGTATTGTCTGGCTTCAGCAGAGTCAAGTAAAGACTAGGATATATATTTTGAGAGAGGGGGGCATGGTTTCGTTTTAGAAACCCTAGGAAAAGAGCCTTGAGAGTTTCCATTTTGCAATTTTTTAAAAAACAAAAACAGAACAGTGACAGCTTCCCAACTCCAGCTCCAGTGGCAAAGGGGGATGAGAACAGAGGGATGTTGAGAAGTGGTGTGCAGGCTCCGGCCCCCTCAGGCCTGTCTCCATGGAGACTCCCAAAGGTTCCAGGAATGACTCAGAGGAGCTGCTGCAGCCTTTGCAGTGGAAGCTGGGCCCTCCACGAAAGCCAACAGACTGCAGCCCTGAGAGCAAGCGCCAGGCAGCCTTCTGCCCAGGGCCCTTGGAGGCACTGCGTGAAGCAGGCAGAGCACCATTCCTCCATGTCCACTTTACTTGGGGGGCACTTACTGAGGAGAAACAAGGCCCAAGGGCCACCATCACCTTGGAAGGGGAACTCTCATTGCAGAAATAGGCGGTGCAAAGCCCAGGGAATCTTCCATCGGAGTATTGGGAGGTGCAAAGCCCAGGAGTCTGGATGTGCCGGCCATGTGTTTTTCTTGGGGGGATTTTTGCGGGGCGGGGGGGGGGGCTGCTTCCACTCCCGAACGCAAAGACTCCAAGAGGAACCAGGAGCTCCTTCACCAGCAGAAAAAGAGAGAGCAGAAGCCAGGAGCCCACCACATGCCCCATCTACCTGTGTGACTGCTGCATGAAGGACTTCCCAAGGAGCCAAGACCTTCGTTTGGGGGTAGAGCGGCCTTGGGTTTCATCTCCCTAGCCAGGCTGTGGAGACAGAGCCCTGGGAAGAAGCTCACAGGGGTCCTGGGGGTCAAGGTATAATCTGCTGGTGGCTCTGAAATGACCTGGTGAGAGCAGGGAAAGCCCCTGGGAAGTGCAGGACCAACAGAGCCCTGAAAGTGCCCTCCCCGGGACTCCCCTTCCCCACCTCTAGGGCCTCAGCAAAAGGGGTGCTGAGTAAGGCTCACGGATGCTGGTCCCCCCTACTCTGTCTCAAAGCCCTACCCAGCCTGCTGTGGGGTGCAGCACACAGACACCCCAGCTCCTAGGAATGGCTTTACCAGGAATCCTCAGCCTATTTGTTGGTCCCGGCTCTGCCTGTCAACCACAGTGGCAGCGCCAGGAGGGGGCAAGACTGGAGAGGTCCGGCCAAGGTTGAGTCAAGCCCCAACAAAGCCTGAGACCCACCGGAATTCCTCCACAAGATTTCCCGGCATGGCCGTAAATCACCATCCCATCTTCCCAGCAGGAGAGGATCAGAATCAGGGCAAGACGTGTACCCCACTCCCACCCCACCTCACCCCCAAATCAACATGTCCATCCCCTGCAAGCCCATCAGGAAGAAAGGCCTGAGCAGAAGCTACAGTGGCTGCTCCCAACTAGTAATTCTGATTTCCCGACAAGTGAGTTAATTGCCTGGGTGCCCGTAACAGACACTCCCTGCTAGAATCCGTCGCTTTCTGCCAGAACAACATATTGTAGGCTGCTATATTTTCCGTGCTGAAACTTGGAGCTGACGTGGGTCTCGAGCAGGTTGATGGAGAGAAGGCGAGACTGGCAATAGCGCAGACACAGGGCGGCAGCACCCCAAGCTCTGGGTCTGCAGAGAGAAGCTGAGGCTGACATGTCCAGTGCGGCAGCTGCTGCCTTCTTGGCCCAGGGGCTCCACAGCCATGACCAGTTGCAAAGGGGGCCTTCGAGAGCAGAGGGCAGAGACAGGTTCTGAAACCCACCCTGGGGGCCCTCTATCCCGGGGACAGGCTTGCCTTGCCTTGTCCCTTGTCACTGTCCCCTTGGGCAGAGCCAGGCAGGGCAGAGCCCACAAAGTGCCTCGGATCTTTAAGACAGCACCATATCCATGGGCTGCTCCTCATAAAGCCAGGGGCTGGGCCAGCTGCCCGCAGCAGGAACTGAGCCCCCAGCAGTGGGCACACACTCCCGGGCCTGCCAGGACCCTCTGTAGCCAGCAGCACTGCCCACATGCTCCTTCCCTGTCAGCAGAAATGCTCAGTGATTGTGAGGTGGAATCATCCTTACCTGTCCCTCTATTCAGAGAGCAGAAGGTTGGAGTTTGTATGATTCATGATTAATGTCTCTGCGTGATTATGGTTCACAACACCCTAATCGCTCCTATCTGATTCTTAATAAAAAATTTTATTTAAGTAAAAAAATATTTTCATCGAAAAATTTTAATTAAAAAATAGAAATAAATTTAATTTTTAAAAAATTTAAATAACAAATTAACAAAAAGGAATGTACACTGACCTCCTGGATACTCCAGAGCATTGCTCCCCTCTGACTCTCTCCTCTCCTTTGCTAGGATCAACCTTCTCTACCTTTTGAAGTCTCCCATCTGTCCCCTTGCCCCCTGCACCCTTCTCAGTCCATGGCTTATGCTGTGGGCAGCCAGTAGTGTCCATGTCCATCACAGGCTCCGAATGAGCAAGCAGACACAAGACAGGACCGTACACCTGCTGGTGACAACACAGAGTTAGACTCCACTTTGCAGAACCCCTGCAGCCCACGACAGGGTGGGACACTGGGCCTGGAACGTTCCCCAAACCACTGCTGTCTCTCTGTCCCTGTCCCGAAAGGGCTTCCCATTCCAAAATCTCACAGAGAGAGATGGGAGCGCCCGACAGCATCTTCTTCACCCCATAGGAAAGCCCTCCCCACTCTGTCTCCACAGACACAGAGCCACCTTATGATCACTGCTCTGCTTCAGAGAGCTCAGCCCTGCTCCCCTGAAGCCTGCACAGCCCTTGTGCAGTTGTTGGAACTTGTTGCATGAGTATTCTTTTGGTCGGAGGCACAGAGACAAGACACGCAAGAGAAATGAAGAGAGCATGGAGGGCCAAGGCATCAATCTGGCTTGAGGCGAAGAGCAACTGCCAGAGGCCACCTTTTATTCTATTTTTTATCAGTTACATCCTAATGACTTCATCACAGAGAAAGACTCACTAACAAGAGTACAAACATTTTTATAGTTATAGGATGAGCATTTGTCAAAAGAACATTGTCTTGTCAAAGCTATGTTGTAATAATTAAAACGTCAGAGGAAGATCTGGAGCTGGACACGTAGGCTCTACAGATTACATCCCCCACATTCTTGTGGTTGGTTAGGGTAAAGAGAAGGCTCATACTGATACTTGAAGGTCAAACCAGATTAAAGAGGTGTACGAGAGGGGAAAACTGCTGCCTTGTACTGCCAAGATAGTGTATGACCAGGCGGGTGTACGAGAGCATGCTGTACTTCTCCAGATCATCAGACTTGCAAGTTTTAGCTTGCCCACTTAATGTAAAAGTGGGGACTTGATTCTACTTCCTGCTTGCAGGGCAGCGTCCAGAGGCTCGTCCTAATGCCCTGGCTTAGCACCAACAGAAACTGTCTCCAATCAAGAGTCAAAATCTCAGAGCAGCTTCCAGGGAGACCACTCATTTCAGGCAGACAAGATTCAGTACGTCATGAGTCTAAGCAGGTTCCCTCCCTCCTATTGCCATGCTTCCCCTGGCATCACCGGTCCTGCTGGGCTGCTCCACACAGCCTCCTCTGGAACTGGGGATCACCCTGGACTCCTTTCTTCCCTAACCTCAGGTTGTACCTGGATGTTTGCTGAGCTGCACCTTCCAGGTCAGACTTGGGCCAGGCCCTCTGCTGAGGCCTCTGAGCTCTGCCTTTGCTTCTCACCACACTCAGCATGGTCCCTAACTAGAAGATATTACACAATGACCAGAAAGGAGATGAAAAGTGGTCCCCATGACACCATCAGCAACCCTGACCTCACACTCAGAGAACAGAATTGGGGACACACACACGTCTTCCTCAAGTCTACCTCCCCAAGGAGGACAGGCTCCAGAAAGAAAGCAACCATTGGGAATAGGGGGAAACTGAGGTTCAAGGAAACTTGTGACTGACTCTAAGCTCTTGTCCACTCTTTTCCTCAGTGTGTTGGACTCCAGGCCTTTTACTCAGGGTTCCTTCTCATAGGTACTATTGGCTTTCCAAGTTTTGTGTGAGTTGAGATTAAACAGAAATGATGTTGCTTATTCTGGATTTCTATTGACCAAGAACAAAATAGGAGGCAATTGTGCTCCAGCACAAAAGGATCTTGGCTCTGAAAACGCAAGAACTTTCCAAAATTGGGGTGCTGGTAAACTTGGCACTTCTTTGTTATGGGACTTGGTGCTCTCTGTCTTCCTCTCTCTCTTTCTCTCTCTTTCTCCCTCTCTCTCTTTCTCAAATAGCTCTAAGGACACCCAGGAAGGCAGGAATAGGAGGAGAGAAATCCATTGCAAAGGTAGCGCTGCCACACCCTACCAGTGTTGCTTTTGGCTTGTCAGCCTGCTTGATCTGGCACACAGAGTATTTCATGAAAAGTATGCCTTCTTGCTTCTTTTGAAAAGTCAGTTGGCATGACAACCTTGGCTCTCTGTCCCCATTGATGCCAGCAAGCCCTAGCCCTGGGTCAGTCTACCTACCCCCCTGGGATAGGTCCTGTGCATTCCACTTGGTCTCAGGCCCTCCAGCCAGCCTCGCTGCTCTGGGCATGTGGTCAGTGACCTCGGATGGGATGAGTAAAACCCACCTTCCTCTGTGCCCCCTTCCACCTTGCCAGAATCAACTTGGTGAGTCAGACGCAGAATGCGAATGAGAAACCGGGTTGCTTGGGCAATCCAAGGGTCTGATTCCCACCCTCTCTTTATTTTGTCATCAAAAACACAGCCAAATCCAGTTCTCTTTTTTGCTTACCTTCTGGGGAAATCAGAAAAATGTGCCATGTACTGAAACATCAGCTTATTTTCTTGGATTTGCCAGCAGAGTCACATGTGACTTTCTGCTGTGTGAGAAGCCGGACAGGCTGGGGCCTGACAGATAGGCCTGATGGGCTGTTTACTCTGGTGCTAATCACAATCATGTTTACAGGAAAATGCCCTCATCTGCTTCCAGCGGCTCCAGCCACTCAGCCATGTGAGAGCTGTCTTCAAAGTCAATTGCCTGTCATTTTGCTGATTTATGTGGAGCAATGGCAAGGACCCCTCGAGGTATTTGTAGCAAGCTTGATGATTCTCGGTTATAAAGTGGTGGTGGGCAGAGTATTCCAGTACAAATTCCCATCAAGACAGAATTGAAATCCCCAGTTCTGCTGCTCCTGTTTGCAATGTGAGCACTTCAGATAAGCTGGAGCTTCAGACCCCCCAAATGTGGAGGGGAAGGACAACCCCGGCTATTTGGAGAGGAGCCTAAACCCAAACCTTCTCTCAGACCTTGACCTGAGAGTGACGGTAACAGCCTGTAACTCTGTGATCACATATGCTTTTCTCCAAGAAATACTGACATCGGCAGGGGTGGGCTGGGAGCCATCAGATAAGCCTGGAGCAGCCCGGAATGGATTCCTCTCGTAAGCGCCTGGGTACTTACATTTCAAGCAGCAGAAGCTAATCTCTATGGAATGACTTGCCCTCTAACAGAAGCTTTCTTTATACAAAATGAAAATAGGGACTGCAAAGGGGGGCTCTAATCAAGGATGAACTGCCGTGTGTCCGAGTCAGCTTCACTTTGAACAGCCTCCTGCCTCCTCCCTCCTTGTCCCTCTCCCAGCCCCAACGGTGACACACATACGTGCGCATACGCACAATACATGCACATACAAATACATGCGCATACACGCATGCACATATATACATACATACACACACATGCATACACAGAAATACACATACACTCATTCACACACACTCACACACACACACATAGAAAGGGCTGGAAATTTTCCTTCCGGAAGGGAGATGTCCTCTGCTGCTGAAGACGTTCCATTCCCAGGTTCTTTCTGGGAATACCCCACATCCTGCAGGGCTCCCCTCCCTGCCCCAGCCCAGCCCCCCAGACTCCCGGAGGTGGAAATGGTGCATCTTTGTGGCTCTGCCCGCAGTGCATGGTGGTTAAATACTAGTGAAGTCAGGATTACCCTCGGCTCATACAGCAGGTCCCTGCTGTGACTTGACTGACCAATCACATAAGGCTGAATGGAGACTGAGAGGTTCTTTCAGCCCCTTCAGGGGAAGACACTGGCATCTGGAAATGTCCGTGGATTTCGATTCTCCTGGAGAACTCAGACATGTGACAGTCTGAGTCATCCACATTGAGGCCGACTCCAAAGGATTTCATGGACTCCCATTCCCCCTAGAGAAAAATGTGCATTTCTTCCCTTGAGGAGAAGCCTGCACAGCTGTCCCCTGCCGTCACCTTCTTTCAGCTTCTCTGTATCTCAGCCACCTGTCTCTGGGGCTCTGCCCCCTGCTCCATTTAGCCAGTCCAGAGGGAGGATTCCAGCTAGATTTCCCTTGCCTCTCTCTCTTGGTTCTGTCGCCTACGAAGCCGGCCTCTCCGACCCAGCCGCGTGTGCTGTGATGCCTCTGAAGCGCCACTAGGTGGCAGTGTTTCAGAACGTTCCGGAAGGCGTTCTGAGCCATGGCTTTGGGCTGGGCTGTCTTTTACAGCACAAACAGGGCTGTGCAAAGCAGCAGGGCAAAGGCAGACTGGCTGTCGCGCTTAGAAGTCGAGTATTAAATAGGACGGTGATGAGGGACAGAGGTCTGCGTAATGCCTGTGTGCTTGCAAAGCTTGCTCTGGTCCCCAAGCTAACATCTGCCATCATTCTGACAAAGGAATCCTCAATCCTACAGCTGTTTGGGAGGTGTCCTTGAAAAGAATGATCACAACCCTCAGCCCTCCTCATTTTTTTTAACCAACCACTGGTCCCTGATTCATCCGCAAAAACAGCAAGCAAAGGGGTGGGTGGTGGGGGAAGCAATCCCCTGTGAGCATTATGTGTTTGCTGGACAGGAGAGTATAGTAATGGCCTCATCCTCCTAATGGCTTCGGTCACTGCAGGATATTAGCTATTAGAAGGGTCTGTTTCAAGGGGGAGCAGTGGGGGGAGGTAGGGCCATCTGCTGATTATAATGTGTGTGAGGAACGGAAAGCACATTTAAAGAGACACGGTCTTTCTCCTCCGACACAGAGACGTCTGTTTCAAGGCATATTTAGGGCCGTGAATTCCAGCATCTGAGTCGTTTGCAGGCTCCATCATGAGGCGCAATGCCTCAGGCTGGGGATGATTCCAAGGCGTTCCTTCTTCCCACCCTGCATGCTTCTGTGAGAAGAGTTTCTCTGGGGATGGCAAAGAATGTGGCCCCAAATGCCCAAATGCCTCAACATCATGGGTTGCAGGCAGTGGAGGTCAAGCCAAATGTTTTTATTGTAAACAAGTCAGTTGAAAGCCCCAAAACTGTGAAGCCGCGTTTGACTTCCCAGCCTCCCCTCAGGCCTCCTCACAGGAAAAGCTGTTTGGGAGGTGTCCTTGAAAAGAATGATCACAACTGCTTCGCAACTCTCATCCGTGCCTCCTCTCCGTCCTCTCACCTCTCTTTTGACATGGCATTAAAGAGTTCATCTCCAGGATCCAAAGATTCAGAGAGGGTGAGGAGGGCTCCCTTCAAGAAAGCTGGCTGCCCTCCTAGTCAGATCCTGCTGTTGTTGCCACATCTGAGGATTTTGTGCCCACTAAAGAAGGAAGGTGTTGAGGAGGGACTTGGTATCAGATGCTTCCTTTCAGCTCACAAAACCCAGTGCTGGGTTCTGGAATGAGAGGAGGCAAAGCCCCAGGGACAGACCATGGAGAGGTGAGCCCCAGGGAGAGCACAGGGTGCTGCCCACAAGGTGGGCACCTCAGAGGAAGACTGAGACTCCAAGGAAGAATAATTTCCACTAGAGGAAGAAAGGAAGGAGACTTGGAAAATAGAAACACTTGAGATAAGAAACTGCCCTGTGTGGTTCAAGCTCCCAGGAAGAGAGAGAGATGTTGGAGAAGACCAGAAAAGTCACATCTTCGATCCCTGGACCAGGAACAGAGTGGCGTGATTTACCTCAAGTACAGGGACTCAATCTGAGCCATGAACAGGAAGAAAGGGGGCATCCAAGGCCTTTCTCACCACTAAGAATAGTAGGGACAGTCACCCTGCCAAGATCCACAGAGACAGAATGGTATGAGGAGACTAATTGCTTGAAAACACTGAGCACTGACAGGAAAGGGGACTACTGAGGCCCAGTGATAGAAGATGATAGTTGTAGAAAACTTAGGAAGTTTTCTACTCCTAAGAGGGGAACTCACTCGTAGCTCCCAAGAGGGGAAAAATGATTCACCACATCATGAGGGGTTCAACAAATCACGAGGGAGGTTCTCTACAGTTCACCACATTGTGCTTGAACCATACCATACCATAAAGGGGTTCATTAAACAATTAGGGGGTTCACCATGCAGTTAGGGAGTTCGTTACACAGTAAGAGCATTACCAAAGAGTGCAGGGTGGGGGGATTCGCTCCCAGTTAGGGAGTTCACCATACAGTGAGGCGGTTCATCACATGAGCCACACAGGAAGCACCAGAGTTGGTCAGAAGAGAGCAGGAGGAAGGAACAAGGAGAGGCAAGGAGTGTTGGGGTGGGGGGGCATGTCAAGGAAGAAATGAGCAAAGCAGGTGGGCAGACTTAGCGTGGATGTGTCTAGGATAGACATGTCTGGATAAATTCAACAGGCTCTGAAGCATAAAGGCTGTTTATTGTGGTCTGGTGTGTGGCCCTGAGGGGACAAGAATAGGGAGGGAGGGAGGCTGGTTGGGAAAGCCTACAGGGGGGCTGGGGGCGGTGGACACCCAGAAGGGGTTGCTTTGCTTTCAAGAAGGATGACCCTGGGTGAGTCACTGACAAGCCCTCTTAGCTTATGGGGAAGAAAGGGCTCTCAGGGGGGCAGAGAGCTAGCACAGCGGGAAGGACGTTTGCCTTGCATGCGGCGGACACAAGTTTGATCCCTGGCATCCCATATGGACCCCCAGCACCGCCAGGAGTAATTCCTGAGTGAAGAGCCAGGAGTAACCCTGAGCATCGCTGAGTGTGACCCCAAAAGATAAAAAAGGGCCCTCAGGGATGAATAGGTTCATCATGTCAAACCTGAAAAATAAGAATAAAAGACATGAAGAATCCGCCAAAAGATCATCCACACAGGAGGCAGGCGGCTCTGTCACTGCTGTCACCTTTTCCTTGCAGCCGCCACTCCAGCTCTGCGTCTCTGGAGACACCTGCCCCGCCCCTTGCTGAAGCTCCCTTCTGCCTTGTCTGGAGGCCAAGATAGGTCCAGTGGCCTCTGTCCCACCTCCCCTGTTCCTTTGGGCCCATCTTCCCCTCAGGCCACCTCGCTGGTGGCCCCCATGCTACTCACAGGTGCATCCACTTGCTGGTGGTGCTCACAGGTTGACAAGCTCCCTCTGGCTGGGAATTGTGGGGTGGCAGAGGCGGGCGGTGGCGGGGGGGGGGGGGGGGGGGGGGGGAGGGGAGGATGGGGTTGCCCTGAGGAGAATCCCAGAAGGAGAAAAATGCAACCAGCCAGCACCTCGCTTGCTGTTTCCGACGTCAAGCTTCCGACAGGCTGGAAGTGAATCTCCGTGACATCTGCAGGTACCTTACGGCTCCCTCCCGGGCGCGCCAAGCGGAGGCAGCCTTTTGATGAGGAAGACGTGGCTTGGCAGTAGCACAAGGGAGTGGTTTGCCAGCAAGAACCAGACACTGGAAGAAGCCTAAGGATCTCATAACAGGCCTCAGGAACCCCAGTGCTGGGAGTGGGGGTGGTCCCAGTAGCCAGAGACAGATGGATAGGTCCTGACTAGAGACTGGAGGAAACATTGACAGAACTCAGTGATTTGGGAAGGAGAGGAGGACCATCCAAGGTCATGGAAGCTCTGAACCTGAAGGATGGAGAGAGAAAATGCCTCAGGGACAAGAAGAGCAAAGCACTGTGGGACTAGGCAGGAGAGAGTTTCAGGCACATGGAAACTGGTACCACTGCAAGGCCAAGCGCCCTCACTAACTGGGGAATAGTGTGACTCGAGCCTCGAGGCATCTTTCTGAGCTGACTGCTTAGTAACATGCCTTTGACTCATGAGTCCTATAACCCCCGAACACAGAGACTGTGCCCCTACATCTGGAATTCCTCAGGTTTTCTCATCCCTTCAAAGAGCAGGTGCTGGGTCCCCAGAAAATGAGTCCCAGTCACACTCCTGTTTTTCTTTTCCTTTTTGTTCCACACATCCAGAATACTCAGGGATTACTCTTGACTCTGCACTCAGCAATTGCCCCTATTGATGCTCGGGGGACCATATGGGATGCTGGGGACCCAACTTGGGTAGCCTGCATGCAAGGCAAGTGCTCTACCCGCTTGCTCCATGGCCCAGCCCCATTCCAGCTATGCTTCTTGGATATCCTCCACCCACTTCAGTCCAACTAAGCTTTCAAATAATTGGGAGCATGACGTATTCTATATGCCAAACACAGTAACAAGTCTCACAATGTTACTGGGCCAGCTCGAGCAAATCGATGAACAACAGGAGTGACAGTGACAGTGATTTTGAACCAAATATATGCTCAGTGCCCACTATAGAATCACTTCAGTGGCGGCTGCAGAAATACAGGGGTTAATGCGCTTGCCTTGCCCAAGGTCAATCCTGGATTGCTCCTTAGCACCGTATATACACCCCATCCCCCTTCAGTACTGCCAGGAGTGACCCCGAGCACAGAACCAGGAATAATCCTCAAGAAAACACCAGGTGTAGCTGCAAATCCCCCAAAACAGAACAAAATAAAAAGTTATTTCACTGACTAATGAGATCAGTAAAGTGGTATACCTCATTCTGGGAGCATTTGTGGAAGATATTGATATGTTCTCTCAAGAAAGGAATGCTGAAAACAGTTTGCTAAGTTAGATACAAATCAAGTTAATATCCTACAGGGGAGCACAACTATGACCTTTTAGCTTATTATTATAACCTAACAGAAATGTTTGGACCTCTACTATGCCAAAAAATCATTTTCTATTTTCCTTTCTAGTTGTCTACAGGTGAACATCTAACTTCACACAGCTAACATTCTAGTTGAAAACCCATACCAGATTAATTCTCTTAGGGTCGGGAAGAGTTCCACCTTTTCAATCAATATTTCAATGTGACAGTAAAAGGTCACACAATTATACTTTTGTTTTATTTCTAAGTTTTGGGATAAAATTCATTTCTTAGGGGGCACACCTAGCTGTGCTCAGAGATCACTCTTGGAGTGGCTTCAGTGACCATATATGGTACCAGTGATCAAACTGGAGTTGGCCATATGCACAGCAAGAGTCTTAACCCCTGTATAATCCCTCCAGCCCTTAGATGACTCTAAACACCCACTCTCCCTCTTGCCTTAACCAGCTCTGGCATTATTTCTTCATTAGAGCTTTCCTTGAGTTCATTTGCTTCCCTGGGATCAAGAATGGCTGCTTCGGGGCTGGAGGACCAGCACAGTCCTTGCATTGTAAAATGGCGGAGCCCATTTAGACTCCTGGCACCCCACATGGTCCTCTGAGCCTGCCAGGAGTGATCCCTGAAGAAAGAGCCAGGAGTAAGCCCTGAGCACTATTAGCCTTGAGTATGGCCCCTGAAACCAAACCAAAACAGAACAAAAGTAAGGGCTCTTCAGGCAGCTAGGTTAAAGAAGTAAACACTCTGAAGCTTACTGAAACTGTAAGGAAGATTGCACGCAAGATTATTGCAATAGTTTGGGGAGAGAGGATTCAACCCCAATATGAAGACCCGAGGAACTTTAAAGCTAACAAGAAAAGTGCAAGGGTCAGAGGATGAAAGCCTGCTAAGAGGAGCCATGCAGAGCAAGGGAGCTCTGGCTTCACCAAGTGCATAGGACTCTTGCTGAGAGCCCGCCAGAAGCTCAGCTACCAAGAGTGGAGGGATTCCCCGAACGAACTAGCTAACTGGCAAGATTCTTACTGAGACTGCACCGTGTGTCTCTAGCAGAAACAGGGGAGGGGCCCAGGTATGGGCCTAGAGGATAAGGTGCAGAAGAACCGGACTAAAGGGGCTCCAGGGCAGAATCCACAGCTCTAAGTTTCCCATGTCTGTGTCACTGGTTTCTGTTCCCTCTCCTAGACTGTAAACTTCTTGAGGACAAGAACACAGTCAGCCTCTCTTTCTCAGTGTATCCCACCACCCATGTGTCCCATCTCTCCACCGCTCACTGAATGAGTGAGTGATGGGGGGCGAGGGGGAGGTTAGTGAATGAATGAATGAATGAATGCCCAATGTACTCAGCTGGAGGAATGTTCTGGAAGGCAGGCAGCCCTCAGCAACTCACTGCCAGCTTCCTGTCGTTGCTTCCTCCCTTTGTTTCTATTTGCCCAATTGCACCTTTTCTCATTTGACTGCTTGGCTGGGAATTCAGCTCCAGGGGAACTCAGAGCAAAGTCAAACTGCGCCCCACTTGCAGGTGCTGACTCAGCACACTCTGCTGCCAAGCCGAAAGGCGCTCATCTGGAGCAGATAACCTTTTCATTTCTCATGCAGATGCTTTCTGGTCCCTGTTCTCCTGCCCCAGTTCCCGGGGGCTGAGGGCAGCCTTGCTGGCCTGAGTTAAGAGAGGACTGTGAGACTTGGTCAGCCGCCCCTTCATTGTTCCGTTATTCCATATGGTGAGGGTGGGTGGTGCAGGGGAGGTTTGCTGATCGCCAAGGATGTGGGGAGACTCCTGAGTTCCCTTCACAGCCCCTTTAAGAACAGAACACTAGGAGAAAGGAATAGGTGAGCCCTGCCCTTTCCTGCTGACTTCTGGACCAGCACCTTAGTTCATTTGGTGCCAACTCAGCCTAACTCAGGAGGTCTTTCTAACCTAAGGTCCAGGAGCCTGAGGTCTTTCTAACCTAAGGTCCAGGAAAGCCTGATTACCCCAGTATCAAAATTCAGGCCTGCAGGCCTGAAGGGCCCGACCAGCCCCACAAACTCCCAAGCTGGGGCTCCTGTCACTCTATCGTAATTTGACATGTCACGCCTGGTCAGCGTGAGAGCTCCCCAGTGGAGGCAGGGTAACAACCTGACATTCCTGTGACAAACACTCTAACTCCACCCCCCTCCCTCCCTGGTCCAGTTCACTCTGCCCCCGCCCCCCCCCCCCCCCCCCCGCCCCCTGCCCCGCCAGCTTTCATGTATCCTGCCGAGGTGACCTGCAGGGAAAGGAATGCTCAATTTCTGCAGCTCGCTTTCGTTCTGCAGCCGATGAGTGGGGGCTTTGCAAGCCCACCCCTCGCTTATTGATTCCGACAGCAGGCGCTAAGGGGCACACAGTGAGCCCCGGTTTCCAGTCTAAAGACCACCCAGGAGCAATAATTGATGTTCTGGTCAGGGCAGGGAGGTCCCAGGCAAGGCCCTTCACTCACCCCGGGCAGTCAGTTGTTTACTCATTCATCAGTAGCTAAGCCGACAGCTAAGAGCTAAGACATGGATCTCTAAGGACTTCAGGTCATGGGATTATTGGATCCTTCTTGCAGACTCCCCAGAAGGAAGGCTGGAGAGCTGTTGGAAGCCCCCCACAAGAGGAAGCATCCCCCCCCCCCCGCCCTCTGTGACTTCCTCCCAACATGCTGATCATGTCCCTATATATATGCTAAGCTCTGAGCTGTGTGCCTGAGACTGACCGGTATGCAAGGCAAACCCATGATCTGCCTCAACACAGAAACATGAAGAAGGGTCAGAGAGATGGTACAACAGATAAGCTGATGGCCTTGCAGCCAACCTGACTTCGATCCTCAGCACTGTAGAAGGCCCTTTAAACATCGCTAGGAGCCATCCCTGAGTGCAAAGCCAGGAGGATTGCTGGGTGTGGCCCCAAAACACGAAAGAAAGAAAGAAAGAAAGAAAGAAAGAAAGAAAGAAAGAAAGAAAGAAAGGTGACAAGTAAGTAACTAAAGACAGACAGATAAGACAAGCAAGGAAATAATTATAATAAAATATTAAGCTGCTACATTAGTGAGCATGCAACCAGGTCGTGCTAGAGGGGCATCAGCTGACAGATCCAGCTGTCCAGAACACATACAAGGTTAACTTTGTTGAGAGAGAAAGGCTGGAAATGCCCACACAGTGACCAGAAATGGCTCATTAGCCATGTCCGCTGGGTAGATAAGCCACTGCTTGCTCAGAGAACAGAGTCTCGTCTGCAACTAAGCTCCTGGGAGCCCTTCAGCAAATGACTCTGGAGCCCACACACACTCCAGTCTGTACTTCAGCTGGACCACTGTGTCTCTGGCCTCTCCACTTCCCTGGAAACACAGACCCAGTGGCCTGGAAAACACACATTGGAGAAAACAGACAGACCCAGCGCGGCCTTTCACTGATGGTGTGACTTTGAGCAAATTCCCTCACCTTCCGAGACTCACATTTTACAAGTGGAGAATGGAGAGGGAGCCTAGGGTCATTCGAAATGCATCCACCAGAAAAGCAGAATCTCTTTCTCTCTTTTCTCCAGAATTGCAGACAGTTGATGGATCATATATATATATATATATATATATATATATATATATATATCTCAGAAAAAAAAACGAGTGCTTTCATTTATTTACTTATTTTGTTTGGGAGCCATACCCAGCAGTGTTCAGGGCTTACTCCTGGCTCTGCATTCAGGGATCACTCTATATGGTACTGGGAATTGCAGCCAGGGCAGACATCTGCAAGGCACCAGCCCTACCCACTGTACTATCTCTCCTGTCCAGTGCATTTACTTCTAACCCAAACCTCACTAGCATTGACATGGAAAATCGTTCCTCAAAACCTCAAAAGGTACCTGATCTCATTTCTTCTTGTCCAGTAGATTTTTTTTCAATATTCCAAAAACTTTTGATTGTAGGGAGAGATAAAAACTGAAACCCTGAGGAATGCATACAATTAAAGTAATTTTACTTATGAATTTACCTCCAATAGTATTTGGAGGTAGACTAGCCCTTCATCACATAAACACACACACACACACACACACACACACTATACACACATACAAAACTAAGCCATGCTGTTGGAAATAATGGATATAGAAATATATTTTAATGAAAATTCTTTTCCTTTCTATGTTTTATTTTATTTTTTTTTGTTTTTGAGATTTTATTTTATTTTGTGTAGGAGTACTGCTATTTATTCAGCCACCAGCCACTGATTAGGCTGATTGAATTGTGCATGAACTCCACCTTAATTTTTTTCCATTGTTTATAATTTTATTTATTTAATCACCATGAGAGCAGTTACAAAGCTTTCGGGTTTAAGTCTCAGTCATACAATGAAACATCCATACCTTCACCAGTGCCCATTCTCCACCCCCAAAACCCCCAGTATACCCCCATCCCACACCCTCCCCCTACCTGTGGGGCAGGTGATTTCCAAATTACTCTCTCTATACTTTGATTACATTCAGCATTTTGAAACCAGACCCACCATTATTATTTAGGATTTTACCCCAACACTCAGATCTGCCGAAAAAGCAACAGTGGAAAATTTGTTTTCTATTGCTGAATAAGAATAACATATGATGTCGCATGACTGCAGTAGTGGCTGCACGATTTTGAAATTCCGAAATTTTAACACTTAAATCTGGAGAGATTTCTTGCCAAAACCTGCTGGGTTCCAAGATTTGTTCCTGAGTCTCTGGGATCATGGCCATTAAGCAGTTTGATCAGGAGCCAGAAAGGCCGTTCGTTGGCGGGTACTTGGGGTCTCGTTGGGGTGAAGAGGAAAGGACTGGCTCCATCCCCATCCCATGAGGCCCCACATGTCTCGTCACTGTGGGCCCAAACCTAACTGTCCAATGGCCTCTGGAAGATGATGGCCACCAAGCCGCCAAGGGGGAGAAGGAAGAGGGATAGCACCCTTTCCCCCCTGAAGTAGCCTGATTACAGTAACCTACTGCATGGACTGGACGCATTTCTGCCAAAAGCCACTGGGTTTCAAGATTTGTTTCTGAGTCTCTGGGATCATGGCCATTAAGTAGCTTGATCAGGACCCAGAGAGGCCATTTGTGGGTAGTGACTCGGGGTCTCATTGGGACGGGGAGGAAAGGGCTGGCTCCACCCCCATCCTGTGAGTCCCCTCATGTCTTGTCACTGTGGGCCCAAACCTAACTGTCCAGTGGCCTCTGGAGGATGGCGGCCACCGGGCCGCCAGGGGGAACAGGCCAAGGCATGAAACCTATTCCCACCTGGAGTGGTCCAGCACCGGTAGCCTACTGCAGGGACTAGACACATTTCTGCCAAAAGCCATTGGGTTTCAAGATTTGTTTCTGAGTCTCTGGGATCATGGCCATTAAGCAGTTCAATCAGGAATCAGAGAGGCCATGCCTCCAATTAAACAGCTGAGCCGGAGGTGGTTTGTGGGTGTGTCTCTCACATGCCTAACTTTTGGTCGTTTACTTTCTTGGTAAACTTTGCCCCAAGTTTTTGGGGTCTGGCCAAAGGCACAGCAGCAATTTTGGGGTATCTGGAAGTCTAAAGGCGCCATGAGGCTGCTGATGCACTCGCCTCACAGGTACCGATTGACCTGCTGGTGGCACCATACTCCCCTCCTTTCTATGTTTTAAACTAGAGCCCAGAGGTCATCTTTAGAACCTGTTGTACATGAATAATTTCTCCATTGTTAGAGGACAGCAAATACTTACCATATAAATAGGCAGGTACAAATATTTTTATTATGCATGTATGTATGGGTGTGTAGAAGGCAGTTAGACTTGCTTGAAATCAAAAGGCATCATGCAGGGACAAAAGGCTCTAGGAAAGGCCTGGATTTGGGGCTCTGCTCATGAATGAATGACAGAGAATGGTGACATTCTGGTACCTAAGCTGCTGTAAGAATGTTTTCCACCCAAACAAAGGAGCACAATCTAGCAGGTAAGAAATTCTGCCTAAGCAGGAAGGAAGCAATCAAGACTCAGACTGGGTCTGGTCCATAGACTCCAGAGTAGAACAAGGATGTGAATGGGGCAGGGGTAGGATACAGAGTCACGATGTCATTATAATGCCCCATACCCCTCAGGCTGTCAGATTTACTTGCCATCTGCAGTCAGTCCTCCAGGTGCTTGCATTCAACTTCAGAATGACCTTGGGAACCAGAGAGATAGTACCACGGGCAAAACACCTGATTTATATGCTGCCAACCCAGGTTCAATCCCCAAAATTAAGTAAAAGCACAGAGGCAGGAACAAGCCATGAGCACAGTCAGGTGTGGCCCACAAACAACCAAACAAAAATTACAAAGGTCTTGAACCCAAAACAACTAACTGACCCACATCCACCATAGAAGTAGATCAGACAGCAGAAAGTAAAATAATGAACTAGAGGAACTTCATCCACAGAAACATCACTGAACATGGGGACCTCTGAACCCTCAAGAAAGCGTTTGTGTCTATACTCATTCAGAAGGGCTTTCTTCCAGCGGCATCCAAATGGAAAGAGGGGAGCGGGGAAGCACTAATGTACTAATATGAATTCCCTTGTAAAGTACCTATTGAGTGTTTCTGATGTTTCTGATGATGTAAGAGCTGAGGACATGGCGACAAACAAAAACAAAATTTCCGTGAGCCCATGAAATACAAAAGGACCACATCCAGGGGTACACCCCTGGTGATACTCAGGTCTGTCAGCTCAGTGCTCAGGCCAGCAAGGCAGTGGAGGGTGAGTGTGGCAGGGGAAACACCAGAAAATACCCATCAGTTCCAGGGAATCATATGCTACCAGGGATTGAACTTTAGACCTTGAACATGCAAGGCAGGTGTTCCACCCCTTTGAGCATATCCCCAGCCTAAAGTCTAGTTTCTAGCTGGAAAATACTGACAACAAAGCACACTCATTATAACACATATGATATTAGAAAGGACCAACAGGCAGAAACAGAGCCATGAAAATCAGAGATATAAATAAGAACAGAGCAGGGAAGCCAGGCCCTAGCAGGAGAACAAAGTGGGAGACAGAGTACGGGGGCACAGACACCAGAGTAGAGAAAAAGAACAACAACGCAGACAGACAGTCTGCCCGGAAGGCGGCATGCACCCACAGAGCAGGCTGTGCATTTCCAGCTTGTCCCATCGTGTGTGGCTTGGAGCATGTTTTTTAAAGTCTTGTAAATAGCAAAACTTGTTCTCTTTTTGCATTTTGCAACTCCAAGTTCTGACAATCAGCTAAAGAAGGGCTACAGGGCAGGCTGCAGAACTTTGGGGATACGGGTTTGGTTTTGTTTTCCACCAAAGATGCTTAAAGTGACTCTGTTTGCTCAGCCATTCTATTGTCAATAACTGTGATTCAACAAACATTTGGGTCTGTTGCCCTCAACAAATTCATAGGTTGAAATCCAGAGCTCCAGGATGATATTAAGAAGATGGGCCCTTGTGGAGATGCTAGGTCATCTTGTGGTTGATTTGTACCCAGATCAGGCTCCAAAGTGTGCCCTGGTGTCCTGGTGTCATAACCATACAGAAGAAAGACCGAAATGTACAATCAGAAACAAGACCCTCACCCATCAGTGGGTGGCTCCCTGCTCAGACTCACAGTCTCCTTAACATTAAAGATTTTGCTGTTCTGTGTTTTACTGCCTAGGGCAACTGGTCAGAGCACCCAGAATAAACTAAATACTCACCAGGCCTCATGAGCTCCCTGAGCTTGGGAAGAAGAACGACATGAAGACTCATTTCACCGCTCAGTTTGGGATGTAGGACACCCAAAGGGTGTGAATCATCCCTTCATATGGGACCTGAGTTTCTTTGACAATCATTAAATCCCCACCGAGTTGACAAACCCGGGGGCCAAAAGCAGCGCTGGAGGGCTGCTATGAGAGAGCACAGTGCTTTGGAGCCACACTAGAAGGAGACTGTGAGCAATTGAGAGGTTGTGTCTGTGTTCAACTGACAGTTAGCAGGAAGGCCTCTTCACTCCTGGTGATGGAGACTTTGTCCCTGTGGAGTGACAGCAGGGAGGAAGGGGTAGCTGCGGACCTGCTGCCATTCACCCACCACCATCGCTCTCTCCTGTGAACCCCTGCGGTGGGAACAAGGGGCTGGCTGTGGGAAGTGCCCTCTCTGGTTTCCAGTGAAATTTATTGGAATAATAGCACAGCAGGTAGGGCGTCTGCCTTGCACACAGCCAACATGGCCGACCCGAGTTCGATTCCTCCGCCCCTCTCGGAGAGCCCGGCAAGCTACCGAGAGTATCTCGCCCGCACGGCAGAGCCTGGCAAGCCACCCGTTATGTATTCAATATGCCAGACACAGTAGCAACAAAGTCTCCAATGGAGACGTTACTGGGCCCGCTCGAGCAAATCGATGATCAACGGGAGGGCCTTTACTTACTTTACTTAGAGTTCCCAGTCCAAAGCAAGATTTCATCTCAGGAAAATTGCCGTAGACCCTTCCTGCACTGAATGCCTTTCTTCCTAAGACCCCTTCTTGCTAGAGACATTTCCATTGTAAAACCAGAGCAGCACTAATATGATGGGAGCATTTTAATGATAGGAAAATCTTCAAGGAGGATGGTGCAATTCAAGAACATGGGATTCTTTCTCTGGGATTAATGTCACCTTACAGGCAATAGCTTATAAAGCCTGAATGAAATAGAAGCTGGTGTCCCTTTGCTGAAGCAGACACCATGGGCTTTCTCTCAAGTCACAAGGCCCCTTCAGTTAATGGCACAACATACCGCTTCTACCGAGAACAAGAGCTGTGTTCTATATACAGACGTGTGGCACTGCAAGAGCTCACTCTCGTGCACTGACACAGTTCTCAGACTCCTCAATCAGAGTGCAAACACTCAGTTGTTCACACAGATCTCATTTCTGTATCAGCACAGTAGCGCCAGCCCCTACCCCAAACCCATGGAACGACACAGCCTGAGAGGGAGCTGTGCTCGGGGGTATTCAGAGCAGCCAAGAAAACCAGAGCCCTGGGCCCTGGGTAAGCAAACCTTGTATGTAGCCAACAGCAAAGCAAGCTTCTCCCTCTCCCCTCTGGAGGGAGCGGCTCGGTCTCAGGCTGTCTCGGGAACTCTCGGTCACCTCGACCTATTTAGCTGTCTGCATTAGAGGCTCAGAAATGGCTCAGCGTCCAGAGCTGCACCATACTCACTGGCCTAGACAATGAGAATGTGCAGGGAGGCCTGGGATGCGTGCCGCTTCCTCCCCTCCATCTCCAGGGGTCCAAACGGCCTCTTCTGCAATCCCCTCCTCACTGCAATCACTTTCAAAATAATCCCTGTGTTGCTGTGCAGACAACTGAAATTCTGGCTGGAGAGTCCTATCTCCCTGGCAACCCATCTCTCTCAGGAAAACGTGACACTTCTCAGAAGAGCACATTAGAATGAAATAAAAAGCCGAGGCTTTTCCACCATTCTAATGGTTTTGGCCCAGGTCGACTTCACTGACGGGCTCACTGAGGTCAAGAGAAGGATAAGTTGAATAGCAGGATGTGTGTGAATGTGGGTGTGTGTACATGTATGTGTGTGCAGGTGTGTATGCATGTGTTTGTGTGTGTGTGCATGTGCATGCATGCCTGTATGGGGAACTGGAGATCTAGAGGACCCACTTTTATGTTTAGCTCCCCTGTAGATGACTAACAGGTATGTTAGGGGTCAAATGTGTTGGACTCTCTCCATGGCACAGGCCACAGAAAAGTTTTCGAGAATGTCATTTCAGCATTTCTTTTATAAGCATGGTTGGACTTCAGACAATCTTGACATACAGAGTGTGGGGCTGTGTTCCACAGCTTAGTAACTGAGACTTTTGTTTCCTATATGCTCATGCTTAGATACTTGGGTCCTTGCTCACCTGGGAGGAACTATCCTCACCCTAGCCCCAGGGTCAGTCAAGTTCTAGAGTCCATAAATGATTTGCCCAGGCATATACTCGTTTCAACTCCTAATAAGCCAATCCAGAGCTCACAACACTTCCTCTATTGGGATCTTATATTCTAGGCCACTGTCCATCTGTCTTGGTTCCCCACAGACAGGCACCAATCACATAAAATAACCCAAGTCCCAGAGCTTGCTGAAATGACCAGACGAGCTGCTCTAAGCCTGCTTCCCTTACTTCCCATTCCTTCCCACAAACTGCAACACCAGCTCCTGCCCCCGGGTTCCTCCCCACACCCCATGGACCTGGTGCTTCCCCATGAAGTATGGCTGGCAGACCCCTTTGTCCTAGAAATTGTGAGAAACAAATGACCCTTTCAATATCAGTTTTCTCCTGTTCTCTTCACCTTAGGATGCCTCAGTTTCCCGATTAATACACTGTATCTTAAGAGAAGAAGTAGCATTTGGATTTGGAGGAGGAAGGCCTTTGAGTGAAAGGAGAGTCTAATATGTGAGAACCTCCTGCTAAGTGCAAAGGTGAGGCTTTGCTTCTCGAATGAACATGCACGGGAATACGCACTTTATACCAGACCCAAATGACATCCTTGCTGGGATGATTCATAGGCATCTCCACCTGCATTGCACAAAACTGAACCCTAGACTTCCCTTCAACACACATACACACACACACACACACACACACACACAGCCTTTTTTCCATCTTCAAATGGTCTCTTCTGCAATCACTCCACATATAACTTTCAACACACATACACGCACGCACTCACGCACGCACACACATACACACTATTCCTCCCCAGCCTCCCTCCCCCATGCAAGGCATCTCCATCCATTAAGCAGCTTGAGCTAGAAGATTTGCTGTCATCTTTCACCCTCCTCCCTCCACTGCTTCCACTCCCTCCACCCTTTAACCCCATTGAGGTTGCCACCATGATATCTCTCAATTGTACCATTTCCCTCCATCTCTCCCAACCCACCCTCTGCCACAATCACTTCTGGTTCCTATTATCTCCTTAGTCTTCATCCATTTTTCCATACAATAGCTCCAAGCACCTCTTCTCAATGATAAATTTCACACCCTGACTCCCTTGCTTTAAAACCTTCAGCTGAACCTTCGGTAGAATTCATAATCCTGCTTGGGTCATTTCTGAGCCCTCAACACCTCTTCGGTCAGCTCTCACCACTTTACCTTTGCTCACTCACTCCACGTTTCCTGAGCTCTTCCCCCACCCCCATCCCCCAATGCCCTCTTCCTACTCTTGGCCTGTGTGATAGTCATTACTTGCACTTAGCAAGATGTCAGGTTTTTCCTCCCTCTGGGGATCGTGTGCCCTTGAAAATAGGCATGGCCATGAGATTTCCTTTGGCCAGTGAGATGTCAGTGGACGTGACATGTGTCACTTCCCAGCAGAGGCAGGAGGAACAGGAGTGCATTCCTCCACGCTCTGCTCCCTGCTGGGTGCTCTCAGATGACAAGTTAATGTGGAGGTGCAGTGAGATCAAAGCTCCCTGTGCAAAGGAGCCACATGTGGGGGGCAGCTGCTCAGCTGCTCTGAGAGGTTGCTAGACCCTCTGCGATTTAACATGAGTGAATAAAAAGCAGTGTTCTTAGGAAACGGTGGGGGCTTAGGATTTGGGGTTGCTCCCTATGCTGCTTGCACAGCCTGGCTGAAAGATTTTCATCCTTTTCTAAGACTTCTCGGAGTCTCTTAGAGAACGCAGACAACACACCCGTCAATCCCACTCCCTTATTATTCTCTCAGCGCCTTCTTAACTGTCCTAAGCATCTTTAATTCATAATTAAGTATTTAATGTGTATTCATTTGTCCATGATTAGCCTAATCCACCAGATTATTAACTCCATCTGGGTAGGGACCAGGACTGATCGGTTTCCCAGGGACATGCACCCAGCTGGCCCTGGGCACTGAGACTGTACCTAGTGTGCACTCGAGCACACCTCTGCGGGGGATGGAAGGATAGTACAACAGGTAAGGTGTGTGCCTTGCATGAAGCTGACTTGGGTTTGAGCCCTGAAATCCCACAGGGTCCCTCCAAGCCCTGCCAAGAATGATACAAAGCCAGGAGAAAGACTTAAGCGCAACTGGGCGTGGCCTCAAAACAGCGTACAAGCAAACAAACAAAAAGCCCAACCACTTTCAGAATGAATGAATGAATGAATGACACTCTGAATAAAGGATATACACCCTAGTCCACCTCCCCTCCCCCACCCCTTATACTTTCAGCTACCCTCCCCTTTTCCTCCCTTGCCTTCCTTGCTATTTCCACTTCCTCTGCCTTTACTCTCTCCTCTTTCTTTTCTCCTCTCTCTCTCTCATGCTTTTTTCCACTTCCTGCGTAGGATGTGATGCTCCCAGTGAAGGATCAGCTCGTCCTTAGCCATAGATCTCAAAGGTTGAGATTGTTTATTTGCCATATTACTTAATCAAGATATCAGTTGTTGGGAAGTTTACTCTAGATGCAACTAGATGAAAGAAGAAAATTCAGCTGCACTTGTGCTTTCATTGGCATTGCCTTGGGGTTCTAAAGGAATCCTGTTCTCATTCGGCATGAGGGTGCTGTCGGAAGCTTAACCCACTGGGCTCAGCTTCCCTCCTTCTTTCCCATTTGAGACAGTGATAAGACACACCCCTCTAGTTACAAATAAAACAGCATCTCCTTCCTATCCATGCATGCCACCTGGAACCTCCCATCAAGTCCTGTATTGTGCTCACTGTATCCCCTCGTAACTGGCCACCAGCTCTGAGCCCACCCCCTGCTATGCTAACCTCTGATCCTGTCAAACTAAGCATGCTCATCTACGAGTCTCACAGCTCCTGACCCCTGGACACAAGCCGCACCTTGAGCTCCCTGCAGATGGGCCCCTGCAGACCTTCCCACTATGGCTCTCCTCTTGCTGTTCACGCCTACCATCAGGCCACGCAGGGCTCTGGCAATTTAAGAAACTGAACAGTGCCCATTCAAGGGAATTTTATCTTACCGACCTTAAGATATCCTCTTTAGGGCAAGTACTGCCAGTGCTTAGCAACACGCCAAGAAAATTGCATTGAAACAAAAAAATGTCTTAAATGGTTGGAATGAAATAAATAAGAGATAGCTAGGTCATAGCACATTTAAAAATGAACAATGGTCTGGATGGAGAGATGGTACAAGGCAGGAGGGCATGTGGCTGACCCAGGTTCCATCCCCAACACTGATACGGTCCCCTGAGCACCTCCAGCACAACAAGAAGACCTGAGCACTGCCAAGTGTGACCCACAAACGAAAAATAACAACAACAAAAATATTTTCCTTCTTTATTTTGCATTTGTGGCATGGTGAGTTGGGGACCACCCACAGTGGTGCTTGGGGTTTACTCTGTGCTCTGTGCTCAAGGATCACTCCTGGTGGAACTTAATGTGACACCCGGGATTGAACCAGGACGGGCTGCATAGCAAGGTAAGTGACTTACCTCCTATACAACATCTCTAGCCCCTATTTTTAAAAGTAAGGTATAGTACATCTATAGAAGATTCAAACATACATGCTGATTTTAAGAGATATATGCATACATACACATATGCATCACTGTCATTGTCACTGTCCTCCTGTTGTTCATCGATTTGCTCAAGTGGGCCCAGTAACATTGTGAGACTTGTTACTGTGTTTGGAATATCGAATACCTCACAGGTAGCTTGGCTTTGCAGGCTTTGCCGTGCAGGCGAGATACTCTCAGTAGCTTGCCGGGCTCTCCAAGAGGGGTGGAGGAATCGAACTCAGGTCGGCCATGTAGGCTGCGTGCAAGGCAAATGCCCTACCCACTGTGCTATCGCTCCAGCCCAACATATGCATATATGTGTGTAAATATGTATAAATGAATATATATATATATATATAAATTACCCAGGTACCATCACCAAAATCAAGGCATCAGAGACAATCAGGCTCTCCGAAGCCCTATTGTGGGCCCTGCAGTTCCAGCTTCCTGAGAGCAGGAGTTGGGGGTTTCAAGGAGAGGATATGGTTGAGCACAGAATGACAGTGTGTAGCTGGCGTGAGTGGAAAGAGCCACGAGAAACCAGGAACTGGAGCTGTGAGGTGTGCACACCTCAGCTCTTTACTCTGACAACTCTCTTCTCCAGCAGAGGCGCATTGCAGGGCCAGTCACAGTGTGGGTCTGGGCCAGGCCAGAAAGCTCCTGGGGACAGAGGGAGCTCCGAGGTGAGAAATGAACAGGGATTTCCAAGAGGCAAGCAGGAAAGTGAAAATTCATCTGAAACTAGAAACCTGAGTGGGGAAAGATCTGAACTATCCAGGGTAGGGTGGGGATCCTTGGTGTTGTCCCACGCTTCCCTCAGTTTCCCACTGGGTGCTGCTCCAAGCTTGGAAGGTGATCCCAGGACGGCAAGGAGCGCAGGGGAGATGTGCATCCTTCATACCTTCCTGTCTCTCTGAGCACTGTATGTTGCACATCTGAGTGTTTCCCTGGGCCCTGCTGTGTTCGTGCTCCTGCGTTCCTCCCTGAAGTGGTCTCCAGAGCTCCCTAAATGCACTCCCCTAGGTTTTTGTGGGGGTGTTGGCTCTGCTGCAGAGAAAAACTCCATCCAGGGCCCTTTCAAGTCCCTTGAATGTTGCCCCTGGTTCCTTTGGGAAGTGATGTTGTGCTAATACCATTAACACTGCTGCTTTTTATCACTCCGGTTCTTCCCCACGTTCTCCTTATGGATGCTCCTATTAGCCTGTGCTCACATCATTGCATAAGGTAGTTATTGGGAAATACTCATGAGGACCCACACACTGCCCTCTGCCCATTCAGACTCATTTAGGGACTAAACGCAAGTCACAAAGAAGGGAAGAAAACTCCATAAAGAAATGTTAAGAACCAGGGCTTGATAACCTGATGTTACCTTGCATCCACCCAATCCTGGTTCAGTCCCCAGCGTTATAAGTATTTCCAGAGCATCACCAAGAGTGATCCCTGAGCATCAAGCCAGGAATAAGCTCTGGCATTGCCAGGTATGCTACCCTCCCAAAATACCATGGACGTCCACCGTTCGCTAGCATAGCATACACATAGCATCTCTCTGTGTGTATTCTGGTACAGAAAGTGCCATGTGGATGGGGAGAATTGTGCTTAAAAAAAAAGCTGTGGAAAATGCTGCCATGAGGGCCATTCATTGATTTGCATGTGCTTTTGTGCAAGTTTACTCCTTTGAGTTGGATTTGAGGTGAGCAGATTGGCTGCTTCTGGCAGGAGCAGCAGTTCAAAGCTTTACAGGACTTGAAAAACCAGGTTTGTTTCTGCTTATCCCCACAATATCCCAAGAGCCCTGGGAACGGGATGTGCCAGGGAAGGGCTGGGGGGAAACTCAGTCCTGGTGCAAGTCACTGCAATCCATCTTGGACACTGACCTAGCTTAGATGAAGCATATGTACCTCCCCTGAGCCCAGCCTGAGAAGGAAGTGTGAGATCAATGTTCAATATGTCTTGGCAGGTAGCAGGGGCGGACAGCTGTTCTGGGGATGCTGAAAGAGGAGGAGGAAGCCCAAGCCACAATGACTCCCATTTGGGTCTGCAAGCCTGAAAGGGGTAGGGCGCCTGCCAAGAAACTGCAGTCCCGGGAGACACAGCCACACCCCAGCCTGGCAGACATCCTGGTGATCATCTAGGGCTTCAGTCCCATGGAATGTTAGCGGAACCTGCACCAGCAGAGTGGCACAAGCATCAACCAGGGCTGCAGCTCTATTTAAGTCCCTTACACATGACATTTGCCCCCTGGGAAAGACATTGCCTCAGCCCAAGGGACACCTTTCCAGACAGCTTGCTGGTCTTTGGGGAACTGACTCTGCAACCCCACAAAGGCCCTGCTGGGAAATAATGAGCAGGCCCCAAAAAAGAAGGTAGGTTTTCCATTCCCACCACTCGAACCATAGTCAGAGCCAGATACAAAGCAACACTTTCTCTTATACATGCAGCTCAAGTTTGGAAAGAGAGAAAAAAGGGGGAAAGAACATAAATGTCTAAAACTTAGTACATTGGCTTTCTTTTTTTCCTCTGAGAACAGGGACCTGGTTTTAAAAAAAAAAGTTTTTTTTAAGGGTCTCTTGACACATAACAACCAACATTTTGATTGAATAAATGCCTAGGTAAAAGAGGCTTGGACTGAGGCAGACAGGAGAGCACAGACTAGGGGGTGCCCTCCAGAAGTCCAAGTCCTATGGGACAGAGACAGCAGGTCATAATTAGTCCCATCGCAGGGATAAAGGGATAATCAGAGTTAAAAATGCACTGCTGCTTAGAGGCAAGAAATGTTTCCAGAGAAATAGGGTTTCCAGAGAAAATACAAGATATTTAGATAAGTTTGTGTTTCAGAGACATATTATAGTGCAACATATGCACTGTCTATCTGAAATTCAAATTTATCTGTGAGTTGGTTTTTAGCCTAGTTTAGTTCTGTTTTTGCTACTTGCAGGTGGCAGGGGAGCCTAGAGACCACTCTGGCAATATTCAGCAAACGGGGCCCGTGCATCTGTGCTAGGGCCCAAGGGTGTGCCCGGCTTGGGCAGGGCCACACCCAGGGAAAACTGAGAGATGAGATGTTGCCAGGAAGCCAATGTTTCTGCGCATTACCCTCAACCCCTGCTTTCTTCCCAGCCCTCGTCCTGGGTTTTCATGTGCTAAATGTGCCTATCCAGGTCATGGAAGACTTCACACTGTAAATAACACTGTATCTGTATCTTCAAAGATGGGTAACAGGTGAGCATGTGAAAAGCCAAAGATGGCCACACCTTCCAGACGCCCTGGGTTCCTCTCAGAGACTCCGCTCTGCCCAGTCACACAAAGAAAGGTTTGTAAGGGCACAGAAAGTGTGATCCCAGGGGCCTTCAAGAAGCTGCAGAGGGCAGGTTGGATCCAATGTCAATCCGATGGCTGATGGGTCCCCCAACGGGAATGATGTCGGCAGCTCCAGTTCCCTGGCAGGGAGGGCATAGGAAGATGGGAGGGGCTGCTCTCCAGGAAATTGCAGTTGCCAGGCAGAGGGGAGGGAGAAAATGCAGCACATCCCCGGAAACCCCGGTTCCCTGAGAGCACTCCATGCCAGCCTGCCCAGTGACCTGGAGGGAAGGAGAAACACACCATTACTGACCAGACCCTGAGCCAGCTGGGTCAACACACTCTGACTTTGCTCCAGATCTCAATGCCAGGAGACCCCTCCCCAGTTTCCTAGGATCCCCAGTCTTGGGAGCCCCCTAGATCCCTGGAGAAGAAGGAGATTCCCTCGGGCTGTTACACTGTTATGGCCTCCACCTGGGGTAGTAGCAACCTCTGTTCTGGTCCCTCCTGAAAGCAGCCTTGCAGGGTCGGAGCCAGAGTTTAGCGGGGAAGTGTTTGCCTTGCATGTGGCTGATCTAGGTTCAATCCCTGGCATCACCTATGGTCCCCTGAGCACCACAGGAAGTTATTCCTGAGTGCAGAGCGAGGAATAACCCCTGAGCATTGCTGGATGTGGACCACTCCCCCTACAAAAAAAATGGCCAGAGAGATAGTACAGTGGGGAGGGCTCTTGCCCTTCATGGGGCAGACACAGATCCAATCCCCAGTACCTCATGGGCCCCAGAGCCTGCCAGGAGTGATCCTTGACCATAGAGCTAGGAGTAAGCCCTGAGCATTATCAGATATGGACCAAAAACCAACCAACCAAAACAAAACAAAAACAACCATGGGATATTCAGGGAAGGTGGGAGAAGGGGAGATGGCCACTGGCCCTGAGCACATGAGGACATTCTCTGGACTCATGGTCCTCCTTGCATCACTGGGACAGCCTGCAGACCCCAAGGCCTCACAGTCAGACTGACCCACCTGTTAAGTCTCAGGAGCCCTGAGGACAGGGATGAATGACCGAGGTCAAATCTAAGACAGATTCTGCCCAGCTCGGTGTGACAGATGTCCACTCCCACTCCAGCCTGAATGGGCCTGTGCATGCCAGGTCGCTGGCAGGGCTGCTGGAAGGCAGGAGACGCACAGTGAAGATGCCCATCCTGAGGGCATCCTGGCCTTCTGTGATGCCCAGTTCCAGCAGGAGAGCCACAAGACAATGCTGTAGGGGGCTGGGACACGCTCATGCACCACGCCATCACTCACCTTGGAGGACCTGGAGCAGTCCAAGGGCCTGTGGATTGGACCGTTGTGTGCATTGGCAGTGGCTTCCATTTGCATTGCCCACAGTGCTCCGAAAGGGAACAGCCAATCACCAGGCAGCAATCACATGCTTGGTAGCTGACTGCAGGCGGCCTCATCTTAGCCTAGCTGGAGCAATAGATTAACAAGCAGCTCTGTCAGGCAATCATGGGACAGCTCTCAAAACTTCAGCCTGTCAACAGGCTGATCCACAGTAGTGGCTTAAGGAAAAACCCTGCCCCTCCCCTGTTTCTATGGTGAATCTCTCACCCTAGACTTTTCAACTACTCTGCTACAGGAGCAGGTGATGAGGGAGCAAGGAGAGCAGGCTGGAGTTGTGGTGGGTGGAAAGGGGGTAAAGAGGGCATGGGGCAGGAGGTAGTGGGGAGGGGAGAAGAGGAGAGAGGAGGGAGAGGAGTGGGAAGGGGAGGGAGGGGAGGGGAGGAAGGAGAAAGGAGAAGAAAAGGGAGGGGAGGATGGAGGGAACCAGGGAGAAGGGGAGGAGAGGAGAGGGGAGGGGAGAGTAGAGGGGATGGGAGGGGACGGGAGGGATGGGAGGGGACAGGAGGGGACGGGAGGGGACGGGAGAGGAGAGGAGAAGGGAAGGGAGGGGAGAGGAGAGAGGAGGGGAGGGGAAGGGAAGGGGAGGGGAGGGGAAGGGAAGGGGAGGGGAGGGGAAGAGGGGAGGGGAGGGGAGGGGAGGAGGGGAGGGGAGGGGAGAAGGAGAGGGGAGGGGAGGGGAGGGGAGGGGAGGGGAGGGGAGGGGAGGGGAGGGGAGGAGGGGAGGGGAGGGGAGGGGAAGGGAAGGGAAGGGAAGGGAAGGGAAGGGAAGGGAAGGGAAGGGAAGGGAAGGGAAGGGAAGGGAAGGGAAGGGAAGGGAAGGGAAGGGAAGGGAAGGGAAGGGAAGGGAAGGGGGAGGGGAGGAGAGGGTGCCGCTCAGAAGCCCAGTGCATTGTTGGCGTGTGTGTGAGGTCCTGAGCCTGGAAAAGGGATCAAGGAGAAAGAGAGGCCAGGATGAAGCTCAGGGGTAGATCTCTTGCCTTGCATGTGTGACGACCCAGGTTCCACCTCTGGCCTCACAGAGAAAGAAAAAGAGCAAAGGAAAGGGAGGGGGAGTGCCTGGGGGACTGACAGAGACAGAGAGAGGTGGTCAGTTATGCTAAGGGGTTCCAGTCCCTGTGAGCTGCCTGCTCCAGAGGCTTCTGGTCTGGGAACAAATGAGCCACAATAACTGCCTCAAGGGTGATTCTGGGTTTCAAGGAGGGTGGTGTGGCTCACTGTGCAGCTCTGAGTGGGGAGTGGGCAGTTGCAGGGCATGGGGCTGGGGGCAGTGATACCCCTAGGTCAAGGGACAGCAAGGCCCCTGGCTGCCCCCGACTCTGATGGCTCACAAAGGACAGTGCCCGCCCGCTGGGATATCCACAGGAAGGAAATGAAGAACACCCACTTAGGCGTGATGGAGCCTGCCCGAAGGGTCAATGGTTGCTGCCACCCCTAAGCCCTGTCAGCACCATAGCAGTGTCCCCGTCAGGTGTGGACTGCAGACAAAGCAGCCTCTGTTTGCCCAGGGGACAAGATACACTGGACAATGTGGGACAATAGTGTCGGGGCTGGAAGCACGGGGCAGGAGGGCTACCTGTTGCCAGATGGAAAGGGACATCGGAAGGGTCCTTGGAGGACCCTGGGTCTCTCTCACCTGGCAAGGAGTTGAACCTGAGCCCTTAGGGGACAAATGGCTCTGGGGGAGCCCCGAGGGTCACCCTCTAACCTGTCCCCTCTTTCTGAGCACTCTCATTCTGCACCCTGAGCCACCCACAGCTTTGGCGTCACCCTTAGCACCAGCAGGTTCCAGTTGGCAGGACTCAGAGGGTCATCGAGGTTCCTGAGCAGTGCCAGCTCACACAGCAGAGGCTGAGACTCACTCCAGGCCTGCTGCACCCCAATCCTGCCTCCATCGCCCTAACGCTGCCCCCAACTGGGCTGCCATAAGAACTTGCCACTTTCCTCCCCCAGAGCAGGGCCAGGTGAATCTAACTGGCTTCCGGTGCTAAACTGAGTGAAGAGCCCCATAGTGCGAGTCTCAGCAATTATAGCAAATGCTATTGCAACACAGCATTCTTTCTTTTTCTTTTCATTACTGAATCACCGTGAGATAAAGTTACAAAGCTTTCATTATTGAGTTTCAGTCATACAATGATCCAACGCCCAATCCTCCACCAGTGTACATTTTCTTTTTCTTTTTATTATTTTTTATTTTTCCCATTCTTGATTTATTTTTTAAAAAATTTTATTAGTGAGACATCATGAGGTACAGTTGTAGACTTACAATTTTTTGTGCTTGGGTTTCAATTATACAATGATCGAGTACCCATCCCTCCACCAGTGCCCATTCTGTACCACCACTGATCCCAGTATCCCTCCCACTCCCATCCCCCCATCCCATCCTTCCTCTGTGGCAGGGCATTCCCTTTTGTTCTCTCTCTCTTATTGGGTGTTGTGGTTTGCAAAAGAGGCAATGGGTGACAATCATGTTTGGTCTATAGTCTACTTTCAGCATGCTTCTCCCATCCTGGGAGGATCCTCCCAACACCTTTTATTTGGTGCTCCCTTCTCTATCTGAGCTCCCTTTTCCCCTAGCATGTGTGGCTGGCCTCCAAGCCATGGACTAAAATTCCTGGTACTAATCTAGGCCATTCTTGGGTGTTAGTCTCCTATTTTGTTACTTTATGTTCCCCAGATGAATGCAATCTTTCTATGTCTATCCCTCTCTTTCTGACTCATTTCACTTAGCATGATACTTTCCATGTAGTACCACTTGTATGTAAATTTCATGACTTCATCTTTTCTAACAGCTACATAGTACTCCATTGTGTAAATGTACCAAGTATACATTTTCTACCACCAATGTCCCCAGTATCTCTCTCACCACCCTCATCCCATCCTTCCCCTTGATTCTGTGACAGACAATTTCCTTCTTATTCTCTCTCTACTTTTGTGCATTACGCTGTGCAATACAGATACTTAGAGGCCATCATACTTGGTCCTTTATCTACTTTCAGCACACATCTCCCATGCTGAGTTATCCCTCCACCCATCATTGACTTAGTGATCCCTTCTCTATCCCAACTGCCTTCTCCCGCAGCTCATGAGGCAGGCTTCCAACCGTAGAACAATCCTCCTGGCCCTTGACTCTACTGTCCTTGGGTGTTAGTCTCACATTATGATATTTTTTATTCCACAAATGAGTGTACTCATTCTATGTCTCTCCAACACAATATCTTTGAGATAGAGGCCACCATGGCTTGCTCTTCAAGCCTGTGTTCTACCGTGAACACCTATATCACTTGCTTGTCTCTGTACTTCTTTGCCTGCCTACTTCCACTCTGGAGAAGTCTGTGTTCTCTCTTGAGCAACCACTTCTCCCCTTTTATTCCCTCACATCTTTCTAAATAAGTTTAAATGAAATGATCCTGCCTCCTCGTAATTAATAAAATAAAAACAGAGGCTATGCCCATAGAGTTTGAGGAGAAAGGCAGGTCATTCTTTTTTTTTCCTTAAATTTTTATTAGTGAAACACCATGAGGTACAGTTGTAGACTTACACATTTTTGTGCTTGGGTTTCAGTTATACAATGAACGAATACCCATCCCTCTACCAGTGCCCATTCTCCACCACCACCAGTCCCAGTATCCCTCCCACCCCCCTTCCCCCCATCCCACCCTACCACTGTGGCAGGGCATTCCCTTTTGTTATCTCTGTCGTTTTGAGTGCTGTGGTTTGCAAAAGAGACATTGAGTGGCAATCTTGTTCGGACTATAGTCTACTCACATAACGCATTTCCCATCCTGTGAGGAACCTCCCAACACCCTTTATTTGGTGCTCCCTTCTCTATCTGAGCTGCCTTTCCATGGCTTTGAGGACAGGCAGGTCATTCTTGGCAATACTGGCCTGGGGGTTCAGTGTGGGTCCAACCTAACCTGTTGGAGCCTAGGGGCCATCAATATCTCTCCCAGAGGTGCTTAGAGGACCACGATACCCTGGAGATCAAGCCCCGGTCCTCAGTCTTGCTAAGCATAACCTTTTGAACTGTCCCCAAAGCCTGAAGTATACCATATTTTCTGAATGACACTGGAGCAAAGCATTCACAATTCACCAAATATGAGAACCGAAAATAAAGGAGCGAGTCTGCATTTGTGGAACCTAAGATGTGGTCATTCCTCACGTCATCCTGCGTCCATGCTACATGAGACAGCAGCTTTCTTGGTAAGGTCCGGGGCCATCTACCTCCAAAACATCTGTTCCTGTAGACAGGGCCCCTCATCACACTTGCCGTGGCAGCGAGATTCCAAAACTTGTGTTGTGGGACCGCAATCAATAGACCACAAGAGTCGAATTTCGAATTTGGAGGAGTCTTTATTGACACTGGCTGGCAGCCTTACAGCAGAAGCACTAGCCTTTTACTAGGAAAAACCTCATCCTAGCGCCCTAAGCACTTTTGTAAGCACCTGCAAAGCTTATTTTGCCCACCAGGGTCCACATCCTGGTGCCTGATAAATTCACACAAGCACAGCAAAGCAAGCATTGTTACAGAAACAAGAAAAAGTGGTTCCCGCAGAAGTACATGAAGGAAATAATCAGTCATCTTTAACCATATCCCTTTAGGACCCTAGCCCATTTCTCCTGTTTGAGGCCTGTGAAGGACTTTCAGGCTCTTGAGTGAAGTTCAGGGTACTTTATGGAATGCACAGTTAGATCTAAAAAATAAACTTCTAAAAAATCAAAACTTCTTGTTCCTCTCTTTCATTCTCCCCTTTACACCTGCTGCAGGTTCTTGAACCTTCTTGAACCTTCTCTATCCCAAATAGTCAGCGCTGGACTCAGCCTTAAAGACCTCTGGCTTCCAGCCTTACCCTCTCTCAATTCTAAGTCGCCCCCACCCCTGGCAATAGATTTGCCCACAGCTGACTCTCAGGCAACGACTCAACCCATGACGGTTTCAAGCAGTGGTTGATGCCCAAGATGCTCAGACCTGCCATGCAGAAGAATGAATGTTGCAGCACCTTGGGTCCTGACTCAAAATCCCCAACAAGGAGGGTGATGAGGAAAAGAGACCCCAAGCCATGCTTCATACGAGCTGACATCCAGCAGACTACCAGAGAATAGGAGCTGCTCAGAAGCAGCTGGGCGACATGATGCAACTGATGCAGGCAGGCAGGCAGATAGGAAGGGCCCCCTCCCAAGGCAATGGCAGTAATAACCCTGGGAAGTAATAACCCTGAAGTTGCGAAAGCCAACCTTGCAGAAAACAGGAACTAAGGCCTGATAAGACTCTCACACGGTCAGCAACAGACTCAACAGACCAAAACAAGGCTGGAGCACCTTCCCAGAGAAGCCCCAGCAGAAACAAAAGGGAGGAAAGGAATTTCAAAGAAGACCACCACCACTTCCAACCCTACCCACTTGGCAACTTCCTTACCAAGGAACTTTTACCTAGAGAGAATCCCCAAGTGGGGGCAGGTTGGAAAAAACCTTATAAAAGCCACCTGGAACAAAGGAAGGGCATGCATATTCTGCCCGAGCCCCTATGCTGCTTGTGCCCACATGATGTGTCTGAGCACATGTGTCTCCCGAATCCCTCCTCTTGAGATGTGTACTTTCATGCTTCCATATCTAATGCTGAAATGTATATAGGGGTTCTCTCGACCTTTGGAGATGTCTGGGTTCTCTCTTGAGTGCATTACACTCTATCTATCATCTATCTATCTATCTATCTATCTATCTATCTATCTCTCCTTCCTCCCCTTCAAAAACCTCCAAATAAAATCTCTTTTACTTCACTGCTTGTCTACTCCTGAAATCCTTGAACCCAGTAACCCAGGGTCCTGGTCCTGAGTGGCAGAGGCGGATGGGGAGAAAGTGACTTTCTCCTCCCAGCTTCACATGAGCCATTGATGGGGCCCACCGACATCATAACCATGGTTTGCAATCAGAATATCCTTGAGGCAGCCGTAATCTCGCCTTGTAACCTTGGTAACCTGGGAATGTGCTCCAAATGTGCTCCTGTCCTTGAGGTTGTCCAGACCTTGCTTTGCAAAACATTGTGCTTGGAACTGCCAGCTGCCTACAAATGCCTCCCCCGCCCCATTCAGATATTCTATAAAATAGAGCTCTTGCCTTTGTTTGGAGCCCAGTCCTGGAGCATGAAGCTCAACTGTGTCCGCTAGCATAATAAAACAGTGTTTTCCCACTTCTCCAGGCATGCTGCTTGGGTTTTTTCCTGACATAAGTGGGAATTTCTGCTACAAGCAAAGCTTCCACTTTCTTATCTTTGTATCCCCAGCACCTAGCACTGTGCTGAGACCAAACAATGTTTGCTAAGTGGATGAGCAAACAGCACATTTTCACTCGTTTCCTTTATGTGACCTGAGCCTGCAGACCAGTTGTTCAAAGAAGGTCCGTGCTGGCCTTTCCCTGGCACCCTGCTCTGCCCTAAGAAGCTCCCTGCACCCTTGATCTCTGTGAAGTGGCCAGTGGGGGCTGGGGAGAGCTCAGAAGGAATAAGGGAGGGTCCTCACCTCCCGAGCTTACTCCCTGGCTGACCTCCACAGACTCTCGGTCCTGCATCCAGAAAGACTCCTGCCATCTGTGTTCCCCCCGACACACACACACACACACACACACACACACACACACACTGTCTTCTTCTTGGATTCTACAAACCACTCCTGTTGTCTGTCCCAAAGATGAAAATGTGGCTGTTACTAAGCCAGGACTCTACACCTCCCTTTGGGGAGTGCCCATCCTGCCCACATCACTTGTAAGTAGCTCCCATCCCCCATAAATGGCTAGATATGAGACTGTATCTTGTTTTCTGTGGGAACTATGACTCATGGAACGGGAGGAAGAATTATACAGGAGCCCCTTTTAGCTTAAAAAATGGCATTCATTTCTACTCTCTGTACATTGCTGCTACTTTGGGGGCAGGGTTGTAATTGTGAGGCACTGTTGGGGCCACATCCAGCTTGCTCAGGGCTTACTCCTGGCTTTGCGTTCAGGGATCAGGGATCACTTCTGGCAGAGCTCAGGTCACCGTCTGTGGTGCTGGTAATTGAACCAGCATACCAATGGAATTGCGTACAAGGCAAACATCCTACCAGCTGTACCATCTCTCTAGCCCCAGTTCAATTCCTTTTTAGAAAACAAGCTGTTTCTGAGGGATAATAGGTCTTTGCCATTTTAATGACAGGAAAGACACTGGCCTACCCAGGCCTGTCTACACAGGGCCATGACTATGGTCCAAAGACTCCAGTGCCCAGACTCTAGAGAGTGACTGAGATGTTAACTGGAGTCCCTGACCTCTTGAGCCATGAGGCTGTGCACCCAGACTCTTGCTGTGGATGGACCAGAATCACTCTTTCCACTTCTCCTTCAAGAGAGTGCACTGAGGGAGCCCAGGGTACCCAAGGGTCTCCAGCAGCTGCTTCTCTGAATCCCCAGGATCTTCATTTAACTCACATTGTTCCTGGCGACTTCTTACCAATGTCTAAGCATAGTGGTTGCCCAGACATGCCATTGTTGCTCTTTGTGGGACTCTTCCAGAAACTTCCTTGGCTTAGAGTGTCTTCAAAAGCACAGAAGAGATTCTCTCAGGACTACACAACTGTCAGAGACTCTGCCCAACCATCACTGCCTCTGTAGTCCCATAGAAGCAGATTACACAACACAGGAGCAGGATGAGGAATGGGATCAGGACCCTGAGATCTCTCCCAGATTACACACAGAAGTTCCAGAAATTTCCAGGAAGAGCCAACGTGTCACTGTCTCACAAAAAATTATTGGGAGGGACTGTAGTGATAGTACAGCGGATAGGGCATTTGCTTTGCATGCGGCCGACCTGGGTTTGATTCCCAGCATACCACATGGTCCCTGGAGCACTGCCAGGAGTAATTTCTGAGTGCATGAGCCAGGAGTAACCCCTGTGCATTGCCGGGTGTGACCCAAAAAGAAAAAGAAATAAATAAAATTTATTTTAAAAAACATTATTGAGAACTTGTGATGCCACAAGGGGTAATACAGGGACACATCGCTACTGAGTGGAAGAAAACACACCATATGCCTGACAAAAGGTAATACCCAGGATATAGAAAGCACTCAAGAAACAACAATGAAATAATCCCATCAAAAAATGTAAAAAGAGACAGTTCCTCAATATATATAAATGCAGGAAATGAATGAAAGAGTGTCTATTATCCTCACTAATTGTCAGGGAGTTAGAAATCAAAACAATGAGATAATTATCTCACACCAATAAGAACGGCATGTATCAGACAGTTTGTAAACAAAGTGTTGGTGTGGATGCAATGAAAAAGAAACCCTCACTCACTCTTGGTAGGAATGTTATCTGATTCAACTTCTATGGGAAAGAATATCACGATTCCCAAACAGATGAAAATAGAGTAAAACTCTTGTTTTGTCCCAGTAAGTCCACTCCTTGACTTCTGTCACCCAAAAATATGAATAAATTCATTCATAAAGATGTATGTTCACCTGTATTCATTGCAGTACTGAGTATAATAGCCAGGGTATGGAAATAATGAAAATGACCAAAGAAAGGTGAGTGAATAAATAAATTGTAGATTAGGACAAGAGAGATTGTATAGCCGTTAAAGCACTTGCCCTGCATATGGCCAACCCAGATTTGATCTCTAGCACCACATATGGCCCCCAAGCACTGCCAGGAGTGACTCTTCACAGAGCCAAGAACTGGTTCTCAGCATATCTAGGTGAGGAAGAAGAAAGAAAGAAAGAAAGAAAGAAAGAAAGAAAGAAAGAAAGAAAGAGAGAAAGAGGGAGGGAGGGAGGGAGGGAGGGAGGGAGGGAGGGAGGGAGGGAGGGAGGAGGGAGGGAGGGATGGAGGGAGGGAGAGAAAGAAAGAAAGAAAAGAAAGAAAGAAAGAAAGAAAGAAAGAAAGAAAGAAAGAAAGAAAGAGAGAGAAGGGAGGGAAGGAAGGAGGGAGGGAGGGAAGGAGGGAGGGAGGAGGCAAGAAGGAGGCAGGGAGGGAGAAGGGAAAAGACAGAAAGAGAGAGAAAGAGAGAATGAGAGAATGAGAGGAAAGGAAGGAAGAAAGGAGGAAGGAAGGAAGGAAGGAAGGAAGGAAGGAAGGAAGGAAGGAAGGAAGGAAGGAAGGAAGGATGGATGGATGGATTACTGTTGATGATAAGCAAGATGGTATCTTGCATTTTGCTACAACTTGGATGAACTTAGGGGGTGTGAAGTTTAGTGAAAGAAGTCAGTGGTACACGGCAATCGGCATTCATCTCACTCACAGTTTATATATAAAGGAACAAAGCAAGAGAATGGACAAAAGTCATTGAGAACAAATCCTTGGACACTGACAACATAACTAAGGTTATCATGTAGTGGAAGGGTCCAGGGAGGGCTGGGATGCCTGAAAGTGTTAGGACAGTGGTAGTGGGTCTTGAGCATTTTGATGGAGGTGGAGCTGTAGTGACTTTAAACACCAAAAAAAGTTCAATATTAACATTATTGTCAGACACATCGCCTCAATCTTTTTCTTAAAAATAGAAGTCTCTTATGGCGTTGACTTCTGTGAAGAAGGGACATTTTTAACTTCAATTGTGATTTATTGGAGGAGGTTTAGGGGCGGGGGGTGATAGAGTTGGTGGGGATCCTGAAACCCCAAACATCTCTGGGGTAGGGATGTCAATCCAGGATGATGCACTGAGAAGTAAGCTAAGAGGGGGATGGGGAGACCCCCACCAAGAGGCTGCAATTAGGAGTGGCAGGCACTGAGGCTGCAATGCACCCCCATGCCCTGTTCCCAGCCCCTGCCCTGACCCAGCAAGGCCAGGGTAGCTCATGTACGTGCTGATTCTTAGGGTCTGGGTTCTTGGAATCCCAGTTTTCATTTAGAGTTTCTTTTCAAAGCAGGAGACATCCAGGGGGATGGGAGTTGACCTGGAGAGGGTCCCAGCTTGGTAAGATGCAATTCAACAGAACAGAAAATGGGGGGATGCCACCCTTTCTCCCCCTCCCACCCCTACCCCCGTATATGCTTACAAGCCTGCACTTAATCGTGCCCACTCTCTTTCTGAGCTGTGATCATCACTAGTATCGTCCATCGTTTTTTTTCTAGTTTTCCTCCCAGACATGTGGTTCTCAAGTTTTTACATTTCCATGCCTCCATCCAGACACCATGTGACTTTAGTTGAGTGGATAATGGCATATCTGTAAACACTGTCGGTGTCACAGCTGTGAGAAAATTTCAAGAGACAATTCCATAGAGTGAGTCACTATAGGTGTTTTCAGGACTATCTCACATGGAAGCTTCTTTCTCTTCTTTCCAGAGAGATGGAAACTCAGAGAAAAGCTCCAGCTAACCAGGGACAATGTCTCAAGCGAACAATCAAAACAACAGCAGCAACAGCAGACACAAGACCGGGGTCTTCCAGTAGGAAGAGAGCCTAGCAGGACAAGAGGAAAACAGATTGAGTTCCTTTCTTTCTTTCTTTCTTTCTTTCTTTCTTTCTTTCTTTCTTTCTTTCTTTCTTTCTTCTTTCTTTCTTTCCTTCCTTCCTTCCTTCCTTCTTTCCTTCTTTCCTTCTCTTTTTTTTTGGATTTTGTGCCACAGCTGGCAATGCTCAGGGGTTTTTCCTGGCTCTGCACTCCTGGTGAACTCAGGAGACATTATGGGATGCCAGGGATCAAACCTGGGTTGACTGCATAGAAAGCAAGCATCATACCCCCTGTAATATTGTTCTGGCCCAAATAGATTGCTTTACAATGATACACACCTAAAACTTATATAATGTCAGTAGGCAATAAAACTTCAAATAAAAAAAATAAAATATTTTAAAGGAAAAGAAGTGAGAGACACTCTCTGTGTCTCTCACTTCTTTTTTTTTTTTCTGTGCTGTTTTCAGTTCTGGGACTGGGGCATTCTTTGTCACCATAGTGCAACTGGTCTATTATCACTGACACAAGTATTCATCTGACCCTTATCACAAGACGAAGAGGGAATAGGAGAGGTGGAAGTAGGAAGCAGAGTTTGTAACCACTCAATGGGAACTGATCAGATTGGGGGAAACTCGAGAACGAAAAGTGATGACTACACCATTCCATTATGTACCTTACTCATTTATGCTTTTTTTGTGCAATTAATACTAACAATATATGATTCAAACCAAAGTGTTGCAATGGTCTTTAAAAGATGAGGAGAAATCAATCCACTTCTGCCCCAGAGGAGCCCATGGTGTGTTGGGAGATCAAGCCTATTGATAACTGCTCTCTGTGTCAGTAGAAAGCCCCTGGGGAGCATTAAGGAAGAGCACTCTCTGATTTTCAGAGTCTGGCCCCAGCTAGATCATTCTGTGATGCCAGGGACTGATTTTGCCTCCAGAGCAACCTTCTAGTCCCTGGGGGGTCCCTTGGTCTCTGCAATATTCTAGAGAATAGCCTGCAGGAAGAGTCTTTGCAAGTTCAAGTGTTTTCAAGACGGGGAGCTAAGAAGCCATGCAGAAACATGTTACAGTGATCAAATCAAACAGAGCCCATTCTAGCATAACTCTCACTGAGGTGCTGATTGGCTGGCCTCACCTTTCATAATTTTCATGAGACTTAAGCATGGAGAAAGCTGTTCACACTCTGAGGACTGATTTGAAGGCTCACAGGCCAATACTGAACTCTGAGATGCAATTTGAGGACATGGTGCAGAATCTCCCACAACCCAGGGAGACAACAGTGAGGAAACCCAGGCACAAAGTTAGATAGATAGATAGATAGATAGATAGATAGATAGATAGATAGATAGATAGATAGATAGATCAGAAAGACAGATAGATATAGATTAAATGGACTGATGAACTGATGGATCCATAGATATCAATTTAGGGGTGAGTCTTTTAGCATGGCCCATTTTCTAAAACAAAAGTTAACACAGACTGCCATTGTTTTACTTCCCCGATTTATTTTATCATAAGGTTTTCATAATAGCATAAAAAGTCTTATTTATTTTGTCTCATTTATTATGTAATCACTCCTACAAAAATATTCATGCCAGAAAGTCGGGGGATTATGGGTAGATAGAAAATCAGAAATCCACACTGGATTCTGCCCAGCACAACTCTCACATGTCTGCCCTGTACAGTGTGATGGCACTGCTGTTCAAATAAACCAGAGAGAACATGGATTGTAATTGCTTTTTAGACAATAATGACTTTATTTTCAAGACCAGTTTGAACATTCTAATTGCCATTTACAAGTCATTAGCTTTTTTTTTTAATTAGTGAATCACTGTGAGGTAGTTACAAACTTACAAATTTTTGTGTTTGCATTTCAGTAATACAATGGTCGTTTACCCCTCCACCAGTGCCCATTCTCCTCCACCAATGTTCCCAGAATCCATCCCACCACAACCACCCCATCCCCCACCACCCCATCCGGCTTCTGCAGCAGGGCATTCCCTTTTGTTCTCTCTCCTTTTGGGTGTTATGGTTTGCAATAGAGGTATTGAGTGGCCATTGTGTTTGGTCTATAGGCTACTTTTGGCACACATCTTTCAGCCCGAAGGGTCCTCCCAACATCCTTTACTTGGTGTTCCCTTCTCTATCTGAGCTGCCTTTTCCCCCAGCGTGTGAGGCCGGTTTCCAAGCCGTGGAGCAGACCTCCTGGTCCTTATCTCTACTACTCTTGGGTGTTAGTTTCCCATTCTGTTACTTTATATTCCACAGATGAGTGCAATCTTTCTATGTCTGTCCCTTTCTTTCTGATTCATTTCACTTAACATGACACTTTCCATGTTGATCCACTTATATGCAAATTTCATGACTTCATCTTTTCTAACAGCTGCATAGTATTCCATTGTGTAGATGTGCCAAAGTTTCTTTAACCAGTCATCTGTTCTTGGGCACTCAGATTTTTTTTACAGATTCTGGCTATTGTAAACAGTGCTGCAATGAACATACAGGTGCAGATGTCATTTCTACTATATTTTTTTGCCTCTCTGGGATATATTCCCAGGAGTGGTATTGCTGGGTCAAATGTGTCCTCAATTTCTAGTTATTTGAGAATCATCCATACTGTTTTCCAGAAGGGCTGAACCAGTCAGCATTCCCACCAGCAGTGAAAGAGAGTCCCTTTCTCCCCACATTCGTGCCAACATCAGTTGCTTTTGTTCTTTTAGATGTATGCCAGTCTCTGTGGTGTGAGATGATATCTTACTGTTGTTTTGATCTGCTTCTCCCTGATGATTAGTGATATAGGGCATTTTCTCATGTGCCTTTTAGCCATTCGGACTTTTTCTTTGAGAAAGTTTCTGTTCATTTCATCGCCCCATTTTCTGATAGGGTTGGATGTTTTCTTCTTGTAGAGTTCAACCAGTGCCTTCTATATCTTTGATATCAACCCCTTATCAGATGAGTATTGGGTGAATATCCTTTCCCATTCTGTAGACTGTCTTTGTATTTTTGGTCACTGTTTCTTTTGAGGTGCAGAAGCTTCTTAGTTTAGGATAGTCCTATTTGTCCCTCCACCACTCCCCTTTGGCGGATCGGTGACCTCCATCCTCCAGAGGTCATTGAACAGTCAGGTTTGGGCCCTCAGTGATGAGACACGTGGGGCCTCACAGGGTGGGGGGTGGAGTCGGCCCTTTCTTCCCTATTCCAATGAGATCCCAAGTCGCCGCCCGTGAATAGCCTCTCTGGCTCCTGATCAAGCTACTAAATGGCCATGATCCCAGAGACTCAGGAACAAATCTTGGAACCCAGCAGGTCTTGGCAGAAATCCCCCAGATTTAATTGTTAAAATTTTGGAATTTCAAAATCGACATCATATGTTATTCATAACCAGCAATAGAAAACAAATTGTCTACTGTTGCCTTTTTGGCAGATCAAGAGTTGGGGTAAAATCCCAAATAATAATGGTGGGTCAGGTATCAAAATATTGAATGTAATCAAAGTAGAGAGAGTAGTGTGGAGGTCATCTGCCCCACAGATAGGCGGAGGGTGTGGGATGGGGGATATACTGGGGTTTTTGGTGGTGGAGAATGGGCACTGGTGAAGGTACAGGTGTTTCACTGTAGAATGAAATGTACAATGTAGAAGTCTTTCAAGACTTAAACCTGAAAGCTTTGTAACTGCTCTCATAGTGATTCAATAAATAAAATTATAAAAAATGAAAAAAAATGTAACGTGGAGTTCATGCCCAATTCAATAAGCCTAATCAGTGGCTGAATAAATAGCAGTACTCCTACATTAAAAAAAATAAGATAGTCCCATTTGTTTATCTCTGTTTCCACTTGCTTGGTCAGTGGTGTGTCTTCTTTGAAGATACCTTTAGCTTCAATGTCATGGAGGGTTTTTCCAACTTTTCTTCAATGTACATGATGGATTCTGGTCTGATGTTGAGGTCTTTAATCCATTTTGATCCAATTTTTGTACATAGTGTTAGGTAGAAATCTGAGCCCACGTTTTTGCATGTAGCTGTCCCGTTTTGCCAGCACCATTTGTTAAAGAGAATTTCCTTGTTCCACTTCACATTTCTTACTCCCTTATCAAAGATTAGATGATCATATATTTGAGGGTGTGCGTCAGGAAACTCCTAGAAACGATAGATTTGTACAGTAAAGTTGCAGGCTATAAAATCAATACCCAAAAGTCCATGGCTTTCCTATACACATATAATGAGAGAGAAGAAAGTGACATGAAAAAAGCAATCCCGTTCACAATCATGCCTCAGAAAATCAAGTACCTTGGAATCAGCTTAACTAAGGAGGTAAAGAACCTGTACAAAGAAAACTACAAGATGCTACTTCAGGAAATAAAAGAGGACACAAGGAAATGGAAAGATATGCCCTGCTCATGGATTGGGAGAATTAACATTGTCAAAATGGCAATACTACCCAAAGCATTGTACAGATTCAATGTGATCCCTATAAGGATACCCATGACATTCTTCAAAGAAATGGAACAAGCACTCATGAAATGCATATGGAACAATAAGCCCCCACGAATAGCTAAAGTAATTCTTTGGAAAAAGAAGATGGGAGGCATCACCTTCCCCAACCTCAAACTCTACTACAAAATGGTAATAATTAAAACAGCATAGTACTGGAACAAACGCAGGGCCACAGACCAATGGATTATAATTTATTTATAGCACACTGGTGACAAATCATTCCCTGCCTCTTGCCTCCATCTTATCCTACACTGTGGAATAGGCCACTTATTCAACAAAAAACCCACTCACTAATGCCTCAAAATAAATACCAGAACTTCACCAAGATGCCCTCTGCTGAGAAGCCTGACTTGGAGCCCTTAGAAGACCCAGGGGCTCAAGGGAAGCATCCGAGTAAATGGCACCTGCAGAGAGATGCCCATGGGAAACAAATTGGTGGTGGTCTTTAGGTAGCATTGACCTAGCAAGAGTGGCCTTCCTGCATGGCTGTCACTCCCTTATTCAGGGAGAATAATGGTTAAAAAAAATAAACCCAGTCTATATAAAGACACTGATATACAAAACCACCCCCAAATGAGGACTCTCTCTGTTTCTTTCTACCTTTCCTTCTTCTGAATTGGACTCATGGAAAGGAGTCCTGTGTCTCAGTCATGTCTCACGCCCTGTGCCCCTGTTTCTGATATTCAGTCCCACTTGAAAAGACATGGGACTTTCGATCAAGTGTCTGCCACAGAGTTTATAAAACTCACTTCTCAAAACTGACAGTAACGATCTGTGGACCTTCTCTAGCCCTAATTATACGGCAGCAGGAATCTCTGTGGCCTGCTTCTCCTGCAATCATGTCATTTGGTAATTACCAGGAGCCCATGAAGCTGAAGTTCTGTGAGCACTGCCAAAGTGGCCCAGAAAATCCCCGGCAGTACAGGACCAGAGAAACACTGAACCTCAGGCCCTTGCATTGAACCCTGGGCCTTGGCCAGAAACCAGTGAAATACCCGGACCTCCTGAAGACCACTTGGAAACCTTCCCGCGCCATTCCCCTACCCACCAACCCCGCACTCAAATTTCCAAGTCTTGGATGGTTTCCAACAGACTTACCCAGAGTGAGGTCTTGACAGGCTGGCTTGAGAACTCTGTGATGTGAGGCAGACACCAGAGGAGGCCAGATTTGGGCCTTCTTCTCATGCCGTGAAGAGGTGCACTGCCCACATAGAGAGCAAATATCACAGGAGTCACAATGCCTAAGACAGGCTGGGGAAGGATTTGGGGGGAAATGAAACGTTTCTTTACAGGGCTCTATCCATTTCATTGGGTGACCTGAGATCTAGTACTACAAAACCCAACTGTATTGTCATTCTATGTTTCTTTTAATTTTTTGCAGTGTGTTTTTTCAATAACCATGAGATACACAGTTACAAAGCTGTTCATGATTGGGCTTCAGTCATACAATGTTCCAGCACCCATTCCTTCACACCAGTGCACATTTTCCACCACCAATATCCTCAGTTTCCCTCCTTCCACCCCCCACCCAGTCTGCCTCTGTGGCAGGCACTTTTATTCTCTCTCTCTCTCTCCTTTCGAACATTATGGTTTGCAATACAGGTACTGAACGTTTATCATGTTTGTCCCTTTATCTACTTTCAGCACTCAGTTCTAGTCCAGAGGGACCGTTTCCAACAACTTTGTCATGTGATCCCTTGTCTATCCTAACTACCCTTCCCCAGCCACTTGTGGCAAATTTCCAATGTGGGCCAATCCTCCTTACCCTAGTTTCTAGAGTCCTTAAGTAAATAGTCTCATACTAAGTTTTTTATATCTCACAAATAAGTGCAGTCATTCTATGTCTGTCCTTCTCCTTCTGACCTACTTCACTCAGCACGATAGTTTCTATGTCCATCCATTATACAAGCAAATTTCTTAACTTTATTCATCCTGATGGCTGCTTATTCCACTGTGTAGATGTACCATAATTTCTTTATCCAGTCGTCTGTTCTCAGACACTCTGGTCGTTTCCAGACTCTGGCTATTATGAATAGTGCTGCAGTCATTCTATGTTTCTCTGGGTTGTTATTGATCTCTGAGCTGTATATTATTATTAATTTCTGAGCTGTAACTTCTTTGTTTCCAGGACCTGGAAGCACAATTTTGTTCTCAGAAGTTTTGATTTTTTTGTTCTCTCTTCAAAAGTTAGCACTGACTCACTGGGGAGATCACCTGGAAGTGTAGAGCACATGCTTTGCATGCAGGAGAACTGGGTTAGATTCCTAAACTGCCTTCCATAATATAAAATGTAAAAGAAATACAGAAAATAAAGTCAGATGAAAACTAGCAGCCTGTGCAGGGCAGCCTGTGCCCTCCTTCCAGCACTCAGAACAGAGTCTAGCACTCAGGAAGTATTGCGTACATAATCTATTAAATTGTTGGTTAAATGAAAGAGAATGGGTCACCTTATGGGATTATTTATTTTCAGAACATGATTTTCTGCCTAAGCATTCCCACAAGCATTCCATCAATAAATTTATTAATTCAACAAATATTCATGAAGGGCCATCCCATTGCCAGTTTGGGACTCAGGGACTATAGTGGAGAGATAGCAGGCTACCAGTCTTGCTAAAGACATTGCAAGAGAACCATGGTCTCTACCCTTGAGCTGCTTATAATAGGGTGAGGGAACAGAACATATCAGAAGCAATTAGAAAACAATTAAGTGATAAATTGTATGCCTCAGATGCACCCAGGGGATCCTCAGAGGGAGAAGAAGCTAATGTAGTCATTGCTGTGTTCCGTGGACAAGGGAAATCTTTCACCGGGACTTGAGATGGTCTGATCAGAGAAGGAAGAGCAGGATAAAACTGCAGACTGAAGGATAAAGTGCTAACTTTGATCAGAAGTGGTAGAACACATGCCTAGCATTTGTTAGGCCCTCAGTCCAACCTCACTGCCAGCACCACATGGAGCCCCTGGGCATAGCATATTACAAGCCGCTGAGGTGCCAGGCTGATTACCACTGGTGGTCACCCCTGTGAAAAGCAAAACAAACAAAAAGAGGGGCTCAGGATGTAGCTCAGAGGTAGAGCACTCCTCTTGCATGTACGAAACCCTGAATTCCAGCCCCATTATCACACACATACTACACACACACACACACACACACACACACACACACACACACACACATAGAGATCTGCTCAAAAGAAATGAAACCCACCCCTTGAATCTATTCATGAACCCAAATTGCTCCCAAGTAAAGAACTGGGCAATGTTTTAAGGACTTGAAAGATTTACTCATTGAACTTGGCAATGATGGTTAGTTTTCCTGCCACAATGGCTACTTTTTCTTCCTCTAAAAGTCAAAATATGCTATGTGATTATTTATTTTAGCTTACTCTCTTTGGAGAGAAGATAGAGGTTTCTCTGACTGCTGGCCCAGCCTGTTGCGTCAGTCTCCTGGGGACTTTCTTGCTGGTCTCACTGCCAGCTTCTGCCTCTATAGATCTGGGATTAGATCCAGGAGCCTGTATGTTTTTAAAGGTTCCCAGGTGGTTTTATTAATCAGCTTTGTTTGAATTCCTCTCTTAGATTTATTTCAAAGACATTCCTTTTCTGGGATTCCTTTTGGATGAAAGGGTAGGCATATAATAACCAAGGGCATAAGTATGACTTGTGTCTACAAATCCTTATAATAGGTAACCTGGAGAATTCACAGGGGAAATAGATCAATCTAACATATTCTACTTCTACTTGACCTCCTAAATGAGTTAAAATATAGCCCCAACCTGATGAATGAAAATGAGAGATTTTCTTTTTATTTAAAATTGTTAGGAAGGTGAAGCTGTTAGTGAATTGGTACTTAACCAGATGAATATACTTACTGTATTTAGTTATGCCAGCATATGTCTTCAATTCCAGAAAAATAAATGTTCATTTGTGGACATTAAACCACATAGAAAAGGAAGAGCCTATTCCTTGGGTCATTCTTTGGAGTAGAACACCACCTGTGAGCTATAAAAAGGTCAAGAGATGGTTTGGACTTACATGTGCCATGATTTATTCTCATCCCCACTAGTTTACTTGTCTTCGTTTGGGGGCCACAATCAGTGGTACTCAGGACTACTCCCAGTATGTTGCTGGGGACAGGGGTTAATTTCTTTTTCCCCTGCAGTAAGTACTTTGGAGACCACGTGGTACCACTGGGATGCAATCCAAGCTCCAGCAAGCAAAGCATGTGTGCTGGTCTTTTTGAGCCTTCTCCTTAGTCCAACCCCTCTAGGTTTAAATAGGTGATGCTTATCAAAGTTTCATGATGATTTTTCTTCCTTTTCAGTCTCACATAGTAAAGTCCTGGTTCCATTTTCTTTCATGTAGCTAATCTGTACTCTGCACTGGAGATTGGCCTGCATGGGGTGGGGGGCGGGGGTGGGGCAGGAAGGCAAGGTGTTCAATTCCTTTTACTGTCAATGGGAGGCACATTCTTAAAATATACCTGCAAATTCTTTCTTGGAAAATATGTATATTACACACCACATGCTTGTGCATTCTCTCTCTCTCCTCTCTCTCTCTCTCTCCCTCTCTCTCTCTCTCTCTCTCTCTCTCACACACACACACACACACACACACGCACAATAAACGTGCACTCCTTCCCTTCTCTCTTGACCCTTGCTAGATCCAGAACATAATCATTCAATTTTTTGCAACATTTCTAAAATCTGATGGAGATTCCCTGAGGTCATCATAATACATGGAAATTAACTAGTTTCTCCTATTCTCAAGCAGTATTGGTTTCAGAGGTCCTAATGGCTCAAAGAATGCACTGATTCTCTCTAGACCTAATAGCATGACCTACTTTATTATCATCAGCATCAGTTCTGAATCAGTGGGAGTTAATGTCAACATACTCATCATTCTCTGCTTAGAAGGCATTGAATTCTCTCCTGGGATTTGTGTCCATATTGTTTTAACAAATAATCAGCCTAATAATTATCATGGTGTTAAAGTCACACTGAATATAGGAAACATTACAAATGCAAATACCAAGAGCCAGTCATAAATCCTCCACATCTTCAGCGCCATGATGTCATTGCTACTTCAGTGCCCACCCTAATGACAGCTTAGGAGTCAAGATTTACTCCCGTGGAACCTGATAAGTGCAAAAGGTAAAAAGCACGAACACTAGAGCTAATTATAACTGCAGTCATGTTGCATTAACCATAATCTTATAGGAAAGAAACAGCAAACTAATCATTAAACTGACAAGCTATTCATTCTGGATACTATCTCCTTGTTCCTTAGCCGACTAAGAGCTTTCCTTTGTTTGAATTTCTTTTTACGGCATGAAACATATACTGTTCTCGAGAGCTGCCTATTTTATATTCTTGAGATGAGTTGGCAGAGTTATCAAAGGTCACTTCTGGAGGTGATTGGGTTAGTTTATCCACTCATTGAGCAGCCACCATGCAGTGGCTGAGAGTACAAACAAAGTTCCTAGTCTCAGGGGGTCAAATAATGACACAAATCAACATATATTAGAAAGTGCCTCTGCTTGTTAGCCCAGAAAGAGCAGTGCTCTGAGAACAGGTGACAAGGCGCGTGGCCTCAGCTGGGTGCCAGAGAAGGTGTAATTATGAAAAAGATGTGTCTGAGCAGAGCCATGAGAGATGAACTAGTTAAGAAGGACAAAAGTGCAGTGGTGTAAAGAACCAGTGCAGCAGGGACACCACACTGTGAAGTGCTGTGCTAAGGGGACAAGTGTGCCAGGAGCCACACAGATGGGGCTTCGACATCCTAGAACCTGGGCAGGAGGCCCTACAAGTATGTGGTTCGTAATCTGAAGGGAACTAGATCTATCAAGGGTTTTGCTGATACTATTAAATTTACACAGAGTGAAATGTTTAAGTGGTCGTTTGGAGGACAGGCTGAGAAAGAGCCAAAGTAGAGGAAGGTGGAAGTCAGCATGAGTCAGAGAAGTTGATGTCTGAGACTAGGAAAGTGGGCAACTGGAAATTAGTAGATAAAGGCAAGAGTAATACAAGAACACCTCAAAGATACGTCTGGTTCCATTCCAGATCAGTGGAATAAGGAGACTATTGTGATAAAGCAGTCATGTGATTTCTTTTGAATTTCCCAGGGCTTATAAAAGTTACATCTATTAAATATGCAATGGTATTATATCATTAAAGCACTGTAAATATCTTGACTCAGAAAGACTGTATTATTAAAAAAATTTTAGCCATCATGAGTGTTCATTATATCATATACCACCATTTGCTGGTGGAGGCTCTTGCCTCCAGACCGATGGCTGGTGACTGAACAGGACTGCGGTTGTGACGAGTTGGGCTGGCTCTGACAGTATCTTAAAATAGGACAAGAATGAGGTTTGCCACACAGATTGACTCTTTCATGAGAGCTTTCTCTGTAGCATACTATGCTCTTTGATAGCATTTTGCCCACAGCAATACTTCTTTCAGAACAGGAATCAAGGGGCTGGAGAGATAGTACAGTAGATAGGGCACATCCCTTGCATGCATCCAACCTGGGTTCAATCCCTGGCACCCCACATGGTCCCCCACCATAAGTGATGCCTGAGTGATACTCAAAAACTTACTCCTGACTCTTCACTCAGGGATCACTCATGGAAGCTTCAGGGGACCATGTAGAATGATGAGAATTAAAATGGGTTGGCCACATGAAAGACAAGTACTCTACGCACTGTACCATCACTTTGGCTCCTAAATCACTTCTTGAGGAGTCATAGAAATAGCCCAATAGGCTAGAACTTATGCTTTGCAGGCAGGAGGCCTAGGTTCAATCCCTGGCACAGCCTATAGCATTGTCAAGTGTGGCTCACCCGAAACAAAACTTCTTAATCCATAGGACACATCTCCACCAGAATTCTTGGGTGACCAGTTACATTGTCAATGAGATGTTCTTTCTTGAAGAATATTTTCTTAAGCAGTATATCTCAAAATAAATGGGCATATTAGGTTGAGAGCTGTTTTTTCTCAGAGTTGGGGTGGGCAGTCCACCTACCACAACTGCTGCCAAGCTGACTCACCCACCTTGTTCTACCAATTCCCGACTAAATCTCCCAGATGCACACCAAGCAGTTCCAATTTATGAAAACACCAGTCCTATGGCTGAAAACTCCAGGGGAGATGGACCAAGTACCCGCTCTGCTGAAACCCCAGAAGCTGTACCCATACCCCAACACTGAAGTCACTTTAAGGGCTCAACTCCACTGCTTTATGAATGTTCTCTGCAGAAACCAAATTATGGATAACTTTAGATATATTGGTGTCCAGGCCGAGAACTATGGTGTTTCTCCTAGTTGGGGTGGGCAGCTCCCACCAGACTTCCCTAATTCCAAAAGCCCTGGCAGTAATGCCCACCTCCCACAGCCACCGCCATGTTGATACATTGGTGCACACTATAGATCCTGAAGTTTCTGGACTACAACACCTTCTAAGTCATCAACGCTGAAATTCCAGTAGGAGTACTCTAAATTAGATGGGAAAGTAATATCAAAGCAACTAAACTCAACAGACAAAAGCAGGAACACAAAAGGCTCAACTAGCAATGAACAGCTAAATAAATTCTTAGACAAAGACTTAAAAGCCCCATAATGAGATACAACAATTTTCACATAAAAATTGATTTTTTTATATTTATTGATTTTAATATTGGAGCCCCCACCAGAAGCAATGCCTGAGTGCAGAGCTAGGAGAACCTAAGTATTCTTGGGCATAGCCCTTCTACCACACAAAATAAGAGTGGGAATCAAACCACTCAAATCCTGCTACTGCTTATAAACTAAGTTTGCATAATATTCTAAGTTCTTAGTTATATTTTCAACTAAGTTGAAAACTATAGTTTTCACTGTATCTTCGCTATGAGTATTTTAATATTGGAGCTTTGATATCTAATCAATTTCAACTCTAGAATTGCATCAACAGTTGTTTTTGTTCACTTTAAAACAAATTTTTAAAAATTTAAATGGGCATAAATAAATCATTTTGTAAGTAATAATACTGTAAGTAGAAGTACTATCAGCCAGTCCTCGTTCCATTTCTAGAGCACAGGCAGAGCAAATATGGCAAAAATTCTTAAATGGCTAGAAGTCTTTTAGTGAGAGTGTGGGGTTTATTTTTACCATTATTAGGCCATAATGGTAAGTAAAATGGGTCTATGAACCTGATGGCATGTTATGAGGGAATGGGAATGAGTCCTTGATTCAGGGGCAAAATGTGGGACCTTGAAGACAAGGACCCTGGGAAAGGGATTATGGCAAAAATAAGTCTCTGATCACTTGAATGTGTGGCTATTTGAGCATTTGTAGGAAAAGAATTTCTTGGCATTGGGGCCAGAGAGTTAGCACGATGGCGGGTAGGGTGTTTGCCTTGCTCGTGGCCAACCTGGGTTCGATCCTCCGCATCCCATATAGTCCCCCAAGCACTGAGTATCGCCGGTGTGACCCAAAGAGAGAGAAAAAAAGAATTTCTTGGCATTGGGCCAACTTTGCTCCCCGCCTTGGGAGATTGTGCAGGTGGGAAAGCAAACCATGGGGAATGATTTTGAGGCTGCTGCCGCCCTGGTCACATGGTCTGTGGGAGAACCGTTCTTTTTTAAAATATTATTTTATAAACATTATGTAATCACTGTAAATTTTAAATTGTGTTGCAAGCATATAGTGTTCCCACCCAGTGTCCACTTCCCTCCACCAGTGTCCCTGGTTTCACTCCTGTCCACCAGTCTGCCTCTATTCTGCTGTAGTTCATAGCACTGCTACTGATAGGGTTTCGTGCATTATGCTTCACCACCTCTCAGCACCCCCACCTCCCCCTGGCTGACCACTCCCTCCTCCTTTGTTTTTTATATATATTTTTTGTTTTGTTTTATTGTTTTTAATGAATCACCATGAGATACAATTACAGACTCACAAACTTCCGTGCTTGCATTTCAGTCATACCCATCCCTCCACCAGTGCCCATTCTCCACCACTAGTGATCCGAGTATCCCTCCCACCACCCCCACCCAGTCCCCCCATCCCACCTCACCTCTGTGGCAGGGCATTCCCTTTTGCTCTCTCTCCTTCTGGGTGTTGTGGTTTTCAATAGAAGTATTGATTGGTCATCATTCGGTCTTTAGTCTACTTTCAGCATGCCTCTCGCATCCCAAGTGGGCCCTCCAATCACACTTTACTTGGTGTTCCCTTCTCTCTCTGAGCTGCCTCTTCCCCCAGCATGTGAGGCTGGTTTCCAAGCCATGGAACAATCCTCCTGCTACTCATCTCTACTATCCTTGGGTGTTGGTCTCCCATTCTGTTACTTTATATTCCACAAATGAGTCCCTTTGTTGTAGTGTTCTCTTCCCTGTCCTAGACTATTCTACTGATGACAAACCTAGTGCCACCCACCTCTCTCTCTCTCTCTCTCTCTGTCTCTCTCTCTCTCTCTCTCTCTCTCTCTCTCTGCAGTTCTATTGTAGAAGCAGAGAGAAGGCAGGGCTGCAACTAAGAGTAGTAACCTTCCAAGGGCACTGCTCCCAGGAGAGCCCTGAGGCCCAGCATGAGGCCCTAAGAGCACCAAGCTGTAGGAGAGAAGAATGAGAGTTCCAAGGCTGCAAGAGAGCCAAAGGCCTGAGGGAATCAGGCAGCTGCTGGAATCTGCGCAGCTCCACATAAAGAAGCACAGATACCTTTCCATGGTTGATCTTCTTTGCTTGCTTCAACTTCTGGACCCAGATACCTGGAATAGACAAGGTGTTCCACAAGGGATAACAGAAAGACCAAACCCACAAGGCCCTGGCATGACCCCGTAGGCCCAGGACAGGAGCCCCACCATGGTTAGGATTTTTTGGAATGCTTCATGAGCACTGGTTCACACTTGAAGTCATCAGCTGTATGAGTCCGTAACAAGAGAGTTAGCCTTTTCTATGAAACGTTGGAGCCTGGCATTGACTTGTCTCCAGCTCTGAAAGTCCTACATGGCATTTCATTCCAATAGAATAAGGCTCTGCCCACGTGGAAATTCTGCTGTGTTGCGTGGCCCCATCTTCATCAATAAGCTTCACTAGGTCTTCCAGAGAACTTGTTGCAGCTTCCATCTCAGCAGTGTTGGTTTACCCACCATGCATTCTGAGGCTGTGGGAGTTACTTCTTTTGCTTTTTGTTTTTTTTTTATTTTTATTAGTGAAATACCATGAGGTACAGTTATAGCTTACAAATTTTTTGTGCTTGGGTTTCAGTTATACAATGATCGAGTACCCATCCCTCCACCAGTGCCCATTTTCCACCACCAATGATCTCAGTATCCCTCCCATCCCCCCATCCCCTCCATCCCACCATGTCTCTGTGGCAGGGCATTCCCCTTTGTTCTCTCTCTCTCCTTTTGGGTGCTGTGGTTTGCAAAAGAGGCATTGAGTGGCAATCATGTTCAATCTATAGTTTACTTTCAGCATGCATCTCCCATCCTGGGAGGATCCTCCCTTTACTTGGTGCTCCCTTCTCTATCTGAGCTGCCTTTCCCCCTAGCATGTGCGACTGGCCTCCAAGCCATGGAGTGAACCTCCTGGTACTTATCTCAGCTATTCTTGGGTGTTAATCTCCTATTTTGTTACTTTATGTTCCCCAGATGAATGCAATTTTTGTATGTCTGTCCTTCTCTTTCTGACTCATTTCACTAAGCATATTTTTCATGTAGTACCACTTGTATGTAAATTTCATGACTTCATCTTTTCTAACAGCTGCCTAGTACTCCATTGTGTAGATGTACCAAAGTTTCTTTAACTAGTCATCTATTTTCAGACACTTGGGTTTTTTCCATATTTTTGGCTATTGTGAACAGTGCTGCATTGAATAAACAAGTGCAGATGTCATTTCAACTCTACTTTTTTGCCTCTCTAGGATATGTTCCCAGGAGTGTTATTGCTGGGTCAAATGTAAGCTCAATTTCTAATTTTTTGAGAATAGTCCATACTGCTTTCCAAAAGGGCTGAACCAGTCGGCATTCTGTGGGAGTTACTTCTGACCTTAAACACCATGAACTGAACTCTGTGACCTCCAAACTTTCTGTTTGCAGCTTACTAATTTCTCTTGATCTTCACAGAATTGAAGATAGTTTTGGTCTTGCACTGGTTTAGGCTTTGACTTAAGGGAAGGCTGTGTTGCATTTGATCATCTATCCAGACCACAGAAACTTCTCCCAATCAGCAATTAGCTTCTTTGATTTTGTATCATTTATGTGTTCCACTAAGTCACACTTTTTTTTCCTTTAAGAACTTTTCCTGGGGGGTATGGTGCCGCCAGCAGGTCAATCTGTACTTGTAAGGCGAGTGCACCAGCAGTCTGATGGTGCCTTCAGACTTCCAGATACCCCCAAATTGCTGCTGTGCCTTCAGTCAGACCCCAAAAACTTTGGGCAAAGTTTACCAAGAAAGTAAATGGCCAAAAATTAGGTATGTGGGAGACACACCCACAAACCACCTCCGCTCAGCTATATAATTGGAGGCATGGCCTCTCTGGTTCCTGATCAGACTGCCTAATGACCATGATCTCAGAGACTCAGAAACAAATTTTGAAACCCAATGGCTTTTGGCAGAAATGTGTCCAGTCCCTGCAGTAGGTTACTAGCTGTGGGCCACCCCAGGTGGGAATAGGTTTTTGTGCCTTGGCCTGTTCCCCCTGGCAGTTCTGAGGCTGTCATCCTCCAGAGGCCACTGGATAGTCAAGTTGGGGCCCGTAATGACGAGACACATGGAACCTCACAGGATGGGGGTGGAGCTGGCCCTTTCCTTCCCATCCCAACGAGACCCTGAGTCTCCGCCCATGAACAGCCTCTTTGGCTCCTAATCAAGCCGCTTAATGGCCATGATCACAGAGACTCAGAAACAAATCTCGGAACCCAGCAGCTTTTGGCAGAAATGCATCCAGTCCCTGCAGTAGGTTACTGGCGATGGGTCACCCAGGTGGGAAAGGGTACTGTCCCTCCGCCTGCTCCCCCTTGGCTGCCCGGTGACCACCATCATCCAGAGGCCATTGGACAGTCCAGATTGGGTCCACAGTGATGACACATGTGGGGCCATATGAGATGGGGGTGGAGCCGGCCCTTTCCTCCCCGTCTCAACAAGACTCTGAGTCATCACCCATGAACGCACTCTCTGGCTCCTGATCAAACCACTTAATGGCCATGATCCCAGAGACTCAGAAACAAATCTCGGAACCCAGCAGGTTTTGGCAGAAATGCGTCCTGTCCCTGCAGTAGGTTACCAGCTCTGGGCCACCCCAGGTGGGAATAGGTTTCATGCCTTGGCCTGTTCCCCCTGGCGGCCCGGTGGCCGTCATCCTCCAGACGCCACTATACAGTCAGGTTTGGGCCCGCAGTGATGAGACACATGGGGCCTCATGGGATGGGGGTAGAGTCGACCCTTTCCTCCCTGTCCCAACAAGACTCCGAGTTGCCACCAACGAATGGCCTCTCTGGCTTCTGATCAAGCTGCTTAACAGCCATGATACCAGAGACTCAGGAACAAATCTCGGAACTCAGCAGGTTTTAGCAGAAATCCCTCCATATTCAATTGTTAAAATTTTGGAATTTCAAAATCGTGCAGCCACTACTGCAGCTGTGCGGCATCATATGTTATTTATAAGCAGCAATAGAAAACAAATTGTCTACTGTTGCCTTTTCGACAGATCTGATTGTTGGAGTAAAATTCCAAATAATAATGGTGGGTGTGGTGTCAAAATGTTGAATGTGATCAAAAAGTAATTTGGAAATCATCTGCCCCACACGTAGGGGGAGGTTGTGGGATGGGGGTACACTGGGTTTTTTGGTGGTGGAGAATGGGCATTGGTGAAGGTATGGGTGTTTCATTGTATGACCGAGACTTAAACCCAAAAGTTTTGTAACTGCTCTCATGGTGATTCAATAAATAAAATTATAAAAAAATGAAAAAAAAATAGTAAGGTTGGAGTTCATGCCCAATTCAATCAGCCTAATCAGTGGCTGAATAAATAGCAGTATTTCTACATTTAAAAAAATTGTTATCTTAAGGTGAAGACATTAAAACCGACGTGACAAATGATACATAAAATAATAAATAATTTGAAGAAAAAAAAAACTTTTCCTGTGTAGCCACAACTTAACATTTGGAGCAAAAGGCCTTGCTTTGGGTTTATCATGCTTTTTGACTTGCCCTTCCTCACTATGCTTCCTCATTTCCTGCTTTTGAAATCAAGTGAGGAATTGTGACTCTTCCTTTTACTTTGATTCTTAGAGGTCGTTGTAGGGTTCTTCATTGGCCATTATTGTGTTTCAGCAAATTGGGAAGATGAAGTCCAGGGAGAGAGTCAGGGGTACTAAGTCAGAGGAACGGGGTGGACACACACGATGCTGACCAATTAATTTGCTCTTTTATTTGGGCTCAGTTCATGGAGTCCCAAAACAACTACAAAAGAACATCAAAGACCACATATAACAGATCTCCATAGTAGCTGTAACAACAATAATAATAATGTCCAAAACATTATGAAAATTATCAAATTGTGACACAGAAAGACAAAATGAGCATTGTATGGCTGAAAAAAAAATAGTGCCAATAAACTGCTCAATAGAGGGTTTGCCACAGATATATATTTTTTAAAAGACAATCTTCAGAGCATAATAAAGTGAAAGTATCATAAAATGAAATGTGACTATAGTACGGTGGGGTGGGCTGGTCAAAAAAATATGCAGGACCCAGGGTATGACTCAGCTATGGAGTTCAAACCTCATTATACATGAGGCATTAGGTTCAATTTCTGGCACCAATAAGGAAAATAAAATCTCATGATTCAGAAAGAATGTTTCAAGAAAGACCTCCGCACTTGTGAGACACATAGCTTGAAAATTGATGCTGTTCACCAAAAGTGGTTTATCCAGGGATGGCTATGAACCACTTTGTGTACCTGCAAGTGAGAGTCGAAGACAAAAGATTTTTTTTTTAATTCTCTGTTCTGGGAACCACTCTGCAGTGTTCTGGGCTTACTCCTAACTATTTGCTCAGGGATCACTCCTGGCAGGGTTCAGGGGAACCATTATAGGGTTGCTGATGATCGAACCTGAATCAAACACATGTGAGTCAAGCACTCTATTCACTGTACTATCTTTCTGCCCCCAAAGGACGAGAGATTAAAAAAGAAAAAAGAAGAAAGCAGCAATGTTTAGATCAGAGACTCACAAATGTATTTGACCTACTTTGTCCTTTACAGAAAAAGAATTACTCAGTGCTACCCCTGCACCCCTGAAATCTACCTTCGTTAGGTGAACAAACAGAAAGATCCCCCCAATTTCACCAGAGATCTCTGTCTGACTTCCCCTCCACTTCCCAGTGACCACCCCCGTCCCCACCTCTGGGGAAGTTTGGAATGGATGACTCATTTTGGGAAACTAATCTATGTGGTCTGTCATGGCATGGGCATAAATGAGAAAGAACAGAATTAGCCTCACATTTCTGGAAGACAATTCTGCAGTGAGGAGATAATATGAGTCAAGTAATTTCAAATGAATCTTCCTGAATTTCATATCCACATGAATTCTTTGTTCTAAACAACTGATGGAGGACTCTACCAGCTCAATTAAAGAGTCACTACTATTTTCTACAAATGAGAAATCTTCGAATCAAAGCTTAGCTAGTACAAGCAGCCAATAACAAAGAATCCCGATTTTTAAAAAGCCATTTATCACAAAGCTTCAGTCAAATATGCTTACACAGGCCCTGGACAGTTCAGAGCAGCTGGGCTGACACAGCAAAATGGAAGGCGGCCTTAGAGTCTGCCGTGATTAAGATGGAATGGGCCCCTGGAGTTTTATTTTCATGACTTGCTTCTACAAAATCAGAGAAACTTGCTCAAGTCTCACTGCTCATTTATCTTGCTCACTAATTTTATTAACCTCTATCAAGCAGGTCCCGGATATATTTGATCTTGGGACAAAGATCTCTACTTTTATTTATCAGCTTCCCCCACACCCCAAACCTGCCCCCAGAACATGTTGATCGCTGTACAGTGTAATTATCAGTCCATCAACTCACCAGCCAACTTATTTTTAGTAAACAAATGCAAATTTTGATTGTTGAACACTCTAGAAATACATTTCTTCCTTTCTTTCTCTCCCCAGATACAGATTTCTAGAACCAAATCACTTTAATCTACATATTTTAATTGCCTTTAACTGGTAAGATAACATTCAAAATCTATTATCACAGTCTCTAGAATCTGTAAAGGAGGAAAACATGTAGAGAAAAGACCCTAAGAGAAACTTATATCTACCTTATGTCACAAGTATTCTTGTATAGCACCATAAACAGGTGGCAGGATCTAAGGCCCTTGCAATGGCATCATATATAAGGCTTTCTAGAAGCTGGAACCTCATTCACTGTTACAGGCTTCTAAGAACCCCATTTGCAATTCTATGACATAAAGCCACTGAGTCTAGAGTTCCTTAGAAGTTCTTTCCATGTCTCCAATGTTCCAAATTCTCTCCTTGCCTGCAGATTTTAAAAACTTTGTTATGTCATGACTTGCAATGGCAAAGCAACAGTTGAACTGTCCGTTAATGAGACTGGTTTAGTAAAACACTGTACAGACATTCAGTTTGCTGATTCTGTTGCTTTTCTCCATTGATTGTGTCCTCACAAAATTGACAGCTTTCCTCTTTCCTCCCAGTATTTAATAACTCAATGGGCTGGAGAGCACGGTGTTGCATAAAGGAGCCCTGGGTTTGATCTCTCACACCCCATGGTCCCCTGAGCACCCTGGGAATAGCTCCCTGTTTTGTAAGCTGAAATATAATTGTAGTAAATGTTATTTCAGTTTCAGGTGTACTACACCTCGCTGCCTAAACTGTGGGGGGTGTAACTGAAAGTGGGGGTCAAGAAAAGTCTTTTAAAATTGTTTTTAAATAAACTTCATTTTTGTTGTTATTGGTTTTTGTTTTGGGGTCCACTCCCAGCTGTGCTCTGGGCTATTCATGGCTTTGTGCTCCAGCATCACTCCTAGCAGTGCTCTGGGAAACTTGCAGGGTGCTGGGGATCCAAACCGGGTCAGCTACGTACAAGACAAGAAGCTTATCCACTGTACTATCTCTCTGGCCCCCACTCATCATCACTAAATGTATGACTTTTGTACCAATTTTGTGGATTTATGCACCAAGATTTATATAAAAATTTCTGGAGCAGGGGCAGAAAGGTGTAGCGGGGATAAAGTGCTTAGTTTGCTGATGGTTGATCTTGGTTCAGTCCTTAGCAACACATTTAGTCTCCCAAGCACTGCCAAGATCCTTGAGGCAGAGCCAGGAGTGAACCCTGAGCACCAACAGGTGTGGCCCCGAAACAAAACAAACAAAATTATTTGCCTCTTCAGTAAAAAGGTATTGCAAGTGGAAATGGTTTATGGATCCCTTTACTATATAATGAGTTGATGTTTACATAGTGTAAAAGGATCATCACAATAAATCTACTTAACCATCTTTTCTTAACATCTTTCGTATTTGCAACACCATAATCATAATTATAGTTCCCCAAAAGCCTATCACATCTCCATGACTTATCTTTGCATCTGGAATCTCTACGTCATCATCCCCTTCATCCACCACCTCATCTTCTTTCATTCTAAGAACACCAGTCTTTTCTATCTCTGAGTTTTATTCCTTTTTGCTTATTTTTTTAGATCTCAGACACAAAGAAACTCCACTATTTGGGGCTGGAGCAATAGCACAGCAGGTAGGGCATTTACCATACATGTGGCTTACCTGGGTTCGACTCCCAGCATCCCTTATTGTGTGACCCAAAACTCCACTATTCATCTCTCACTGTTTGATTTCCTTCTCTTAGTCCAAAACCTGCCTATGTTTTTGTGAGATTTTTTGTTCGCTTGTTTGTTTGCTTTGTTTTGGGGACACCCCGGGGAGTGATCAGAACTTATTACTCACTCTACACACAGGGATCATTCCTGGTCGGGCTTGTATATGGAGTGTACATAGTATATGGAGTGCCAGGCATGGAATCTAGGTTGGTCATGTGCGAGGCAGGCTCCCTACCTACTACACTTTGCTCTGTTCCCAGCCCCTCAATTTTAAAATATGGTTTTGTCCAGAATACTCTTTTCCCTCTTCTTGGCGTTTCTAAATCTCACCCCTCCAGACCTCAATTTACCTGTCACCTTCTCTTACTCTTTGAAATCTTCTCCCACAGTGCTTTCATAGTCTCCTCTATTCCCCACCTCAACCCACTGCAGTAACTGTGACCTTACTTCATTTATACCATAAGTCCTTGGTGGGTCAACATGGAACTAACTGTGTATCGTTGTCACTGTCTCATGCCTCCTGCCTGGGCCACTTATTTAAAACATGAAGGAAAAGACAGAACAGACAGGGACCCAACCAGGGCTGTACCCCCACCTCCCTACCCTGGCAGGGGATGATCCAACTGAAACCCACGCTAAGAAATTCTCAGAGGTGATTGTTGAGTGCAAAACCTGCACCTCATAAGCCTGTCTCTCTCTTTTTTTTACCAAAAGGTGGAGGGGACTGAGTTTGAAGCTCCCCAGCAGGAACTTTGGCCTTTCCATGAATGGTTTAGTTAGGGTGGGCAAGAGAAGGTCAAAAATGTCCAGTGAGGACCCAGAGAGATAGTAAAGGGGTTAAGGTACTTAACTGGCACGTGTCCATTGCCAGTTCAATCCCAACACCGCATAGGTTTCCTCAAACACTGAACCAGGAGTGATCCCTGAGCACAGAGCCAGGCGTCATCCCTGTGTCTGCCCAGATACGACCCCAAATCAAACCAAAACAAAATAAAATAGAAATAAAAGATGCCCCACAAGGTCTAAGTGAAAGAGCTGCCATGTCAGTACAAAGGACCTGGACGTGTAGTACCAAAGGGAGATGACCAGGCAGGCCAGGAAAGAAGGGAGGACTATGGTCCCCCTGAGAAATTGCTCCTCCCTGAATGAAGTGACCTCCATTAAGCTAGATTCCAAGGCCATTTCCTGTTGCCATACAGTCTTTGCAGGGAGCATCTACAATTAAGGCCACAAATGCAAGTGCCCTGACATAGCCAGCAAGTACTGGGGTCTTCTTGCCTTATTTAAGACTGAACTAAGTAATTTCTGTGTACAATGCATTCTGTTCAGACAGCAAGAAAAACCAATAACGTCATGAACAAATGTTTTCTTAACCTAGAACTACTACAGATTGCTCAGTGTTACTACCTTCTCCTGGCCCCTCCCCACCCCAGTGATCAACAGTCAATGGTTCAGTGGGGGAGGAAGAGGTAGGAATTGTCAAATCACCAGCTAAAACACTGCAGACTGTAAAACCCTACAGTACTGTCACAGCTGTTCAAAGAATATGATGCGAAGGTGGTTTGAAGAGAGAGAATCAAGGACTCAGTGGTGGGCAGCCCCCATCAGAGGCAGCACTGCACCGAATGGAAGTTGAGATGCAGTCCAACAAGCTGGAGTCCCTCTGAGTTCTAGAAGTTAACTAAGCACATATCAGCACAGTTCCAGCCTAACTGGTGTTACTATGTGACTTCTTATGGTTTCTCCTGTAGCAAAGCCAGAGTCAGAGTCTGGGGTTCAGTTCCATTAATTTGGAATGTGATGCCAGAAAAAAAGATAGTCGAAACCAGGAGCATGAGAAAGAAGGAAAGGAATGGTCAGAAAAAAGTGAGTGATTCGCAGGTTATAAGATTGATATAGGCAGGTAGATTAGGAAAGCAGTGCCCCCCCCCCAAAACACACACACAACATGGCAATGGAATTCCTGGGAAGCATAAAACCACCTAGCCCTAAGGTCCTCAGGACCCAACTTGGGGCTACAGCAGCTAAGATCTCATAAGACCTTTACCTGGATCTAGCCCAGACCAGAAAAGGCTGTACCTACCCTCCAAGAGAAGATTCAGCAGGAATAAAGGTTAAGATACGGCGTTTCAAAGAAGAACATCCCAAATCTATCCACCTTGGCAACAATCCTAGCAACGGATTCTTTCCTACATAGAGAGTCCCTTGTAGGGCAAAAACCTACCTTTTATAGGGAAAAAACCTATAAAAGGAACTTGGACAAAGGAAACGCATACATATGCTGCCCTAGGCCATGTGCTGCTTGTGCCCATGTGACGGAGAATATGTGGTGCCCAAACGGAAGTGTCACCCATGTCAGAGACATGGGATATGTACTGAGGCCCTCTCTCCTTGGAGAAGCCCATGCTCTCTCTTGAGCGCTTACTCCCACTTTTCTCTCCCTCCTTCCCCTTCCTCAAATTTCCAAATAAAATATGTTTTTTCATCACTGCTTTTCTCCTCCTGAAATTCTTTTCTGTGAGATAAGACAAAGTCTCAGAAGGCCTATGCGAGGCCTAGGACTAACTTTCTTTTCCTGCAAAGAGAAATTCCCCACTCTAGCCAAGTCTGTGGCTCCCCGAGAAATCAGCTGGTGGGGATAAACTCCCATGCTGAGAAGATGAAGCAGACATCAGTTTGTGGCTTGATGGCCATGTGGTGGGGCTGGGGCTGGGGCTGGGGGATGGGAGGGGGATGGGAGGGGGGCTGGAGAGAGGTTCTAGTCCATGCCACTTGAGGGGCTCATCGCAGACTTTATCAGTCCTACTTTATCAGTCCTAGCCTTCCCAGCCAGCCAGGGTGGCAAAGGAGGATTGGAGAGAAAGTGACTGTCTCTCTCCTCTCTGCCTCACAGAAACCACCCTTGGAGGCCCACCAACTTCAGAATGACCTCATCAAGGATTCTGAATGAATATTATGAAAACATCACAGATTGTAGCAGTACAAGATGGGAACTCCTGTCCCCATTTACTGTGGGGTGGCCCAGAGCATGTTAGCAGTCCCACACTTGTGAACTGCACCAGGATGGACTCAGTGACTTTCCACAACTTCAAAGAAAACTCAGAGTCAGGTAAGCAGCCAGTCACAGAGCTTTGTCAAAGGGTCCTTTGTGGCCAAGTCTGAAACTGGGGCTATATCAACTGATCTCTTAAGGCAGGACACTTCAGTCCCTTGAGTATTAATTTCCTTCGAATCTAAAATGTAAGGGTAAAAATGCTCCCTAGTCCCTACAGCTATTAGAGAAAATGAGATTGGTTTAAGAAAATACTTAACAACTCCTAACATACTTTATAAATGCAAAAGAAAAACCTTTGGGGTGAGGAATCAGACTTTCTTTGCCAGGAAAAAAATGTAGAATGGCACAACCCCTGCAGAAGGGAATTTGGCAGTAGCAAGCACAATTACATATGCAAGTGCCCTTTGAGGCAGCAATCCCACTTCGAGGAATTCATTCCAGAAATAAGCTGGCAAAAATATGAAAAGACAAATGCAGGTCACTATTTTTAAATGCCTAAAAAAAACTTAAAGCAGAACCAAATAGAAACAAATAAACTTAACTCTCTATTTACTGGCATAACCACACCGACAGGACAAGAGCAGATAACTTTATTTTCTTATTTTAAGATTATTGTGCTATGGTAATTGCTAATAGGATATGTCCAAATGCCAAGAACTGGGATAAAAAAATACTCAGATTTAAACAGTTTTCAATAAACATTGGTGATAGTGACACTCGTATTGTTATTCTGAGATCATTATAGATGACCTGTGGATGAAAATAATTTTAGCAGGCAATAAAACAAAAACTTTACTAAGCTATTAAGAAAAGATAATCACAAGTCTAAATTCAAGAGATCAGTGCAAGCACAGGATGTATTTTATTGTAAATAAATAAAAAGTACAATTCCTAGCTCAGGCTATGGCAAAGACAGCAATGTATAGTTTAGTGGCTTCAATAAACTATTTCCCACTGAAAAAGCCAGGGTCTTCTGGAGGAATGGCTGGTCTCAGATCAGAGGAAGGACATGTACAAGATGACCCTAGGCCACCTTTCATATAAAAAAACAATAATAGCTATTGAGATAGGCACAAGATGACTGAGCAAGGACAGAGAACCTGTGTTAAAACTCTTTTGCACCCACAAAAAATCTACACCATGATACCCTTTAGGCCACACAGAAACTGAGCTGAAACCCCAACAAACAAAGCTTGGACAGCAAAGGACACAGGAGAGCACCGAGATGGACTCAATATAGAGACACTCTCAGGAGGAGGAAATCCCACTGCAGAGGGGAAAACATTTCTAATATGTGGCAATTTGCTCCGGAAAGACTGTGTGTTGAAATGATCAGCCAGCTCCCTAATTTGACAATCCTACGTGTACAACACTGGAAGTGGAAGCACGATCACGATCATCCTGTTGTTCGTCGATTGCCTCGAGCAGGCACCAGTAACGTCTCCTTCGTCCTAGCCCTGAGATTTGAAAAAGTGCCAAATTCAAGGTTCTTTCAGGGTTAGGAGAATGAGACCCGTCATTGTTATTGGTGTTTGGCATATTGGGTACGCCACGGGGAGTTTGCCAGACTCTGCTGTGTGGGCAGGTTACATCCGGTAGCATGCCAGGTTGTCCAAAGTAAGAATAAGATAATAAGATGTCACCAGGCTGTGGGGCGGGTGAGAGCGCTCCCCACCCCAAGGGACCCAGCCCCGGCAGCCGACCTGCACTACCCAACCACCGCCACGCTCCAGGCCGCTTTGCAGACCGCAAAGCAGCTGCATGGCACATTATAAGACATTTCCTACCCATTTTCCACAATTACTAGACCATATCTGATGGGGCTCAGACAGTAGGCAACAAATCATAGATAGATATAAATATATGCCTATTGCAAGTGGAAGCAAGAAGGCGTTATCTTGGTGACTTCTCAGAACTTTACTGGTAGCAGTTCTGGTGTCCATGGTGTATTCCATTCTCCATAGAAACAGAACTATGAACTCTTAATATGAGTTCTACATTAGAATTCCAGCCACAGCTAAGAACCGAGCTAGCTAGAGTGAGAAAGATCATCAAGAGTGCTTTTTCTAGGGCTGGAGTGATAGTACAGCAGGTAGGGCATTTGCCTTACATGCAGCCAAACCGGGTTTGATTCCCAGCATCCCATATGGTCCCCTGAGCATCAAAAGGAGTAATTCCTGAGTGCAAAGCCAGGAGTAACCCAAAAAGAAAAAAAAAAGAGTGCTTGTTCTAGCAACAGACATACCTGGGCTCTGATACTCTGATACTAGTCCTCATCTGACTACTAGTCTCACCCCTAAAGTAAGTCTCACCCCTAAATCAGAGAGCACCCAGTAGACCTCCCAAAGCATAGCCATCTTGCAGGAGGACCCCAATTTCTTCTGTCCTCCAGAATGATCAGACTTTGCGCTCTGCCAGCCCTGCATGTCCCAGCACTCTAGAAACCCACCCAAGCAGGGATTTCCCAACCACCATCTATATCTGTGTGACCATAGCAGACTAGCGTTGCTGTACAATAGCAATCTATAATTCCTGGTTACCAAACAGGCCTATTCAGATACAATCCATAGGATTTGGAAAGATAATATAGTGCTTGCCTTGCATGTGACTGACCTGAATTCAATACCTGGCATTCCATATGGTCCACTGAGCACCGTAGGAGTTAGCACTGAGTGCAGCCCAAGGAGTAGCACCAAGCATCGCTGGGTGTGACCCAAAAGCAAAACAAAAATGAAACTCAATCCATACGTGAGATATGAGAACACATGGGGCACTGCAAAAGCAGCACAGGCTATCAGAAAACAAGAGAAAAATCACAAACAGCCCCTAGTTTCTTCTTTTATGGAACCAAAAAAAGAACAGCAAATATAATACAGAGTAAAAGTAAAAAAAGTAAAGGCCCTCCCGTTGTTCATCAATTTGCTCGAGCAGGCCCAGTAACGTCTCCATTGGAGACTTTGTTGTTACTGTGTCTGGCATATCGAATACGTCATGGGGAGCTTGCCAGGCTCTGCCGTGCGGGCGAGATACTCTCGGTAGCTTGCCGGGCTCTCCGAGAGGGGTGGAGGAATCGAACTCAGGTTGGCCATGTTGGCCGCTTGTAAGGCAAACGCCCTACCGCTGTGCTATCGCAGAGTAAGTAGAAGAAAATAATAATAAAATTAGAGCACTTGGTCACTTGACATCCCATTACTCATCGATTTGCTTGAACAGGCGCCAGTGACATCTCCATTCATCCCTGTCGCGTGCTAGTGTGGCCCAATGGCGTCTACTAACTCCAGGAACACGAAGAGCCTCAAACCATTTGTTCAGGGTCTTGACAAAGAAGTCTGACCATGTTTTAGGTGGGAGGCCACGTGTTTTGGGGGGGGGGGGTCACACCTGGCAATGCACAGGGGCTACTCCTGGCTTATTACTCCTAGAGGTGCTCAGGGGACCATATGGAATGCTGGGAATTGAATCCGGGTTGGCCATGTGCAAGGCAAATGCCCTCCCCGCTGTGCTATTGCTCCAGTCCCACCACGTGATCTTTTGACATCCCATGGAATCCAGTCAGTAATGGCTCTAGTCCAGCAGTGCTCTCCAAATTGCATGGCATGTTCAGCCCATCTGATTTTCAACACCTTGGCAAACGAAATAGTGTGCCTGATTCTCGATCTTCGATGGAGATCAGAACTCACTTGAAGATTCCTTCTCACTTGACTGAAGCGTGATACTCCAAGCATAGCTCTTTCAATACCTCTTTGGGAGACCTGAACAGCATTCTCATCCTGTTTTCATAGGGCCCAGATCTCTGAGGCATATGTTAATGTAGGAAGAACAGTGGAGTCGAAGAGATGTACCTGGAACCAGAGGGTCTTCATCCTCTTACCTATTTCTTCGACGCTCTTGATGGCATTCCATGCCGCTCTCTTCCTCCTGTGCAACTCAGGTGCAAGGTCATTCGTCATGATGAGTTCTTGACCTAGGTACACATAACTGCTGCATTCAGAGATGTTTGTTCCATTGAGAGCGAATGGAATGTCAGGAATAAGCCTGTTTCTTATAAATATTGTCTTTGTGAGATTCAGCTGCAGTCCGACCTTTCCACACTCATGGTCAAAGTCAGCCAGCATCTGTGCCACTTGGCTAATGTTTGGTATTATTAGAACGATGTCATCAGCGAAGCAGAGGTGGTTTATTTGCCAACCATCTATATTCACTCCAGTCAACGCATGACATTCTCGAGGGTGGCACTGAAGAATTTTGGTGAAATGGTATCATCCTGCCGAACCCCTCTCTTGACATGGATGATCACTTCCTTGTAGAATGGTGAGATCCTGAGAGTGAATTCATAATACAGCTCAAGGAGGATCCTGATGTACTGAATTTGAACACCCTGTTTGGCTAGGGCTTTGATGACTGTTTCAATCTCAACAGAATCAAAGGCCTTCTTTAAATCAATGAACATTAGACAGAGAGGCATCTTGAACTCCCGAGAAACCTCAATGAGCTTGGTTACCATGTGGGTATGGTCGTTCATGCTGAATCCTTTTTGGAACCCAGCTTGCTCGCATGGTTGTCCTTCATCTAGTGTTCTGCTAATCCTATTCAGTATGACTCAAGTGAACAGCTTGTAGACGACGAACAACAGGCAGATTGGGCGATAGTTGCCAATGTCATGAATGCCTCCCTTCTTGTACAGTAGAATGGTCCTGCTGGTTTTCTAATGGGATAGAACATTGCATTCGGACAGGTAGCATGTGAAGAGCCGAGCCAGTGTATTGATGAGTACTGATGGCAGATTCTTCAGGTGCTCGGGTCTGACCTTGTCTGGGCTGGGTGCTATTCCATTCTTTAACGATGAAATGGCATGTTGGATTTCAGAAGGGAGAATGTTGGGAACGACATATCCATTCTGCAGAATTTGGTATGTGGGCAGGTGGACATGGCTATCAAAGAGATCCGAGTAGAAGTCATGGATAATCTTCTCCATTGCCCTTCTGGAAGATGTGATCCATCAGGACGTTGCAGGGCAGTCATCTGTAGTTGTAGTTGACGAAGGACAGGTGGCATTGCAAATGCTTTTCCAGGCTTCTGCCATATCGGCCAGCACTGCTTCTCTTCTCTCTTTAAGGTCTGCACTGGTTTTTGAGCTTGGACGTTAGCTTGTGGTTGCCTGAGGCTTGTGCCCAGCCACGTTGGCGATTGCGCTCAAGTTTTTGAAGACAGGCATCTTTTTGTGGCTTTCTCTCTCTCAGCGTTCCTCACACAATCATGGAGGTGCTGAACCAGTCGATCGTATTCTTCGTCAATGTCCTCAACAATGGCATCTTTTCATGTTGTCGCAATAGTGCCAAAGAGCTCCCAGTTGGTGGTCATTCTGAGAGTTCGCTTCTTAAACTTTGCAGCTCTTTCTCCCCACTCCATGAAGTAGAATTTTGCACAAAGGAGACAGTGGTCCGTTTTTGTTTGGAATTTTGGGACAACAGTGACATTGGTCAGGCAAAACCGTGGATTGAATATGATGTGGTCAATTTTGTTGTAGAACCGTCCACTGGAAGACTCCTATGTCCAACGATTAGATTCAGCCTTCTGGAACTGTGAGTTATCATGGGTGGTACCAGATGAATCAGACAGTCTCTCACACTGTTCGTTCCATTCTAGGCCTGATGTGGAGTTCTTTGGCGGATCTTCTCAGTCCTATCTTGGCATTAAAATCACTGACAATGACCTTGTAGAAGGTGTGGTGTGGTCTTCTTTATAGAACTTCTCCAGCTCCATGTAGAACTTCTCAATTTCTTCTTCATCGTAATTGGATGTTGGTGCATAGACAATGAAGATAGAAACTGCTGGCAATGAGCCACATCTATTCAAGTGTAATCATCTGATTCGGGTTGTTAGGCATTCAAATGAATCAGTGCTCATGGCCAAGTTCGTGATAACAAGGACACCGACACCATCGATGCCTCTTTTGCCGCATGTCCTGAAGAACAGTTCTTCTTCAGTGTCAAAAATGGTCTCATCTCAGTCAGATCAATGATGTCGTACTGGATCTTCTGCTCTTGCACCATCAAGTTCTCAATAGATGCTTCTGATGCCAGTGTATGTGCTTTGAAAGTACAGACAGTCATTTAATCCTTCGTTTTGGCAGCCTCGTTCGGCCCTGAGATTTTATCAGTCCCTCCTTGCTCACCCTTCTTAACGCTGCCGTATTGGTGGCTCTTTCAGGGTCAGGGGAATGAGAACCATTGTACTTACTATTTTTGGCATATCGAATACAGCACAGATAGCTTGCCATGCTCTGCCGTGTGGGCAGGATACTCTCGGTAGTTTGCCAGCTTGCCCAGAAGACTCACCCTGCCAGAGCCAGATAAATACCTCATCAGCCGATCTCCACTACCTCCACTACCGAGCCACTGCCTCACTCCAGGCCACTTTCCAGACCATGTGACGCGCGACACATCCTAAGACAATTAATACCCATTTTTCATTATTACTGCACCATATTTGATGGAGTTCAAGAATTAGAGCACAAATAAATTAAGTAGAAACAAGATACATAATATGAAAGATCGATAAAATCAAGAGTTTTTTTTTAAAGGTCTAAACAAGATTGACAAATCCTTAGCTAGGCTCATGAAGAAAATCAGAAAGATTATCCTAAATAAACTGGAACCAGAAAAAAAAAAGAGTGAGGTAATAATAGATGTTGCAGTACAAAGGATCATCCTGGTGCCTTGGTACAAAGAGTTCCTGCTGAGAATTAGGTTGTTAAGGACCACATGAAGACGAGAGACCATGGAGTGTCTGGCTTTTTCAATTTAATTTTTACTGGAGTACATAAAGTCACTGGCATATTACTTTAGTTGTTCTCAACTTGAAATAAAATTTTAAACTAATTTCAAAACATAAATATAAAGGACCATAATGCGCTACTATGAACAGTTTCAAGTTGAAGAACCCAGAAGAAATTGATGGATTCTCAGACTCATCCAGGATTCCAAGAAATAGGAAGCAGAATCAAACCAATTCCGAGCAGAAAATTAAAGCAGTCCTAAAAGCTTTCCTCAAAATAGCAGATGAAGAGATGGTACAGTGGGTTAGGTGCTTGCCTTGCATGAAGCCGACCCAGGAACTCCAACATCCCATATGTTCCCCCCAGCACTTCCAGGACGGATTCCTGAGTGCAGATCCAGGAGTAACCTGAGCATTTCCAGATGTGGCCCCAAAACTTATTCGTCAATTGCCTCAAGCAGGCCCCAGTAACGTCTCCTTCGTCCTAGCCCTGAGATTTTTTTTTAAAAGTGTCATATTTAAGACTCTTTCAGAGTTAGGAGAATGAAATCCTTCATTGTTACTGGTATTTGGCATATTGGGTACACCACGGGGAGTTTGCCAGACTCTGCCGTGCGGGCAGGTTACATTCGGTAAGTAGCCTGCCAGTTTGTCCAAAGTAGGAATGAGATGATTAGATGTCTTCCGGGAGCTGGGTTTTATAGTCTCTGGGTCTTGGCCGTTGATGGGATTACACGGCACCAGGGGGCCAGTTGGTGGGTGTGACCTCCGCCTACTGGAATTTGGAAGATCTGGGTGGAGAATGCTCAGCCCCGATCCAAGTAGGCTTGGAGATCTCAAAACTTAAAAATCTAAAATCCAGGTCAGGCAGTTTTATTATTAAGTTCTATCAAACCTTCAAATATAATCTATTACTTATGTTTCTCAAACTATTGCCAAAATATTGGCAACAAGGAAATTTTTCTGAACAACTTAGATTATCACCAAAAAAATCCATACCAATATTTCTTAATTAATATAGATGTAAAGATCCTGAATAAATTTTTTTAAATTTTTTTATTGGGCTAGAGCAATAGTACAATGAGTAGTGCATTTGCCTTGCACACGGCCAACCCGGGTTCTATTCCCAGCATCCCATATGGAGCCTGTCAGGAGGGATCCTTGAGCACAGACCCAAGAGTAACCCCTGAGCACTGAAGGATGTGGCCCCAAACCAAAAATAACAAAAGAAGTGCATCAAATAACACAGAAGCAATGATAGGATGTTACCATTCTACAGCTTCTGAAAAAAAGAAAAGGAACTACAATCAGCATCCAAAAATAGTAATATTTTAATACAAAACTAACATTTTATATATATGCATGGAGTAATAATGTGCCAGATAAAGGATCTATATGGAAAAAGTTACAAAACTCTTATAAAAAGAAATTCTTAAAATCTAAATAAATGTGAAGGTATTTCATGAACATGGATACCATGACTTAATACTCTTAAATCAATTCTTCCCAACTTGATTTGATGCAACCCCAACAAAAATTCCAGCAAATAATTTTGTGGGCAACAAAAGAAACCCTGATTTCTAAGTTTTATGAAAAAGCAAAAGATCAACAATAGCTAATAAAATACTTAATAATTATGTCACAAGACTGATACTACCTAAATTCAATACTTATTATAAAGCTACAACAACCAAGATGGTCTGATATTATTACATTACAGACATATAAATCAATGAAATAGAATGAAAAGCACAGAAATAGAACCTTAAAATTATAGTCAGTTGATCTTTGACAAAAAAAAAAATCAAAGGCAGTTCAATTTTTTAAAAAGGGATAGTCATTTTTTACAAATGATATTGAAGCAATTGGATATTCCTGTATCAAAGAAAGAGTCTAGACACAGACCTTACACAAATTTTAATTCAAAATGAATTATGAACCTAATGTAAAATTCAACACTGTGAAAATCCATATAAATAACCATAGTTTGATTACTTCTTAGATAAAGCATCAATAAGCATGATGATGAAAAAGGAAGAAATGAACTAGACTTTGTTATTTAAAACTGCTTTCCCCTGAGCACTGCCCGAAGTAATCCCTGAGCACCACCATGAGTGACCCAAAAATAGAAAAACAGAAACAAAACTGCACTGTGAAAGATTCTATTAAAAGAATATAAGCTCAAACCATAGACTGGGAAGAATTTTTTTTAATGTAAGAGTACTGCTATTTATTCAGCCATTGATTAAGCTGATTGAATTGGGTGTGAACTCCACATTACTCTTTTTTAAAATTGAATATCTGTGATATAGACCATTACAAAACTGGGTTTCAGTCATACAATGATTACACCCATCCCTCCACCATTGTACATTTCCCACCACCAATATCCCCTGTTTCCCTCCCACCATCCCCCAACACTCCACCCCCCACCCCCAGCCTCTCTCTATGGGAGTCACTTTCTTCTTGCTCTCTCTCTCTCCTTTTCTTTTTGTGCATTATGGTTTGCAATACAGGTGCCAAGAGGTCATGGGGTTTGTTCAGGGCATTTAGTATTTTTATCGGGACTTTAAGGCTGGAGTAGTTTTCAATTGGGTGGATGTGACTGCCAAAACTTCCGGAAGTACAGGGAGGTGGGGAAAGGTAGCCCATTCTGACCCTGAGAAAGCCTAGAGACTTCAGTCACAAAACCTGCATACCCAAATTTTCAGCAGATTACTTGTTGGTGAGGACGGTCCTGAGAAGGTACAATCAGGTCAGAGGTATGGCAGTGATTTTGGATTGTGGAAACAAGCGGCTGCCAGGGCCTCTGGTTGGGTGGGCACAGGCCAATCCGCCCCCCTCTGATTTAACCCAGTCTGTTCAACCATGCGTGGGTCCGAGATTAACTGCAACTTTCGATCTATTTTGAGATTTATTTATGGGGCTCTGAAATAAGGCCAATAAAATGAGCTTGTATAGCTGAGCTGGAGGTGGTTTGTGGGCATGGTTCCCACATACCTAACTTTTGGCCATTTAATTTCTTGGTAAACTTGGCCCCAGATTGTTGGGGTTTGACACAGCAGCAATTTTGGGGTATCAGGAAAACTGAAGGCACCATCAGGCTGCTGATGCACTCACCCCGCAGGTAGAGGCTGACCTTCCGGTGGCACCATACCCCCGGTGGGAAGAAATATTTGCAACACACACACACACACACACACACACACACACAATATTTAATGAACTCTTAAAACTCGACAAAACAACCCAATTATAAAAATAAACAGAAGGCAATTTTAAAAATGAACAAAAGATCTGACTAGACAACTCATCAAGACATGCAGAAGATAAACAAAGATATAAGAAGATGGTCAAAATCATGTTAGAGGATTGGGATGAAACAACAAATATATTCCACTACACACCATCACAGGAATCCACATGCTCAAACCAACAATATTAAATGCTGGCATGCATGTGAAAAGCAGGAACTCTCACTCATCCTTTGGAGGATATAATATGGTATCACCTCTTTGGAAGACAATTTTGCAGTTTCTAAAATACTAAACATAATCTTACTATACAATGCAGCAATCCTTGTTCTTTACCCAGTTGAGAGGAGAACATGTGTGTCTACACAAAAGTTTGCAAATGTATGTTTATAGTAGTTTTTTAATTCATAATTTCTCCAAACTAGAATACACCAAAATACCCTCCAGTGAGTAAATGAATAAACAAACTGTGACACAGATATCCATACACTGAAAATTATTCAACAATAAAAAGAAAATGTGACATCAGGTTACAAAAGGACTCAGCGGTGTGTGTGAAACAGGGCTTCTCACAGGCCAGGCAGATTTTCCCCTAAGTCATATTCTGGTCCCCATATAGTAGCACTGTAGCACTGTCCTCCCATTGTTCATCTATTTGCTCGAGCGGGCACCAGTAACGTCTCACAACAAATTGTGAGACTTGTTACTGTTTTTGTCATATCGAATACGTCACAGGTAGCTTGCCAGGCTTCTGCCATGAGGGCGAGATACTCTCGGTAGCTTGCCGAGCTCTCTCAGAGGGGTGGAAGAATTGAACTTGGGTCAGCCGTGTGCAAGGAAAACTCCCTACCCGCTGTGCTATCGCTCCAGCCCCACAAAAGGACATGGAGGAAATTTTAATCCATGAAGGAAGCCACTAAAGAAGAGTTATGTGCATAATATGAGGCTGAACCAAGGACAGTAGACAGAAGGACCAGGAATATTGCTCCAGAGTTGGAAGCCTGCCTCATGAGCTGGGGCAGAAGGCAGCTGGGATAGAGAAGGGATCACTAAGTCAATGATTGTTATAGGGATCATTTGGGATGGAAGATAAACCATCTTTATCTAAGATGGTTAGATAAAAGACCAAATGTGATAGCTTATCAGTATCTATATTGCAAACCATAATGCCCAAAAGTAGAGAGAGAGTATGGGGGAAACTGTCTTCCACAGAGGCAGGGGGAGAGTTGGGATGGGAGGGGGGCAGTGGATACTAGGGATGTTGGTAGTGGAAAATGTGAACTGGAGGAGGGATGGGTGTTCGAACATTGTATGACTGAAACTCAAACATGAAAGATTTGTAAATCTAACTCACGGTGATTCAATAAAAAAGGAATTTCTCTAAATAAAAAATAAACTATAAAAATAACTAAAAAAGAAAAGAACTATGTGACTAGTATTCCACTACATGTCATTTTGAAAAAGGCAAAAGTATGCAGACAACAACTGAAAGATCAGTAGTTGCCAAGTCTTAGAGAGAAGATTGGAGAGATAGCACAGTAGATAAGGCATTTGCCTTGCATGCAACTGACCTGGGTTCAATCTCTCACATCCCATATGGCCCCCTAAGCCTGCCAGGAGATATCTCTGAGCACAGAGTCAGGAGTAAGCTCTGAGCACAGCCAAATGTGACCAAAAAAAGAGTTAGGGAAGAAAACAGAGATTATAAAACAAAAAATAGAAGACTTTCAGCACAGTCAAACTGATCAGTATGATTTACTTGTCAAACCAAAGAACTTTACACAAAAATGAGCTCTGCTATAAACAATAGCTAAAAAAGAATGCATGTATAGTGATTGGCCCATCAACTACAGCAGATTTCTAAAACAATGAAGCAAAATGTTAATGAAAAGGGAAACTATGGAGAGCAGGTATAAAACTACAGTAAAAAAAATTTTTTTTAAATCAAAGCTGTTGATTATTTAAAAGGAATTGATCTCAGCAATAATCAGCAATGGTTGCCACTGTCTGAGACTGGAAACAACTATACTCATGCACCTTCATGTGAGGGAATTCAATACCCACCTAGAGAGTAAATCGAACCACAAAACAACAGATACCCCAAACCTCATCAATTTTTACTCTAAATTCCAACTGTCAGAAAAATGCCATTGAGCTATAGAAAATACAGAGAACATAGCAATATGTCGAATAATAGCAATGAAATAAAATTAGCTAAACATGGACAAGGAAACCCCACGGAATGCACAATTTCTTCAACAAACCATTTCTAAAGGAAACAAAAATAGACATAGAAAGGCCATTCATAGATTAAAAGAGATTAGGGAGACTATCAAATAGTTGAAAGCAATGAATTTTATTTAGATTAAGACCAACTAGTTTTGAGGGAAATTCAAAATGTATAATAAGGTAAAGGTAAAGGCCCTCCCGTTGTTCGTCGATTTGCTCGAGCGGGCCCAGTAACGTCTCCATTGGAGATTTTGTTGTTACTGTGTTTGGCATATTGAATACATCACGGTGGCTTGCCAGGCTCTGCCGTGTGGGCGAGATACTCTCGGTAGCTTGCCGGGCTCTCCGAGAGGGGCGGAGGAATCGAACTCGGCTCGGCCATGTTGGCTGCGTGCAAGGCAAACGCCCTACTGCTGTGCTATTTTTGTGACTATTGGGAAAACTGAATATGAATTGGATATTCTACAATATTAAGGAATCAATCTTAATATTAGATGTGAGGATGATTCTGTAGTTTATTTAAAATATCAGTGTCATTGTTCAGAGATTCATTCTGAAATATGAACACAGATGAAACCATTTGCTCATTTGTTGTTTGGGGTATGCTCTCAGAACTGAGAGAGAGAAAAAGGGATCAAGGGAGCAATGAAAATAGATCAACTGAGAGTTGATTTTTGTTGAATCTGGATGATATATTAACCCTTATATACCATTTCAGGAGTTTAAAGCCATCTGGGGCCCCCAAAACAAACCACAACCCACTTTTGCGTTGTTTGTAAGCAACAATGGGGGAAAAACTATGTTAAAAAGTTATAATAAAGTAAGTAAGTAAGTAAAGGCCCTCCCGTTGATCATCGATTTGCTCGAGCGGGCCCAGTAACGTCTCCATTGGAGACTTTGTTGTTACTGTGTCTGGCATATATCGAATACTCTCATAGCTTGCCGGGCTCTCCGAGAGGGGCGGAGGAATCGAACTCGGGTCGGCCATGTTGGCTGCGTGCAAGGCAGGCGCCCTACCCGCTGTAAAAAGTTATAATAATGTGTGAAAATTATATGGAGGTCAAGGGTTATTGTTCCCAAATGAAACTCAGAAAAACTGTTTCTAGACAGACTCGGGCTTGTGTGCATTGGCGGGAAAATTGAGCAGTTGAAGCAAAGAAAAAGATAGTTCTCCACTGTCCCTCTTTTCAAAGAATTTTTCACTGTGGCCACTTGGCTACAGATACCCCGCTGCCTCATCTCTCCTGCTCTGTCTGCTCTCCAGCTCCGAAGGTGTATCTAACATTGTGAAATAATATTTTTCACTAAATTAATCTTGACCTTAACTCTCAGGTTGAAATGACAACATTAGCACATATATGGCTTGGCCAGCCCTGGATGTATTCTCATATTAAATTCTCCACCCCGAGCCATTCTTTGATTATCTGCACCCGGGCTGATATTCAAGTAAATGAAACTGTATATTAAAGCTATGTGCATTTTGACGTGACCCGTGGCAGCTGTATACTTGGGGATGGGTGGTGCTCGCGTGAACGCCTGCCAATTTAGACCCATTACTTGTGATTCTAAATTCTTCTCTTCACAGGTGCTCCAGAGGCTTGGGGTTCTCTGCTGTGGATTTTTGCTGAAGTCAGGCAAAGTATGCAAATGACCCACTGGGAAAGAGTGCCTTGATCCGGGCTCAGTGGCAGCTAGCCCCACAAATTCTCATCTTGTCACTTCCCGTGACAAATCTAGTCCTTCACCCCGGGTCTCTGAGAAGTTAGTTGGGTGGGAAAGTAAAGTGGTGTTTTCAGCAAAAAGCCCCTGTGGTCTGTGCTTGCCCTACTGTGGCTGCCTGTCACCTGCAAATGTGGGTTTTTTGATGGCTATAGACTGGCACTATTGGGGTGGGGGTGGGTGGGAGTGGGAGGCGAGGGATAATGCTCCAATCAGGAGAGTTTGGCTGCTGCCAGCTGGTGGCAGAGAGAATGTCTTGCTCAAGGAACCCTAGGAATGTCATCAAAGTTTCCCTGGCCCGGCATTTTCCCTGTCAAAGCCCCTGGCTGACTTCATTCGAGGCTAACACTTCCCTGATCCCCAAAACACAGAGCATGAAGGCTCCCAGCACCAGAGACTTGCTGGCTTGACTTCTTGGGGGATGAGAATGGAACATTCCAGCAGGGATGAACAGGTAGGGTGAGCTGACAAGCCTGCTCCTGCCTTAGGCAGAAAAAGCCTGTCCCTGTTCCTCTCGGCGACAAAGTTTCCACTGGAAACTGGAGGAGAAGGAGACCCAGTAGGGACCACCTGGCTTCTTCAGCCTTGAGTAGACCCTTTCCCGCTCAGGGCTCCAGTGGAAAGAGCTTTCCAGAGCCTCAGAGGAAAGCAGAAGTGAGTCCTCGCAGAGAGAGCAGCACTGAGATTCTGAAATGAGAATGGAAGTCCAACTGCCCACCTGGGGGCCAGCTCTCTGTTTCTTTATCTCCTGACCCTGTAAGCACATGCTTGCACATGCCTCACCTGACAGTAACAGGGCCTTTGCCCAGGCTGCTTCTCCCTAACTGGAGTGCTTCCCATCCCCCTTCTCAAGACTCTGCCCTCCTAACCCTGACCTCAACCAGCTTATGCCTGAAGTCCACTCTTCTCTTGCCAAGTACCCTGGAGACAGCTTGTTCTCTCCTGCCCCTTGTACTATTCTTGAGATACTCTCAGCCTCCCCCTTTTTTAACTCCTTCCAAACCCCAATACAATTTGAGGCTAGACCCTTTTCTAGTCACTTGTTTCACTTCCTCATTTTCCTCTTTTTATGTCTCCCTCAACTAGATTGTCATTCCCTTTGGGGCTAGTCCCATGGCAAACATTTCTCACAGTATCTCCAGCCCTGACTGGGGTGTCTGACATGTAGTGAGTGCACATGAGGGGTTCACAGAATGAAAAACAGCCAATGCAGTCATTTTGACTCAGGACTCTCAGTTCCCTCTCGCATCCAGGCTCAGAGATCCAGGAGTGGTTGTTCCACTATGTGTAATATTTTAATAATTTTTTCTCAGTCTCAGTCATCTAGATACTGGCTGATCCCCCAACACAGGTTAGGCATGCATAGTCAAGTGCCTCTGTTTAATGGACCCCACACTTCAAGGCGAATCCAGGGTTCTGATTAGAGGCTCAATGACCATTTGAGTTTGTTTTCATTTTTGTTTGGGAGGTGGGGGGAACAGTTGTTTTTACACTTATCTAGGAAATTTCTGGCCATTCAGAACAGGCAATCACATTGGTCAGAACAGATTAACTGCCACAATAACCACCTGGAAGTCTCCAGAGCTAAACATTGACGTCTCACTCAGTCAAAGCTTAATGTTCACATTCCAGATCACACACTTATCTCCCAGGAGTGCCTCAAGGATCCTTCTATCATGAGACATTCGCATGCTCAACACCTGATCTCCCAGGTCACCATAGATGGACAGAGAACAACTGAACACGTGGCACTCTCAGTCAATAGAGACACACAGCGCTGCCACTCAGACCTAGGGGGTGATTACAGAGACTCTATGTGACAGCAGACATCCCCTTAGGCAGATACCACCATTGTGAGACTCCTGACATAGCAGCCAGTCTCAGCCTTTAGGAGTGGATGCCCCTAAAGCTTCTCACACTCTCTTGAAAGAACCAAGTGTATGCAGGACTCTGGGAGCACTGTGCACGTAGTGAATTCTCCCCTTGAGTGACTGATATGCTGGCCCTGGTCGAGAACACTTGGCGGGACTGTCAGCTCTCCTTTGTGGTTTCCTTTGCGGATATTTCTTACTTCCCAGCTATTCTATAAGGACTGACAGGCAGCCGTGCTCTGGTTGGGCTCCGTGGCTGCCCTATACCCCCTGTATAGTCTCTAGCAGGACTCTCAGCCCCAAAGAGCCCCATTTCACTTGACTCGCTTCCCTTATTGAATTTCTCTTGTTGTGGTTTGTAGGCCACAGACAGTGGTGCTCAGGGCTTACTCCTGAGCTTACTCAGGCTCCGTGCTCAGGGATCTCTCCTGGCAGGCTTGAGAGAATCATATGGGGTGCTGGCAGTCAAACCCAGACCAGCTGCGTATGAGGCAAGTGCCCTACCCTCTCTACAGTCTCTTTAACCCCAATCCATTCTTGTTTTAAGTCAACCCACCACGCATCTCTCCCCACACTATTTTGCCGTATGTCCTTGACCTTAGAGGACCTTTATAAACAAACTTATGAGACCTATATGTTGAGTAGCAACAATAAAAAGAGTGCAAAAAAAGGACCAGAGCAATGGTAGAGCAGGTAGGGCACATGCCAACTGTGTTGGATCCTCATCCACAAACTGAGCCCCACCAGAAGTGACAGCAGGCAGGGCACTTGCCTTGCTAGTCGCTTACTGGTGTTGGATCCCCAGCTTTACATATGGTCTCTTCAGCACTTCCAGGAGTGATCCATGAGCACAGAGTCAGGAGTAAACCCTGAGCACAACCACCTATATCCCCAAAAGAAAAGAAACAAGCAAGACCAAAAACGAACTTTGGGGTTTCCTTAATCAATAACTTCTCTCAGTACAATTTTTACAATTACTGATTTAAGTAAATATGATTTGTTAGAAAAATCTTTTATACGAATTTATTTGGGAAGTAATAAAACCTTGTAGCACAAAAATATCTGCATACATGTGAAGTGAGCTGAGTTCAGATTCTATGAACATGAAATGACCGTGCAAGTCCTAAGAAGTGGCTCTGTATCCAAGGTGAGGGCACAGAACTGGGATCTCCAGCACTCATGCAGGTGACATGACCACACCTGCCCGTTCTTTTCTTTCTTTTTTATTGATCCAATGTGGTCTAAAACAGTTGCCATATCATTGCTTTAGGCTTGCAATGTTGTCTTCCCACCTCACATCCTTGTCGGTAACCTTCTACCGCTATCCCAGCCTCCCTTTTCCCCCACTTTGTACTACTTAGTTCCATTGACCACACCTCACGGTTTGTTGTCCTTTTTGGGGGATCACACCCAGTGATGTTCAGAGGTTACTCCTGGCTCTGTACTGAGGAATCATTCCTGGTGGAGCTCAGGGGACCATACGGGATCCAGGATCAAACCCCAGTCAACAATGTACAAGGCAAACGCTTCATCCACTGTACCATTGCTCTAGGGTGTGTTGTCCTTGCTTTGTTGTTTTATTCTCAGCTTATGAATGAGATGATCTGGTGTTGATCTCCTTCTGACGCACTTCACTTAGGTGACACTCTTCAGGTCCATCAAAGTTGCAGCAAACTGCCAAGATTTCATCTTTTCTCATAGCTGAGAAGTATTCCATTGTGCATCTATGCGCCGCAATGTCTTTATCCTCTCATCTGTCATTGGGCACCTGGTCTGTTGCCAGCTCCTGGCTATTGTGTAGAATATGACGCACATAAGTTGACTGGGTTGTTCCATTCCAGTTCTTGATGCCATGACATGCCAGGTGGGGAAATCCTATGTGGAGATAAAGCCATTTCAAAATGAGAAGTAAATGCTAAAACTTTAAGTTCTTTAAAATAAAGCCTCCATTGAAGGGATCAGGATATTGGAGTCCTATTTACTGGAACTCAAATTAGAAAGTGAAATTATATTGTACTTTATAATGATTTCGAATTGTGTTTTAAAATGGATGCTGATATAATATCAAATATTGGTGAAAAATCCATTTACCCAAAATCCTTTTTTCAGGAAAGAATTAGAATAAGGGGGATATGAAGATTAGATAAACGAGAAGCAATGGGGGCAGGGGCCAAGGGGATTCAGTTCCATCAGTGGTGTTAAGGAATCACAGAGCCAAATATCCAAACCAGAGTCAGCAACGCTGAAATCACGAGACCCAAACTAATAACCAAACTTAAAAGATGGCTGTCAAGAAGACAGGCTGGGCTGGAGGGGATGAGAGGCGAGATGAGATGAGAGATGAGAGAGGGGACCTGGAGCACTGGTGAGGGAAGTTGGCACTGGCAGCAGGACTGGTGATGGTATGTCAGAAAACCAAATATGAATGACTTTGAAACTCTTAGTGTTTTAACAAAATATAATTGGGGAGGAAAGATCCACCCCTGTCCTCTGCCCTGTGCCCAGGTCTGTAGAACTGAGATTCTCTTCTTTATGCTTGAGGAATCATTTTTTTTTTTTGCTTTTTGGGTCACACCCAGCAATGCTCAGGGGTTACTCCTGGCTCTGCACTCAGGAATTACTCCTGGCGGTGCTAGGGAGACCATATGGGATGCTGGGGATTGAACTCGGGTCGGCTGAGTGCAAGGCAAACACCCTACCCACTGTACTATCGCTCCGGCCCCAGAATCATTTTCTTTAAAACTCATGTTCAGGGCCAGAGAGATAGCACAGCAGGTAGGGAGCTTGTCTTACATGCAGTCAACCCAGGTTTGATCCCTAGTACCATACATGGTCCCCCTCATCCAGAGCCCACCAGGAGTGATCCCCGAGCATAGAGCCCTGAGAACCACCAGGTATGACCCCCAAACAAACAAACAAGAAAAACCCCTCAGCATTTCTGAACATAAATGCTCATTGTTTGACACAAAAGGGGATAGTCGGAAAATTTCATCTTGGTTAGGTTTGTATCATCCCAGCTGGTAAACTCACTCACCGGAAGAGCAGCCTTCTAGCCAGGAAGCACAAGGCACCCCTCCCCACTGTACCAAGGCCCAATTCCAGACACCCCTGATTTGAAGCAGGCGCTTCCACCCCAGGAAAGCAGCACCCTAAGGGCCTCACCTGCATTCTCTCCAGCTTCCCACCCAGCTTGGCAGCTGAAGGTCACCTCAGCCTTCACCCACATCTCCCTGTGGCTCCATCTATGAGGAGGGAAGTAACAGCATTCCTGAGTCTGCACTGGTAGAAAATGTGTTGGACTAGGTGGGCTGCAGCTCCATCCTTTTGAAGACAGAGAGGAGAGCACCGGACAGCCACATGCAGGAAGTCCTCGCATCCCCATGCAAGCTAAACTGGGATTTGGGGGCAGAACTTTATAGAAAAAACTATGAAGGCTGAAGAAAGCTCGAAGGGCAGAGCACAGACTTTACATGAATGAGGCCCATGTTGGATCTGCCAGCATTCCATGGTCTTAGGAACTAGAGCCAGAAGAAGCCCCTGTCCCAATGGCAATAGAAAGGAAGAGCGGGAGAACTGGTTTGTAGTAGGAAGCTTGGCACTGAGGGAGGGGTGGGAGGAATAAGTTAGGGAAGGGAATACCAGGAGAGTGGGGGAGGGGAAGTGCCTGCCACACAGGCAGGTTGGGGGATGGAGGGGAAACTAGAGACATTGGTGGAGGGTAGTGGGCACTGGTGAAAGGGATTGGTGGCACTGCACTGCAGCACTGTCCTCCTGTTGTTCACCGATTTGCTCGAGCGGGCCCAGTAATGTCTCCATTGTGAGACTTATTGCTACTGTGTTTGGCATATTGAGTACGTCACGGTAGCCTGCCAGTCTTTGTCGTGCGGGCGAGATACTCTCGGTAGCTTGCCGGGCTCTCCGAGAGGGGCGGAGGAATCGAACCCGGGTCGGCCAAGTTGGCCGCATGTAAGGCAAACACCCTACCGCTGTGCTATCGGAACAAAATATGCCTGAAACTAAATCATAAATATCTTTGGAACTTTGTAATTCATGGTGATAAAAATTTTTAGTTAAGTAGCTCCTGAGCACCACCTGTTTGACCCCTCCCCAGAGAGAGGCTGAGGGGATTTGGATGTTGAGGATAGCATAAGCCAATATACATTTAATGACTGCTTGAGCATCTTTTTTATGGGAAACTGTGCTCAAGATTTACTCTTGACTCTGCACTCAGGGATCACTTTTAGCAGAGCTCAGAGGACCATATGGGGTGCCAGGGAACACATCTGAATTAGTCCATGCAAGGCAATTGCCCTACCCACTGTACTATCGCTCCAGCCCCATGAGCATATGTTTCATGGACCAGCAAGAACACTTTATCTAATGGGCTTACTGGAATCTTACAGATAGCTATGATGGAGGATTAACATTGTTTGACACTCATCTCGGGAAACTAAGTCATAGGTATGAAACCCGCTGATACCACAGCCTTGTGACAGGGAAAGCTGAGATATATCCAGAGTCATTTGACACCAGGTCAAGACACAAAATCTTGCCCACTAAGAGAGCAGAGAGCCAGAAAACACAGGGAGAAGAGGACGGGAGTCACCTCTAAACCCTGGATGCAGTTCCCAGTGCTTCTCCTTTTCAGCTATGCTACTTTGTTAGTGGCCTTCTTCATGTATCAAGTGTTTGGGCTAAAACAGGAATCATTTTAGAACCTGTCACAAGGGCGAATTAAATCAGTCACTAGATGAGTCCTTAAACAGTGCCTGGTTAGAAAAACACACCATGTGTCTGCTGTGGGGGCGCTGTCTTTCCTCACAATCCTGCTTGGCCAGGTCCTTGCCCCACCTACTAGCCAATACATCCAGACCCCTATAAATCCGCGCTGCCATTTCCAGAAAAAGAACCTTCTGGAGCTATACTCCTCCATCATCACCATGTGTAAGGTCCTGTGAGGTGCCACTACTTGACTCCCCTTTTTTCCCAGCCTGCAACGGTGTCAAAGCCTTACCTTGGGGATCAGTGGACCAGAGGCCTCCCCAGATAATGTGGTACCCACCCCTGCCCCTGGCAGATGGGCAGCTTGGCCCTGGCCCTCCCCCACTGAGGAGGCTCTTCTGTGAGCCCTCATTGTGCCTGAGCCAGCTGGGACCAAGCCGGGCAGCTTGCTGGCAGGGCCTTGCAGAGCACTTAAGGGAATTGGCTTCTGATATTTTTTTCTCACCGAATTCATGAGCTCATTCAAGGCTGAGCTGAGGGTCAGAGCTAAAGCAGAAATTAGAGTGACATCTCCTCTCCAAATGCTGAAGCTCTATTGCTCTCTCCCCTCCCCAAGGCCCGCAGTCCGCCTGCTCTCCTATCCTTCTACCTCCCTCAAGTCAGCATTCTCAGCCTAATTCATAAGGTCCCTGGGGTGGACTAGAGTTCTGCTCTATGGGAGAATGTATGTGAGGTGAATGAGTGCATGAGTGAATATGTGATAGTATGAATGAATGAGTGAATGTGTGAGAGTTTGAGTGAATGAGTGTATGAATGAGTGAGTGAGGTATGTGAGTGAGTAAGTGTGTGAATGAGTGAATGAGTGTGAGATATGTGAGTGAATGAGTGTGTGAATGAGTATCTGAGTAAGGTGTATCAGTGAGTGCAGGTGTGGATGTGGGTGAATGAGAGAGTGAATGTATGAGAGTGTGAGTGCATGAGTATATGAATAAGTGTGAGTGAGGTATGTGAGTGAATAAGTGTGTGAATGAGTATGAAGTATGTGAGTGAATGTGTGGATGAGGGAGTGTGTGAATGAGTATTTGAGTAAGGTGTATCAGTAAGTGAAGGTGTGAGTGTGTGAGTGAATGCGTGAGTGTATGAGTATGTGTGTGAGTGTGTGTGTGTGTGTGTGTTTGTGTGTGAGTGAGAGTGCATGGATTCATTCTGAGAAGATCACAGTTATAATCCTGTGCTCCAAAGAGATTCGTGACCCCAAAATGTCAATTAGTTATTCATTGGACAACTTAACTCAGTCCTGGGTGATGGATGGGGAGATGGCATTAGAATGCAAAAAAGTCTGTAGTTGAGGATCTCTGTGGAAGGGAGCTAAACTAGTATGGGGCAGCAGATCAGAGTGAGGCCATTATCAAGAATGATTGACCAGAAATTCTGGAACCCAGATGCCAACCTCCCAGTGAAGGGGTGTTGGGTTGGCAAAAAGGCAGAACATTGAACCTTAGCCTTGCTCTGAGGTCAGCTTGGCTACGATAAGAAAAATTCCCTGGCATGGATTTGAAAACAGAGCAGGCCGTGAAGCTGCTGACCACTGAAGACTGCCAACCAACCCCACTCCTTGAAATGAGGGCTCCAACCCTTCCTGGAAGAAGGTGTGGGCAGTGACTTTCTGTGCTTGCATCCTGGATATGGGGACCCCAGTGTGTGCACCCCACAAACCAGCCTATCTGTGTACCTGCAAACCAGCAGACTCTGCCATCAGACTAGCCCCAGCAGGTAGAATCCCCCCAGGATGGGAGAAGCATGCTGAAAGTAAACTATAGACCAAACATGATTGCCACTCAATACCTCTTTTGCAAACCACAGCACCCAAAAGGAGAGAGAGAACAAAAGGGAATGCCCCGCCACAGAGGCAGGGTGGGATGGGGGAGGGGTATGGGGGGGAGGGATACTGGGATCATTGGTGGTGGAGGATGGGCACTGGTGGAGGGATGGGTACTTGATCATTGTATAACTGAAACCCAAGCACAAAAATGTGTTTAATAATAGAAATTTTAAAAATTAAAATTTAATTAATAAATTTTTTTTTAAAAAAAGGATCCTCCAAGAGATTCACAAACAAATGAGGGCCGCTCATCCCTGACTTGATACTTAATGACTTAATACCTAGTCCCAGGGCTCTCCACCTTGCTCTTCACCTGGGCAAGAGAATTAAGTGGGTGCTGAGCAGAAGAAGACTACAGACAAGGAAAGCCTTTTCTCCCCCCAGCCCCCACTGGGGTGCCGAGGTTTGCAGCAGTCTCTGTGTTTTATCCTCTGCTCACAATGTTGCTTCAGCACCCCCACCTGGGCCATCTTATCTCTGGAATCTCCTAATGCTTCCTTCCGATGGCTTCGAATTTGCAGTTTCCCATGAAAATCCTGTTAGGATTGAAGCGGCGCGGGTCCCGGGTGCGAGGGACCTAGGCGGACCCTATTCAAGCCGTAATCGCGTTGACGTGGTAGTGGGTCACGCCGGGCTGGCGGGCAGAATGAGCACCCCGGCCTCGACTCCTCTGGGCTGCCCAGCTGCCCTGCAGAAAATCGGCAGGAGCATCCTCAGGGCTGGGGGGAGGAAGCGGGGACTCGAGCAGCCAAGTGGCATCCTGGCGCAGAGGGAAGGGAGGCTCTGCAGCGCCAAGGACCGCGCCGAGACGGCGGGTTTCCCGCGAGCGTCTGGCCCGCGCCGACAGAGACGCTCGGGCAGCCTGCACGCGGGAAAGCGCGGTCCAGAGGCGCGTGGAGCTGCGGCGTGCGGGGCGCGCGGGGAGCCGGGAGCGCCGGCGGGACCGTACCGCGCGCGGCCGCTAGGTGGGGCGGGAGCCCTTCCCTACCCCGCCGCGTGACCAGCGCCGCCGGGCAGTGCCCTTGATGCCGAGAGGCCGCTGGGGACCGGACGCTCCAGGCTGCCACCGGCGGCAACGGCCCATCCTCCCTCCCACGTGCAGGCGCTTCCACGCGGCGTCAGTCGGGCACGTTGGCGGGGAGAGGACGGAGTCGTGGGCAGACGGGGTCAGGGACGCGCCTCGGACGGGTCCACGCTTCGGGGCTGGCGTGGGGGCTGCCGAGAGGCTCGAAGCACCGGTGCTCATTGTTGCGACGTGGGCGCTGGAGGAGAGGGTCGCCGGGGTTGTTTTCCAGCTCAGTCTGGAGGGTCGAGTCCAGAGGGTCCACGATCTCCATCGAAACGGATTCAGTCTGTCCCCAGATGTGGCATCTTCGGGAGCAGGCCACACTCCAGGAAGCGAACTGAAGCGAGACCCTGGTTCTAGCCACTCAGTCGCGTGGAGCACCGTCATCCCAGACAAAACGCCGTTCAGGTTGCGTTTTCGTACATTTAGCAAACGACACGGAAAGGCTCCCGGGAGAATGCTCCTCTTTCCACGGTTCCAAAAATAGTGCTCTCTGAGCCATCGAACGCATCCGTTTCGTCTCTGCTCACTCCTCCTGCCAAAGCAAAGCCCTTGGAAGGAAGTCACAGAACCGAGAAAGACCATCTGAAAACAATGTTACTTTGGCTCATTCCTGCCTGTTTTATATGGGGTTTTTTTTTTCTCGTTTTTCCTCCTGCTTTGATTTTGAGTACATATCACTTTGCGACCCCTTTATAAATAAATATCCATGCCTAAAATCCTTTACAGAACAAAGCAAAAAACCCATGAACTAAAGCAGACCTCAAAAATGTTCTTTCTGTAGCAAAGTGTTAGGGCAAAGGGGTATTTGTTACCTGTAATCCTCTGCAGGCAAAGGGATTTCAAACTTCTCTGCCAGACTGTCAGACAAAATTTTCCAACGTAGCCCACTTACCACCACCTTTAATGTTGGTTCATCTTTGATGCAGGCACTTTCCACGTGGGTCCTCTCAGACCATTCTCCTCTGCATGCAATGCACAATGCCTTGCTCTTGACTTGGGACTTCCAAAAGTATATTCTAACTTCTCAGAGGTCTTACATCTCTGCTTTAATTGTTTCTGTTTGTTTTTAAGTAGGCTTCCAAGAGCCCAGAGAGCTAGTTCCAGAGTTAAGGCTACTAGTTGCCTTGCACATGACTGACCCGAGTTCAGTTCCTGTCACGACTTAAGGCCCGAACACCAACAGGTGTAATCCCTCAGCACTGCCAGTTGTGAGCCAAAAAATATACCCATGAAAAACGTTAAATTAAAAATAACTAAATTCATAAGCTTACAAATTTCAACTCTTTTTCTTTTAGAAGGCTCAAGTACTGCAAACTAGCAAAAACATCTCACTGGTGCGCCTGGTGCCTTTGAAACACAGAGAGGGCCACAGGAAGTTGTTAAAAAAAAAAAAACTCAGATATCCTAAATAACATCCTTTTTTAGTTGCCGTTGCTATTAAAAGCATTGAGACGATTTTCAAGATTTCAGTTCCTAACTCTCAAAGATTTGCTCCAAGAGTGCAAAGAGCAGGTGCTCACCACTGTTTGTTGAATGTTTATGTGCATTAGCACATTTAACCCAATCAAAGAACTGGGGGGAGAATGAATGAATTCCCCAGGGAGGATTTGGCAGTTTAGTTATTCAGGATCCTCAAGTGCTACTGATCACATTTCAAAGCTGTGAAGGCTTGTAATAACACTGAAATCAAATGACCCAAATTTTAATCCCCAAACCAGTCAAGATATCAGACTGGGTGGGAGAGGGAATCTGGGAACTGAGAAGAGAAGTTGACACCACGGGTGGCAGGATCAGTGACGGAACATTGCATGTCCAAAACCCAACCGTGAATAACTTTGTAATTCGTGGTGCTTTTGTAAAATAAAATTTGGGGATGAAATAAATCAAAAGCTAATAATATCCAAAAATAATTTTTAGAAGATGTGCCATGCATCTGTCATGTGGTTTCCTAAGGAGAAGGAACCTGAAAAGAAAAATGGCCGTGTTCTAGAAAAGGCAAAAGGCAGCTTTGAAGAAGACCACAAGGGTAGACCACAAGGGGACGGTGCCCTAGGGAAGGGCCTGGAATGTTACTGTATTATCAAATACACCCTGCCCTTCCCTCACCCTTTGCGCCTTCCCTCAAGTACTGATTCCAGGACTGGAACCAACATTCTCATTCCCCATTCCTTCCTCTTCCCACACCTGCTTCTGAGTATCTCTCCTTCCAGCCCAAGGATTTTAAGTCATGGGCCCAGCTTAAAAGTTTAAAAGAAAAAAAAAGTTTAAAAGAAAAGAAAGATGATCAGTATGGGCTTAGACTCTATAAACCACGAATATCTCGAATTCAGGTTACAGTCTGGGCTTGCCAAGGACACACGTTTTTACTTTTAAAAAGGTACCAATAGGGCTGAACAGATAGCACAGTGGGTGGGACTCTTGCCTTGCACATGGCTGGCCAGGGTTGGATCCCCAACACCCCATATGGTCCCCCAAACCCCGCCAGGAGTGATTCCTGAGCACAGAGTCAAGAGTAAGGCTTAAATTTGTTCAACTAGGTAACTGCATCTCATTCTCCCTGTCAGCTGCATTTCTTGCTTTTGTTTGGACTCCTATTGGGTTTCTGAGCCCCTGGTGGACCTGGGCACTGCCAGAGTCCCACAGTGCTGGGGAGGGGTCTCTCAGTGGACTTGGACACTGACTTTCTGACCCCTCCTCCCTCACCCCCACCTCCCCCACCACCAAGGAATCCTCAGCCTGAGGGAAATGCTTCCCTTACTAGGTTTCCAGAGCACTAACATTTCAAAGTCATTAATTTCCTTCATAAAACAAGGGCCTAATGGAGTGTTCTCTTAGTCACTGAGATCACAGCTATAACCCTGCAAGATCAAGAAAGCGGTAAATGGAAGTGGGAATGGCCAGGCTGCAGAAGCATCCCTCCTTTCTCGCCATCAGAGCTCTTGCCTGCTTGAAAGGGCAATGGTTTGAATATCTTAATCACTGCCTGCCTCCAGCCAGGCGTTCGTTTATTTTCCTTTCCAGAATATTCTAAATTGTTGGAAAAGGGGGGGTGTGGCACAGCAGTAAAGCATTTTCCTTGAGTACAATTCCCAGTCCTACAAAAGTAAAGAATAAAAAGGATTCCCCCTCTCCCCAAATCCTCGCTGGGATGTTTCTCCAAGGAAGCTTCTTTGTTCTGGGTGTTCAGGCCCGCAGTGCTCACAGCACCCCACCTCCCACCCCAACCCCACCGGCCACAAGCAGTGCTGGGTGCTAGTAGTGCTGGAGTACTGAGCGTGAGCGTGAGGGTGGGTCTCTGTTCATCCACAGTTTCCAAGTTCTTCAATCTTTTCACTCTTGAAAATATTAAATAATATAGATGCTCAGACTCAGTTGGAAATAGAAAAGTGTATTGGAAAGTAGAAGAGAAATGAACTCTCAGCCAGGGAGGAATTTCATGTAGAACGAAGTTAAATATGGCTCAGTTGGTGGGGTTTTTAATAGGAAAACTGCATCCTTGTGTTACTTGTCAAGTGACAAGAATGTTCCAGAGAATGCAAGGATTTTACCGAGCCATCTGGCTAATTCAGGGTCTTTTAATCTATCAATGCAGCCTCTTGCCAGATCTGGGGCAGAATCCTATGACCTCAGGGAAATTGTTAACTTTCCATTCTCCAAAAGACCCCAGCTATTTGCAGGAATGCTTTAAATGTGGATGGACACAGCTAATGGAACTGCTCACAGCAGCAGCTGAAAACGGAGGGTTCCTCCTGATGTCGGTGGGCCACAGGTGACTTATCGGAAGCAGGGAGGAGAAAAACGGACACTTTCTCCCCTTCCGCCTCTGCCACCCGGGACCCAGAGTTACTGGGTTCTTGTCTCACCTCACAGAAAGGAATTTCAAGAGTAGACAAGCAGTGAATAAATAGATTTTATTTGGAGGGTTTTTAAGGTGTGGAGGGGGAGACAGTGAGAGAGAGAGAGAGAGAGAGAGAGAGAGAGAGAGAGAGAGAGTAATGCACTATGCACTCAAGAGAAAACATGGGTTTCTCCAAGGGCAGAGAGAGCCCCTACACACATCCCAGCATTAGACACAAAAGCATGAAAGTCCACATCTCAAGAGGGGAGATGCAGGCGACACATGTCCTCAGGCAACACATGTGCTTGACCACGTGGGCGCAAGCAGCACATGGGCTCGGGCAGCATATGCACACTTCCTTTGTTCAAGGTGACCTTTATAGGGTTTCTCCAACCTGCCCCCACGTGGTCTTCTACTCAGGTAAAGCCCAGGAGGGTTGGGAAAGGTGATGGTCTTCTTTGCGCTGAATCACTAAAGTTAGGGTATTCGAGGAATTTTCTTCATGGGGAGGTCCAATCTCCTCAGGGTCCGTTGCTCCTAGAGGTCTTATGAGGCCTTAGTTCCTGCTTTTCCTGTTTTCTACAAGGTTGGCTTTTGCCATTGCCTTGGGAGGAGGACTTCTCTATCCTGCCTACATCACTCACATTAGGGGACCTGTACCCAGGACACCAGACTGATGGCAGGTAAGTCCTGTTTTCCGGGGACTGCACTTGGTGTTCCTTGAGCTCTGCAGTCACAGAGCTGTCAGGAGCACTGTTTCTCTGAGTACCTTCATGCTAGCTGGAGAGAAGCATGGGTTGGGGACACCATCTCCTACAAAAATGCCAGACCCCCACCCCACCCCACCCCAGAACCTCCAAGAACCACTGCAACCTGCACACAGGAGCCCCATTAAGGAATCCTCTTGACTTTGCTATAGGTAGATCTTTCTTGAGGATACCTGGAAACTCCAGATGCTTCTCAGCAGGGCTGTGACTGAGGGAGGGGAGTGGGTGGAGCTGTGTGGACAGGGAGAGCTTTTCAAAGGAGCTAGAGCATGTGTTCTCCCTGAGGAAACCCCAGGTCCAAAGTCTGATTCATCCACTGCCTGGTCTAAGTACTGCCAGGAGCAACCCCCGATGTTCAGCAAGCTTGGAGCCAAGAGCAGCCCCCAAACAAACAAAAATATGGCCCACAGGCCTCCAAGTCAAATGGGAAGTCTCTCCCACCATGCCCCAAGTGGCAGCATCTCCTCCAAAAGTAAAACGGTTTGTGCACAGTGGTGAGAGTCTTTGATGACAGGGACCAGACCTACAACGTCCTCGCTTCCAAGTATCAGGAAACCTGCAGGCTCCTCTGATTATCCAGGAAGATGCCTTTCGGGGGAGGATGGGGGCAGGGTTCTAAGGAGCATATTCTGGGCTCCAGAGAGGGTTACAGGGCCAAGGAGGCTGCCGGGGTCCCCAGGCGGCCCACTGGGAAGTGGTCAGGGGACTCCAAAATAGCTGGTGGGCACTGTTGTTGCTTTCCCCTTCATGCAGCTCTGTGTGTTTATGTGTGTGTGCGTGTGTGTGTGTGTGTGTGTTCAGAGAGAAGATGGAATCCCTCCATGAAGGCCCCAACAGCATGGCTTTCTGTTCCTCTGGGGAAATAGATGACCTAGGTTCTCCCGGAATTGCCCATTTGGTATTTGAGTTCAGCCCTATCCTGCCCCACCCCTGGACAGACACTTGTCACCAGCTATCTTTAGTGAAAAAAAATCTGACAGTGAGGCACAAAGGATCAGGCAAGCCTTTGGCAAAAGGCTACCCGGGAGCCTCTCAGAAAACTCTCCGCTGGGCAGCTGTCTTCCCTCTGCGGAAAGGGGGCTGCAACCACACTCAGCCCTGCCTTTTTATTGCTGTGTAGCCGTGGGGGTGTTACTCACCCTCTCTGAGCTTCAAGCCTCCTTATTTGTGCGACAGAAATCAGCAGCAGGGTCGAAAAGAGCACAGTGAGTAGATAGAGCCCTTGCCTTGCATGCAGCAGACCTGGGTTCAATCCTTGACACCACATATAGTCTCCTGAGTCCTGTCAGGAACGATCCCTGAGAGCAGAGCCAGAAGTAAGTAAGCCTTGAGCACTGACAGTGTGATGCCCTCCCCACTCTGAAAGACAAAAGAAATCAGAGCAGCAATCAGACCCACAGCAACAATAATGACAGGAAGGCGCCTGCAGCATTAATGAGAAGGCACCAGGTGCTCAGCTCCTCCTGAAACACATCTGTCCCCCTCCAGCCCCCCTGCCCACCTGTAGAATTTCTCACGAGGGAGCCTGGTAGGGGGCCCGGCATGTGCTTGGATTCCCAGGGAAATGGAACCAGAGATGCATTCTGGTTGTTCACTCGACGAGCGATCTGTCATGTCTGATCTCTGCTCCTCAGTCTCAGTGGAGAGAATCGTTAGATTTTGGAATCAACAGGTTAGCCAGGCTGTCGATGATACCTCCCACCAACACAGACGCTTCACTGCGTGGGGAGCGGCTGGTGCCAAAGCTGTCTTGCCTCTCCAGTTTTCTTCAGAGCCGCACCGAGGTGAGGGGACTCTGAGCATGGTAAATATTTAAACCTATGTCTTGTGGAACTAGCACAGATTCAGAGCCACTGGGAATGAGGGAGTCACCCACGAGCGCTGCCTAAGTCCCTGGGTGGCGTTTATGCCAACATGGGGGTCCGTTGGCGACCAGTGGCTGATAGGTAGCCGAATTCTGTGGTCTGTTAATTGCCTTGGAAGCAAATCCTTGAATTCGGAGGAAGAGAAAGCAACTGTAATTAAAGCTTCCCTTGGGCAGAATTTCCTGGGGAAGGGAATTGGCACATTTCCTCTGTGCCTGTTATGCTCCAGGTGCTGGGCTAAGAACTTTACATATATTGAATCTTTTAATCCTCTCAACAGCTGGAGAAGAGACTATTATTGTCACCAAGAAATGAAGACTCAGGAGAGGTTAAGTGCACGGCTCTGTCTTATAGCCACCCCCGCTCAGAACTAAGAAATGAAGCCATTGCGGGAGGAGGCACAAGGGTGGAAGGAAATCAAGGCAACTCTTGTTATTGAATTTGTAGTTTTGAAAAAAAAAGTTAATCATCATGATTACGATACTATTACAGGTAGGGTTTTATGAGTACAATATGTTAATATCACATTCTCAGGGCTCGAGAGATAGTACAGTGGGTAGGGCACTTGCCTTCCCTTGCAGCAACCTTGGTTCAACCCCCACTACCCCATATCCTCCCCTCCACCAGGAGTGATCCCTGAGCACAGATCCAGGAGTAAGCACAACTGGGAGTGGTCTCAAAACAAAATAAAACATGGAAATGATCACTCTTGACAAGAACTGAGAGTTGAAAGGAGGTAAGGGGATATACATGGTAACCTTTCAGTACCTGTATTGCTAACCATAATACAGGAGGAGAGAGAGAGAGAGAGAGAGAGGGGGGGGGGAAAGTACCTGCCATACAGGTGGTTGGCAGGAGGGAAATTAGGGACATTAGTGGGAAATGTACACTGGTGAAGGTGTTGGAACATTGTATGACTGAAACCCAGTCATGAACACTTTGCAACTGTGTTATTTCCTGGTGATTCATTTTTTTAAGTGCAATTCTTAGGCTTTTGAGAGGTGTCCATAGAGTTCAGCAAAGGAACTGAAGCTATTGACATTCCCACAGCAGCCAATGAAAGTTCCTTTTCCCCCCACATCCCCTCCAACACTGGTTGTTGTCATTCTTCGTGATGTGTGCCAGTTGCAGTGGTGTGAGGTGCTCTCTCACTGTTTGGCTTACATTTCGCTGAGGATGAGTGCTACAGAGCACTACTTCCTGTCCCTCTGAGGCATCTCTATGTTGTCTATGCTGTTCCCTGGACAGCAGCAGTGCTGTGCTCCCAAAAGACCAGGCACCCTGTAGGTTAGAGAGAAACGACAGGGATCCACTTCAGTCACACAGCTAGATGGATGCTCAGTTAATGTTTGATGCCTTGTGAATGCTCACTGGCTAACCCTTCATCTTATCTCAAAGTATATCCTACTAAGACTTAAAAATTTTTTTAATTTTTTTTTTTAAAAAGACTTAAGGTAATGGAAAAAGATGGCAAAGACAAAGGAATTTTTACACTGGGGAGCTAGGGAAATAGTACAACAGATGGGGTGCTTGCCTTGCACGTGGCTGACCTAGGTTCACCGCCAGCACCCTATATGGTTCCCCAAGCCCCTTCAGGAGTGATCCCTGAGTACAGAGCAAGGAGTAAGCCCTGAGCACCACTGGGTGTGGTCCAAAAACAAAACAAAAATCAATATAGAACAATGCAAGTTGAAAGTGCTATACACCCTCCAGTGAGAAACACCAGGTTATCAATTTATCTGACATCAAATGGTCACTCCCCATCACCTTTCGCCCCACCACTCCAGGCACTGGCCCTCCTCACCTCACACAGACATGCCTGCAGTTCTTTCTTCATGGCTTCCCAAGAGCCCCAGGAGGTAAGACCAGCTGTTTGCTTGTTCCCAAGTTTCTGCTCCTGTACAGACTTCTCACTGTATGTCTCTGCCTGCTCTGCACCGGGAGCTCTTCAGAGAGTGCATCCTCTTGTATCTGTCTCTGCTCCCTCGGGTGTAGCCCAGGGCTTACCCAGAGTCTGCATGTCGGGAGCACTTACTAGCAGCTAAATGGAGGACAATGAACAGACAGTGAACGGGAAGCAGAAACTGCATTTCCAATCCCTGCTCTGTAATGGAAGCTTCTGATCCTTTTGTCATTGCAAAACTGAATGTGGTGCTTTCTCACACAAAGATAGTCTGCATGACTGTTTGCTTCGATTGCAAAATTAGACTGCCTTGGAGAGATTTTCTGAAGAGAAGAGGCAGAGTGGCACAGCAGGTAAGGAGCTTGCCTTGTACAGGACTGACCCAGGTTTGATCCTTGGCATTTCATATGGTTCTCTGAGCACTGCCAGGAGTGATTCCTGAGTACAGAGCCAGAAATAATAACCCCTGAGCATTGCCAGGAATGGCCCCCAAACAAAGAGAAAATATCTAATGAGGCTTCATAAGAAAAAAGAAATAACTAAATCATCCAATGTTACTAAGGGGGGGAAAAAACATTAAAAATATAATTTTTCAGGGTTATTTTCTTTGAGTTTTAAGGACACCTTAATCCTCCTGTACCCTGGAAAATAATATTTTTAAATCTCCAAGTAGAGCATTTGAATAAATAATAGGACAATTCATGCCACCTTTCAAGAAACCCTTCAGTAAGTCAAAAATATCCATTGAGCACCCCAAGTGCTGGCAAGTGTTTGATGTTATGAGATTAATTGTAAAGTGTTGTGAGCATCTCAGCACATTTTCACGTGAACTGCCTCTGCATTTCTTGGTTTCCTTCTTGGTGATAAACAAAATGATGCTCCCAAAGATGTTAGCATCCTTGTCCCTGGAACCTGAGAATGTGTGACCTTCACCTGGTGAAAGGGACTTGGCAGGAGGGATTGTAAAGGACCTGGAGAGGTGGACATTGTTTTGTATTATCCAGATGGGCCAATGTCATGTGCAGGGTCCTGAGAAGGGGGAAGTAGGAAGGCCAGAGTCAGTTATGAAGGGGAACGAGGGAGTAAAAGGATGTAGCCATAAGCGAAGGAATGCAGGCAGCTTCCTCCCAAATTAAGCCGAGGGAGCCAGGGCTTCCAGATGGAATGCACTGGCCCTGACGCACCCAGCTTTTGAAATCCAAGACTCTTGGGATAAGGAATTCATATTGTATTAAGACTCTCCGGTTTTGGCGAATGAATACAAACACAAAGGAAACAGATATGTGTGTCTTCCAAATAGAAGAAATTCGTTTACTGCATGGCCTTGTGCTCAGTGATGAAGACCCATGACAACAGTTTAGGACAGTTCCCGGCACACGGCAGGCGGGCCATTGTGTTAGTTGATAGTATTGTTAAAGAATTATTGATTTATTGTTGTTAAGTGGCCTCAAGCCTGAGCTCAGGCCCCCAACTGAGACACACAGAGACAAGACAGATATTTCAAGAGTTTATTAACACACCACAACACACTCATACAAGGGACTCGGTGCTGCGGGTTCACCAGCTGCAATTGCTCTCTGGACTTGGAACTCAGAGCACCCAGAGACTCAGCGCTGAGAGTTCACAAGCCTAAGGGACTTGGCACCCTGATCACCCTCCAGGAGAGGTTTTTAAGCCCTGTGCCCTCCTGCCTGTGTGCGCAGGTGCATGCCTGTGAGTCAGGGTGCCCCTAGCCAGGTGCATTGTCATGGCCTTGAGCAAGCAAGTGGAGGGTACAGAATGAATACAGAACAGTTAACACAACCTGTTATGTTTACTTGAATCATCCTTGTTATCAGTAGTCAGTCATCTGGGTATTTACGTCTGGGTATTTACGTCCTTGGGGTTCGGCATGTTTTTCTTACTAGGTTGCGAATGCATGACCCTGAGGCACAGAATGGAGTCTTGCTTTCCAAACTGGAGTCACAGGGTCCTGTTTCTTTCAGTTGTCACTAACTTAGGAGATCTTATCCTAGGGAGTAGATAGAGTCACTTTATCTGTATGTTTGTGAAATGAATGCTATACCCACCACACAGGACACCAGGTCCTAGAGGAACTCTGCAGGCATGCAAGCAGCTGGTGTCTGTGCTGAGCTTGGGAGTTCCTGGTGGGTAGAGCAGTAGGCACGTGACAAACTGACACACATGACAAGATGCAGCCAGGGATACAGCCACGATGGGAAAGAGAGGTAACTGAGAAGTCTTTTTGCTTAGTTTTTGGTTTGTTTAGGGGTCACATCTGGTAATGCTTAGGGCTTATTTTCTGGCTCTGCACTTAGGGGTCAAGCCTTGCAGGGCTTGTAAGTGGTGCTGAGGATCCAATACATGCAAGGCAAGCCCCTCACCCACTGTGTGTTCTCTCTCTATCTATCTATCTCCCCCCTTCCCCACCCCCCTCTCTCTCTTTCTCTCTCTGGCCTGGTAGATATATTTCTAATGAGGCAAGTCTTGACCTATGGATTGCAGACAGCAGAGACCACCGGGCATGCCAGCAAAGTGTACCAGTGCCTTGGCACCCCCAACCTCCGCAAATACACACTCAGATGCACACACACACGGGACAGGAGCAGCTGATGGAGTCCACAACTGAGCCTCAAACCCAGACCTCTCCCCTCACACTTCATATCACTTTCTGAATCCTCCATATAGACATAGATCCTGGCAGATTAGCTATCTAGAAAAGGATAATCACTTACTTGATGGAGATACAGCTGAAAACATACAAGTTCCCAACGGATTTGTTTGTTTGGGGGCCACACTCAACTATGCTTAGGGCTTATTCCTGACTGTTCTCAGCAATCACTTCTGTCAGTACTCAGAGGACCATATGAGATGAAGGAATAAAACGTGGTTCAGATGTTGCAAAGCAAGCACCTTACCCACTGTATTATCTCTCTGGCCTCTCCAGTTGAATACTTGTGGTGACTCCCAGCACAATGTGCCCCCACCTCCCATGTCCAAGCATCACCAAGTCCTCATCATCTGGCTGAGCACCATTGGGAATGTGGGCCCTTCAGATCCACAACGAGCACCCCTTATGAAAAAAAAAAGTGAAGACAGGATCCTAGAGTAACTGTACAGCAGTTAAGGTACTTGTCTGACGTGTAGCTGACCTGGATTCGATCTCAGCACCACATAAAGTCTCCTGAGCACCACCAGGACTGATCCTGGGCACAGAACCAGAAGTAAACCCTGAGCGCTACCAGATGTGGCCCCCGACACACACGCAATATAAAATAAAGGAAATAAAGACAAATAAATATCGGAAGGGAATGATTCAGATCCAGGTAAGCAGAGCCAGAGAACAGGAGTGAAGGAGGAAGCTCATCGGCATGAAGGCGGATCTTCCAGGCAGCAGTGGAGGACAAACAGGGGAGCAGAGGACTGAACCATGCTGGGGTTTAGGGGAGCGAAGTGAGATGTGAGGTGTGGAAGGTGCCGGGACCCTGAAAGCTGCAACCAGGGAAACTATTCAGGGGCCTAGGGTGGGTCAATGGAAGGGATTCTGAGCATAGAAGTGACCAGCGTGCTCACAGGGTTGTTGGTTCTGTCCCAAGCAGATGGATTTGCCTGCCTGTCCCCATTCTCCAGACTTCAGATTAGCAACCCATGGTGTGGCAAGAATGGAATTGTCTGTGCTCTGATCTGAACCCTACATGCTCATGTGGGGGAGCTGAGGGTTAATAGTCACCAGCTCCCTAAAGACCACAACCCGGTTCAAGATCTTTCCTTGTCACCTTGAAACCTTCTCCAGTTTCTGGTTGGTATATCACAGTGTTGCACACACACACACACACACACACACACACACACACACACACACACTGCAGTCTTGTAGTTCGACTAAAAGCTGTTGCTATTTCATGTTGTGTCTCCTCTGTCATATTCATCACGATCATGATCCTCTCGTTGTTCATCGATTTGCTCGAGCGGGCCAGTAATGTCTCCATCATGAGACTTGTTGTTACTGTGTTTGGCATATAGAGTACGTCACGGGTAGCTTGCCAGGCTCTGCCGTGCGGGCGAGATACTTTCGGTAGCTTGCCGGGCTCTCCGAGAGGGGCGGAGGAATCGAACTCAGGTCAGCCATGTTGGCTGCGTGCAAGGCAAACACCCTACTGCTGTGCTATCGCTCCAGCCCTGGCAAGCTCCCCATGACATATTCGACATGCCAAACACAATAACAACAAAGTCTCCAATGGAGACGTTACTGGGCCCGCTCTGTCATGTTATATCCATTCATTTTGGGCTCCTCGGTCACATTTCCTTGGAGGGGATGACGCCTGTCCCAGGCCCTCTTCGAAATCTAGTGTGAAGGTAACTATGGGGAAATTTGTTGCTTTGGCTGGAAGGAGTAGAAGTTTGGAGGTGTCAGTGAACACCCCTCCTACCGCAGGGAGGACAGGGGCCTGAGGTCACACTGAGTCCTGAATGCAGAGAGAATGCTGCCACAGTGGCTGGAAGGTTACTCAGTGAGTCTCCGCTCCAGTTCCTGGGGTGCTTTGGCCATTCATGGGTCATGTAGACCTAGGGTCATGTAGACCTAGGGAATCCTCTTTTTACCTCAATTCAAGTTGAGTTTCTGACCGTTATACTCATTTCTTTGCTTGCTGCTATCTCATTGTCACTATTACTTCTCATGCTCAATTTTTGGCACCTCTGGCCACTAACACACCTTTATTTTGGCAGCCCCCAGCGTTTGGGATCAGCATGGGCTGCCACCATGCCATGCCCAGGCTGGAAAACAAGGATTGGCATTTACCGGTAAGAATCTGGTCTTACAATGCAATGCGGGCTCTTGTTTTCAGAGTCACCACATAGTCAGAAGCTAGGAACCAAGAAGCATTCTTTCAATTTGTTCAAGTGTGTATGTGAATGTGTGCGGGTGTGTATATGCATGTGTGCCTGCAAGTGTGTACATGCATGTATGCATGCTGTGCACATATAGCATGTATGTGGAAGAATGTGTATCCATGTGTGTGTGCGTGTATTGGGGTTCATCAAGTAGGAACTCAGGAATGAGAATGGGAGTCAGCGGAAGCAGGTGTGGGGGGTGAGAATCACAGAGACTTCATGGTCTCTAGGGTGTCCCTGCTCAGCCCAGCAGCTTCAATTTCTACTAGTCACACAACTTAACCCTCTGCCTCCTGGAGACAGTCTCTGCCACCCAACAGACCCTCTGCGAGGGAGGGCTCTGATGCCTGCAAGGAGAAACAACCTCCAGCCCCTTAGCATTGAGTCTGGAGGCCCAGCAGAGGCCTGGCATTGTTACCACAGCTTCATGGAAGCCCATGGCTTAAAGACGCCAGAGTCTGTTCCGCCCTGTAGCTCATCAGAATTTTGCTGGCTTGGATGGATTAAAGGGCATTATGCTCAGTGAAATCAGTCTCAGAAAGACAGACATCATATCATTTCCCTCATAGGTGAGCATAGACAAAACACAAGCATGAATTAAATAAAAGCAACGATAGACTTTGACACTGTAAACGAAATTAGTGAATACATGAAAGGAAAGATGATAGAATAGGAGGGGGGTGAATTGCAGAAAAGGGGTCACAGGAGGGATGAGCCTGGAGAATCACTCGGTGACTGAAGGACCCTGCCTTGCAAGGGTCAGAACAGCAAAGGGGCAGCCCAGGGTGAGTGATGACAGCCATGGCATTGCCTTGAAACGGATCAGTGGCTATACCTTGGCCAAGGACAATCTCTTTGTTACTTGGTTTTTGTCTTTTAAATAAAGAGGCCTAACAGGGGTCAAGTGCTCATTTAATAAGAATAGTACAAACTGTCTGCTTTCCTCATTCTGCCATGAGGACTCTGGAGAGGACCTGCCTTGCTGGTGGCAGTTGTTTTAACCCCAACGGGTCCATTGATCTCTAATTGACCCCAGATTCCTGAGCACCAGGAGCCTGCACTGGCTTGTTCACTGGCCAGCTGCACATGTGTCCAGCCCCTGAGTTCCTCAGGGTCCAGCCTCCAAGGCTGCCCTCCCACTGTGAGTCAGCTAAGCCCAGAGCTAGTGGGCGGCCTCCTCCCCATCTCTGCAACAACAGAACCTCCCCAGAGAGCTGAAAGACATGCTTTCTCCTCTGGGAAGCTATTGAACACAGATGCCTTCATTTTCTACTTATCTGGCTGATAGACGCATTGTCAGTCCTTGATTATCGGACATAAGCTGACTGCTGCTGCCTGGAACCTAGACAAATAGGAAAGGGGGCTTTGCTGCTCTCTCAGATAACCTCCTATCTTCCACCCTGAACCTTATACAGAGCTAAGTCACCTGGGTGCGTGGGTACCTGCCAGAGCCCAGCTGACCCACCTCCGCAGTGCCCTATGGCAACTGGCCTTGGTATCATCCTGGTACACAGAGGACAAGAGTGATCTAGGGGTCTAAAGACATAGTTCAAATAAATAAATAAATAAATAAATACATAAAGACATAGTTCAATGGGGAATGTGTTTGTCTTGCGTGTGGCCAATCTGGGTTGACTCCCAGCACCCCATATGTTCCCCTGAGCACTCCAGCCAGGAGTAAGCCCTGAGCACAAAACCAGGAGTAAGCCCTGAGCACTGGTGAGTGTGGCCCAAAACAAACCAACAAAAGAGCGAGTTAGAATCTGCCCCTGTCTGCAAAGAACAAATGGAGCCTTTGCTGGTCTTAGCTGGTTCTTTGGGAACAGACGGAGCATTCAGGAGGTCACGCTTGATAGGGGATTGCAAGCAGCAATTTGGGGAAAGGGACCTTGGCAGCCTGGAGGAGGGGGCGCTAAAATAACAGAGTGCCTTGAGCCTCGGGGTTTATTGGGTGTTTCCAGTAAAGACGCAGAGCCCAGCGCCTCCCCAGGGAGGAGGCACCACGGCTCACATCTGGCCACATTGCACATTCCTTGGGCAGGCCTGAGTCGGAGGCCTGCGTGCCTGGCCAGGCACGCTGATGGCCTGCTTTTAAAAGCAGACCTTGGCACACAGACACACACCAGGGAGGAAAGGACGTGAGGCCTCCCAGAAGCATTAAACACTCAGAGCAGAATGCTCCCAGATTGCAGGCACAAGGCTGCTTGCCTCTTAGGCCACGGAGTTTGGAATGTGGCCTCTGATGATGATTACAGGCCGAAACAACACTCGAGTGACGAAAACCAGGCCTGCACTCTGTTCCTGGTGTCCAGGCTGCAAGGCAGCAGGGCTGAATGAGATCCAGAAGGCCTGCCCAGCTGTCTAGCAGACTCCCCGCCCCCCCCCCCCCCCGGGGGTAGGGGGCTTCAGACGCTGTTCTGAGGGGCTCTCGGCCCAGCCTGGAGACTTGGCAGGGTGAGCCGACGCCAGAACTCCACAAGAGTATCTGGGTCAGTGGGGTCCCACAGAGGTTCACCTCGCCTTGCTTGAATAGTAGGAAGCAGGAATGGGCCTGGGTTGGAGGGTGGAGCCCGTGAAGCTTCTCTGCAGACCGGACAGACCTCTATATAGCCAAGTCTTTCACGACCACACTTACTCCTGCAAGAGTGGATCAAGTTTGCTCTCCCTGCATTTGCCCAGTTTTGAAATGGGGGAAGGAGGGGACACTCCAGCTGTCCTCTGCCCGGCCCAGTGGTGCTCAGGGCCACCAGGGCTACCCCTGGAGGAGCTGGGTGGGAAGGGCATGGGTGTACCATCAACCCCCCAGGGCCCCCACTGTTACACACACTTCAGAGACACAGCAACTGTCTCCCTCTGCCAGGAAATTAATTTTTTATTTTTATTTTTTGGCTTTTTAGCTTTTTGAATTTTTGGCTTTGGGGGCCATATCCAGTGACGCCCAGGAATTACTTACTCTTGGCTCCATGCTCAGGGATCACTCCTGGTGGTTCTCCTAGGACCATGATTCTGGGGATCAAACCCAGGTCAGCCACAAGCAAAAGCAAGCTCTGTACCTGCTGTATAATTGCTCTGGCCCCTGAAAATGTCTTTATTCAATCTCTGCCATGTAACCTCTCACTGAATTGCTGCGGTTTTATTCAGTTCATCAACAGAGGGCACATTCCATGTTCATGATTTGAGAGAAAAGAGAACGCCCAACGGGAATCTCCAATCAGATGGGCATAAGTCAGGGCTGATTAATTTCTGCCCGTCTACCCCAAATTCACCAGGTCATCTGAGCTGCCCCATTATAAACAAGAACACATTATTTATGGGCCAAAATTTGGGAGTTCCAGTTAACGGATTTGCTGCTCCTTAAGAACACAAAGTGTAGGTAGCTGTTAGAAAAGACGAAGTCATGAAATTTACATACAAGTGGTATATGGAAAGTATCATGTTAAGCGAAATGAGTCAGAATGAGTGGGATAGACACAGAAAGATTGCATTCATCTGGGGGACATAAAGCAACAAAAGGGGAGACTAACACCCAGGAATGACTGAGATTAGTACCAGGAATTTTGCTCCATGACTCGAAGGCCAGCCACACGTGCTAGGTGAAAAGGAAGCTCAGATAGAGAAGAGAGCACCAAATAAAGGGTGTTGTGAAGACCCTCCCAGGGTGGGAGAAGCATGCTAAAAGTAGTCTGTAGACCAAACATGATTGCCACTCAATGCCTCTCTTGCAAAACACAGTACCCAAAAGAAGAGAGGGAGAGAACAAGGGGGAATACCCTGCCACAGATGCAGGGTGGGAGGGGGGGGGATTTTGGGACCCGTGGTGGTGGAGGATGGGCACTGGTGGAGGGATGGGTACTTGATCATTGTACAACTGAAACCCAAGCACAAAAATTTGTAAGTCTATAACTGTACCTCATGGTGTTTCACTAATAAAAAAATTAAAAAAGAAGAAGAACACAAAGTGAAAGGGGAGGGTGGGAAAGGGGGATTATACTGCGGATATTGGTGGTGGGGAATGTGCACTGGTGGAGAAATGGGTGTTTGATCATTGTGTGATTGTAACCCAAATATGAAAGCTTGTAACAATCTCATGGTGATTCAATAAAATTTTAAAAAAAAACACAAAGTGAGCAGAGAAAACTGTACAGTGAGTGATAGCCCACTCTTGACTGTTGTCCCGCTCTTCTGGTGGGCTGATGCTCCTCAGAGAGCTCATATTCTATATACCCAGAAGTCACTGGCATTAATCAGCAACCCCATCCATCCCAACAAGGCAGAGGGTCAACAGGTAAAGGGGGTGCATGTGGCCCTGACTTTCTCCCTCTTGCAGAGGTAAGTAGGAGAACTATGGCAGAGAGAAGCTGAGGCAGTGCATCTGTTGGGTCCTCCCAGGATAGCAAACCCAGACTTTCCATTATTAATAAAGGAGCCTCATCACACACCCAGGGAGGGACTGTGGCTGCTACTGAAGCCTCTGCCATGTTGGACGGTAGGAGAGGTGAAGGCCCAGATCCAGCTCTTCCTGCCAGTTTCATCTTCCCCGTCGTCACTATTGCTGAGGAACAGAGTGTTCGTTCTTGAGAGATTACAGACTTCTCAAGGTCAGTTGCCTCACTGTCAGGGATCTTCATGGGCACCCAAGAGCTGCAATTTCTGAACTATAAATGTAAGAGTCTCCACAGTCTCTGCACAAAAGATGACTTCCAACAGGAGCCATCCAATATGGAACAAGAGAAGAAGAAGAAAGTAGTGATTTTCCACATCTTTATATTCTTCAGGCTTTCTGAGGGAGAATTTGTGGTATAGTTTGGACCTTGCAAGTGTCCATTCTCTGGAGTCCTGACTTATCTAGAGGAACGGAACTCTCCAAATGTGTCTACAGGACACCTCCCATCTTCCTCCTGGCACCCCAGAGCAGAGGAGTCAGAAAATTCAATCTTCTACTCACAGAGTCCTATGATCAGCCCCTTTCCTCCAGCTTTGCCCACAGAGAATGCATTTCAGAACATCCTAGAATGTTCTAGAACTTCTTGAAAATTCTGGGACACCTGAACACTCCTGCTAGGAATCCCAGTTCTCTGATTCAGGATTCTTGTTGAATCATCTACCTATAGCTTCTACAGGTGCTTCCCCCTGCAGAAAATGAATGGAAGTTGAAGATGACATGTAGTTGAAGATGACATGTACTTTGTGTCTGTGGCCTCTGCTGCCAATCAATATATTCTCGCCTACCACACTTCCTTTTTATCTACATTAGAATCACAGTTCAACATTCACAATCTTGCCAGCCCAGAACTACCTCTTGAAAAGAATATAACATTGGATCTTCCCAAATAGACTGGTCCTGGCTGAGAGCTCTGGGACCTTCTCAGAATGGGGACAGGAAGATTCCCCTTTCTGCCTGATTTCACACAACAGTCTCCGACATGGAAACAGCCCAGCTTCCACAACTGAACTTCATCAAACTGCCAAGCCATCAAATTGGTCCAGATCTATAGATCTTGTACTTCACTACCATGTATGTAGCCACATGATACCTCAAAATTTCATAGTAATGTTATAGTCAGCCCAATAGGATCATAGCACAACTGATGAGAAAGTTGCAGAGAAGCCCACTGCACTCAATGAGCATAAACAATAACCCAGAAGGCTCATCTAGCACTAACCAGCATGGCAGATCCTCGGACAAAAACTGTGTGAGATAGAAAAATTATCGCAAACTGAGTACTATTGATCTGAGCTTTGATAATGCCAATCTTGCGTTGTAACAAAAAATATGAGGTAAATTTGTTTGTGTTCTAGAAGGGGGCGGGCTGGAGTAGTGGGTGGGAAATTGGGGACATTGGTGGAGGGAAGGTCACATTGATGGTGGGATTAGTGTTGGAACATTTGAGGCCTAAAACAACCATATTATGAACAACTTGGTGAATCACAGTGTAATAATAAAATTTAAGACTTTTAATTAAAAACATTTAATTAAAATTAAAAACAAAAAGAATCAGTTTATAACGAAAGAGTGGCAGAAGAGTCTCACATCAGAAGAGAACATCTCTCAGCAGTTGGCAACAACTGTAAGACTTGCATATGATATAGTTGTTTGCTCTACTTTCATGTCCTCAACGCTCAACAAAAAAACTCAATACAACTTTTTCCCACATTACATGGCAACTGTTGGTAAACCGTCCTCTAGAAAATAACCTAAGTATTCTCCTAGATGATTGTTTGGCATATATTATTTTCAACCCCAAAAGACATTGTTTCCCTGTAACAGGTGACAAAACTCAGATTCAGATGAAGATCACACAGCAGGGAAGCCCAGCTCAAGGAGGGCAGACCTGACTTCAAAGCCAATCTCCTCCTAACACCTCACCGGCCAGCCAACAGTCTGAGCTTCTGGACTCAGCCTTTCCTCTGTGGTCACCTCAGGGGAAAGTGTCCATATCTGGAAGTTCAAGTGCACCTCAGGTGTAACATTGTTCCAAAAACCTGAGTTTGGGGTGCAGATGAAATGTCAATCACAGTCATTTGAAGGATGTGGACAAGAAATTTCTATGGGTTGGATTTGCCAAATAGCCCCAGGGTTCTCTTTCTTTTCTATCAATCTAAGCAATTTAACACTGGTGGCAATTCGTGAAAAGATGTGTGGTCTCTTTGGGCTCATGGTTCTCCACTAATCCTTTCTGCAGTCTTAGGGGACCACATTCCCCCACCCAGGACATTATCTGAAGTTTTGCAGTCATTCCTGATTCAGTGCGCTTCCAATTCCTCTCTCTATCCCCCGCTCTGGTCTGTCTCCTCTCTTTCTCTTTCTGTCTCCTCTCTCTCTCCTTCTCTCTCTCCTCTCTCTCCCCACTTTCTCGCTCTCTCTCTTCCCCTCCCTCTCTCTTCCCTTCTCTGTCTCTTCCTCTCTCCCTCTCTCCCCTCTGTCTCTCTGTATCTCTCTGTCTCTTGTCTGTCTGTCTGTCTGTCTGTCTCTCTCTCTCTCTCTCTCTCTCTCTCTCTCTCTCTCTCTCTCGCTTTCTCTCCTGACGCAGGTGCTATGACCCTGTTTAAGAAAATCTTCCCCTTCCTTCCTGAAACCCTCTTCCTCCTCCTGCCTTCCTGCCTCTCCTTCCTGGGAGCCCCCCCCCTCCAACTCTTTCCTGTTGGGGCGGCAGGAGCTGTCCCTGTGGTGCAGACATGCACCATGCAGACATCGCACCCTCTGAGCTGGGAATTCTGCCAGGCAAGGGCTAGTGACTGTCATAGTCTCTGTTTCTGTTCCCCACCAGGATGCTGCATGCAGATGCGTGATAAATGTTTGTTTCTGGCCAATGGAGGTAGAGCAGTGAGAGATGGGGGTGTTGGCAAGAAGAAACACCTCCACTTGAAAGGTGGCAGTCATAGGCAGGTCCAGGGCAATGAGCACGTACTCACACTGAGTGCCTAGTGGGGCCACTTGGTCCCCTAACTGCTGTGGCACCCTGCAGTTGCCATGGGAACCAGTCCTCACACAGCCTCTGGGGCCCCTCATCTCCCCTCCTCTCTCTGCCAAGAGCCTTGCGCATGCTGCCATGGAAACTGCCCAGGTGTCCTGATTTCCACCAACCCATCCCTCGGAGTAGCCTCATGCCGGAAGATGGGCACCAGGCTTCAGTGGGGCTTGATTACCTGCTTTCAGCTGCTTTGATGGAAAAATACCTTCAGAGCAGCAATGAAACCATTATGAAAAGGGGAAAAACCCTGGGAGGAAATTGGGGCTGGAGATATAGTACAGTGGGTAAGGCACTTGCCCTGCATGCAGCCTACCTGGGTTCAATCCAAAGCATCTCATATGGTCCCCCCAGCACTGCCAGAAGTAATTCCTAAACACAGAGCCAGAAGTAACCTCTGAGCATCACTGGGTGTGCCCCTGCAGAAGAAGAAGAAGAAGAAGAAGAAGAAGAAGAAGAAGAAGAAGAAGAAGAAGAAGAAGAAGAAGAAGAAGAGGAAGAGGAAGAGGAAGAGGAAGAAGAAGAAGAAGAAGAAGAAGAAGAAGAAGAAGAAGAAGAAGAAGAAGAAGAAGAAGAAGAAGAAGAAAATCCTGAGACGTGAAGGGACTTGGTTCATGGCTGTTTGTGGGAGAAGGATAAGGAAGCAAGCAGGATGGAAGAGGATCAAGATCTTCTTTTATTACAGAGCACTTATCTTTGGAAGCGCAGTGGGGGAGAGGAAGAGACTGATGCTGAATGGGGTCCTCCGCCACCCATGGCCGGCTGCCAATGGTGGGTCCTACAGAGAACTGATCAGCTGATTTTCTAGAGGATGTGTGGAGTGTGTTTCAAAACTGGAGAAATGGGGCACAGAGAAATGAACCAAATCCATGTTCTGACCTTCCTGGGCATGCATTAGCTGTCCTTCCCTGCACTGAAGAATGCCCATGGGGCCAACCAGGGCTTATTTGAGGAAGCAAAGTGTTCCTCATCAGACTTGATCTTAAAGTCTCCCACGTGAGAATCCCAGTGCAGAAGGTGGCAGGGAGAATCTGTGCCTACCGTGTGCAGCCATCCCAGCAAATCTTGACCCAGATAAGGATTAATCAACAGAGATATGATGCAGACCAGAAACAGGGGCAGTGCGATTCCACAGCAAGGGATGAGAACAGAAGCAGGAATGCTGTCTCCAGGAAAGAACAGCTAAGAGATATCTAAGTGCTGGGTGTATTCCTCAGGGGTCTGGGGTGGGGGTGCTCCTGACTCTATACATACTAGCATAGTGGAAACGAGAACCCTGGAACCTCAACACTGAAAGCCAGAGAAGAGAGCAGAGGAAGCATGGGAAAGCAGAGGAGAAGGTAGAGAACTAAGAAACAGCATTTGAGAACTCATCGAGTTTAACAGCTCATTTGACCTAGAGGTGATAGGGCCCATGTTCCAAATCAGGAACATTTTCCAGAAAGTCAGGAGACTTTGGGGAGTCCTAGGGGTTGTTGAGCTCCTACAAGACCCCATCTTGGCCACCACCTTCCATAACCATGTTGTTTTGTTTTTGTCTGGGAGGGTCACATCAGGCAGTGTTCAGGGCCTACTCCTGGCTTTGTTGTCAAGGATCACATCTGGTGAGACTCAGTGGACCTTATGTTTGTGCTGAGAATTAAAACCAGTTCAGCAAGACAAGTGTCCTTCCCGCTGTTCCAGCCCCAGGCATTGTATCTGGTACTTCAGCCTCATACACAGTCCCAAGCGCAAGCCAATAAGCAGAAGTCAAGGAACACCAGCCCTTCTCTACCCTCTAGTTCCAAGAGCAGCCTAGACCAATGCTTCTGGAAAATGCTGTGGACAGACAAACCAGCTGGGAGTGGTGCATCTCCTCCACTGCCTGGGTTTAGCATCCTACAGAGCAGCCTGTTTTCAAAATGTGGGACCATTCTTGGTACCTGACCTAATCTTCCAGACCATTTCATATGGGACCCTGGAGAGGGTCTATAACAAAGGGATTCTGAAAAGAAGCAAAAAAAGAGAGAGGAAAAAATGCTTCCATGCTTGCCTCCATACTCTGATCCTCTTCTACCTACTTCTCAGCAATATCTGAAGTGATCAGTGACATGGTGAAGGTGACTGATCAGTCAAAGTCTCTGTATAGCAGCACTGAAGACTACCTGACAAACCTCACTGGGCTGTGGCCCAGAAGTATAATCTGAAGGAGTGTCTAGTGAAATTGGCTTGTTGAATCTGCCCGTTACCACAATTACCTCACATAACTAAATAGCAGACTAGTCTATAGAGCTTTCAGATTCCTTACACCACTTCTCATAAGTCAAAACGAGTTTCAGAGCAAATGGAGCCACCTGAGGTACAAAGGTTACCATTAAATGGGTCCAGAGAGGCACTGATCAGAGCTGTTCTGTTCATCGTGACAGCTGCTTCCTATGCCTTGGAGGGCTTCCAAGAAGTTGGTTCCAAGGCAGAACATGAATTGTTCTTGTGACATGTTCCCAGGGAAATAATGAAATTGCTGCATGGTGTCTGGTGCTGAAAATATATTCTACAAATACTTATTGGATGGACAGACAGAGATGGATAGATCTACAGGCAGATGGATGGATAGGTGGATGGATGGATGGATGGATGGATGGATGGATGGATGGATGGACGGACGGACAGGTGGATGGATATTTGATGAGTGGGTGGGTGGGTGGATGGGTGAATCAATGCATGGGTTGTAGATGAGTGGGTGGATGAGTGGGTGGAGAGATGCATAAACTGACAGATGGTTGGATGGTCAAACAGATGGACAGTAGATAGTGACTCCTATTATAGGGAAGGGAAAGGAATGATTGTCCTGAATATTTCTATGAGAGTCTAAATGAGACCATTGAAGTCCCACCTAGAAACAAAAAAACAGGGATTTGTCAACTGCAGTGACAGCACCTTCTTATATGTTGACAAGTCCTGCTGGTGGAGAGGAGCAGGTGACCAGAGATGAGCAGACCCAGGGGGGCCACATAGCCCAGTGGCCACTGCTACTGGGAATGCTTCACCCATGTCCTCAGGAGTAGAATCATCACTTGAGCAAATAAAAACAGGATGCACAACAATAAATTTAAAACACACAGTACCTGCCCATGTGATGCTTCACATATAGTTACATTCAAAAGTGTTCTTTATCTGAAATTCAAATTTAATTTGTTTCTGTTATATCTGGAAACTCTGACCTAGACTTCCCAATAAATGTTGTTGGCTGATCAATGGGGCAGACATCTGATCAAAGACTCCATTTTGGGAACTGAACTCCGAAAGCACAGGGTGGTTAGGTTTTTCTTTTTTTTTTCTTTCTTTTTTTTTTTAGTAGTTAGGTTTTTCTGAATAACCAGAAGGTAGGTCTCCAGAAACTTCATTTGGCCTCTTCCCTAAGTTTTAGAAAGTATCCTAATATAGAAAATATCATGTCTATAAATAGTGTATAATTAGAACTGAATAAAGAAGGAGGTAAAACACCTTTGGTTTTTAGTCCACTGGATCTAGAAGAGAAATTGTTCTAACAGAGAAACTATTAAATGTAAAACATGTGGCCTCATTGATAATAGAACTTATGGAAAGGGAGCACAAGGGGGAATTGTGTTTTCAACTTTTAGGGTAACTGTCAGTGTATTTTCCCAAGATTTTTAAAACACTGTTTATACATAGCTATTGTCCCTGTCCAAAAGTTGATATAATAAATACAATCTATTGTCAGCACAGAGTTTTTGGTCAATCCTGGTACAGAAACAGTTTTTCTCTTCCTTTAGATTGCAACAATATTCCTAAGAGTCATGGGAGAAAGTGCTAGAAGTAAAAGGAAGGAATCAGGCCTTCCCTTTCCCCAACACCAATCACATTTCAAGTTTTCATTCCAAGTTCCTTAGAAAAATGGTAAGAAGGGTCGAGGCAGCCACCCTTTACTTCTAAGGCTGGATGATGGATCCGTGAGTGGTGCCACATCCTGCTGGGCCCTGCTGTCGCTCACTAGCAGCAGGGCTGGCATCTGCCTCTGAGCTCCACCACAAGAGAGAGCCTCCAACATAACCATCCATTCGGGTCATGGATGTGGCTTGGTGGTCGAGTACGTACCTTGCATGAGTGAGTTTCTCAGTTTGCTCTCTGGCACTACCAATAAATAAACAATCCTCTGGCCAGGTGTTTCACTTACCATTTTCCTCTAAGTTTCCCCATTTCCACACATGCACATCAAGCAGTTCGGTTTTGACCTAGCTGCCAGAATGATCTTTGTAAAATCTTATTTTGCTATTTGAAACTGTCCAGTGATTCCCCAGCATATATATGTATATTTATATATACACACACATATATGCAATGTGTGCATCTACAATATGTACTATATGTAATACATTTAATACTAATAGTATGAAATATACATATACACAAATATGATACATGTACATGTCTATATGGCATACATATGTGTGTGCAAGATATATGACACATACTATACATGCACATGACCTATACAATAGATGTACACATACTAGGCATGTATTTATTGACAGCGTTCTACCTCTACTCTCTGCTGTGCAGGACTCACCCTTGGCCCTTCCCTGATGATAGTTTACCAGCGCCCTGACAATGACATTCCATCTGCGTCTAGTGCTTCCTACTGAGTAACTACACCAGCTGGTTACTCTGCTTGGCAAATGCTGGGTCCTGGGTACTTGCTTGGATGCTGCCTGGTTCTTACTTAGTAAACATTGAGAAGTTGCCATTGAAAACTGCTTTTCCACACAATGAAACTAAAGCATTCTCACCCCCTACCCTCACCCAACTCTATCACATCACCCCACTTTCTTTTTTCATCTTCACATGTATCACGATCTGATTATTTTGTGTTTATTCACTTGTTGTCTCTACCCTCACAATAGACAGAGAGACAGCTCAACGAGCTGAGTTCATGTTTTGCATGTGGGAGGCATGGGTTCAATCCCCAGAACTACACAGTCTCCTGAACACTGCCAGGAGCAAACTCTGAGCACAGGGCCCCTGAGTACAGTGGATGTGGCCCGAATCATAAAATAGATAATAGATCAGGACAAAAATAGAAAATAGACCAGGACAAAAACCATATATACTCAGCATGTAATGTAAACTGAGGATCACAGAGCTTGCCTGCCCTATTCCCTATCCCCAGTTCCTAGTATAGGACAGCTTATAAGGCTGCCAGTACTGCTGAACTGAGTGGATTGCAAACACCTTCTAACATACATCATATCACAAAGCACCAGATTCTCATTAAAAACAGCATATAAGGGGTATGGTGTCACCTATATGTCAACCTGTACTTGTGGGGCGAGTGCATCAGCAGCCTGATGGTGCCTTCAGGCTTCCTGATACCTCAAAATTGCCACTGTGTCTTTGGCCACACCCCAACAATTTGGGACCATGTTTATCAGGAAATTAACCAGCCAGAAGTTAGGTATATGGGAGCCATGCCCGCAAACTACTTCCAGCTCAGGTATACAAGCTCATGTATTGGCCTTATTTCAGAAACCCATAAATTAATCTTGAATGAGATCAAAAGCTGCAATTAATCTTGGACCCGAGCATGGCTGAGGAAATCAGAGGGGCTGGGTTAGTCTGGGGCCCAACCAAGCTGAGTCCCCAGTAACCACTTGTTTCCACAATCCAATATTGCCACCATACCCTTGGCCTGACTCCACCGTTTCAGGAAGGACCTCACTGAGACATAATCTGCTGAAAATTCTGGTATGCAGGTTTTGTGACTGAAATCTCCAGACATTCTCAGGGTCGGAATGGGCTACTTTCCCCCCATCTCCCTGTACTTCTGGAGCCCTGGCAGTCACATCCACATCCAGTTAAAAAGCTACTCCAGCTGTACTGTCCCCATAAAAATACTGAATGCCCTGAAAGAACACCATGACCTCTTAGTACCTGTATTGTAAACCATAATGCACAAAAAGAAAAGGAGAGAGAGAGCAAGAAGGAAATTGCCTCCCATAGAGGGAGACTGGGGATGGGGCGTAAGGTATATGGGGATGGTGGTAGGGAAACAGATGGTGGGAAATTTATACTGGTGGAAGGATAGATGCTGGATCATTGTATGATTGAAACCGAATTATGAATCACTTTGCAATGGTCTATCACAGATATTCAATTAAAAAAATTTTTAGGTAATGTGGCATTCATGCCCACTTCAATCAGCTTAATCAATAATTGACCAAATAGTAGTAGTAATACATTTTTAAAAAATAAAATAAGAACAGCATATAGACAGACTCATAACACTGACAAATATTTATCCAGGGCTTACTGAACAGTCAGGCTTTTCACGTATGCCATTAATTCTCTTAAGTCTTGGAAAGGCTCTGGGAATTTTGTCTTATTATTTATAGAAAAAGAAATTAATAATATCACAAATTTTACAAATAAAAATTTCTTTACAAGTGGAAAATTTATAGAAAAAAGTAATCACGAATCACGAATCACAACCATCCTGTTATTCGTCAATTGCCTCAGGCAGGCCCTAGTAACATCTCCTTCATCCTAGCCCTGAGATTTTTAAGAAAGTGCTATATTCAAGGCTCTTTAGGAGAATGAGACTCATCATTGTTATTGGTATTTGGCATATTGGGTACGCCACGGGGAGTTTGCCAGACTCTGCCATGTGGGCAGGTTACATTCGGTAGCCTGCCAGTTTGTCCAAAGTAGGAATGAGATAATAAGATGTCATAATAAGATGTCCGGGAAAAACCAGGAGCTGGTTTTTATAGTCTCTGAGTCTTGGCCATTGATGGGATTACACGGCGCCAGGGGGCCAGTTGGTGGGTGTGACCCACGCCTACTGGAATTCAGAGGATCTGGGTGGAGGATGCTCAGCCCCGATCCGAGTAGGCTTGGAGATCTCAGCCCTGGGACCCGCTTGCCTTTCTTCCTCTGCCGGTACCTTCAGGTGTGCAGAGAGTGGTCTCAGCATGGTGGTGGCTGGTCCTGGAGGTCTTCGGCTGCCGGAGCCCTGGTCGGGGCGGAGAGGAAAGCTCAACCTGCTCCCCTCCAAGGGGCCCCGGTGAGGATAGCAGAAAATCTGCCATCGGTACTCATCAATACACTGGCTCAGCAATTCACATGCTACCTGTCTGAATGCACGATTCTGTCCCAGAGGAAAACCAGCAGGACTGTACTATTGTACAAGAAGGGAGACATCTACAACATTGGCAACTATTGCCCGATCTATCTATTGTCTGTCATCTACAAGCTGTTCACTCGAGTCAGAAAAAGGTAATAATGGAAAAATACCATACTTGTAATCATACAGGTGATAAGAGATTACATGAATATCGGGGCCAGAGAGATGGCAGTGTTAAATTTCTTGCTTTGCTTGGTGTCAACCCATTTGTCCTCAGCACCACCTGTGGTCCCCTGAATTCTGCCTGGAGTAATCCCTGAGCACAGTCAGGAGCATGCCCAGAGACCATCAGGTGTGGGTCTCCCTTCACACACACACACACACACACAGAGAGAGAGAGAGAGAGAGAGAGAGAGAGAGAGAGAGAGATTACCCCGATGCACCCAGGAATTCAAGACCAAAACCCAAAGTACTGATCACGGAGCTAACCCAAATGTAGCTCAGATTCTGAGTCATAAGGGAAAACTGGTCTTAGTGTTTCCTGGGAGAGAGCCTGTGAGGCTTTTCCTTGTCTGTGGTGTTTTTATTTCATATCAGTTGTTATGATATGGTCAGACCCGAACACCTGAAGAATCTGCCATCGGTACTGAGTAATACACTGGCTCAGCAATTCACACGCTACCTGTCTGAATGCATAATTCTGTCCCAATGGAAAACCAGCAGGACTGTACTATTGTACAAGAAGGGAGACATCCATGACATTGGCAACTATCGCCCGATCCACCTATTGTCTGTCATCTACAAGCTGTTCACTCGAGTCATCCTGAATAGGACTGGCAGAACACTAGATGAAGGCCAACGATGCAAGCAAGCTGGGTTCCGCAAAGGATTCAGCACCATCGACCATATCCACACGATAACCAAGCTCATTGAGATTTCTCGGGGATTCAAGATGCCACTATGTCTAACGTTCATTGATTTAAAGAAGGCCTTTGATTCTGTTGAGGTGGAAGCAGTCATCGAAGCCCTATCCAAACAGGGCGTTCAAATTCAATACATCAGGATCCTCCATGAGCTGTATTACGGATTCACTACCAGGATCTCACCATTCTACAGGGAAGTGATCATTGACGTCAAGAGAGGGGTTCGGCAGGGTGATACTATTTCACGGAAACTCTTCAGTGCAACCCTTGAGAATGTCATGTGACGACTAGAATGGGAAGGAATGGAAGTGAAGATAGACGGTTGGCAACTTCACCATCTCCGCTTTGCTGATGACATCATTCTAATAACACCAAACATTAGCCAAGCGGCACAAATGCTGGCCAACTTCAACCGTGAGTGTGGAAAGGTCGGACTACAGCTGAATCTCACAAAGACAATGTTTCTGAGAAACAGTTTTGTTCCTAAAGTTCCATTCACTCTCAACAGAACAAACATCTCCGAATGCAACAGTTATGTGTACGTAGGTCGAGAAGTTAACATGACAAATGACCTATTGCCTGAGTTGTGCAGGAGGAAGAGAGCGGCTTGGAATGTCTTCAAGAGCGTCGAAGAAATAGCTAAGAGGATGAAGAACCTCTGACTCTGGGCACATCTCTTCGATTCCACTGTTCTTCCTGCATTAACATATGCCTCAGAGACCTGGGCCCTATGAAAACAGGATGAGAACGCTATTCAGGTCTCTCAAAGAGGAATTGTAAGAGCTATGCTTGGAATAATCTGCTTCACTCAAGAAAGAATCTGGAGTTCTGACCTCCATCGATGGTCAAGAATCAGGGACGCTGTCTCGTTTGCCAAGGCGTCAAAAATCAGATGGACTGGACACGTAATGAGATTTGGAGACGACCACTGGACTAGAGCCGTTACCAACTGGCTTCCACGGGATGTCAAAAGATTGCGTGGCCGCCCACCTACGAGACGGTCAAACTTCTTCATCAAAACCCTCAACGATCTGTTTGAGGCTCTTAATATTCCTATAACGAGCAGACGCCATTGGGCTACACTAGCACGCGACAGGGACAAATGGAGATGTTACTGGTGCCCACTCGAGCAAATCGATGATTAACGGGATGTCAAGTGATCGAGTGATCAGCTGTTGAATTTGGCTCATATTTCAGTGTTGGAGGTAAGAGACCCAATTGTGATTTGTCAAAACTTCGAAGAAATGAAGGCAGTAAAGGAGGCCAGTGATGAGCCCCCAAAGAACCTCTGCCTTCTGTACTCACATACCTGCGCAGGTCATCTGCTCAACAGTCTCTGGACACCTAACCACTGCCAGACCCTGTTCTGGCACAGTTGTCTACCATGGTAAATACTACAGAAACACAAAAGAAAGACAGTCAGATTCTACAAGTGGGAGGACAACACAGGTTTACGGGCCCCATCTAAACATCTGGGAGCAGAATGTTCTAGGCAAGGGGAAGAGCAACACAGAGATCCCAGAGCAGGAATATGCTGTATGTGTTCAGAGGAACAGCAGCAAGTGGGCCTGAGACAGAGGGAGCAATGAGGAGGTTCAAGGGCAGAGGAGAAATAAGGTCTACCACCTTCTACCTCTAGGTATATACCCTTCTCCTATCCTTTACTCAGAGTCAAATCCAAATGCCTTATACCACCTACAGAAGGTGTATCAGTATGTAGGTATACACTCTTCTCCTCTTCTGCTCTCCTCCTTATACCTTATTCCCCTCTCTTCTCGCTTCTCCTTATACCTCTCCACCTTAAACATCTCCTCCATGTAAGGAGAAGAGGAGAAGGGTGTAGAGGAATAGGGTCTACCACCTTATACCTATAGGTAGGCAATATATACCATTTGTATTTGACTCTGAGTGAACGGGAACCCATCCACCTTTTTTTTTAATTAGAAAATCTCTGTTGCTCCCCAGAAACCATGGGATCATACGCATGAAAGTGAAAAACCAGCTCTGGCAGCAGTTGTGCCCCTAGTGGGCACTGGCTGGACAATGTCTGGAGAGTGTTGCTTTTCACTCTTTGGAGTGCAAGAGGAATGTCCTGCTGGTATCAAGAGGGTAGAAAGTAGGGATGCTTTGAACCATCTTAAAATGATTGTGAAGTACGTACCCACAACAGAGGATTATTCAGAAAATAGTGTCTCAGTCAAGAAACAGAGTTCAGGAAAGGGGCATTGGGTGGGTTGGGGGGGAGGGGAGTTGCCATAATCTAAGCAAAAAATATTCTCATTAAATACCTACTGAACAATTACTACATGCCAGAAGACAACATCATAAACAAAATTGGCAAGATCTATACCCTCACAGTTTTTGTTGCTATGGTGATGGGACAGTAGAAGTGGGTGGAGATAACAGCAAAGTGAGAAAGGTGAGATTTTCCAAACATCTAATGAAGGTCAAACTGACGGATGTGCTTTATGAAAGAAGACAATCAGCCCCAAGTTTCTCCCCTAAACAATTAATTGGCAGAGAGCTGCCATTTAGTAAGTAATATGGCACTAGGTGAGAAATCAGGGGTTGGGAAATCAGCGTTTTGTTTGGGGCATGTTAAAACTGAGAAACAGTTTTGTTCCTAAAGTTCCATTCACTCTCAACAGAACAAACATCTCCGAATGCAACAGTTATGTGTACGTAGGTCGAGAAGTTAACATGACAAATGACCTATTGCCTGAGTTGTGCAGGAGGAAGAGAGCGGCTTGGAATGTCTTCAAGAGCGTCGAAGAAATAGCTAAGAAGCTGCTTTCAGCTGAAGATTACGGTAACTAGATACATTTTAATCTAGAGGCTAGAAAATAGAAACCAGAGAGAATAGTACAGAAATTAAGGTATTTGCCTTGCATGCAGCCAACCATATTCAATCCCTGGCATCACATATGATTCCCCTGGATAGCCACCAGGAGTGATCTTTGAGGACAGAGCCAGGAGTGATCCATAAGCACAATCAGGAGTGACCCCCAACTCTCCCAACTCCCTCAAAAGAAAAAAAAGTATGTATGTGTATAGATAGATAGATAGATAGATAGATTAGATTGGATAGATGTCTGCAATAAAAAAAATTGAAACAATCACTTGGAAATTGGCAAGTGTTGAAGAGCTCTCAGGACCCAACATAGGTTTAGGACTATGTACAAGCAATCCATGCACCAAGGCTAACATGAGACTCAGGATAAAAATGTTTGGTTTCCTCCACACCAACACAGTAAATAGTGAGATGACTAACACCGGACATGAAGAAGCTGCCTGCCTGGTGCAATATTTGGGAGCCCAGAATGGATGTAAGTCCTTGAACACCTGTCAGGTGTACATAATTGACAGAAAAAGAAAAACCACAGTGGAGCCTTGAGAACGTGCCCAGACAAAAACAGTGAGGCCTCCGGTAGTGCCCGTGAGTTTGCAGCACTGCCCTGGCTTTGCGGCCTTTCTGTTTCCTCCCCTACTGGCGCCCGCTCTCTAAGACTGTACTAAACGTTGCTGTGGGCCACTGCTGGCAGCTAAAGGCCAAATGCTTCTCAGAGAGCAGCGCATGCTGAGAGGAGCCTGGAGAGCCAGCGAGAAGGCAGAGAGCACTGCCAAGAAGCCGCTTTCAGCTGCAGTGGTGAGCCACAGCCGATGCCTCCCAGAGCGTTAGGGAATCCCTGGGAGCCAGAGGCTGTTCCCATCAACCCCTCAGAAAACAGGGAGAGTCCCAAGACTGCTTAAGAGCGAGAGGCTAGTTGCAGTGATGCATCAGTGTAATGAAACATTGTGATGTTGCATCCCTACAACTCCAAGTAAGATTAGTCCCCCTCCTTGGAGCTGCTTTGACTCCCCAACCCCGACCTGTGGGCCACAAGTGGAGGAGTGAGTAGAACCCATAGTCCTTCTGCCACCATATCAGCCCAACACTCAGGCTCCCGCCATAAAGAACCAAGCATAGAAGATAAAATCCGGTGGAGAGATAGTACAGCAGTCAGGGTACTTGCCTTGCGAGCTCCTGACCTGGAGTCAGTCCCCAGCACTGCAAATTCTCCTCCAGGTCACCAGGTATGACCACTGAGCACAGAGTCAGGAATAAGTCATGAACACTGCCAGGTATGGCTCGAAAAAAATAAAAAGGAAAAAGAAATAATGTGGTGGAGAATGCACAGGTAGACACAAATGAAAGTTTCAGAGGAAAGAAGAGGCAAACAGCCGGAATGTGGTGTGGGGTGTGGGAATGTTCTCAGGTATTCAAAGGGGAGGACACTGATCATATTTAAAGATCCCTCTGGTCTTCAGCCAGAGATGCCACCTCTTTGCTCTGATTCTTTTTTTCTTTTCTTTAAATTTTGGGCCACACCTGGCAGTGCTCAGGGCTCACTTCTGGCTCTGAAATTAGGAATTTATCACAGTGGGGCTTGGGAAACCATGCCAGGGATCCAACTCAGGTCAACAACATGCAAGGCATGTGCCCTACTTCACTCAGGCCTCAGCTCTGATGTTTACAAATGTAAGCAGGGAGAATGGGGCAAGAGGAGGAGGCTGAATCAGCAAGTTACCTTGGTACCTGGGCATTCCCTAGAGCTACCCCTCAGGGTGAAGAAGGGGGGGGCAGGGTGGAAGTGGCCTTAGCGTCCTGGAGGAGCTGAGCCACATCTTGGGGTCTCTTCCCTTTCATCTCCCTCCTCCAAGCTGTTATTGCCCCAGAAGTAACCAGATGGAAAAAATCTTGCATTTGAAATGTGGTGGCTTTGGAAAAATTCATTTCCACACCAATTTTGCTTCTCAGTTCTGATACAGTAACCTGAAATGCTTCTCAGTTCTGCATATCCAAGCATTCCAGTGGGAAGTTCACGAATTTCTGCATAACAGAGCCAGAGTCTCATATTATACTGAGCAAAGCTTCAATATTCACAGAAGCTCTTCAAATATGGGGCAGATGAGCAGAGGTATTTGCTTATTTTAGCCTAGTTTTAAGAATATGGGCTGAAAAGTACTTAGAATGATGAATTTGGGGGCATGTGCCGCTAGAATACACTTCAAGTTATTGCAAAGTTTACATACCTTTTTTCTATAAAAATTTTTAAGTGATTCTTAAGGTAAATGTTATGCTTAAATAGAAAGGGGATATTATAGAAAATACATGCATTGGGAGGTACTAATTTCTGAAATACGATTTCATTAAAAAGTCAAGATACCCCAGAATAAAAGAACAAAATATCTCAAAAAATTATCTACTTCCCTTTCATCACCCATCTTCTATTCCAAGTCAGTTTGTTTTGGCAACAGTAAGATGTTTCAATTATCTGTTCTGTCAACACCTCACCAAAACCAAAGGAAATATGATTATTTTGCTTTGGTGCAAATAGATACAGTAGTGGAATATTTTTTTCCAACAGTGGAGGGCTATAGAGTTAGAGTCACTTGTAAAGCCTGGAAGGTGTTTAAGGTCATTATCATGAAAATCCCTTAAATCACCTTTCTTTACCAAATAAACATTTAGAAAAAGACCTACATTTTGAATTTCATAGTATGGAGTCATCCTTTTCTCTTTGAACCTAGTAGTAAATTGGAAAATTTGAAAAATTAATGACAAATACCAAAGATCAATTGATATCTCATGAATATGATTTTTCTTACCTGACATATTTTCCATAAATTAAGACAATGTTGCCATGTTTTTAGATTAAAAGGCGCAGTTCAATATGTCTGTCCACGGAAGAGGAAATGAAGCATCTGCCTATGTACCTCCATTAAGAAGATGACTTACAACCGGCAGCTGTCAGGCTCGGCGTCTGGCTTCTGACAGAGGTAGTTTAGACCATGGTGTCAAAAGGCTTCCAGAATTCAATGAAAGTCATAGAAAAAAACCACAGACCATCCCTACCCTTCATCTCTAGCAACAACATGGATGCTCACACATTCACAATTTTTTTTTGCATCATTTCAGAGCTTTCTGCCACCAAGTTCTACCCTGACCCCTCATCTGTCATTTCTGAGCTGGGCGATCTGGTGGGAACTACTTGCCCTCTCTAAAGTTCACTTTCCTCCTTTGCTAAATGGGCTTGGAACAACTCTATCTAGTTTGTTTTGAAAATTAAATGAACAGATGTATCTGAAGCTCCCAGAACAGAGCCTCACCTACAACGAAAGCTCATTATGGGCATCATTAACTGTTATTTTCATGCCTGAGCCCGTTTCAGGTTTTCTGATCACAAAGAACAAAACAGAGACTCTCTTGAGTTTATCTGTGACATATAGGGGTGGAAAGGTGGAGTGCCAGATTAATTGAATCTGGTCATTTTTACCTCACCAACCCACAAAGGTGTCCAATCAAGAATAGATGGTGGGATAACTAGGGCGGGGAAATAACAGCAGAGAAATGGAAGTCCCAGCCAGGAATTGAAAAAACACAAACAAGATCCACAACAACAAAGAGGAATCGGGGCTTGTTCTCTCTTTGCCCACTCCCCTATTCCCAGACAGTCAGCTGGAAAAGGTAGGGCTCTCATTCCTGGAAAAAAGGCAGAAGGAGGCAGGGCTCCTATGTCCAGACACAAGAGACAGCACAGGAGTCGCACCCAACCATGCTTGGCACACACCCATGGCGGTGACTAAAGAAAGCTGGGACAATGGGAAGTAGCTAGGGCACAATCCTAGAGAGACCCAGAGAACAGCTCCAGAGCAGCAAGCCCTGGCAAGGAGTCATAGGTGACAAGGTTCCTCTCAGCTAGACAAAATTTCAAAATCACGCTGCCACTATTGCAGCCATGCGACATCATATGTTATTCATAACCAGCAATAGAACACAAACTGTCCACTGTTGCCTTTTCAGCAGATCTGAGTGTTGGGGTAAAATCTCAAATAATAATGGTGGGTCTGGTGTCAAAATATTGAATGTGATCAAAGTAGAGAGAGAGTAATGTGGAAATCAACTGCCCCACAGGTAGGGGGAGGGTGTGGGATGGGGGTATACTGGGGTTGTTGGGGGTGGAGAATGGGCACTGGTGAAGGTGTGGGTGTTTCATTGTATGACCGAGACTTAGACCCGAAAGCTTTGTAACTGCTCTCACGGTGATTCAACAAATAAAATTATAAAAAATGAAAAAAAAGTAAGGTGGAGTTCAGGCACAATTCAATCAGCTAATCAGTGGCTGAATAAATAACAGTACTCCTACATTAAAAAAAAAAAAAGAAAGAATACATGCACTGAAGGAGGGAATGGTGCAGAGACAAGGCCAGGTTAGCACACACTGCCCGTTACCAGTACATGGTAATCCTGACCAGAGAGACAACAGCTGAGATGACTGATGTTGTACACAGGAAACCGGGACCCATCTATAATAACTATAATAAACTTTAACTTCTCAAGCATCTGAGTTTTGTGTGTAAATCTTTGTTAGGTAAATTCTCAAGAATTCACAAGTGCAGAAAAAAAATCCACTTACCTGCTAACATCTGTATCTGTATTTTTTAAAAACTATGTGTTATATACTAAAGGTTTATGGAGTGAAGATCAAGAACATGGGTTTTTCTTTACAATGTAGAATTTTTACTTAAAATACTTTGACGCTGGGAATGTGAGTTTGTAATGAAGTCTCAATCTCTGAGGCATTTGGCTGCTCTAATAGAAAATTCACCCTCAATTGTGGCATTGTTTATATTAGGAAAACTTCAGCTCTACAGCACTCAATCATTGAAATGGAGGTTTCAAAAATTAAGAAAATGAATCAGAAGTCATTTTTTCAGTTGGAAAAAGTGACAGGTTGCCAGTCTACACGATGTATTTTAGAAATATGGACTCAATGATAAAATTAAGGAAATTCAAGTTTGGAGGACTCAGAAAAAATATTACAAAGTCTTCCCCCAATGTAATAAAAAAGTGTCACAGGAATCTCATGAGGTCTTTGGCCATGGCAAAGAGGGCCCATCACTGAAAGCTATGAGTTCCAGCCATTGCTTAGGAGTTCTGGTTGCTTATTTTCAACTCTAGAGTTTCACCTCTGGACACTGCTGCCAGGAGGGACCTCTGAGCAGAGCACAGAACTGGGAGCAGGTCCTGAGCGCCACTGAGTATGGCCCCTAAACCAATAACATTTAAAAATAAAAATGAAGTTAAACGTAAAGAGTTGAATTTGGTGTCTTCTATGCTTTTTCCTAGCTCTATGGTCTTGGGCAAATGGCTCTAATCATAGATTACAAAAGTATGAAATGAGTTAAAGTATGCTAAGAGCACAGTTCAGTGTAGGTACACAGTGAGACCATAGTAAAGTCATTATCATGATTATTATCAAATACTAGGGATTTTCCTCTCTTCTATATAAGCTTTCTTCGATGTTCTTTGACTTTCATATTTTATGGTGATTTACACAGAACTAAGAAATATAAATTGAAACTCTTCACTCTTTGCCTTTTGTGCCCTCTGTTCTTCTGATGTTTACTCTGCATGTCTCAGCTGAATATTCTTTGAGAACAGGGAATTCAAGTTTGGAGGACTCAGTAAAAACATACAAAGACTTTCCCGGATCTAATCAGGAAAGTGTTTTATCTTATTTAAATCACTGCTGATAACTTACTCCTAGCCCTTTGCCTGAATTATGTTAGCAGCAGGATCAGAATGGAATTGCACAATGAGTCTCTTTGGATTCAGGCTCAAAACAAAAAGTTCTCCCTAATTCTCCTTCCCCTTTCCCAGCTTCCATTCAAGTAATCTTGCTGCTTTTTCCCTTTTATTCATGTTACATCTTCTCTTCTATCTTTATCTCCTCAGTAACCAACTCAATTCAGGTTCCATCTTGCACTTAGATCATTAAAATATTCATCTACCAGTGATCTCCAGCTGTTTCGCCTCTCCTATCTAGTTGGTTCCTCTCTTCAAACTGTCTTCTACAAACTGCTAGATTATTCTACTGCAATTCTTCTTCCACAAGTCATCATTCTCTAAAAGCAACACCAGAACATTTGCAACTCTACTGAGAGACCCAAATCTCATAAGCTAGCTGATAATAGAGGTCTCCACATCCTAAACCATGGACCTTCCTTTCGCGGAATCTTTCACTACCGTCCAAAAGATTCACTCATTATCTCCCACTGATCCTTGTTTTCATAATCCAGTGTCTCGCAAATCACTAGAATCTCCCAAAATTGGAAGGTGATGGTTTTTGCCTTCAAGCTTTGTGTCTCATGTTAAAAACTCAATGAGTTTTGCATTTCTCTTATCTACTGTATCAGTGTTTGTCTTAATCTAGAAATGTTTTGGTTTACAGAGGCCTGGGAGTATAGCTGAGTGATAGAGAAACTGTCTTGCATGCATGAGGTCAGGAGTTTGATGTCCAACACTACTCCACATCACTGAATATGGCATCCAACACTGTTATGTGATACCTGGTGTAAGAAAAAGTACAACCTCTAGCAAGCACAACCAAGTGCATGGTGCTTGCTATATGTCAGTAAAAACAACCACAACGCAGTGAATTGGGTTAATGTTTTAAGACTATAGTTATCCTGTAGAGTGGGATAAGTACAATCTTCAGAGTTCACTGAAACAATCCCCATCATTTTCTTTGTCATCATCCCTCAATGTCACCATCCTTCCCACTAATAGCCCCACCCATAAACTGTTATCCTGGGTCCCAGGAAATCTCTCCTTCCTGGAACTGCAAACTTTTGGCAGCAATAATTGCATCCTCTGAGATCTTATAGCCCATAGTTTGTCCTACCTTCGATAGATTGAATGATTAATCATCTTTTCATAAACAATTCTGTTTCTGAAAAATAAGGAAGTTTGCATGGGGTGGAAACTCATTGTTACACCAGTATTGATCTGCTGAGGATGGCACCTCTGAGCTGAACAGCCCTCGGCATCATAGACTGTACCCCTCACCTCCTCCGAAGTGTCGCTTTAATCATCTTTATTTTGTTCTTAATTCTCTTTACCTTTTTCTCCTCCTCAGTGGCATTTTCTTCTTTTCTGTTTCCTCGGGTCTGAGTGGAATCAACACAAACTTACCTCTCGATGGCAGGTGTTTCTTGGATGTCATGCTTAAAAGTGTTTACAACAGAACAACAAAAGAGTAGGGAGGGTGATAAACAATAGCAATATTTTTATTTCTCTTTTTGAACATTTCGTCAAGGTCAGACCTTGCACCTAGAGATTTATATGGCTTGTTTCATGTAACTACACCAGTTAAGAATGCCTTGCTGGGGTCAAAGAAACCTTCTAGAAAAACCCCTCAGAAACTCTCAATTTCCTCACATTCTCAACTTCCTTTCTATGCTTGGTCTCTTACATTTTATATTTGTTTTGGTCTCAGTATTAGGGGACACTGGTAAAGAATCTTGTTTTCATGAAAAAAGGACATTGAAACAAAGGGTTAAACTGAGATGAGGTTTTAGGCATAGCTAATGTTTTCTGTGGTCCCATTAACCCAGATGATTGAAGGGGAAATGGAAAGGATGTGTCAGCTGAATCACAAAATGATATTGCGGTGCTCACACTCTCTCCCTCTCTCTCTCCCTCTCTCCCTCCCTCCCTCCTCCCTCTCTCCCTCTTTCTTCCTCTCTCTTTCTTCCTCTCTCTTTCTTTCTCCCTCTCTCCTCCCTCCTTCTCTCTCCCTCTCTTTTTCTCTCTTTCTCCCTCTTATTCTCACTCTTCCTCCTGCTCTCTCTCCTCTCCTCCTCCTCCTTTTTCTTCCTTCTCCTCCCCATCCATTTTTTTAGACTAGAAATTACAAGAAAAAAATCCAGTCTTTTCACTCAGTTACATCAGCCAGTGAATCTTCATCTATCACTGACAGTACATTGGTAAGATTAAATATAATTCAAGTGACAGGCTAAGATTCTGTGCCCAGTTGGGATGGCCTCTTGGCTCCATGTGAGAATAGATGTTTTCAGAAATAACCAAATTGTTGCTATGACCCTATTCCAGATGCTGTAATACTGACCTTGGAAACATGAACATACATATACAGAACTGTGTAATTGTGCACCAAATGTTCATTCTTGTTTTGTTTATTAAATTATTTTTGATGACAGAGCCAAACCCAGCACCACTCAGGGGTTACTTCTGGCTCTGCGCTCAGGAATCACTCCTGGGTCAGTCATGGCAAGTGCCCTTGCCCCTGTATTATTGCTCTAGCCCAAATGTTCATTCTTTTGCCCTCTTGTTGATTGGCTGAGCAATTACTTATTATCTGAATTCTGAGGCTATATTTCATTTCTTTTATGTGGTAGATTCAGTCTATTAATAGCAAATCCATTTTTACAGTAACTCCTCAACTATTAAGACCAATTAAAAAAGTGTTTCCAAAAAGATAGAGAGAGGTGTAGCTTCTTTATTGATGGACTTTCTCAAAGCCTGTGTTGACTTCTCATGGGCAAATTGAAGTGTGTCAGTTCACAAGGCTGTGCTAAAGTCTTATCCACACTCTCCATAAAGACAGGCTGAGCTTTCTAGCAATATATCTAAGTATTTAGGCCTGACTAAAAAGAAAAAAAGAAAGGATATACTTCTCCTGAGACTCTGCCATATTGGTGTGCCAAGCCAAATTTTTAATTTGGAGAGAAATTCTGCAGAAATGAGCAGAAACTGCTATCTAAACAGTTTAATAAGCAGAAGCCCCCAAGCCAATATGCAATCAAGTGCACTGCTTTCTAGTAATTTCATTTATACAACAGCTCCACAAGCTGTTTCTCTCCCCATATTCAGATAACCCTTGCCTCTAGGGTGACCATAAAATGATATTTTAATAATGTGCCACATCTGTGATCAGAAATACTAAATGAAACACTCTTATCATCATACAGTCACAAGCTTCAAAGAACCATTTTCCAGATTTAGCCAAGACAGGTTCATGCCATGTAGTGACTTTCATTGCTACAAGTTCCAGTATGGTTGCAGGAAACTCGACCTAAAGACAAATGTCTATGATGTGACACATCATTTATTCCAGCTGTGGCCTGGCTGAAACATCTTGGTCCCTAATTCCCAGTAAAAATGAAAGTGAGCTATTTAAGTAATTTACAAATGTTTAGTAGCCACATTAACAAAAAAAAAATCTACAAGTTGAAATTTGATTCCATTTTATTTAAGACAATGCACTTTCAAGATTTTTCTTCTTGTTTTTTGACCACACCTACCTGTGCTCAGAGCTTACTCCTGGCTCTGTAAGAATCCCTCCTGGCAGGACTCAGGGGACCATATGGGGTGCTGAGGATCAAACCGCAGTCAGCTACATGCAAAGCAAACAATCTTATCGCTTTACTATCGCTCCAGACCCCAAAGTATTATTTCAATGTGTAACAATCAAAAAACATGATTAATGGTTATAATGTTGTGCGCCAAAAACTTCTATCATGTCAGGAGTCAATGTTACCTTAATGAAAATGTATTTGTTTAAATCACTGGAGCTGGAGAGATAGTACAGTAGGTAAGACACTTGCGTTGCATGAAGTGGACCTGGGTTCAATTCCATCCCAGCCTTATGGTCCCCTGAGGTCACTAGTAGTGATCTGAGGGTGGAGAACCAGGAGTAAGCCCTAAGCACCACTGGGTGTGACCCAGAGCCAAAATATAATCATAATGAATGAACTATTTGACTTTTCTCTTTGCATGAAGTCTTGGCGGCACAGCCTACTGTGTCTTACACAGACAGACAACAGTTCTCAATCCAGAGCAGCCACTATTCATGGGCTCGGCAGCCTCCCGCAGCTGCTTCCTCTCATGATGGCGATGAGGTGCAGCAGTCAGGTAAAAAGCTTTGGGGCAGGAGGTCAGTAGCCACCACATCATGGAAACCTGACTAGCTTGATAAGAACGTGAACTTACATGCCACAACCAAGGTTCAATCCTCGGCATCCCTTATGGTTCCCTGAGCACTGCTAGGAGTGACCCCTGAGCGCAGAGCCAGGAGTAAGCCCTGAGCACTGTGACGTGTGCCCCCCACACACGTGAATTTCTAGGTGCTATTCCTAAACCCCTCTCCGCAGATCATATCTCTAGGAGGGGCAGTATAAGATTTGCGTTTTTCCATAGGGTTTTGGTGCTGTCTTCTGCAACACAGGCTGCTCCCAACTCACATTTTGCTTCGCTATTGCCCGGTATTCAGTCAGGCCAGGTTAGCCCCTTACAGAGCCCCTCATGGCCCACACACAACTGCCCTGAGGCCCATCCTTCCTCTGTGGCCTCATTCCCCTCCCAGCCATCTTTGCTTTCCACCCTGCTGCTCACCAGCTCCAGAGGCTGAAGCTTTGAATGTTCACAGTGGAGAACGACGTTTCTGTGCCCATTGCTTGTGGTCATCACACTACACCCCTAAGCCCACAGTGGTACAAGCCAACAGGCACAATCTCACCATCTCTCAGTCTGTTCCGGTTGTAGCTGGACTTGTCCCTAGCACCACCCTCAGCCTCCAGGGACACAGTGATAAACAATAAGGCCTGATTTGTAGAAACTTACATTCTAGTAGAGGGGGTCGAACTTCCGGTGCTTGTAAGAAGAGTGGAAAGCAAAGATGACTGGGAGAGGTGTGAGGCCACATCCTGGCCTTTGGAGTTTAGCTCAAGATCAGTGAAAAGTCCTTGATGGGTTTTAAAGAAAGACATGGCAAAGGTCATGACCCCTGCAGGCAGTGTTCATGGAGAAACCCTGGGAGAGCTGGTATTGGCAGGGACTTCAGTCACACCAATGGGACAGTCAGACACAGTGGCTCTGGTTCACCTGGGAAAGCAGAGTTGCTGGAACTCATAGCGCACTGGTAAGGGAGGAGCACTGCATGAGGGGATTGGGTAAGGATGACTGAATGGGGAGCAATGGGTGAGAAGGGGGTCAGTGTCTCCATTTCGCACCTTTGCAAACTCAGTGACAGAGTGACATTTACTGAAATGGAGAAGTTAGGGGTTGGGTAACTGAGATTATTCTTTTATCCTTTTCTTCTGACTGCCTTCACTCAGCATGATATCCTCTAGTTCCACCCATGTTGCTGCAAATTTCATGGTTTTATTCTTTCTTAGAGCTGCATAGTATTCCATTGTGGATATAGACCACAACTTCTTGATCCAATCACCTTAGTTGGGAACTTGAGTTAGGAATGAGTCATTGAAAAGGATGGGGCATTGGAGAACTTAGGGCAGAGTGGGGGGCGTTGGATACACTGGTGATGGATATTGTGTTGGGTTGTATGTGCATGGAAAATTACAAAAGCTCAATTTAAAAAAAAAACAAAAAGAATGTAAATTCAAAATAAATAATAAAACCCAGTTGCACAGCTGATCTCTTCCTAACCCAGGCTTCCCATTCTGAAAATAATCCTATTTAGGGGAAGTGGAACTTGAGGGAGAAGTTGGCCCACTTGGGGCATATCTCACCATCCTCTGTTGCTTCTTTCACTCTGCTGTTTCCCAGAGGGAATGTTACAGAAGTTAAGAAACTTCCATGCCCTCAATATGTGGCAGGGACTCTTGATTCCTTCCTCAGCAAATTTCTTGCCAGGTGTTCCATAGATTCTCAAACATGTGCAAGTGTGTGTGTGTGTGTGTGTGTGTGTGTGTGTGTGTGTGTGGTGCACACATGCTTCTGCCCAGAGCACTCACAGTCACCTCACCCATGCCCTCCTTTGATTCTGCTGAGACTGAAAGTGGGGGGCAAAGGTAGAATCTTAAAGCAACCCCTCCCTCTATGTAATTTCCTCCTCTGGAGTGTAAGCAGCACATGGGATAGAACTTCACCAAGTCACTTCACAAGGTAAAGGGGAGGGGATTTTGTAGATGCCGCTGAAGTCACAAATCTTAAATTTATTCGAAGGGAGCTTACCCAGAGAGTTCCTGACCTAATATGGTGAACCCTTTATAAATATAAATCTTAGCATAAAAGAGTGTAGAAAAGCACAAAGAGACTATGGGTCTTAAGATGTAAACGATCACATTCAGAAGAAGACCATGTTTGAAAGAAGAAGCTTCTAGGAGCCTAGGGCCTTCGTCCAACAACCACAAAGAACTGAGTTCTGCCAATCAACCTCCAAAGAACCTAGAGGGAAAATAGGAACACAGCTGTATGTGGTGGTCACACCTGGTGGTCCCAAGCGGAGAACAACTCAGCCATGAGGGCCTCTGAGTCAGAGAGCTGTGAGATGGCAAAGATCTGGGATTTTAAGTCACTGAAAGTGTGAGGATTTATTAGACAGCATTAGAAACATGATCTGATGAGACGGCAATAATAAACATCAGGCTATTAGCTAATCATGACTTTCAGCACTTACTGTGAGCAAATTCGACTTTTTTTTTTTTTTTTTGCTTTTTGGTTCACACCCAGCAATGCTCAGGGGTTACTCCTGGCTCTGCACTCAGGAATCACTCCTAGTGGTGTTAGGGGGACCACATGGGATGTCGGAGATCAAACCCTGGTTCACCTCATGCAAGGCAAACGTTCTACCTGCTGTACTATTGCTCCAGTCCCAGGCAAATTATTCTCAATGATTTTTCTCTCTTTAATCTTCATGACAACCCAATATGCATGACACTATTTGATCCCAATATAACATGTGAAACTGAGGGTTAGAGAGCAGTCACAGAAGGGAGGTATGATAGGGCAGAGACTCACCCAGGTCTGAAATATTCAATGTCCATCAGTTTTGCACACTTCCCAAGGCCTCTGTGAAAAGAGCCTTTGACTCTTTATGAACAAACTCAGAACTATTCTACAAGTTGTAGAGAACCACAAATACCCTGAAGAGCCAATGCAATTTTGAGAGACAAAAATAGAGGTCATAGTGATAGCACAATGGGTAGGACACTTGGCTTGCAATGCAGCCAACCTGGGTTCAATTCCTGGTATTCCCTATGATCCCTGAGCCCACCAGGAGTGATCCCTGAGCACAGATCTGGGAATAAGCCCGCCAGGTATTACCCCCTCTCCCCACCCCCAAAAAATAGAGGTAGCATATTTCTTAACACCAAATTATATTACAATGCAATGATAACTAAAGCAATGTGGTACTAAAACAAAAATGTACAGCTAGATCAGTGGAATAGTATAGAGAGATTCCCAAATAATCCCACACTTATTTGAACATCTAATCTGTAAAAGCAATCAGGTACTGAAGAATAATACAACAAGTAAACCTCTTGCCATGCATGCGACCAGTCCAGTTCAATTCCTGGAACTATGAGTGGTTCCCCTAAGCACTGCCAGGAGTTATCCCTGAGCAAAGAGCCAGGAGTAAGGCCTGAACATTTCCAGATGTGGCTAAAAACAAATAAATCAATAAATCACTATCACTATCACCCCATTGTTCATTGATTTGCTCGAGCGGGCGCCAGTGACGTTTCCATACGTCCCTGTCACGTGCTAGTGTAGCCACATAACAAATCAATAAATACCACATAATAAAGAAAGGAACAGGGGCCGGAGAGATATCACAGCGGGTAGGGCGTTTGCCTTGCATGCAGCCAACCCAGGTTGGATTCCCAGCATCCCATATGGTCTCCTGAGCACCACCAGGAGTAACTCCTGAATGCAAAGCCAAGAGTAACCCTTGTGCATCACCAGGTGTGACCCAAGAAGAAAAATAAATAAATAAATAAAAATAAAGTTCTACTTGATTCAATTTAAAAAAAAGAAAGGAACACCCTTTTAACAAAGGTTCTGGGGAAATCGGAGTTCTACATGCAAAAGTTTGAAACTTTATTGTTAATATCATTTTTAAGAAAATCTCAAAATGGATGTGCTGGACTCCAAACCAGAAAACACATGGGTGAAACATAGGTAAAAACACATGCTCCATGTAACTGACTCATCTTGGTTTTCCCAGGACTGTCCCAGTTTTAAGACAACAAGTGCCTTCTCTGAAGAACCCCATCAGGGCCAGACACATTGGGCTGGTTGATCAGTCACCACCATCCTGTCCGAGCCCAGGCAGGAGTCCCACGCACAACCTTACCCTGTTGCTTTCCTGTCAAAACCATCCTAACACCACGAAGAGAAGAAATGCCCATGTAACTTTGAATAGACATTCTCCGTTCAGAGAAGGCGTCCAGATGGCAAACAGGCACACGAGAGGATGTTCTTCATCTCTTGTTATGAGGAAAATGCAAACCAAAACAACAAGGAGCTATCACCTCACACTTGTGGGAAGGGCTATTATTCAAGACAGAAAGCAAGTGTTGAAGAGGATGTGATGAGAAGGGATCCCTTAGACTCTGTGGGTGGGGATGTAAATTGGCACGGCCATATGGAAAACAGAATGCAAAATCTTCAAATAATTAAAAGTAGGAATTCAATATGATTCCACTCCTGGGTATTTACCCAAAGAATACAAACACTGAATTCAAAGAGAAAGGCACCCTTATGTTCCTCACAGTATTATTCACAATTACTAAGAGCTGAAATGTCCTAAGTGCCTGTAGAGAGTGGTAAAAGACGTGGCATACGTGCACAATGAAATACTACTAAACTATAACAAATATGAATTTTTGCCGTTAGAAACAACATGGATGTACCTGGAGGTTATTACCCTTCATGCAAGAGGTGAAATTGAAAAAGACAAACACTTCATTATTGAACAAATATGTGGCATATAAATATAACAAAAAGAATGAGTGGACATAATAAACCAAACTTTTAAAGTATAAAGTCAAATTCATGGTGACCAGAAAGGAAGGGGGAAAGGGTTAAGTGTCTGATAAAAGATTAAAAATTGAACTTTCAGTGTTGGCCTTAATGTTATATCATTTCATCTTGATTTTCAGTATGTGTGCACACTGAAACTTATAATGCATTTGGTCACTCCAGTAGAAAGTTATTTTTGAAAAGTAGGAGGGTGCTGGGGGGACAGACGGCAGGTAGGGCACTTGCTTCGCATGTACCAACCCAGGTTTGATCCAAAACATCCCACATGGTCCCCTGAGCACTGTTAGGATAAATTACTGAGTGCAGAGCCTGAGTAATTCCCCTGAGTATCACTGGGTGTGGCCCAACTTTTTTTTTTAAATTTGGAAAAGGAGACTAGAGATATAAGGTGCTTGCTTTGCATGCAGCTGACCCCAATTTAGCATCACATCTTGTTCCCTAGCACCACCAGGGCGTCACTCCTGATCACAGGATCTAGGAATAACTCCTAAACATCACGAGATGTGGTCAATGACTCCCTACCTACAAAAGTTAAAGGGGAAAAAATTAAATAATGATAGCAGGACATGAAAGTCTATTAGAGCTAGAAGCAGAAACAACTCTCTTGAAGCAGTTAGCACCAGGATATTTCTACTGCATCAAGTTCAGCTTTGGAAACTGAGGTAGAGTGTCAGCCTGAGCCATCAGATGGGTCAAGGAAACAAGGTTCACATGGAGGTTCTTCTCTTGACTTGAGCGAGCTTTGAGGATCATGCACGAAACACAGTGACCCAGACATCACGCGGGCCAGACACCATAAGTGCATCTACTATGCTCCCCAACTCAGCTGTGGTGAAAGGGTCCTCCATCTCCTTCTGGACATTTCTGTGAAAGCTCCAGCCTAATCCCCCCGCCTGCAGAAGCTGGCTTCTGTCCACTGCTTTGAACTTTTGACCACACTGGTCATCCTCCAAACTATGTTCACAATGCAATGGTGCTTATTTCACTACAAATCCAAACTCAGTATGGGAAATTACTCCACGCTTAGATCTTACTAAACACAGTCAGAGATTTGTGAAGTCATTTACTCATTTACTTCTTCAACCAATATCAGGACATCAATATCTGGCATTATCTTGGGCTCTGACACTGAGTCACAGCACGTTTGAAACTGCGTAAGGTGATGAGTTAGGCATGATGCTAACACATAAAGATACATACCTTATCCACGTTAGGGGTGGGAAGGCAGAGGTCAGCAAGATTCTTCAGAAAGTCTGTTACAGGAAAGATAATGAAATTTGGGCAGAGGCTGGGAGCTGGGGGAGTGGTTTTGTTTTGTTATGTTTTGTTTTCATTTCTCTGCCACTTATTTATCTCCTTAAAACTATTGAAGGAGGCTGAAGAGATAGCACAGCAGGTAGAGCGTTTGCCTTGCACGCGGCCGACCCGGGTTCAACTCCCAGCATCCCATATGGTCCCCTGAGCACCGCCAGGAGTAACTCCTGAGTGCAGAGCCAGGGGTAACCCCTGTGCATTGCCGGGTGTGACCAAAAAATAAAAAAACACTGTTGGAAAGGGACAAGAGCAATAGTGCAGCTGGTAGAATTTTTGCCTTGAATACGGCCAAACAAGGTTTAATCCATGCTGCCCCATAAGATCCCCCAAGCCCCACCAGAAGTGAGCCCTGAGAACTGTCAGGTATGGCCCAAACCTTACTACCACTGATCCAAAAAAAACTATTAGAAAATTTTAAATAATGAATGAATTAATTTGTTTATTTTGCTTTTTGGGTCACACCCAGCAATGTTCAGGGGTTACTCCTGGCTCTCTGCACTCAGGAATTACTCCTGGTGGTGCTCAGGGGACCATATGGGATGCTGGGAATAGAACCCGGGTCAGCCTCGTGCAAGGCAACCACCCAACCCACTGTACTATCGTTGCAGCCCCCTTTAATTTTTTTAATTAAAAAATTTTAAAGACTTTTATAAAGGTAATATTGGTTTACATAATGGTGTGTGCTTTGGAAATACAAATATGTGCCTTTTAGGAAATATATGTTGGCACATCAAACCCACTACAAAAGTACTAATATTTCTCCACCACCGTCCACTCTTACCCCACCACTGCTTGATCCACTCTCCTCTCTCACTGTATCACTGTCCTCCCGTTGTTCATCGATTTGCTCGAGCAGGCCCAGTAACGTCTCCATTGGAGACTTTGTTGTTACTGTGTTTTGGCATATCGAATACATCACGGGTAGCTTGCCAGGCTCTGCCGTGTGGGTGAGATACTCTCGGTAGCTTGCCGGGCTCTCCAAGAGGGGTGGAGGAATCGAACTCAGGTCTGCCATGTTGGCTGCGTGCAAGGCAAACGCCCTACCGCTGTGCTATCGCTCCAGCCCCTCTCTCATGCTCTCTAAAACAATACAGCTTAATTTCACAGGGGCCAGAGTGATAGCACAGCTGGTGTCTCAGTAACCTTGCATGTGGCCAACCTGGGTTCGATCCCCGGCATCCCATATGGTTCCCCAAGGCCCTCCAGGAGTGATTCCTGAGTGCAGAGCCAGGAGTAACCCCTAAGATCACCCAAGTGACCCCAAAACAAAGCAAAACAAACAAATATCTCACACCTACTGTACCCTACAATTTGTTGTTTTTGCAGGACATTAATTTGGGTTTCCAAACAATTTGAGTCATTGAGTGCCTGCTAAGTGCCAGTCTCTGCACTTGGCACAGGAAAGACAAAATAAAACTGGGTAAGGGTATTCAAAAGTCGATCACGAGTTGATGATTTAGTGGTGAAGAATGACACACACACTAATAAATATCTTTACACTGTGTTCTGTTTGGGGTTGTGCCTGTGTGTTATAGGAAGAGGGAACAACGCGAGACCATCTGGAGTTAAGAAAGACTTCCTGGAAAACACAGAACTATAGTTGTGTCTCTTCTGTTTCTCTGTTGAATGGTATTTACTGTCTCATTAAGAAAGTTCAAATCACACATGAAGATTTATAGCAGAGCATAAGATGCAGGCCAAATCTGTTCACCTGGAGATAATCACACCTTGCATTGGGGTGAATTCCCTTCCAGGTGTGTGTGTGTGTGTGTGTGTGTGTGTGTGTGTGTGTGTGTGTGTAAAGACAGTCTATATTTTATTATCACTATTTAGGATATACAAAACAAAATAAATTATTCAACTATAGCAACATATTCACATTTTTTAAAAAAAGGTAATAAACTGAATCAGCAGTCTAAAATATGTCTCTGCATTTTATTTTAGGAAACCACCAACCTGGTCATAATAAAGCAATGGACGCCAAGAAAAGACCAAAATAGGTCTGCCCCACACCTCTGGGGCCACAGCTATGTTCAAGGAACCAAGCTGCTTTTTTTTCTTCCAGGAAAAGCAAGGTTAACTTCAGTTGGCAAGCCCAGATGGCCATTAGATTTACAGCTACCTAAAGAGGACCTGCATCCTTGAGAGGATTGAGTTATGAGCATGTCTAGGTATTGATTAGATGAGAGCAACAGCCCTGCATTCAGCAGAGAGTTAGGGAATGAGCAACAGAGGGGAGATGGTGGTGCTGATTGTCTTTATGTAGTTTTCAAAGTCACTTCCGAAAAAGAGGATGAGGTAGTAGTTGAAAATGCCAGCCAGGGACATGAGGAACAGGAACAGAATGATGCGTTTCCCAAATATGTAGCCAGGTGTGCTGGAAAAAAAAGAAGGAGAGAGAAAATTGTGGAAGCGGCACAAATGAAGCCAATTTAACAAAAAATGTTATCTCTGAGATACATGGGGTTTAAATTATAGCTCCTTCTACTCGACAATGCACCATTTACTTCATATGAAGGATGGAAGTGTCTGAGCTATTATTAGTCACTGAACATACTTCAAAACAAGGCTACATAAGCCTGGACCTCAAACCCCATCAAATCCAGGCCTTGGCTGTGAGACTTGACTGTGAGCAACTTTTGGCCCCCAGTTCCTCGAGGGCATCAGAGTGGCAGTTTCTGCTGGGCACCAGGCATTCGGACTGGGCATTCGGAACCCATCGACTCATTGAGATGCTCTGCAGCTGCTTCTCCAGAGGGGCGCCTGAAAGTGCTGCGCTGGCAGCTCTGTGTATAATGCAAGCCTGTAAGTACCTCATGTGAGAAGCAATGGTTTAAATGAGCCAATAAGGCTGGTGAAAGCTAAAAGGTGCTCTGGCATCGGAGGGTGCAATCTATTCTCTCAAGGCTGCCGGAGAATAACTCATGTTCACACTAATGAGAGCCGGGCCCCCCAGCAACGGGAGACAGGCTTTTAAGTGAACAGAGGGAGAGAGGCTTCACGACATTCATATTCTCCTCTGAAAGCCTCTAAATCCTAAACTGCTTAGGCAGCTCATCAGCCGGGGTCAGGAGGCATTTCCCCAGTAATATGTGACCGCCTTGTGCACAGAGCCCTCCCCCCCACCTCCTACAGGAACATCCTGTGAGCCAGGGTGGAGCTTGTGGCCAGCGTCTTTGCAAGGTCAGACAAAGGGCTCTTTATGGCTGTTAGCAAAGACCAGGAGGAAAAGACCTTTTCTGCAAGGACAACCAGCTCAGCTAAACAGGTAAACTAATGCTGCTTCTTACAGAGTCTGTCTAGAAGCAGAATTTGGCTTCCACTGGGCTGGCGGTTGACATTTGATCCCTTTGAGGGGAACTCCCAAAGCTCAGAATGTAACTCTGCAGGCTGGAGAGATTGAACAGCAGGTAGGGTGTTTGCCTCGCACGCAGTTCATCCAGGTTCAACCCCTGGCATCTCATATGGACCCCAAGCACCACCAGGAGCAATTCCTGAGTTCAGAGCCAGGAGTAACTCCGGAGCATTACCGAGTTGAGAAATAAAGGATGATCAACCTCCTTGGGACTCAAACAGGCAGCTCCAATGAACATAAAACACAGGAATGCATGTTCAGACGACAAGCACAACGCCCTGATACTCTTGCTTTATGAAGAGCTTGTGGCTCTGTCCTTGTCTTCCCATTCACTGTCACACTCATGGAGTGAGAGTTGCTAACTCCTAACAGGGAGAGGTTCATCACCCAAGGGTTAGGGTTAGAACCTGAACTGGGCCCAGAAAAATTCCCAGGTTGAAATTCTAACTGGAGGCGCTTCGGTTAGAGAGTGCTTAAAGAAGGTTCTCTAAAAAGAGTTAATAAAAGGGAAACAAGGTCACAGGGAGGGCCCTCATTCAATAGGTACACACACATACACACACACACACACACACACACACACACACACGGTAAGATAAAGACACAGGGAGAAGACAGCCAGCTCCAAGTCAAGGGCAGAGGTTGCAGTAGAAAACAACAGGACTGATACCTTTGTCTTGGACTCAGTCCCCAGAAACGAGAGAAAGTGCATTTCTGTGTCCTAAGCCACCCAGTCTGTGGCAGTTGATTGTGATGACCCTTGGGAATGAATATAGTTACTGGCTGATACTGGTAAGAGAGGAAAAGAGTCCAATAAAGAGCTATTCTTTAGCCAGAGGACAGTGGGTTTTTAGAATTTCAATTGGGAAAAGTCAAATCTAGAGGTGATTCAGTTATCTCGTGAATGAGATCACTGCATATGCTCATGACAGAAGCAAGACAAAGTGACTTGCAAAATTGTTTCAGAAGAGATTCAAGCTAAATCTGTAGAGGAGAATGAAAGAGCAATGTGGTCCAAAAAAATAGTGGGGTTCTTAAATCCAGTAAACATTGCTCAAAGGACTCAAGACATTGCCCCCCAGATCCAAGAAAACAGACCCCTTGGGGGTTAGAACTCCAGGCCATGAAGGTATGTGGAAAGGAAGAAAAGCAGAATCTGTAACCTGAAAGCAAAGTGGGAATAGGGACACCCAGTTTAGACCCTTCACTGAAGGCCTTTTTAAGTCTCTTAGTTTGGAGGTGGGCAATGGTCCTACAGCTGCAGCTGGTGCCTGCAGGTGAGACTCAAGTACCATTGCAGTGAGACTGGACTGAGGCAGAGAAAAGGAGAAGCCCGGGGCCTTAGACTTGTGCTTCTGCAGGACTAAACTCTCTCTTACTTGCTTCCTAAAGATGAATCCCTCATTCTCTCTGTGTGTAATTGGGAAAGTCAGAACTCAAGTATCGAGCATCTATAGGGTTAAGTGTTTGATTCTTATGGCTTGATCCATTCTAAGAATCACCCTGTGAGGTATTCGTAACCTATTTTCCAGATGGGGAAACTGAAAGCAGACAGACCGGGGGTAGGTCTGGGAAAAGTCACTAAGCAGAAAGAGGTGGAGTGGGGACTCGAACCCCATATGCCTGTGACCAGGGGGTCTGCTCTTACCCACCTTGACTTTATTAGGGCTCCATCAGATCATAAAGGTTTCGAATTTTAGTGTCTACCTGAGCATAAGAGCAACATAGAAACCGAGACCAGCTCTTCATGCCCGTGCTCTCTTGAACACAAACCTCGCTTGCTCCTCAAGCTCATGTACTTGCTTCTCCCCCATTCACATCTTCCTAAGTAAGTTTTGTTGAATAAAAAATGCCTTGCTTCCAAAGCAAAACAAAACTACATAGAAACATAAAGAAAAGAAAGAAGATACAGGCTAATTCTGATCTCCAATGAGCCCTCTGCCTTGGGAGGGAAAAAGAGGCCCAAGTGGCCTAAGTCACAGCATCATGTCACAAAGGAGGGACCATCAGCCCTCTCCTACCTAGCCCAAAAATGAACTCAGCGTGGGCAGAACCAAGCTTACTGCTCCATATGGACTTTAAAATCCTGTCCTTTCTATAAAGAAATGTCACTTACAATGTGGTGATTTCAAAGGCAATGAAAATCCTAAGTTCTGTAAGAGGAGCATATTGTCACCTTTCTTTGCCACTGTATCTCCAATGAATCAGATCCTCTATACTTTTTTCCAACCACTGGAGCATCCTCATAGGAAGGATATGAGCAGTTTCCAGTGAATCCAAAACTATGCAGCTGTGAAAATCACCATTGGGATCTTCCTGGGCCCCTGTCCTGGGGATTCTGCTTGTGTCTCTCCAGGGTGGAGTCTGGGAATCTGTATTTTAATAAGCACTTCAGTAGTTTCTGGTACAATTACCTGGTGGGTTTCACTTTGAAAAACTCCCACCTTGGTACTGATATACTCCCCAGAGGGTTACAAAGAAAGCAAGTACCTCTTCAGCCTGCTGAAGTCACCCCATCATAAATGCTTAAAGTGTGGTCCAGAGACTGAACTCTTGACCTTAAGACAAAAGTGGTTGCATGCATTCCATTCTTTTAGAATCTGTGCTCGTTGTGACTTCCGTAGGATGATATTTTTGGTCTTCGTCCATGTCATGGACTCTAGGGAGTGCCCAGAATTCCTTCTAAGGACTGTCACACTTAATGTCATCACTTCGGTGATGGCTTGGTACCTTCATCCAAGAAGGTGGCTACTAATAATGAATGTTCACAAATGGATGCTGAGTGAATGAGTGTGTGAGCCAGAGAGGAGAAGGAGGGACAGGGAAAGCTGAGTTCATGGGTGGGGTTCAAGGGTCGCCAGTCTTTGGTCCTCTCCACCACTGAGCTGCAAACTACCAAGAGTTGTTCAGCGGCACTGTGTGGAGAGTCAGGGTTCTGAGGGACAGGAAGTGGGGGCAGCCTAGTATCATCTGATGAAGGCAAATTGTTGTGTGGTTTAATGCCAACTGCCTTTGAGAAGGGTCCCAAGGAGCAGCTCAGAATGAATGGGAAAGAAGCTCAAATTCATTGCTAACTGCTACCTCATTAAATATAAACTAACACAAAGGGTCAGGGAGAAGGTTAAAGGACTAAAAAAAGAACCAGAAACTCCTAAAAAGGAGTAAAGAAGGGAACAGCAAAGACTTCAGGGCTCTCAGAGGCTGGAGGAAGGGACTTCAAAGGGGAAGAAATGTCTTCCCTACAGCACTCCCAGCAGACAGGAAGCTCCTGTTCACCCAGAAGGGGCAGGACCGGAGCAAGGAGGATTGGAGGCCCCAGAAGAGACTCTGGGGGTGAGTCTCAATGAAAAATGTCTTCCCCAGGATTGAGTGAGGTGAAAAATAAAGCAGATTATTTATTTTAAGGCCGAAAGCTCCTGCTAAGTCTAAGTTTGACGCAACAGTTCAGGCAGGGGAGAAAGAAAGGGATCTACAACAAGTAATTTGGACTCAGGAAGGAGTTTGGCAAGTTGTTTCTAAAAGACACATCTGAGGGTCAGACAGATAGTAAAAGTATTAAGATATTTTCCCTGCACACGGTGGACTCTGGTTTGACCCCTGACACTGTATATGGTCCCCCAAGCAGCACCAGAAGTGATACCTGAGAGCAGAATCAGAGTCAGGTGTGTCCCCCCAACACACACACCCCAAAAAACAATAAAATCAAAAATAAAATAAAAGATACAGCTGGAAATTCCTTTGAACCTAAACATGAAGCACCTCCAACTTGTGTCCATCTCACATTTTATTTTGATCCAGATGAGAATCAGACATTTCATCTACTAAATGCAATTTGTACAGATGACATCTGCTCAGAAAAACATGTTTGAAAGTATGGAAAGGAATCAGCGAAAGGGCACTCAACAAGCCGAGCACATGTTTTGCATGCAGGAAACCTGGGTTTGATCCCCAGCAGTGCGTGGTCCCCCAAACACCTTAGAGAGTAACCCTAAGCATAACCAGCTGTGGGCCAAAAACAAACAAACAAAAAATGGTTTTTGAGGCCATGTTTGGTCTAGGCAGGAAAGATCACCTGACTGATTTAAAGTAAATGCCATGGGGCCAGAGGGATAACATGAGGGGTAGGCACTTGCCTTGCATGCAGCTGGTTAGATTCCCTGTACCACATATGCCCCCCACACACATTAGCCCCATCAGGAGGGATCCCTGAACACAGAGCCAGGAATAAGCCCTGAGAACCACCAGGTGTGGAAAGAAAGAAAGAAAGAAAGAAAGAAAGAAAGAAAGAAAGAAAGAAAGAAAGAAAGAAAGAAAGAAAGAGAGAGAGAGAGGGAGGGAGGGAGGGAGGGAGGGAGGGAGGGAGGGAGGGAGGGAGGGAGGGAGGAAGGAAGGAAGGAAGGAAGGAAGGAAGGAAGGAAGGAAGGAAGAAGGAAGGAAATGACAGGGATTCAAGAATGAGGATGGTTAGAACCAATTCAGAGAGCGGGTTAAGGGGGCTGGGGGTGGGCCTCTCTTGTCATGATGGGGGAATTTAAGAGGTCATTCCATTTACATTTCAGTGGGGTCCAAGGAACTTGAGCAGTTTAAGATTTTTCAGTCTATAGCCTAGTCCTTACTTCTGCCAACTGATCACTCCTTCGGAACCTTTAAAATGAAAAATCTGTTGGCAAATAAGACAATTTTCTAAGCTTCACAGATTGGTGTAGAAATGAAGCCCCTTTTACAGTCTTAGGAAACAGTGACAGAAGAGTATGGTGACCCTGAGTCTGTAGGGGAGAGAGACACATCCAGCCCAAGAGAGCAGAACCCTTTATTTATTCTAATGAGGGACACTTGTCCTCTCCCCTCTTCACAACAGGAAACCAACTGGGACTAGCAGAATAGAGATTCCCCGAGGTGGGAAAGAATGAAAATAACACAGTGTTGATAAGGTTAAGGGAGAAAGCAGAACTGTGGTTTCAGAGGAATTCAGAGCTTCAGGCAGTAGAGAAATTGTGGTGAGGACTCATTCTTCCCACTGAAGCTCACCATCTAAGCCCCCAACTCTGGGAGCTTCAGGGTCCCCTGATGGAGACCCATCACCTCCTGTAGGGGTGCCTCCTGAAGGAAGCTATTGACAGGGAGCCCATTAGCCATTCGGGAAGAGAGTGATTGTAAAGGAGAGAGAAGGACTTGAGGCAAGAGAAGGAAGAGGAGGGGTAGGAAGGCTTCCCAGACCCTATCCTGACTTTGGAGTTTTGTCGGTAAATTCAAACGTCTAATTTCTAACAAACCGGAGGGCACACTGGGATTGGAGCATATCGTCTGCATCATCATTTATTTTACAAAATTCTAGCTTTCGGGGACTGGAGCAATAGCACAATGGGTAGGGCATTTGCCTTGCACGCGGCCAACCCAGGTTGGATTCCCAGCATCCCATATGGTCCCCTGAGCGCTACCAGGAGTCATTCCTGAGTGCAGAGCCAGGAGTAACTCCTGCACATCACTGGGTGTGACCCAAAAAGAAAAAAAAAATTCTGATTTTCTAGGTCTGGAAAAGTAGTCCAGCAGGCAGGGTCTTGCATGTGACCATTCGGGACTCTCTCCCCAGCTGCACACAGATCCCCTGAGCAGCACCTGGTGTGATTCCTGAGCATAGATCCAGGAGTAAGCCCTGAGGACCTTTGGTCCAAAGCAATCCAGATTTCCCAGCTCAGGTGCAAGAACAGTGGAAGTACTGCCTTGCAGCTGCTGGTCTGTGGTGGTGATCTTATATGGTCTCCCTTGGTTCCATCCCATTGCACCTTATTTTCTCAACTTTCTCTCTGCTTCTCCCCAGAAGAACTGTTACTCAAAGGAACTTATCACAAGGTGCCAGCCTTCATTCCCATTTCTCTAAGAAAACAATGAAATGCTTCACTCACCAGAGACCTGGGGAAGCCAGACAGAGAACGTTATTCGAGCCCCAGACTCTGCTGGGTGGGAGTGGAAGGTGTGGGGTTGCAAGGAGGGCACAGAGCACAGAGGTAAAGCGCCCTTTGTGAGCCCAGTGCTGTAAGAGGAGTTGGTTTAATGGGAAATCTGACCAAGTGCTCCTGCTATATTTTCAGAGCCTGCAAAGTTGAGGAAGGGAAGGATGAGGGACCTGAGTCAGCCTTCACCTCCCACAAAGCCTTAAATGTTAGGTTGACTATTCAGGAACATTATCATTCTTTGTGCTCAAATGTTCAACAAACTTCAGTTCTTCAACACCAACAGCCTACCTCTGCGTCCTCTCTCCAAGATAGCCAACAAAGTACTTCTGCCTCACGAACAAGTACATCAGTCCAGCAAAGGCAGCAGGTGCTAAGTGGAGAAAGGAAAATTCCCTTGTTACTTCAATAGAAACACAGACATGCTTAAAACAAAATGAACAGCCGTAATGATGCAATAGCATGTGGGTGCAGAGGCCTTGGGTTCTGACAGGGATGCTGTGAACTCAGCATAAAATTTCAGACTGGAAGAAAGCTAAGCACCTTGATAAGAGTAATGTGATTGTACTGTGCTATAGTTAACCGAGTCTTTTCATACCCGTCTTCTAATTTGAAGCCTTTCAACTTGATCAGCATCATGGTTTTTAGTTCCAGAAGTAGAGCTTAGGCTCAAAGGGCCAAAGGGGTTTCTCTGAGGCCATCGGCTGGTGGAGTGGGAGACAGCTCAATGGACTGGAGCTCAGACTCTGCTTGCAATTGCTCCAGGTTTCAACCACTGCCCAGGGGAATGAACGGTCCCCCAGCACCTCCTAGAGTGACCCCCCCAAGCATCTTCAGGTGTGCTCCTTGACCCCTCCCAAAAGACTATCAGTGGGTGTTGGGGTAACTTGAATTGAATTTTAAAGTTCTCGTATAGGATCAGAATGACAGTATAATGGATCTGGTACTTGCCTTGCATGAAGTCCAGCTGAAATTAATCCCTGGCATCATATATGGTCCCCCAAGTCCACCATGAGTCATACCTCATCACAGAGTCAGACAAGGTGCGGCCCCAGTCAACCAATAAATCAATAAATCAATAAATGTTCTCTAAAAAGTGTGCCCTCACCTTCTGGGCCTACAGATAAGGCAATGTCTATCATATCCAGAAAACTGAACAATTGCTGCTGTTCTGAAAAGGTCTCTAGAGAAGGGGGGGGGTCTTTGGATTGGCATTCTATCCTTTGCATTCTACCCTTTGAGGGCCCGCCATAAGCCTCACCCCAAGTAGCCCTATAAAATTCAAATGTCTCCAGCAGAGAGCAAGAAAATGCAAATTCACAGGGACTGCTGGCCCCGTGGGGTAGTGCTGTTGTTGCTGTTGTGCGCTCAGTTGTGTTTTGGGGGGAAAAGGTTAACTTCAAGTAGGGAATAATCAGAAATCACAAAATCAGAGGCAAAAACAGTAGCCTGCATTTAAAACTCCTGGCACTCCTCAAGCACGAAATTAACTGCATTGACCACTGACAGTTACAAAGGACCCCAAGCACTTGGTGTACTCAGGTGCTCAATGGTGCCAGTGACTGGGAAGGAGCACTGAGTGACTGAGGCTCAAGGAAGGGCCATTTCCCCAGCGTCACCTCCCGGGCTCAGAGCTCCCGGAGAACAGGGGTCTTTTGTTAGCCTTTGGCTCTGTGGTGACTTTCAGGAAAAATGAATGAGCTCAGTCAGGGTGCTGTAGCAAGGGAGAGGGGCAATTTGACCAGGTTGGATTCCAAACCATGTCACCCCCAGCAGCACCATCAGTGGCAGCATTTATTGGGTTTTATTGCTAAGTTCACTACATGACATGGCCCGTTTTGTGGGTCACAAATAATGTTTCCTCTGATTTATGCCAAGCAACACGTCGAGGGCTTTATGGACATTTATCTATTGGACAGGCCTGGTCCTGTCTCACAAATGAGGGAACCGAGGTTTAGGAATCTGAGTCTTGGCCAGGTCACACCCCCTGCACGGGTCACTCAAAATTGCCATCATCGATTCCAATGGCCCCCAGAAATATTAGTGTTAGGTATCAGAGATGTGGGAACATACAAACAAAAGAAATGGCTTCTGGGGCCTAAATAATAGTAGAGTGGGCAGGACATTTGCGTTGCATGTGACTGGCACAGGTTTGATTCCCGGCATCTCTTAAGTTCCCCTGAGCTCACTGGGAGTGATCTCCGAGCATAGAGCCAGGAGTAAGCCGTGAATGGCATTAGGTGTGTATCTCTCCCACTCCCAACCCTGAAAATAATGAAGTGACTTCTGATTTCATCCTATTCTCTGAAAGTCATAAAATGGTCACATTCCCATTTTGCCTTGGACAAAGTTTTCACTGGTTTGTGACATCGAGCTGGTGCTGCTCTGATTTACACCCCTCTTTCCGTAAGAACTAAGCAGGGTTTGAACTGCAAGAGGTCACGGGTGTAAACAGGCTTCATTTTCCCATATGTGGACTTGGGTCTTCTCTGGTACCCATGAGCGGCTTATAACACCAGATGCAGCATCGTAGGCTCATACCCAAACACCAAGCCTGAAATCTGAACAAACCACTGGTCTTTCTGAGACTTGGGTTTCTGCTCTGTAAACTGAAGGCTTTATATATGGTCTAGGATGATCTCCCAGATTCTTTACAGTTAAAAATTCTACTGGGGGCCAGAGAGTTAGTATAACAGACAGAGTGCTTAGCTTGCATGCAGCCAACCCAAGTTGATCCCTGCATCCCATATGGGCCCCTGAGCACCACCAGGAGTAATTCCTGAGCACAGAGACAGAAATAACCCTTGAGCACTGCCAGGTATGCCCCCCCCACCAGAAAAAAAAGGTTATCAGACTGGGACCACAGAGATAGCACGGTGGGTAAGACATTTGCCTTGTATATGGCCAAACCAGGTTTGATTCCCGGCATTCCATATGGTCCCCAGAGCACTGTCAGGAGAGACTCCTAAGAGTAGAGCCAGGAGTAACCCCTGAGCATCACTTAATCACTTAATCACTTAACTTCCCGTTAGTCGTCGATTTGCTCGAGCGGGCGCCAGTAACGTCTCCATTTGTCCCTGTCGCGTGCTAGTGTAGCCCAATGGCATCTGTTCGCTCTAGGAACATGAAGAGCCTCAAACCGATCGTTCATGATCTTTACGAAGAAGTCTGACCATCTGGTAGGTGGGCGGCCACCTACCAGACATCCCGTGGAATCCAGTCAGTAACAGCTCTAGTCCAGCGGTCGTCTTTAAATCTCATTACGTGACCAGCCCATCTGATTTTATTTTTTTTTAAATAAAAGTTCTACTGGACTGGAGAGATAGCTCAAGTGCTAGGACACCTGCCTCACATGTATGAGGCCCTGAATTTGATACCCAGCACCTCACGACCCTCAACATCACTGAATGTAACCCTGGTGATCCCTTAGTGAGCCCCTGAACTGCAGCAGTTATAAACAGTTGAGCTGCCAGGCCCCCACTCCTGGGATCTGTCCCCAGCACCACTGGGTATGGCCCATGTAAAACAGTGCACAGTCTACATCAATAAGAAATGATGAACAGGATTTATGGACACTTTTGGTTCCTGGCAATGCCAATTTGTTTGGGTAGAACATAGATATTTTTCAGTGCTTTGAAATATCTTCAAACTTTCTTTGTATCTATCTAGCTGGAACAATGCTAGATTTGTCTCTATCAAGCGTCATCTCAGACAGAAAAGTCTCATTACTCCTAAGGATAAGCATGGTTCAACTTGATTTTTCAAGTAATGCCAGGCATGTTTCTTATTTAACTCAGGATAGAGAGTGGAAAATAAATCGCTAACTGACAGCCATGCGGAGCACACCAGGAGGCCACATGGCATCTCTGAAGTGGCTTCTGCTGCCTTTCCCCTCTGCTCTCCATCACTGCTTCCTGTCTGTTCCCTCATGGTGCTCTCGATTCAGCAATTAGCTCTGGGTTCATTCGTTTGCTACGGTTCGGTGGCCCAAAACAGTTGCGTGCCTCACCACTGTCTCTGTCTCATTTATCACCCTGGACCCTGAGACAAAGTTTGACACACAGTAGGTATTTGATGTCATGAATAAAATAAGATGAAATTTGCAGAATGGCCAGGATTTAGCTGGAAAGACCTGGGCTCTTATCCCTGATCCAGTTACCCACCAGCTGGGTACCTGACACCAGTTCTTTCTCTCTCTGTCCCTCAAAGACAATTCAAGAAAATGGTCCCTCCTCCACCTAGTTTAATGGGGCCATGAAGATGACAAGGGTGGGAGAGGTCATTAGAGATCACGGATGGCCTTTCCACAGGTCCCCTGCTCGGCCACAGACTGGAAGCGACCTGCTTGTGGCCAAAACATATAGCTCATCCTAAGAGGGGTCCCCAAAACATGACTGGGTTCTCTTTTATTGCAAATCAACTCCAAGGGTTTCAACCCACCAAAGTCAAAACTGTGGGCTGCACAACGGAGATGGAAATCAGCCAGTGGCTCTGGGAAGCCGGGCCCAGAGGAAGACCACCACACACGAAGCTGATTTGCAGAAGGGCCAAGTGCCAGCAATGCCAGCATAGATATCCCAGGCGTGCTCAGTGATCACAGCCTTGTACCTGAGCACAGGCTGCTTAAGGATTCTGAGTCACCACGTCTCCTAGCCACCAGGGAAGAGGCATTAGCGATGCTTTATTGCACTGCTCTGCTCAGTCACAGAGCCTTGCCTGAAACTCGGTCCCTTGGGGGGGTTGGGGGTGGGGGGTGACACACCTCTCCGGGGCCCCACTGAGGGAGCTGGAGGTCAGGCAAAGTCTTTTCCAACAAAGGCATACACTCGGACCTCCCCCAGAGGCTCATTTGAGAGAGAGAACAAAGGGGAGGCTGACTTACCTTGACTGCAGAGTAACCCCGCACACCAGAGCACCGCAAGGAAAGTGGGGTATGCATCCACACAGTTCTGGCTGTGGAAGAAAGAAGGGAGTCGCAGGAAGGTCAGAAAACACCTTTACCACAGGGCAGTCGGGGAAAAATGACCCGAATCCCCAAATGAATAATCACGATGGGGCAGGGCGTGCAAACCCCATTCATAATCCTGCTCCTGTTGAACCACAGAGATGCCCCCTCAGCAACAGACAGCGGTGGAGAGCAAAAGCGCCCTCAGAATCCATTTACTTCGGCCCTCGATGAAACTGATCAGAGACTCGGTTTCTTGATGTATTCGCCTTGGCAGGCTTCCTGCCCGTGGCTTGTGCCAAAGTGCTTTTTGGAATTGAAAAGTGAGCACTGCAGACAGCAGGGTGGTGGAGAGGAGAGGCTCACAGAGCAGTCCGCTCTGGTAGCAGACACACAAGTCAGCACTGATACACAGGCCAGGCTGAGCACACAGACTGAGCTGTGTGGACCAGATAGATCATGCTGACTCCTGTAGGATCCCTGGCACCACGGACGGTCGCCTGGGCATCACCAGGAGCAATTCCTGAGCACAGAACCAGGAGCATTTCTTGAATACAGCTGGGTATGGCCCAACAACAAAACACAAAATAAATTGTTTTAAAAAAAAGTATTTTTTTGTGAAACTTTGACAAGATAAAAGAGGGTTGGAGAGGTTGGAGTGATAGCACAGCGGGTAGGGTGTTTGCCTTGCACGCGGCCGACCTGGGTTCAATTCCCAGCATCCCATATGGACCCCTGAGCAATGCCAGGAGTAATTCCTGAGTGAAGAGCCAGGAGTAACCCCTGTGCATCACCAGGTGTGACCCAAAGAAAGAGGGCTGGAGAGATAGTACAGTGGGCAGGGTATGCATCTTGCACACAGCCAACCCAGGTTCGGTCCCTGGCACCATATATGGTTCCCCTGAGACTCACCGGGAGTGATCCCTGAGCACAGAGCCAGAAGTAAGCCCTGAGCAATGCTGGGTGTGCCAACCCCCCAAAAAAGATAAGCATTAAGAGGCTAAGACCAAGGACAGGGAGATGGCTCAAAGAGGGGAGCTCATGCTTTGTCCACAGGAGACCTGGATTCTCTCCCGGAGCATCACCAGGAGTGAGCCACAAACTTTAAAATGAAAAGAAACCAAGAGTCTGTTGCTCACTTGGGGCCATGCAAAGGCTGTGTCTTGGCTCAGGCTTCCCAGCCCTTGAGGAACTCTCACTTTACACCAGGCACCGTATCAGGGTTCTCACCCTTGAGCTTTTCAGACCCCTCCACAGTCCCGTAAATCCATGGGGACTGCATACACTTTCTATGGTGAGAACAAGTAGCCAGGAACTCAGTGGCTCAAAGTAACACAAATTAGGGCCAAAGAGATAGTCCAGTAGGTAGGCACTTGCCTTATGCACAGCTGACCCAGGTTCGATCCCCAGCACCATATATGGCTCCCCAACCACTTCCAGGAGTGAACCCGAAGCAAAGAGTCAAAGCAAGCCCTGAGCACAGTCAGGTGTGCCTCGTTCCCCTTAAAAACAAAACAAAAAAATAAAAACCAAAGTTTTGTATTCTGGAGGCAGAAGTCTGAAATCAGCTCCAATCAATGTGCTAGTATGACTTCAGTTCTTCTGGAAGCCCCAGGAAACAATCCATCTTCTAATCTGCCCCACCCGGACTCTTTCCAATCCCTGAGCAGTGGCCAGTCAGCTCCATCTTACTGCAGAAGCACTCCAGCACTCAACTCTCAGCCTCCTCCTTCCACTTTCAAGAACCCCGGAGATTACACTAAACCCTATAAACCCTATAACTCACATCAAGTCTCTTTCTCGGGGGTGTAGTGATGCCAGCAAGTCAATTTGTACCTGCGGGGACAGTACATCAACAGCCTGATGGTGACTTTAGACTTCCTGGCACCCAAAATTTCTACTGTGCCTCCGGCCGGACCCCAACAACTCAATGTCAGGACCAAGATTCCTAAGAAATTAAATAGCCAAAACTTAGGTATGTGGGAACCATGCCCACAAACCACCTCAGGCTCAGCTATACAAACTCATTTATTGGTCTTGCTTCAGAGACCCATAAATAAATCTCAAAAAAAATCAAAAGCCCCAGTTAATCTCAGACCTTTGCATGGCTGAACAGACCAGAGTAAATCAAAGGGGCGCAGGTCAGGCTGGTGCCTGCCCAAGCAGTGTCCCCGCTTGCTTCCACAATACAAAATCATCACCATGCTCCCAGCCGAACTCCATCTGGACGAACCTCACTGAGAAATAATCTGCTGAAAATTTGGGTATACAGGTTTTGTGACTGAAATCTCCAGGATTTCTCAGGGTTTGGATGAGCTACATCCCCCTACCTCCCTGTACTTCCGGAAGCCTTGACAGTCACATCCACTCTCTACCCAGTTAAAAAAGCTACTCCAACCTTACCTTTCTGATAAAATATTGAATATCCTGAACAAATATGATGACCTGTGTTGCCTATCTTGCAAGTCATAATGCACAAAAGGAGAGAGAGATAAGTGCAGTCATAGAGTCAGGCTGTGTGGGTTGGGGGAAGTGTTCAGGGATGGTGAGAGGAAAACGGGGAATATTGGTGGTGGGAAACGTACACTGAGGGATGGGTATTGGGTCATTGTCTGACTGAAACCCAATCATGCACAGCTTTGTAATGGTCTATCTCATGAATATTAAATTTTTTTAAGTTTTAAATAAAGGTAAAAGGTAAAGGCCCTCCCGTTGATCGTCGATTTGCTCGAGCGGGCCCAGTAACGTCTCCATTGGAGACTTTGTTGTTACTGTGTCTGGCATATCGAATACTCTCGGTAGCTTGCCGGGCTCTCCGAGAGGGGCGGAGGAATCGAACTCGGGTCGGCCATGTTGGCCGCTTGTAAGGCGAACGCCCTACCCGCTGTGCTATAAAATAAGTCTATGCTGTTCTCTTTCCAAGAAAAAAATCTTTCTCTTTCTCAGCAACCCTCAATTCACACCCCCCCCCCTCCCCCCCCCCCCCCCCCGCCAACCTCTCCTTGTCATGCAGCAGGATCTAGTTCCTGGGATTCATTATGAACATCCTGGGGGTTAGGGGAGAGCAGGAGGAGCACAATCTGTCTACCAAAATTTATTCTCATATTTTTCCTGAAAAACTGAAGTTTGGATAAGCTGAAGAACTTGGCCAGGGTCACCAGGCTATGAAGTAAGAAAGTCAGATTCCATACCATTGGTCAGTTTAACTCCAAAACCAGATGTATTACCTCTCTGACTACGTTAGACTAAATTCTGGGTGTCCTCGTGGGGCACGTACACTCTTTTTTTTTTTTTTAGGTTTTTTGATCAGAACAATCAACAGACCATTCATAGTCAATCAGTCCAACTAGATATGGAGTCCCAAGAGAGGGAGGAACAAAACAATAGATCAGAAAGTACTCAAGATTGGAATTTAGTCCCTGACCTGACATTTACCAGCCCTTAGCTACGGGTCCAGCATACTCTCTAGGCTTACATTCTTCACCTGGTCAGTAATGACTCTAAGATCCAGTCAAACCTTGAGAGATAATGGTCTAATGTGGTCAGATTCAGGGAATCACTGGCATCAAAATTGCCCAATACTGATTAGAACCGCAAACATCTCACACACACACACACACACACACACACACACACACACACACACACACTGCAACCATTACCCAAGACTCTCCAGTAAGGACGCTGGGAACCTACATTTTAGCAAGCCTCTCACCAATTCTGCTATGAGCTCAGGTTTGAGAATAACTCAATGTATTTCAAATATATTTCATTGCAATGTACTGAACATAACGTCCAATATATTTCACACAATATAGGTAGAACCAAAGGTATCATTTTCAAATTATACTTGACCTTTTAACTAAATGTGTTCCTTGGATTCCTTCCTCTGGATTCTTTTCCTGGAGTTCTCATCATTTCCCCTCTAACTTAGCCGTGAACTTGTGTTTAGAAACACAGTCTCCCCTCGGTGATTTCACCAAGAACCCTGCAGTGCCCAACCCTTGATCCATCCCCTGTAGAGAATGCAGAGAGCTGGACCATGTCCCTGACTATATGGGCTTGCATATCATCAAAAGAATTTCTGCTGGAGAAATCAATGACAATCAAAAGTAAGAGACACTGTGTGCTGTCCTGCACGTGGGTCCGGGAGAACAGAGTCCCCTCCCATGACAGTCCTAGATGTCCTAGAAAAATCCTCCTTTCCCCCAATCTAATAATGGTCAGTCTGAACTCCATAGGACAGGGCCCTCACAAGTGCACCATTTGAATGGGTGGTCACACATGTACTTGCCCAAGGTCACATTGACAGCCGCAATGTTTGTGGATCCCTTAAATTTGGGTACTCTCTAGGGCTCGCACCCTTCATTGTGAAACTTGCATACCCTGGGCTGTGCTGATGCTGGAAATCACTTGCAACCAAGGACCACAGACTGCAGAGATGCCAGGACCATGTGGCTGCTGGAGCACTGAGAATCACAGCAGCAGAACCAATGGCCGTATCCAGTAGTGATGGGCTGGAGCAATAATATAGTGGGTAGAGGGGCTGCAGTGATAGCACAGCGGGTAGGGAGTTTGCCTTGTCCACAGCCGACCTGGGTTCAATTCCCAGCATCCCATATGGACCCCTGAGCCCCACCAGGAGTAATTCCTGAGTGCAGAGCCAGGAGTAACCCCTGTACATTGCCGGGTGTGACCCCCCAAAAAAATATATAGTGGGTAGGGCACTTGTCTTTCAGCCAACCCTGGTTCCATCCCTGGCACTCTATATGGTTCCCCAAGTCTGCTTGGAGAGATGTCTTAGCTCAGAGCCAGAAGTAAGCTCTGAGCACTGCCAGGAGTGGCCCCCAAAACAACCCCAACAGTGATGTAGGTGGTACTAGGTATCCTACTCTCAGACTCATACAAGGCACACACTGTACCACTAAGCCACGTCCCCAGCAAATTTTTGAACTTAATTGTCCGAAGGCTGTACTGTCCAGTGATTTTACATTGAATCAGCCATTCAGTTATGCTGGGCTATGATCTCGAGTCACATGGTCCTTGAGTAAAACATCACCTGAAGTTGAATAAAACTCTCCCAACTATGGGAACATGGTCTCCTCCTAAGGATTTCTGGAATAGGCCCAGATTCTATTCTGCCCTAATTCTGGCTCAAGTCTGTGCCTTCTCTCCACCCAGAACATCTGCTGTGTCTGCCACCCAAAGTGCCATGTGCACTGTCCCTGCATGACAAAGCCCCATTGCAGTACTGAATTCAGTCCTTCAGTCAGTGTCAGGCATCCCACCAGCTGGGCATCACACAGCCCGTGTTTATTCCAAAGGGTGCATTTTATTACTGTCAATGGAAGCGTGGGTTCTTTCCTCACTTTGCTGAGCGTCCATTTTACTCTCTATAGAGTTGGGGAAATTAGTAACTACTTCCCCAGATTGTTGCGAGGAGAAAATGAAATAAAGCAGAGACTGACTTATAGTAAGAATTCAATATGTGAATGCTATTATTGCTTCAATGTTTTTCTTCCTCTAAGTCCCAATGGAAATGTCTTTCCTACTGACAAATTATTGTTATTGCAAATCTTCTTTTGTAAGGAGTTTTGTGCCATTTTTTCTGCAAAGCTAAACTGACAAACCCATTTTGGTTCTCAATCCTTGAAGCCTAACTGAGCTGCTAAGCTGATTTTGAGGCAATTTACCGTGCTATGTTCAATTTGATGCCCTGCATTGTCAATGTTTTTATGGAGGAAAAAACTCGTTGTTACTTTACCTTTCATTTTTCTTCACCTTTAGGAATGAAGTAGAGAAGCACTGAAATTAATTTTAGTTAAGCCTAATTTTTTTAAGTAAGTAAATACTACAAAAGGGCACCAATACTAATCAACAAACTCAATGTATCTATCACCTTCAGATAATCTGACAAGTGCTAAGTGCTTAGAAGTGAGTGTAGAGTGGATTCTAGAGGTGGAGGGGAGAAGGGACATGAGGATTATATTTTCCATAATGTGTTCTGTGAAGCGCTAAATTTAGGCACCATAAAAGGAGGAACTGAGGCCGAAGTGATGTACTATCGCTGTACTAGCGGGTAGGGCATTTGCCTTGCACGTGGCTGACCTGGGTTCAATCCCTGGCATCCTGTAGAGTCCCCCAAGCATGGCCAGGAGTAATTCCTGAGTGCAGAGCCAGGAGAAACCCCTGAGCATTGCTGGGTGTTACCCAAAAAGAAAAAAAAGGAGGAGCAAGGTCTACAGTTAGATGAGGTCACCCTTTTTGGACCACCAAGAACCATGCTAACTCTTTGCACAATAAGGTTCTTGTGCAAAATAAAATAAAGTTTTATTGGTTTTTGGGCCCAAGGGCTAATACAGCGGGTAAGGTGCTTACCTTCCACATAGCTGACCCCAAATACAATCCCTGGCATCCCACTTGATCCCCCAACCCTTCCAAGAGTGATTCCTGAGTTCAGAGTCAGGTGTAACCCCTGAGCACCACCAGGTGTGGCCCAAACACCAAAAAGAAAATAAAGTTTTTCTGTGCAGAACATGTTCTTTGACACACCTTTAAGATCACATGAAACAGGGCCAGAGACATAGTACCGTGGGTAAGATATTCACTGTACATGTGACTGACCCTTGTACAATCTCTTGCACCCCATATGGTCACCTGAACACCTCCCGGAATTATCCGTGAGCAGAGAACTTGTACTGCCAGATGTATCTCCCAAACAAACAAAATTTTGTTTGTAAGAATTCATGAGCTGGTCATCTAAAAAACACATTTTAGGGGGGGGAAAAACAGCTTTAGAGGTTCAGCTCTTCTTTGCAACTTGTGCTTATACACTCAAGGGGTAGGATCTTATGTCAGTCAACTGGAATGTTTCTCAAACAAACAGACATTGCCACACTGATTGCTCTAGTCATGCTCACAGGCTGGGAGGAGGTTTCCAAACTCTGCTGCATGCACACAAATAGCGAGACAAGGTTCAGATCCCCCTTATCTCTCAGAGGAGATGGTGAGCTGGACCACAAACTGAGACCATGTTTGAGCTACTGAGCCTGGCTGGGATGCCTGGTTTTCAACTGCCTCAATCTCTTGAAGTGCTTGTTTACTGTCATAGTTTATGCTAAAATAAAATAGGCACCAAGGCTGGAAAGATAATTCAGTGGGTAAGAGTTTTCCTTGCAGATGGTGAGCCGGGGTTCACGATATACGGTCTCCGATTCCCACCAGGAGTGGTCCCTGAGCACAAAAGCCAGGAGTAAGGCCTGAGCAATGACAAGTTTGGACAAAGAAACATTGGCACCAGGCTTCTCACCCACCCACACCATCAATCTTTTATGCTATGTTTCCTTTATAGTTATCGTTGCTAAACATTCATGATCCCACACCCCATCAACCAAAAGCTTTCTTTGGCAGAAGCAGGCCCATATAAATTACGGGCCCAGATCATTCTCAATCTGTGCCTTATAAACGAGTGATGCTTGTCTCTTATTTTTTCAAATAACTAGACCAAATCCATGCTCTTTTCTTGTATCTCCTACAGCTCATCCTGCCTGCCTCTTGGTGCTTTGGGAGAAACTCTTGACTAAGTGGCTAACAATTGAGCCCTCTGGACTAGCAGGCAATGCCCTTCCTAGAAGCCTCCTAACCGAGGCAAGCCAACTGGCCTGCCAGGTTGGGCCAGCCAGCAGCTGCCTCCTGCATTCCTGGTTCAGCCCCTTGGTAACCAGCCACAAACACATGGAACATTGTTAGCTGCATCAGGGAGGAAGTAGTTTTAATAGCAGAAACTCAGCAGTGTCTGGATGACTCACAGAAGTCCTCTGGTCACCTGTCTCCAGCATCTTCCTGCCCATGCTTTTCTGTCCCCTCTCAGGCCTTCAACCTTAAGAAAAATGTAGGTTGTGGAAGCTGGGCTGCAGTGCTCCCCCAGTTGGGACCCCCAGACAGCAATCACCCGACCCAGACCTCCCATTAGCTCCTTCTGGCCTCAGGAAGTCCATCCACACCCACCCACCCCCCTTTCAAATAATATAGCACAACCACCAACAAAGGCTCTTCTGCAATTTGAAGGCTGGCACCTGGGTAGTGCTGCATCATGTCTTCTTAGGAACAGAGCTTGCTCCGTTTCCTGGGGGAAATGGTAGAAACTGACTGGCCTGGCCTGTTCCAACACAACCAGCACATCCCAGGGCTTCCTGTTGCCTCCATGTGAGTCCTCAGCCCTGATTCTGCCCATGCCATTATTGCTTTCTTTAAAGTATGTGTCTCTGGCAGCCATGATTTCCCCTGTGGAAAGATCTCTGGCGATCCCAGAGTTGCTTCCCAGTGGCTAGGTGGCCTTGGCTAGTTAACAGAAAAATCTCTGGCTTTCTGAAGGGGTCCATATTCCAGCATAGAAAAGCACAGAGCTGATAGAGTCACAAGCCCTCCGTTCTTCAGGGACAGTGACATAGGGCCGGGACTCAGGCACATGCCTTGCATGGGGCTAACCCCGGTTCATCCCTGGCACCACATAAGGTCCCCTGAGCACCCAAGAGTCAGGAGTCAGTGTTAATCACAGCTGGGTGGGCCCTCCCTCAAAAAAAAAAATTGAGACATTCTGCAGAAAGGAAGACTGATTCTTGGAACAAGCCCCCTGAGAGTTTGCCCGCCAAACGGCACCTTCATGGCACAATCACTGCAGCAGCATGAACAGTCAAAGTGAAGGAGGACAGGGAGCATGTCAACAATCTGCTTGTTCTTTCTCTTCTAGGTGGGATTGCTCAAGGAACCTGCTACCTGCTGAAAATGATGAAATATCCGGCTGGTCCCGAAAATGCTGGGCAGTGCGTGAAGACTGTTGGGTAATTGGTTCCCTCCTTTGCTTAAGTGACAGGTGTCTGGACCAATGAAAAGGGTGGGGACTGTGGCTATCACACGTCCCCAATTCAAACAACTCTCTCCACTTCCTTTTTTTTTTTCATTTGTGTCAACCACACCCAACAGTGCTCGGCTGCTCCTAGGCAATGCTGGAGAGGGGTGCATGTAGCAGGGGGCCTAAGAGTGTGCTGAGTCAAACTCAGGGTCTGGTTTACACAAGGCATGTGTTCTGCCATGTAATCTCTGGCCCTAGTTCCACTCCTTGGAACAGCCACACTTTCTAGAACCATGAAGCGAGCCCTAGAGCCTAACTCCAAGTATTCTGGAAGAACCACCCACCTCGCACAAACCACACTGGACCAGAGAGACAAGCGGCCTCTCAGGTGGGTTACAGTACCAGTGGCAGAACCCATGCTTGTGTCAATTGTATCAGGGTTTGGAATTACTCACTTGGCAGTGTAGACCCTCTCAAAGGCGAGTGTCCCCGTCCTCTGGAAGCTCCGCCCATTCTGGTTCCTGCTTTCATGCTCCACCTTATGGGCAAAGAACCCTGCCAAAGGGAAAGGTTTGGATTTGGTTTATCATGGGCTCATGCATGAGCTGGGACCTCCATTATTTTACTAGAATGTTCAGTGGCTCCTTATGATAACCCCCCAAAATCCCTAACTTTGCTCCAACAAATGTCTTTTAGGGGAAAATCTATATATTCAACAGCTGCTCTCTGTAATCCCCATCGGGAACAAGACACCACCCCCAAGGGTCTGCCAGCCCGAGGAAATAGATAAGTGGGTGAAAGAAAAACCACATTGCCTAAAGGTCTGTGTTCGCTGGGACTGGGTGAGAACTCATCTCTAGAGAGTCAAAGGCAACCACATATGCTTGGTTGGGAGAAATTCTAGAGGACATGAGTGGCATGAAGGATAAAATCATATGGAGGAGGCAGGAGACAATATCAGATGAAGCCGGGAACAAAATCAGTTGGAGAAGGCAGAGGCCCACCTGCATCACCCCATTCCAGGAAAATGCAACGTCACAGGGACAGAGTCTCAAATGTATAACAGGAGACATGGGAGGCATGAGGCGCACAAAGACCTGGAGCACTCAAAACCCTGTGTTCTGCTGAGGAGAGAAGAGACAGGTAAGCACCAGCAGGAAACAAAGTCCGTAGAGGAAAGTGTGCTGTGGTTTGGAAGGCGTCGCTGGGGGCTGCCCCTTTGGGCAGCAGTTGTCCTTAGTGTGGTGTTTAGAGTGTGTGGGGGTGGGGGTGAGGGGAAGTGTCAGACCAGGGCAGAGGATGGAGGAGGCTGGTTAGAGTGGGGGTGGGGGTGACAGACAACATCATAGGGGGTATTTAAAGACAGGGGAGTGGGGTTCTCTTTCCTCCATCCTCTCTGGGTTTGTTTCTGTAACTCCATTTCCAAAGTGAAAGTGGGTTGAAAGTGTGGTTGTCAGGGATCCAATTGGGGTTCCGTCGCTTCATGTCACACTCTCTGCTGTCAACTGTACCTACGAATAAAGTTCTTCCCGGCTTTCTTTTACGCCACAGTAACTTCCTTCACCTAGGAGATGCCCGGTTTGAGCATTGCACCAAACCAGCTTGCAGGAAGGGGTCACCCCATAGGCTCTCTGGGAATCACATAACAAGGTTTCCCTGGGGCCTCCAAGTCCTACAGAGTGGGACTTGCAGACAAGGGTCCTGGGGCTCAGGCAGTCTAATAACTTTCTCAGACTTATGTCAATGGGCACCAAGATTCAAATCCAGTTGACCGTGCGAGCATGTATCTCTCCTCTGACTATCACCTTGCAAGGACTCAATCGGCTACACAGGATTTGGGCAAGCACCTGTCTGCTCTGAATATATATTTTTATTCGGTTTTGGGGTCACACCGAGAGATGATCAGGGCTTACTCCTGGCTCTTGCTCAGGAATCACTCCTAGCAATGACAGGGGACCATATGGGATGTCAGGGATTGAACCCAGGTTGGCCACATGCAAGGCAAGTGCTCTATCTGCTGTACTATCACTCCAGCTCCTCTGAACATCTCTTCTGACACTTAGGGCAAGAGTCTGATACTTGCTTTTCCAGAACCCAAGGTGACATTCTCTGCCTCGAAATATGTAAACAGGATATTACGAAGAATATCTGGGATGACTTTTATAGCCAGCAGCCCAGCTTGGCCCTGTTTCTCTGAGCCTGCCTTTCTTCTTCCGCTCTCTGCTCAGTAACCTCCTTCCTCTTTTCCAAAACATACATAGCCTTGCCACCTCCTCTGTGGGATCGTTTCATCAGTGTTTTACCCTGTTTCCTGAACCTCGATCTCTTTTCCTCCTCCTCTAACCCCTAAAAGCTACTCAACTCTCTCCTACCCCTCAGACAAGACAAAAACCAAACCTGTCCTCAGTACAACATTCCAGTAGGGGCTACTTCTTTCTTCTAAGTTGAACTTGACAGAGTTGTACTTCCTCTGACTACTCCTCACACCCCGCTGGTCCCCCTCACCGCTGACTCTTGTTACAGAAGCAGTGCGTGCAGAGACTATTGACACATGTATCTTGGCTCACTTCAAACATCAGATCAAATCAGAGAGAAAGAGAGACTGGCAATGAGAGACAAGTCCACATCTACCACATGTGAGGCCCTGCTGGCCACTTCCCTTATATTATCTCATGCAGAACCTTCAAATACCGCATAGCGATGTCATAAATAACCCCACCTATAACTTCAGGAAACTCTAGTCCAGAAAAGTGAAATTGCCTCCTTGGCATGGCATAAGAAAGATCTTGAAATGTTCATTAGCCCCAGAGTTAAATGTGAGTTCCCAGGGTGATACAGGTACTCAAAGGACTAACTCGTGTATGGATTACTTTAACAGAATTTGTGACTAGGTTGCAGAAATAGTTTCCCCACACAGAAAGAATCGACTTGTGTCTTCGAATAAAGGGAAAGCCCCACCCTTGACCCAGGGTTGTAGAAACCAATTCAAATGAGGAGCATTTTGTTGGAGAAGGAAGATCACGCTGAGTTGGCAGCAGGTCTGGTCTAGTTTCTTCCAGCAGAAGTAGAGCTGCTGCATCAGAGTAACCAGGCAGTCATTTGAAGTCAGTGAAAACACTGAGTGCTTGAATGAATAAATTTGAGGCACTCCATGCTGTATAAGCATACTCTGGAATGTGTTTGCACTCACTGCTAGCTCTGGAACAATCCACCATTATTCTAATCACACCAGGCTTATCTGTGAAACTGGAATCATAGTAGATATTTCTGAGAATGCAAGGATTAAGTAAACTAGTACTGTGTCCAGCACGAGCATTGTTCTTGGCACAAATCAAACTCTCAATATACCCAATGATGGGAAGGAGAGCTCAGTGGGGTATGAATGCTTCCAAGCCTCCAACCCTGGGGAACCCAGGTAGAAGCTCTTGAAAGTGGTATAAATTGGGTACCTGTACTCCACAGGTATAGAACTTACAAGTCCATGATTCTTTTTTATTTTTTGTTTATTTTTATATAAAGAGCAGATATTTTTATTATTATTATTATTATTTTCATTGGGGGTTACACCTGCTGTGCTCAAGGCTAACTACTGGCTTTGCATTCATAGATCGCTCCTGGCAGGCTCAGTGAACCATATGTGGTATCAGGGACTGAACCCTGGTTGGCCGTATGCAAGGCAAGCACCCTCCCTACTGTACTATCACTCCAACCTCTGTAATTCTAGTTTTAGAGTCCAGCCCAGCCCAGGTTGCTGTGAGATCTCCCAGAAGGTGGGATCAGGAGATTTCTTTGTCAGTATATGGTTGGAAGAGGAATCTTAGCAAATGCTAGGAAGGCAGGTGGTGGCTGTCAGTCTTATTTCCTTCCTTATCATAATCCTCACCATTCCTTCTTCCTGTGGGACCTTTGTGTCTCTCTTCTTGGCTTCAGATGAGGAAAGAAATTGAGCAGGTTGCCTCCTGCAGAGGCGAGAAGATGCTAACTCCCACCACCTTCCTTATAGCCCAACGTACGAAAGGAAGCGTCTCCTGTACCTCTTCCCTCTGCTCCTCAGGCGGGCTTCCCACCCTTTGTCCTTCACCAGCCTAATTAGTTTGGCTTCCCGCAGAAAACACTGTCTCTAAATCTGTGCTGCCCAGCTTTGCTTCACCTCAGAACAGCTGGCACCTTGGCAGAGAAGCCGGGCTCCCTGGCTAACGTTCCTAGGACATGCTTCTCTCTGTGCTCCCTGGAAAGGCAGTCTTGTGCCGATCCAGTCAGTGAAGGATTCTAGGCAGGAGAAATTTTCAACTTTTCTGCCTTTCCTGATCTTAGTTCTTCTGGATCAGGCTGGAACAAGACCGCAGGTTGACAAGAGCTTGATGACGAAGAATGTTTGTGAGGCAGAAGAGGAATTTCCAGGAGGTGGGCCTGCTTCTAGCTCCTCCCCAGGGGAAATGAGGCTCATAAGCACTTAACCAAGACCACAGCACCCAGGCTCCTGTGAACAGGGCCCTATTGTTTGGGAACAAAGACAAAGTGCCATGGTTCCTGGCAGCAACATGTAAATATGTCCTTAAACTAACAGAAAGGGCTAGAAATAGCATTTGGGGAGATAAGAGGTGGTAGGGTGGGGAGAAAAAATACGGGTAGTTTTGCATATTTTCTAAACTCTTTTTTTTTCCTTTTTGGGTCACACCTAGCAATGCACAGAGGTTACTCCTAGCTCATGCACTCAGGAATTACCCCTGGCTATGCTTGGGAAACCATATGGGATGCAGGGAATCGAACCCGGGTCAGCTGCGTGCAAGGCAAACGCCCTACCTGCTGTGATATTGCTCCAGTCCCTGTATTTTCTGAACTCTTTAAAGTTTATCTGCAGTGATAACCTCAAAGTTAATTAAAATAGCAGAGAAGCTTCCTGCTCCCCTAGCCCGCTCACCTTCTTCTCTGCATCTTATTTACAGCTACACCTGCTGTACCTGCCAACACAGACTGCAACAGAGCAGGGTCCCCAGACATGTGCACAGATTAAATAAGTGACCTGCCTGCTGATTTCCCAGGCACAAGTTGTTCAGGCACGGTGCAAGAAAGAGCAAAGCTTGAGGAAATGGCAGTCTAAAGCGGTCCTTTGTTCATCTTGACACTGCGGTTCCAGTGCATGTGATCTTGTAGAAAAATGTTGAGTCAGAAAGTTCCAGAGTCATAGTTCAGCAAGGAGGGCACTTGCCTGCACATGGGCAACCTGGGTTCAGTCCCTGGCATCCCATGTGGCCACCCAAGTCCCACCAGGAATGATCTGTGAGTTCAGAGCCAGCAGTAATCCCTGAGCATCGCCATGTATGGTCCAAAAAAGAAAGCTCAAAGTGTTCTTCCAGATGGCGGATGTACTCAGAGTTCAGTTGGGCTAGTCTGAGGTAGGGAGGATGGCAGAAAGCTTTATGTTATGCCTTAATCACCGGCCTCTGTCCATGCTCATGTGTGTGCATGTGATGTGCATGTGTTGTGTGTGTGTGTGTGTGTGTGTGTGTGTGTGTGTGTGTGTGTGTGTGTGAAGGGGGATAGCGAATATCCCAAGTTGATTGCATGCTCAAATTTCCAAAGTGTGACAGTATGTAAACATTCCACATTCCACTGAGTTATAACAGCTGCCCTTAGTAAGGTAAGGTAAAGGTAAAGGCCCTCCCGTTGTTCGTCGATTTGCTCGAGCAGGCCCAGTAACGTCTCCATTGGAGACTTTGTTGTTACTGTGTCTGACGTATCGAATATGTCACGGGGAGCTTGCCAGGCTCTGCCTTGCGGGCGAGATCCTCTCGGTAGCTTGCCGGGCTCTCTGAGAGGGGCGGAGGAATCGAACTCGGGTCGGCCATGTTGGCTGCGTGCAAGGCAAATGCCTTACCGCTGTGCTATCGCCCTTAGCAGTTACCTTTTTTTTTCCTAATTCCTCTTAATAAACTTCAAAATATGAAGCTACTGAAGAAGGCTATGAAAACAATCTGAGGTAATCGGACTTCAGAATTTTAGGAGAAATTCTTACATAGTTGTCCCCCTTTCAGTTGTGGCTACCTTGCTTGGTTCTATAAATTAATTTTTTTACAAAATTTATGAAAATATAACCCTCAAACAAGAAAATCCTCACTTGCTCTCTTTAAGGATGTACTGCATCTTTTTAAAACGTTTTCATGCTTTTTAAAACATGCTTAGGGTGGAGTGGAGGATCACAAAGAATATATTTATTGGCCAAAGCCATACTACAGGGAGTGGGGTACTTGCCGTGCACACCGCTGACTCAGGTTTAATCCCCAGCACCACATACGATCCCTGAACCCCACTGAAGTGATCCCTGAGCACAGAGCTAGGATTAAGCCCTAGTATTGCTGGGTGTGGCTCAGAAACAAAAAAAAAAAGGAGAAAAAATACATTTCTTTAAGAAGAAGAGAGCAATGTATAGGTGAAACAATATAGAGGTAAAACAATAGGTGATTTTTCTCCTCACCCTCTTCCCCGATGAATGTCTTTTCCCAGCCTACGTGACAGGGGATCCTGGCTCCACGGTGTCAAGCCCAGCATCAGAATGAACATATCATTTCTCTTTCTAGGCTTCCTGCCTTCCACCCACCCCTCTAGTGGCATTAATTAAAAACTAAAATGCTGGGTGCAGCCAGGATTGGGGTAAAGCCTGCAGGTGGCTGCCCCAGGCTCTGCCAACATGATTAGTCACCCCATCAAAGTGAAAGCCCAGGAAAAGGGAAAGGCCAAGTCTATGCCAAGGTGCACACACTCCTCCCTCTATGCTCAAGCAAAAAAGACAAAGAAAGCAAATACAGATAAGGCAAAAGCACTTACACACACAGAGAGAGAACTGTAAATACCAGCCTGGCACACAATGAGCTGATCCAAATGGCCCTTGAATTCCTCCCTGGGTAGGGGCTCCCTTACTTACCATTCTGGACCACGCTGATGAGAGTGACAATGACCAACAGGACAATGTTGCCCACAGTTTCTTGATCCATGTTTGTCCCGGGCTCCTCAGAGAGAACTGTTCCACTTGGAGGCCTGCAGCTCTAACCGGCAGAAAGGGGAAGTGAAGCCTGCACCGCCTTTCATCACTGGTGTTTCCAAAGGCCCCAGTGTGATGACACAAGGCTGCCGCCTTCTTCTTCTTTTAAATAGCCACTAGAGTGCCAAGTGTGAGCGACCAGCCCAAGAAGCAGGGCTTGGGAAGAGAAACCCAAGGAAATGGCAAACGGGACTTTTCTTTTTGGAGTGGAACACAATGACTAAAGACGTAGGACATAGTGTAGGGCACTTGCCTTGCACTCGGCTGGCTCAGGTTCGATCCATGGCATCCCATATGGTCCCCCAGCCTCACCACGCAAAATTCCTGAGCTCAGAGAGCGAAGCAACCCCTGAACATCAACGGCTTCCAAACCAATAAACAAAGAAATAGAACACCAAAAAGATCTGTGTTCTGAGAATGTTCTCCTTTTCTTGGACTTTTGGGGGCTGTATTTTGGGGGTAGAGGGAACTGAGTCCTTTACCCATGGAAGGTCCAAGAGAGCAGCCCCTTAACCAAGGCTAGATGGATGGAAAATGGAGTTCAAGGGCAGCTGATATCTCTATTTCTACAGAAAAGTAAAATGGTCAGAAAAGAATAAAATCCAAACCCAGGAGTTCTAGTAAGCAGCACAAATGTGGTGCCAGGAGCTACATTGATGGTACAGCACATAGGCACTTGCCCTGCACACAGCCAACCCTGCTTTGATTCTCCAGAACCCTGAGCCCCACCAAGAGTGATCCCTGAGCACAGAGCCAGGAGTCAACCCTGAGCTCTGCTAGGTCTGGCCCTTAAACCAAAAAACTAGTGTTTACAGTTGGACCCTAAAGGAAACATTCCCAATAGGAAGGATTGATCAATAAGGAGGGGAGATTTTCTCCCCTTTCTGGGGACACTGTTGAGACACCTGCACTTATCATTGTTTATAACATCATCGTAAAGCTAGAGAAGCTTTGGGAGAGTGCACCAGGGACAGCACATGTGTCCAGCAATGCAAGGGTGAAAACCACAGGACTCGATGGCACCTGAACACTGCCAGTGTAGGCCTGGTGGTCCCCAAGAACAGCCAGGAATGGCTCTTTACATAGGTACAAAGAAGCTAATAGTGGGCTGCTGGCCACTGGTCAGTGGTCTGAAAACAGATCCAAGACAGTTTTCCCAAGTAAATGGTGATCTCAGAACTAAAGTAGAAACAGCCAGTTCCAACTTCAAAGTGTGCAGAAATACTGAGTCCTTGTGCCGTGTGCCTGGAAATAATGTCCAGTTTTGTTTTGTTTTTAATAATTTAGTACATTTAATATTCCAACACCAATCCCACCACCATATTTCAAATATTTCCATCCTGACCCCAAAGCCTGCCCCCAAAGCAGGACCTAAGTCATTTATTTTGTATTGCCTGTTATGAATAATTCACTAAAAATTATTCAAAAAAGTTTCCTTAAGGGAAAGTGTGTGAAGATTGCTATATTTCACCCTGTATCCATCAAGCCCTTCTCTTGGTATATCGGTGGTGTAGAGTATGAGATGTCTAGGAATTCTAAAATTTTAAATATGGTGATACAGCTGAGGTTAATTTAATGTGTTTTCTAACTAGATGTTGGCTTTGGGGCCTGGGAGAATATCTGTAGCATGTCACTCTGTGTTGCTTTCTTCTGACAGATTTAGTGAGTCTCTATATCATGACCATTAATGAGCTTATGTGGTGACAGAGGAGTTCCTGGGCATGACTGCCAGGCTACTGGAAGAACAGGGAGATGGGGGGAAGGTCACACATTCCCAACTCCATGCGAGCCTGAAGAATTTGTTCACAAGTCCTGCATACCTGGGTTTTTCAGCAGGTTCACTCATAAATGGGCTCATCCAAGACTGTGGAAATTGGCTGTGAGTATGGCAGCAATTGAGTTCTGGAGGTTTTCAGCTATCTTGGCTAGTTGGGACAGGTGGGGAACTCACCTGCACCCCTCTGGGTCACCCCTAATAAGACAGCCAGGTGTCGGGTCTGGTGGCATCTCTGCAGTGTATTGCTCATGTTGCTTTCTTCCAAGAGATTTATTTCTGACTCTCTACCATGTTTTCTTTACATGATACCCAATATAAAAAAGAAACAAAAACAAAGCACCTCTACCTTGATGCCTAAGAAGAGCAGAAAGTATCGCTTTGCCCATTTGTTAGAGAACATGCTTTTCATTATACTTATGAAATCCTGGTCTCTCTTGCTACTAAAACCCACCCAGGACTCTTGGTCAAGCTGGGAGAGAAACAGGGAAAGGGATGAAAGATGCCAGTGATCTTCATCTGAGACTAAATAACTGGCAGGGATTAAGAGCGGCTATTTCTCCAAGTTTCCCTCCGAGACAGAACACCGGCTACCACTCTTGCTGGCAGGAGAGGGGGCATCTCAGTGGAAAAGAGGCCCAGAGAACGGAGCTCACGCACATCCCATGCTTAGAACCACCAGCTCGCAGGTTTCAGTTCATCTAAGAGAGAAATAGGTTTGGGAGCAGCAGGCAGCATGCCTAGGGTGTTTTGCAAGATTAGTTCAGGTCTTAGCACCAGCCAACCTTGTCTCTTCACTCACCTTAAGAAGCTCAATTTTATACAGGAACTTCGGGGAACATTCAGGTTTTAGTGATCAAGAAGCAGGACTCTCTCCCATAAAGGGCATTTTAATACTCATCATATCCCAGTCATGGGCAGTAGAACAGAGGCTGGTTCTAAAGCATTGCAGACAATATAAACTTAGTCAATGTGGCAGAAGACCGTTCTATGTACTGACTTAAAAAAAAAAAAAAACAAGGAACTGAACAATGAGAAGTTTAAAAAGAATAGTTAAGTGGTGGCTGGTCCTGGAGGTCTTTGGCTGCAGGAGCCCTGGTCAGGGCGGGGAGGAAAGCTCAATCCACTCCCCTCCAAGGGGCCCCGGCGAGGACAGCCAGGCGCCACCACAATGCTGAGACCACTCCCCGCACACATGAAGGTACCGGCAGAGGAACAAAGGCAAGCGGGTCCCGGGGCTAAGATCTCCAAGCCTGCTTGGATCGGGGCTGAGCATCCTCCACCCAGATCCTTCAAATTCCAGTAGGTGGGGGTCACACCCACCAACTGGCCCCCTGGCGCCGTGTAATGCCATCAACGGCCAAGACTCAGAGACTATAAAAAACAGCTACTGGTTTTTCCCGGACATCTTATTATGACATCTTATTATCTCATTCCTACTTTGGACAAACTGGCAGGCTACCGAATGTAACCTGCCCACATGGAAAAGTCTGGCAAACTCCCCGTGGCATACCCAATATGCCAAATACCAGTAACAATGATGGGTCTCATTCTCCTAAAGAGCCTTGAATATAGCACTTTCTTAAAAATCTCAAGGCTAGGATGAAGGAGACATTACTGGGGCCTGCTCAAGGCAATCGACGAATAACAGTTAAGTGGTTGGGTCTTGAAATCAAGGAATTCTCTCTCTCTCTCTTTTTCTCACTCTTGTGCTCTGTCGATCTCACTCTCTACTCTGCTCTTTCTGTCTCATGCTCTGCTTTTGTTAGCATGTCAACCTTTTTCTCTCTATAGAAGATTTTCTCTACACAATGAAAAGCAAGTCCACTTCCAACCTTCAACTTTTACATCACTGAACTTCTATTAACTAAATTATTAGCTTCTCTCATCTAAACTGGGCTAGAATGATAGCACAGTGAGTATGGCATTTGCCTTGCACATGGCCAACCTGGGTTGGGTCCTCAGTATCCTACATGGTACCCTGAGCCCGCCAGGAGTAATTCCTGAGTGCAGAGCCTGGAGTAACCCCTCATTGAGCATTGTCAAGTGTGGCCCAAAAATGAACCCTCACCTTACCAAAAAGAAAATAAACAACTTTCAGAACAATGTCATTGGACCAGGAACATCAGATAGATGTGCAGTTATCTAGAACAACCAACTAGCAGGACAATTTGAACGAACATGGTAGTTTCCACTGGCTATCAGTGGTCCTAGGAGGCCATTTCCTAAGGAACACTGTAAGAGCGGAGGAATGCACTTATGTGCCAATAGCATGACTGTCCATCACTCATAATCTCCAGTTAAAATGACATTTCAGAGTTGGAGAAATAGCACAGGGGTAAAGTGCCTGTCTCACACACAGCCAGCACCTGGGTTCAATGCCTGGCACTGCATAGGGTGCCCCAGACCCATGAGAAGTGATCCCTGAGCACAGTCAGGAGTAAGCCCTAAGCTTACTGCTGAGCCTGACTCTCACACCAAAGAGACAGAGAAAGCGAGAAATTAAAAATAGTAACAAGAAACAGCTTTAGAGACGCTTCTCCCACCTGCAGCCTGGCATCTTTAAGGCTCATGAGGATGCTCTCCCTGCCTGGATGTTCCGGTTACTGGTGTCAAAGTATGCGACCATCTGAAGGCCTCAGAAAACAGCATCCCCAGAATCTAGCATGACCAGCCTACAACACTCTTGGAAATTCTGCCAGCTGCGTGGAATATAGGCAACCAGGAAGGAGTGTTGTCTCCTACCTCTTTCCCCACCTCTAGGCATCCCACCGATGCAGGGGCCAGGGAGAGGTCCAGCCACCACTAACGAGGAAAGCATCCACTAAAAGCATTTACCACTGTGCCTCGACCAGTGATTGGACCTTCCCAAATGAGCTCCCTGGAAGTTCCTTCTGTCGTGGAAAGCCAGTGGCCAGCTGAAGGAGGAGGCCACTTCAGCTGAGAAGACCACTTTCACAGTCCACTGAGAGGTCTATTAAGTTACAGGCCCACATTAAGATTCTGGAAACATTTCTCTGAGGAAATGCTGTTCAACTCCAGAGAGAGCTGCTGAGACAGCCAAAAAAGAAAAAAGGAAAGAACAAGCCAGAGGGAGACGGGGAGCACAGCAGGCCTTTGAGCAGATTCCTAGGAGGGCTGTGGCTCACAGGCCTGGCAGAGACCACACTGGAGTAGGCCAGACCTAGGACTCCAGGCACTGAACAGCTGGGGCCTGGGGACCTAACTTGTACCAGGCATCATGCCAAGAGCATACATCACTTCTCAAGACATCCTCTGGGGACAAGTGACTCTTTCCACCAACCAAGGGATGAAACAGGTTCAGAGAGGTTAAACCATGCACCCAAGGTCACACAATAGTAAGGAGCAAAACTAAGATTCAAACCAAGGCCTGTCTGGTTGCAAAGGAGCAAACCTTAGAGAAAAGAAAGGGCAACATATATGCACATGTCACAAGAAACAGCGTTTCCCAGACATGCGCCTGCTGGTAAAGGTGATCTCATGAGCCCCCCTCAGCCCCACTCCCCAAGCCAGCCCCACTGCTGCCTGAGTTAATCCAGCATCTGCGTGTGACAAATGCACGGAGAGGAAAAATAATTAGCACATTCATTTATTAGAATACTGTTAGTGGTTTGACTGTGAAGGACGACCATTTGTCAACAGGGATCAAGACAGCTGGGGACAAGCAGTAGCTCAGGGCGAGCAGCAATTCAGGCAAGGCTGCGGCGCTGACCAGCTGCTCTTAGAAACCACGGTTGCTGCCTGGACGCTCCATTGACGCACGGGCACATACGCACACGCGCCTCCGTAACCATGGCAACGCGGGACCACTTCATTCTGCAGTCACGCAGTCATATTCAGTATCCTTCAAGTCACCTGAGCTGCCTGGTTTCATTCAGAACACCTCTTCCTGCTCTCCCCATTTGAGACTGCTCTCCCTGTTCTTGGGGATGAGACCATATTTTGACGTAAAACAGGGATAGAACAGAATTCTTCTGAGCTGGGGACTCACACTGAACAGGACATAAAACATAGAAACTATGGAAGCACAGGTTACAGACGGTGGTTCAGAAGACTTCCTATGGCTCTTTGGGAATGGAGGAGGAATAACCTGGCTAGGTGGTACCAGAGATCCCTCATGCAGAACATGCACTTTGAACCATCTTCCCAGCCCCCAAACAATTTATTTCAATAGAAGTCAACGCAAGGACTCTTCAGACCAGTACTGACCAGGAGATTATGTGACATGAATAAAAGTCGGGCTACCATCTGTCCCAGATGTTCTAGTCAATCGACTCCAAGACAGCTGAGTCAGCCAGGTTTAAGTACCAGAGCTGCATACCCCACCACCATCGGATGCCCTTTCACTACAAAAACAGCCTGTGGTTCTGAATTTAATTGAGCTGAATAGAGAGGAAGCATCATGCCATCCTATAGAGGAGGAAACTGAGGGAGAGTGAATTTGCTGTAATCTCAAAGGCTACAGACTATACTCCATGCATGCATGTGAGGTGCACTGCAAATCAAAATGACATTTAGAGACCTGACCTCTGTTCTCTAGAAAATCACATCATACACTGAAAATATCAGAGCAACGGGGGAATAAGGAGGAAAGAAGCAGAAATCCATAGACAGTCACAGGGGCTGCAAGAAACCCTCTTCCCGCCCCTCTGACAGACACACAGAACCACAGTGTTCAGAAGACACTATGCAGTATGTCACCCATAAGCACCGAGGTTCAACACCAACCTAACTGGTCCTTTAGACTGCCTAAGGAAAGGAGATCAGCAGTGGGCGTGACCTCATTTAGAAGTGTTCAGTTCTAACAGGAGAGATGCCTGATGCTCATACATGTTCAGCTGATTTTTGACAGTGAGAAAAGAAAATTTAAAACTATCCTTCTCATCAAAATATACTGGAACAACTAGATAGTCCTAAAATGGAGGGGATAAGAGAAATAAAGCAAACAAACTGTAACTAGAAATGTGTCAAATATAAATATAGGGCCAGAAAGATAGAACAGTAGGTAGGGCATTTACCTTGCATGACTCAGACCCTGATTCTATCCATAGCACTGAAGATGGTGCCCTGAGCTCTGTAGAAATGATCCCTGGTTGCAGAACCAGGAGTAAGCCCTGAGCACTTCTCAGTGCAGATCCAAAACCAAAAATAGGGGGGCGGGGGGAATTGAATAGTTAAAAATGTAAATCTTCTAGAAGAAAATAACAGAAAGTCTTTGTAACTACAAGAAAAGCAAAGATTCCTCATGTAAAACTACAAAGTCTGAGCTATGTAAGGAGAGAGAAATCAATGAATTAGACTTTATCAAAATTTAAAACTACTTCCAGAGACACTCTTTTACTTTTTACTTTTTTGCTTTGGCAATGCTCAGGGTAAATCTTAAAAATGGGTAAATGACTTAAACAGATGTTCTACTAAAGAAGATATACAAATGGCCAGCACATGTATGAAATGATCCTCAACATCATTAGTCATCTTGAAAACACAAATTAAAGTCACAAATGAGCTCCCATTCTAAACCTCTTATGATGTTTATCAAGAATGTAGAACAAGGAGATCTCTTGCTTTTATGACTATTAACAATGGACAAAGGTTTGATATTTTTGTAAAAATGGGAAAATATAAATAAAAACACATTCGAAACAGTTTGGTAGTTACTAAAGACTGAATACACATTTACTAGATAAACTAGCATGTCTACTTTAAGTATTTTTCCCAAAGAAATGCAAGTGCATGTCCTTATTTTTGTGGCTTGGCCCAATCACTAGAACTGTTATATTCCCTAAAACCACAAAGAGATAATATAAGTATAGGTAACTGTCATACATCACATGTATGACATCCAAATTGCAAAAACTGAGGCTTTCTGCAGAAATATCTGGAGTTCCTACTGCAGTGCAGCCAGAAAAGTCTGATAATGAACATACTCCATACAGCAGTTCCTGTTTGTTTAAGCATTTGTATAAGCTACACATTCGCATGATTTTTTTCTGTTGTTGTTGTTTTTGCTGCTGCTTTGTTGTTATTGTTGTTGTTTGGGCCACAACCTGGCAGTGTTCAGACTTAGTCCTGGCTGTGTACTCAGAGATCATGCCTGGCAGGGCACCATATGGACTACCTGGGATCAAATTCCAGTCAACTGTGTGCAAGGCAAGAGCACTATCCACTGTACTATTTTTCATTTTCTTTCTTTCTTTTGTTTTTTGTTTGTTTGTTTGTTTTTTGGGTCACACCCAGCGATACTCAGGGGTTACTCCTGAATCTGACCTCAGGAATTACTCCTGGCGGTGCTTGGGGAACCACATAGGAAGCCGGGGATCAGACCCAGGTTGGCTGTGTACAAGGCAAACGCCCTACCTGCTGTGCTATCGTTACTGCTCCTGTACTATTTTTCTAACCCCCGTTCTCATGGTTTGTCTGTGTCCAAAGAAATCCACTCACATACCTCTTATCAAAGCTTCCTTACCAAGAGTTTTTCAACCATGTCCTCAACAATGCACTGAACCATGAGTCATAGGTATGAGTCGGGGCAGACTTGTGCCTCTGCCCACTCTACCTCAGCTCAGAGTTCTGTCCAGCGAGGGTATTTTCTTTCACTCCTCTCTATGGGTCACTCCAGAGTGGAGTGATCATGCACAGCTATCACATTGGAATAGTATATTGCTCCAAAATCCCGTGGCACTCTGATGGGTCCACCAACAGAAGCTGCCAAAGGCTCCATCCAAGTCGCAATTGTATGTCACTTAGTCATTTTAAGTGCTCCTGTATTAGCTGAGTCCTAAGGTCCAAGAGGCAGAGCCACTTTCTGGACAGCTGAGTTTGTATCCAGAACTTTCTCCCTTTTTTGTGGGCGGGGGGGTCTCACTCAAAACCGGCCACTTTTGAACTCTATAATAAAAGGATTGAATAAGTGTGCATAAACAAGGTATATATGGAAACTCCTAAGAAGCCTATGGGACCTTGTGACTCTTAACAGCAGGTGGGGCTGGTGTAAGAACTTACCCTGTTGGATAACACTGGGTTGTCTTTGCTGCTCCCACAGGAGCTTGGAGTTTATTGAGCCACTCCCACAACAGTGCAACTGAGACACACCCAATTCCATCATGCACTAATAGTCCTATATTGTTTTTCTCTTTCCTTTATATCATTTATCTGATTTATTTAGCAATGTCCTTTTTGTATAGACACAGGAAGACAATTGATGCTATGCTACATGGGAGTTAAGTGGCTCCAAAGTAATATTTACTCCTGGGCATTATATTTACTTGACTTAAGCCTCAGTTGCCCTTAGTTCCTAGCACTCCAAGAGCAGGATCCCAACGAGGAACTGATGGACCCAGGGCAAGCTGTGAGCTACCCTGGCATAGAAATGGGCCAGGCCGAGTGTCATAATACTTAACTCTAAGTTAGAGCACGGTGGTGGACAAACTCTGTCATGACCCAAAAAGAGGTAACTGAATAAGGACACTGCTGGGGTTAGGAAGACTAACCTGGCCTGAGGACTGTGATCTGGAATATATAGTGAGGAATATATTCCCAGGAAGAGTCAACATTTAGGCTTAGTATATCTCATACTGTGCTCATACAAAATGATATTGCTAGAAATATTATAAGAAGTAAATTTACTATAACTGTTTGAGTGGATTACTAGCTCAGGATAAAGCAATACACCCTGGATGGAATTGCGTCCTTGGGAGGATCTCCTAGTTATCTTGAGTAATCTCCTTAGATGAGATTTTATCCTTGAGAAAGAAAAGCCTGAGCAGCCACTCTCCCACTCCAAAGCCATTGCCGTGTCCTCAGCCCAGCTAAATATTCTGGATTCTCTGGAACAACACCCTCAAGCTTTACAACACTGACATCCTAGTAGTAGCACACCAGATTGGATGGGATTCAACTTAGAATCCAATCAATCTCAACTGACAAAAACATTAATACAGAAGGTTTAACTTGCAATAACATCTTAGTAAGCCCTCAGACAGGGACTTGATGTCTCATGGTGAGATACAACAATTGTCACAAATTTTCTTCTATGGAAATATTTTTTTCATTCCATCAGTCATTTAGTGGTAACAAGCAATATAAAATAAATTACTGTGGTTTGCTTTGTGGACAGGCTTGAGGGATAGTTGGGAAAATGGAGACAATGGTGGAGGGAAGGTAATGGTGGTAGGATTGGTGTTGGAATATTGCGTGCTTGGAACAAATGATCATGAACAATTGTGTAAACCATCATGAAATTGCCGTGTTTAAATAAAGTGAGGGTAAAAAGAAATGGAGTTAACGACTGCTGTACATGACAGAATGAATCTTAAAATCATCATGCTGTGCCAAAGAAGACAGACAAGGAATATGTGCTTCATAAGTCTGTTTCCACAAAATCCTAGAAAAGATCCACAGAATCTTCAGTGACAGAAAACAAATTAGTCATTGCTAGAGCTGAGGTTAGAATGGATACTGTCTGGAAAAAAAAGACCAGAAAACCCTTTATGGGTTGGGAGAGTGAAAGAAATGCTCTAATCCTGATTTTGGTAATAGTTACATGAATGAACCAACTTACCAAATTGTACCCTTAAAATGAATGCCTTCTATTGTATACAAATTATATCTCAAATGGGGCTGGAGAGATAGTACAGTGGGTAGGGCACTTGCCTTGCATGTGACAACCCAAATTTGATCCCTGGTACCCTATAGGGTTCCTCAAGCCCCTCCAGGAATGATCCCTAAGTGCAGAGCCAGGAGTAAGCCCTGGATTACTGACTGTGGCCCAAAGACCTAAAAATAAAAAATTATAAATAAAGCGATAGCACAGCGGGTAGGGCGTTTGCCTTACACGTGGCCAACATGGCCGACCCGAGTTCGATTCCTCCGCCCCTCTCGGAGAGCCCGGCACGCTACGGAGAGTATTCGATATGCCAGACACAGTAACAACAAAGTCTCCAATGGAGACGTTACTGGGCCTGCTCGAGCAAATTGACAATCAACGGGAAGGGAAAAAAAAAATCTAGTAGCTCATTGGACATTATGTTTAGTATTTTTTACGTAGAGGTTAAATTTAGTGGGTTGCATAGAAATACATATAAATAATCAGGGCTGGAGTGATAGTACAGCAGGTTAGGGCGTTTGCCTTGCAAGCAGCTGACCTCGGTTTTTGGATGTGACCCAAAAAGAAAAAAAAATACATAATCACTTTATCTAACAAAGTTTCAAAAAGAACTAATATTAACTAAACTTGAAATGTATGAATCAGTGATCCTATACTTCCAACACAGCCAATAAAGCTGCCCGAAGGCAAGCCAGATAGGCCCAGTAATATCTTAGTGTGTCAGTGGTTTCTCTTGATATGGCAGCAGTATAATTAATTACCTGACTTCTAGACATCTCATTTCTCCCTCCTTTTCTTCTGACTTCCCTTCCTTCAACTTCTTACAGGCATTCTGATCATTAAAACTTACTGTCAATGTCTTTTGCTTGTTTTTTAAAATTTAAGGTAAACAGTTATTGTGTCACTATGTTATTTAAGGTAAACAGTTATTGTGTCATTATTGAGATCAATGTATTTGAAATATTTGCAAAAATGTTGGTAAATATTACACAAATTTGAAAGTATTGGGTAGGAACTGTCACTGTCCTCTCATTGTTCATCGATTTGCTCAAGCGGGCCCAGTAACTAAATTAGTTAAATTCAAATGGATATCTTTACCAATCTTGGTAAAGATAAAACTTCTTAGAACCTTTACTGGGCCAGAGCGATAGCACAGTGGGTAGGGTGTTTGCCTTGCACGTGGCCGACCTGGGTTCAATTTCTCCGCCTCTCTCGGAGACCCCTGCAAGCTACAGAGAGTATTCCGCCCGCACAGTAACTTGCCAAAGCCTGGCAAGTTACCTGTGTCGTATTCGATATGCCAAAAACAGTAACAACAAGTCTCACAATGGAGACATTACTGGTGCCCACTCGAGAAAATCGGTGACAATGGGAAAAGGGTGCTACAGTGCTACAGTCATATCTAGTCCACTGTTTGTTTTGATCTCTAAGTATTTTAGATGCAATTACCTTTCAGAGAATCTAAGATGTGAGCCAGATATCCTAAACTGGCATAACTAATAATTAAGTTTCATTTTTATAGGAAAAAAACAATGGAATAGCTATAAATTGCTACACATGCCAGATCATCTATCTTTATTCAGAAGTCACTTCCTCGATCGCAGAAGAAAAATGAACAAGAACGATGAAGGGTGGGGGGGAAGGCCACTTGAAACTAGGAAGGGCATTAAATGCAAATTATTTCAAAGAAAGTGCAAATCAGGGCCATGGAAATATCCCAGGGGAAATAACTCAGGGGTTAAGGTACATATCTTACATACGCAAAGCCCTGAATCCAGTCCCTTCTACCAGAGGGCTCCCCTGAACAATGCCTGTTGTAGAGCCAGATCTCTGGTCAGGTGGGGCCCTGGTGACCCCCAACATAGCTGGAAAATACCCAGCACTGCTGGACTCAAGCAGCAATGCATCTCTGGCCCCACATTGGTCCGTCCAGGTCAGTTGGCTGAGTACCACTCGAAGTGGTCCCAGGGGGCCTCCTGAGTACTGCTAGGGAGGCCTAAAAGGGGGGAAAATGGAAAAGAAAGAACAAATCAATAAATAGACAGGACTTTACCTGACCCCATTAGGTGAGGGAATCTGTTAGAATTGGTTTCCCCAAATCAAGTCACTGTGTAAAATTAAGGTAAAGATAAAGGTAAAGGCCCTCCCGTTGATCATTAATTTGCTCGAGCGGGCCCAGTAACGTCTCCATTGGAGACTTTGTTGTTACTGTGTCTGGCATATCGAATACTCTCGGTAGCTTGCCGGGCTCTCCAAGAGGGGCGGAACAATCGAACTCGGGTCGGCCATGTTGGCCGCTTGTAAGGCGAATGCCCTACCGCTGTGCTATCACTCCAGCCGTTAATTCTAAGAAAAGTTCCAATCCAACTACCCCAAATCATAAACACAGAATGGCTCCACTAAACTCTTGAGCCCAGAGCACTGAGGAAGAAAAGCTAATATTTACTGAGGGTTCATCTTTGGTACAGAATGGTGCAAAGCATTCTGGAAGCATTATCCTGCTGTTGTTGTCTGTGAGTGCCACAACCACCTGTGCTCAGAGACTATTCCCAGATTTGAGCTCAGAGGTCACTCTGGTGGTGGTCTGAGTAACACATGGTACACGGGGACCATACATTGCCAGAGATTGAACCCAGGCCTCTTGTATGTACAGCAAGAGCTAATCTTGCTGGCCCCGAAGGAGTAGATTGATTGATTGATTGATTGATTGATTGAACCTGATGGCCCTGTCCAGCAGTGTTCAAGCGTTGCTCCTGGCTTGATCAGGGGACCATATGGGTGCCATGATTGAACCTGGACATCCTGCATGGAAAGCATCTCTCTTAAGCTTTATGTGTTATCTTTTCTTAGTCTATTTTATCAAGGTAGAAACAGGTTCATAGTAGTGGTTCAAGATTCAAGGTAGTGAATGTCAGGACTGACAAACTGAGTTCTGCTTCTGGTCTGGCTTCTATCCCATTTGGACCCACTCACAGGTTCTACTCCTCTCCTAAATTCTCAACTATGCTGATGTGAAAGATGGACATTTTCAATTATCAACACATCCTCAGCAAACTAGACATAGATGGAAATTTCCTGAACTTGATAAAGAATATCCACAAAATAAACCTATAATTGATACCATGCTGATAAGAAACCAGAAACTTTCCTCCAAAATTTAGGACTGATGAGGCAACATTTCTTTTCAATATTATACTAATGTCTTAGATAATACATTCAGACAAGAAAAATAGTGACCAGGACTGGAGTTATAGTACAGTCAGTAGGGCTCTTGTTTTGCACACGACCAACCCAGGTTCTATCTCCAGCATTCCATATGGCTCCCCCATGAACATCCGGGAGTTATTCCTAAGTGCAGAGCCAGTACTAACCCCTGAGCATCACTGAGTGTGGCCAGAAAAGAAAAGAAAAACAGGGCCCAGAGAGATGGTGTGGGGCTTATGGCACTGGTCTGTATGTTCCAGACCCCAGTTCCATCAGCAACACTGTTTATGGTTCCCTGAGCACCACCACAAATAGCCCTGGAGCACTGCAGTAGAGCCCCCCCAAAACACCAAAAGACCCAAAAAAGAAAATAAAAGATATGCAGATTTGGAAGGAAGAAAAAAATAGCTTTTACTCATAAATGACATTGCTGTCCACATAGAAAAAAATGAAAGAATCAATAAAAATAAAAACCATTAGAACCAATGAGACTATAGCAAGGTTGCAAAATAGATTATCAGTCACTTTCCTTAATACCAGCAACTGGAACTTTAAATTAAAAGTACAATGTAGGCCAGGAGGACTGATCAATGGTTGGAAGCTACCACAAGTGTACGGGGGGCGGAGAGCAGTTGGGCTAGAGAAGGGACCAGTATGACAGTAATAGTTGGAAGTGATCACTCTGGAGAACTGAGTGTTGAAATTAGGTAAAGAGATATACCTAATACCTTTTCAGTATCTGTAATTGCAAACCATAGTACCCAAAAGAAAGACAGAGACAGAGACAGAGAGAGAGAGAGAGAGAGAGAGAGAGAGAGAGAGAGAAGCAAAACACCTACCATAGAAGCAGGAGGGGGACAGGAGGAAGACTGGGAAACTGGGAATGTTGGTGTTGGGAAATGTACACTGGTGAAGGAACGCGTATTGGAACATGATATGACTGAAACTTAATCGTGAACAACTTTGTAACTGTGTATCTCACTGTGATTCAATTTAAAAATTAAAAATGTTTTAAATGGGCTGGAGCAATAGCACAGTGGGTAGGGCGTTTGCCTTGCACACGGTCGACGCAGCCGACATGAGTTCTATTTCTCTGCCCCTCTCAGAGAGCCCGGCAAGATACCAAGAGTTTCTCTCCCGCACGGCAAAGCCTGGCAAGCTACCCACGACATATTCCATATGACAAACACAGTAACAAGTCTCACAATGGAGACGTTGCTGGGCCCACTCAAGGAAATCGATGAACAATGGGAGGACAGTGCTACAGTGCAGTGTTAATGTTTTAAATAATAAAAATAAAATAAATAAAAGTATAACATCAGGAGTCGGAGCAATATTACAGAGGTTAAGGCACTTGCCTTGCATGTTGTCGATCTAGGTTCAATCCCCAGCACTGCTACCTGAGCACAGAGCCAGGAATAAACCCAGAGCACCACTGGGTGTGGCCCCAAAACCAAAATAAAAAATAAAATTAAAAATACAATTCTATTCAGATTAGCATCCCCAAATTATATATTTAGGTATAAATCTAACACACTATGCAGAATCTTTATATGAAAAATGCAAATGTAACCGCCCTGAAAATATTTGGGAAGGATTGAAAACTCGATATTTTGTAGGCATCTTGTTTCAATACTGATTATAGAGAATATTAGGAAAGTCTTTTCAGAGGAAGTGGCATCTAAGGTGAAAACTGAATGATGAGTAAAAACTAACTTGGCTAAGTGGGTGAGGAAAGAGGAAATGATGTGTTCAAAGATCCTTAGCAAAATAAACATTACAGTGCAGTTAAGGAACTAAATACTTTTTCCATTATGCTGAAAACTAGATTTTAAAAATTATATGGAAAGAGTCTGGGGACCACATCACAAAGGGCCTAGCCATTCCTTCTCAGAGTTTTGAAATGAACCTCGGGCAAAAATAAGCCACTAAAGGATTTTAAGAGGAGTCTCGGGGCTGGAGCAATAGTATAGCATTTAGGTATAAATCTAACACACTACGCAGAATCTCTATAGGGTAGGGCATTTGCCTTGCACGCAGCTAACCCGGGTTCGAGTCCCAGCATCCCATATGGTCCCCCGAGCACCGCCAGGAGCAATTCCTGAATGCAGAGCCAGGAGTAACCACTGTGCATTGCAAAAAAAAAAGTGATCGTAAGACGATCACTATTTTAGAAGATCATTCTGGCTAAACTGTATATTATCAGTGGGCTATTGGGCCAGAGAGATAGTACAGTAGTATAGCGAGCAAGTGGCACATTTGCCTTGCACACAGTTGACCAAGGTTAGATCTCTGGCACCACCTATGGTCCCCTGTGGGCTGCCGGGAGAAATCCCTGAGTATAACCTGGTGTGACCACACACACACACACACACACACACACACACACACACACACACACACACACGGTAGGAACAGCATGGAAACAAGGAGAGAAGCTGAGTATCCATTCTAGAGGCCCATAACTAAACAAGCATGAAGGTAATAGCACTAGAAAGAAGCTTATGGGTTTGAGGTCTGCTTTTACATTATAAGACAGCAAGAAATAAGAGTAAATCACAAATTAATCTCAGAGATCTGACATCATTCAGGATGAATGTGGGTGCCATTCCTTATGAAGTTTCTCTTAAGAAATTTCGCTCCAACTACACAATGGAATACTACAGAGCTATCAGCAAAAATGAAGTCATGAAATTTGCTGATAAATGGATGGACATGGAGTGTATTATGCTGAGAGAAGTAAGTCAGAAGGAGAGGGACAGACATAGGATGTTTGCACTCACTTGTGGGATATGAAGAACATAGTATGAGACTAATACCCAAGGACAGTAGAAATGAGGGCCAGGAGGATTAGTCCACTACCCTTGAAAACTTTCCACAAGTGGGGGTGGAGGTAGGGGGTGCAGTTAGGATAGAGAAGGGACCACTATGACAGTGTAATTTAAAATGATCACTCTAGACTAAAGAACTGAGAGCTGAAAGGGGTTAAAGGGATAAACACAATAATCTTTCAGTGCCTGTATTGCAACCCATAAAATGCCCAAAAGGAAATAGAGAGGTGTAAGAGAACAAGAGAGAGAGAGAGAGAAAGAGAGAGAGAGAGAGAGAGAGAGAGAAGAAAGGTGCCTGCCATAGAGGCAAGCTGGGGATTGGGGTGGCAAGAGAAAAACTGGACACATTAGTGATGGGAAATACACACTGGTGGAAGGAATAGGTGTTGAAACATTGTATGACTGAAAGACAATTATGAACAACTCTGTAACTGAGTATCTCACAATGATTCAATAAAAAGAAAATATTTTAAATTAAAGAAGAATGGCAAAAAGAAAAGAAAACCCTTCCACTATCATCACTCTTACAGTATTTTCTTAGGGGTCATTTGGCACATAATTGAAGTTCCCAGGGCTCAGATGATTTAGGCAATTCTTGAAGAAATATTTGATAAGCCCCATAGCTCCCAAATAATCCATTTGGCAGCACCGTTGAGATGTAGCAAATTTGATATGAGGCCAGGGTACATAAGTTAAAAACAAATGCCCGTCTCCTCTGGCCTCATGAGAGGAGAAGGAACACAGGGCAATCTGACAGCTGCGAGGCACACGGAACAAACTCAGTGGAGAATCTCCAAAGCCTGTGTAATGACCGGAGAACTGAACTGCAAACTTCTTTTCTCCCAAACACATGTGCACAGGAGGTTTCCAGCTCTGTTTGGGGAGCGTAATATCCATCATGGAGCTCACGGTGGAGTGCAACATCCATCATGAACTGCAGCCTCTACAATCAAAGCACATTCTCACAATGCTTAGAAGTGTAGAGAGAAATGGGAAAGGTCACGTGCAGGATGGTCTCAGCCTGTGGACATTCCATTCTCTTTGGGTTGGGCAGAGAGAAGAGAAAAACGGCCTCTGGTTTTTGTTCTGTTATTCTTTTATTGACAAAATTTTGCAACAAGTAAGGAAATGGAATACTCAGATTAAGTGACTGGGCACCCAAAGATCCAAAAGTTAAGTTTCTTCCCAGGGCAAAATGTGCCTTAGCACATTAACAGAGTATAGCGCATTAAAGTGTTTTTCTTCCTGTTTTCTTCTTGAATAAACTAGCTGAACCCTTATTGTTTGTGGTGTTAAATGGATTTCATAACTAGTACAAGATGTGGCTAAATTCATATTATTGTGATAATTTTAATTGAATTTCCTGGCTCCCACTTGCTTAATTGTCCACTCTTAACACTGCATTAGGCATAAGGGTCTAATGGCCCTATGAAATGCTTACATTCCCTTATGACTGTGATTATATTTTGCTTATAATTCCTGAAAGTTGTACTAAGTCTGTTTAAAAGATATCCCAAGAGACCTTACACATTTACTGTATTAGAAAAAATACAGATGTTCCCACACATCCTAAGAGATGTTACAGTTTACACTGCCTATGAAGGCTGATGAAAACCTTAGAGATACTTTTCAAGTATCATGAAAGAAGAAAAATAAAGCATCTGAAACACAATCTTATTGTTCAGACTCTGTTTGAATTTGAACCTCAGACCCTACAAGTCAGAAGTAACCCAAGATGACTCCTACTCATCTACTACTAATCCATTTACCCCACTATCTACATTAGCCAATGAATTACAACACAGCAAGCTCAGTGAGCATGGTCATTTTCTACAGGATTGTAGCAAGTTTCGTGACCTGAAGTCTATATCTACAGCAAGAGAATAAGGAGCAAGAGAAGACAAAGAAATGAGTGTGGATTAGAGGAACACTTGTTGAATGTACTACATGTGAGTAGGTTGACCCACATTGTTTTATTTCATCTTTATAACAAGCTTAGGGAGAGGTATCACTGTCCTGTCACTGTCCTCCCGTTGTTCATCGATTTGCTTGAGTGGGCCCAGTTACGTTTCCATTGTGACACTTGTTACTGTGTTTGGCATGTTGAATATGTCACAGGGAGCTTGCCAGGCTCTGCCATGTGGGCGAGATACTCCCGGTAGCTTGTGGGCTCTCTGAGAGGGGCAGGGGAATTGAACCTGGGTTGGCCGGGTTGGCCATGTGCAAGGCAAATGCCCTACCCACTGTGCTATCGCTCCAGCCCCAAGGAGAGGTATATTGTCCCATTTTACAGATGAAAATATTGATATTGAGAGAGTGATGTATGTGGTGACACTAATCCTAGCTTAGGGGCATTTGATTCTGAAGAATCAGAATTCCAGTCCCAATAATTGCAAACATTTATTGGACGCTTCATCTTTCCCAGTCTCTGTATGACTCCACTTTCCTCTCCTCCCAGTCCCTGTGGCCCGGAGTCCAAGTTCCTTACCCTCTGGAGGAAACCATTCCTCTCTTCAGCGACCTCTAGCACTCCTAACCCCATCCTAATTCCCCAGAAGGAGTCGCTTCTTATGTCTTGAAAATTGAGCAACTTCAGATTTGTTCGGATGCATCTGGAACTTCTCTCTGCCCACCCCCTGCCAGATCAGGATTGGAGAAAGTGGATGGGAAAATGAAAAACTGTGGGATCATGTGCCTGGGCTGGCTGCAGACCGGTCAACCTTGGAGACATCCAGGATTCTAAAGTCCTACAGGGCTCTCTGCCCACAACTCTCACTTGACCAGTTTCTGCTCCACCAGAAGAAGCTGCAGAGTTGGTGTGCATTTCCTCCAGGCAGAGGCCCAGTACTGAGCGCAGGCAGCTTCCAACGAGATCAAGAACAACAGTGTTACTCCATCTTTTTCCAACTCTGGTGCCATTTTTCTTTCTTTCCAGAGGCTTCTTGTCCTACCAGGTAGGCCCCCTAGTCTTGTGCCCTGCCTCCCTCCACCCCCACCCCACATTTAAACCATTTTTTCCTGTGGATGCCTTAGAAATCCCAGGGACCCACAGGAAGCTCTGACCCCTCTAAGAAGTTGAGACACACTGACCTAGAGAAGTTACCCAGTCTAGCTTGACATGAACAAAACATGTACCTCCTGGTAATATGGCTTTGTGTTTCTGGATTTTACAAAATAATAAGCCTGGCATCTTGGTCTCAGTTCGTTTTACAAGCTACATGAAATGTCTGGGTAACTTTTATCTGTTGATATATACCCCCCCCCCCACCAAAAGATATGTTTAAGTCCTGAACCCTGGAACCTCAGAGTCTTATTGCAAAGAGGGTCACTATTAAGCCTCAGTTCACATTGGAACAGACTGGCTCCTTACCCAATACAACTGGAGGCCTTTAAGATGGGAAGAGATACCAGCACAGACGCATAAGCAGGAAGGCCTCTGGCAATGGAGTGAAAGGGGGACAGTCGGGTTAGTATGAAAGGGAACACCACAGCATGAACCGCTGGCAACCCCTTACCGTAAGACAAAAGCATGCAGCAGATTCTCCCTCAAGTCTTCCAAGATTACTTGCACCACGCTGTTTTGATTTGAACTTTGATCCTCCCGAACTGTGAGTGAATAAATCTCTGTTGCATGAAGTCTCCTGATTTGTGGTATTTTAATACAGTAGTTCTAAGAAAGCAATACTGCAGTCAGTAGGGGTGGAACCAACTCAGATGGATTCTTCCTGATGCCCAAACTCCCTGTGATAGAAGATAATTGTGTCTCAATTCATCCCACCAAATGGAAACTTGTTTGAGTTGAGGTTTGTTGTGCCCCGACTGTTGTACTGACACTTAATGTCTCCTAGGAACAAGGATGGACTGTTGCTAAAGACTAAACCAAGGCAGGGCTGGAGCAATAGCACAGCGGGTAGGATGTCTGCCTTGCATGCGGCTGACCCGGGATCGATTCCCAGCATCCTATATGGTTCCCTGAGCACCGCCATGGGTAATTCCCGAGTGCAGAGCCAGGAGTAACCCCTGTGCATCTCCGATTGTGACCCAAAAAGAAAAAAAAAGACTAAACAGAGGGGCTTACCTCATTCATGTAAAGTCCAAAATAGATTAGCACAGAACTTTTCTAAATTTTTACTAATGACAGGTAAGATATGATTATTACCATAATGAAATCCAAGTATAAAATAAAATTTAATGCAATAAAGATTTCAGAGCTGAAAACTTAATGTAAATGAGAATAGGCATTTTGCTATATCATATTAAATGGTTTTAACTTCCTTATTTACATGGGTTAAAATCATATAACACTGTAACACTGTCCTCCCATTGTTCATCAATTTGCTTGAGCGGACCCAGTAACGTGTCCATTGTGAGACTTGTTGTTACTGTGTTTGGCATATCAAATACATCACGGGTAGCTTGCCAGGCTTTGCCGTGTGGGCAAGATACTCTCGGTAGCTTGCTGGGCTCTCCGAGAGGGGTGGAGGAATCGAACCTGGGCCGACCAAGTTAGCCGCGTGCAAGGCAAACACCCTACCCAATGTGCTATAGCAATCACAAATTGGCTTTTACTGGAATTTTTCCCGCAGGTGTGTGGGAAGATGACTGAACAGACTGAGCCTGGTATTCAAGTCACAAGGAGTAGAATCGGGATTACACGTGCTGAGTCTTGAGGGGAGACAAACGGCCTTGTACACAGCTGACCCGGGTTCAACCCCCAACATCCCATGTTTCCTCAAGCACAGCCAGAAATAGCTACTGAGAGCAGAGCCAGGAGTAAGCGCAAAGCTTGTGTTCAGCCCTTGGAGACATTTCCCCTGCGCCTGACTCTGGCAAATTGCTTTTCACTGGGTTTGGGGGTTCACACCTAGCAGTGTTCAGAGGCTAATCCTGATCCAGTGCTCTGGAGTCATTCCCAGTGGTGATTAGGAGACCGTGCCATGCCAGAGATCAGTCCCAGGACTCCTAGATGTGAGGCGTGTGCTCAGCCCTTTGAGCCATTTCCCAGTGCCTGGTTTATGGGGGTGATTCTTATCCTAGATGCTCCCAATACTCTCTTAGAGGAAAGAAACTTCAGTTCTCCAACAGAAACACTCCATAAGAGACTTCTGGCTCCCTTCCCCTGCTCCCTCTCACTATTCCCGGGGAGGGAAACTTGGAGGCTGACTGGGAAGCCCGGGAGCGGAACACGGCATGTGCGCCTCAGCGCCTGGCACGGCCTTCCCAGTGCCTCCTTCCAAGGATGCACATTTCACCTGCTTTTCTGCCATGTGACAGACTGCAAATGAAATGCAAATCTTCCAGCCCTCCCGGTTCTGGGGAAACACACTCTTCAAAGTGACAGCTGAGGCTTTTTTGCTGAAGCCTCCAGCAAGGCAGCCTACCTGGCCTGAGGCAGCCTTGCTGGCGCTCTTGCTCGGCTGCTTGCTCTCTCTTTGTTCACACAGGGCACCAGCGCTCAGCCTTCACCTGGCAGCGACATCTCATGATGTGCTGGAACCACTGCTTGTCTCTTTCTTCCGTCTAAAGCCTCTTTATTTTTGGCGGGGCGGAGGGTAGATCTAGCTGTCCTCAGGGCTTCTTCCTGGCTCTGTACTCAGGGATCATTCCTCGAGGTGCTCAAGGGATCATCTGCAGTGCCAGGACTAAACACTGGTGTTGGCTGCATGCAAGAACTGCGTCTTAACACACCTTTTAAAAACTTCAGGGCAAGGGGTAGTAGTACAGTGGGTAGGGAACTTGCCTTACACACAGCCAGTTCAGGTTTGACCTGCAACATCCCATATGGTCCCTCGAAATAATTCTTGAGCACAGAGCCAGAAGTATCCCCTGAATATGCCAGGTATGGCCCCAAAGCAAAATAAGACAAAATAAAAAAGTAAAAATTCCCGGGCAGAGGCCAGAGCCATAGTACAATGGGTAGGGCATTTGCTTTGCATGTGACCAACCCCGGCATCCTGTGTGGTCCCCCGAGCGTCCCACGAGTAATTTCTGAGTGCAGAGCCAGAATATCCAACTGAGAATTGCCAAGTGTAGTCCCCAAACAAACAAACAAACAAACAAATCCAGGGCTGGGGATTTAGCTCAAGTGTCAGAGCACTTGGCTAGTATGCATGAGGCCCTGAGGTCGAGCCCCAGAACCCCATACCCCCCACCCCACCTTAGCACTGCCAGGCAGGGCCCTGGTGTCCCTCAAGCACTAAGCCACCAGTCCGAGCACTGCCAGTAATGACTTTGGGCACAGTCAACCCCCAGTCCCATTGAGTGTGGTCTCCTTAAAGTAAATAAATGAATAAATAAATAAATAAATAAATAGCACTGTATCACTATCCTCCTGTTGTTCTTGATTTGCTTGAGCAGGCACCAGTGATGTCAACAAATTGTGAGACTTGCTGTTACTGTTTTTGGCATATTGAATACATCACGGGGAGCTTGCCAGGCTTTGCCGTGTGGGCAAGATACTCTCGGTAGCTTGCTGGGCTCTTCAAGGGGGGGGCGGAGGAATCGAACCCAGGTCGGCCATGTCGGCCACGTGCAAGGCAAATGCCTTGTCTTACCTACTGTGCTATCACACATATATGTGTGGTATATATATGAGTATATACATATAAAAGTATATATATGTATATATATGTATATATATATATGGGCATTTGCTTTGCATGTGAGTACATATATATACTCATTGGGCACCAGAATAATTCTAACCACTTTGAGGCTATGGTCCAAGATTACATGGTCATATCCTGTATAAGGGCTTAACCAGGCAGCCAGACTGTGCCTCCCCAATCTGCTGAGCTTCCTCCAGAGAACTCTGAAAATTCTTGCCAAGAACTCTCCCAATTCTGTCTGGGTCTACAGTCACATTACCCCATCACCCCATTCCTGCAGCCTGCCCAGCTCTGCAGACCCTATTTGAGAAACTCTTCGCTCTTCCTCTGTACTTTTTTTTTTTTTGCTTTTTTGGGGGGTGTCACACCCAGCGATGCACAAGGGTTACTCCTGGATCTGCACTCAGGAATTACTCTTGGCAGTGCTCAGAGGACCATATAGGATGCTGGGAATCGAACCTGGGTCAGCCACATGCAAAGCAAACAGCCTACCTGCTGTACTATCGCTCTAACCCCTCTGTATTTTCATCAAACCCCACTTGGTAGGATGAAGCATGCTATGAGTGAATCCTTCGGGGTATTCCTGAGGCCTGTTCAGAGCATTCATAGTGGGCTTTCTGGCAGGGCAGCCATCTTTATAACATGACGTGGTCACGGCTGACCTTCAGGCTCTTGGCAACTGTCCCTTAAGGCAATGCCAGAAGCTGGTTTCCCCTTGGGATCTATGAACAGGCCTTTCCTCTCCACTGTCTGATTTGCTTGAGCTGACGCAGCCTCTGCCCACAGACAAAAGGGCCTTCTGTGAAAACCCACCTCTGACTGCCTCTCCTAGCAGGCACTGTGGCCACTGCCACTGGGCGGGGCCCAGGCGACGTTCCCCGTCTCTGTGGTCGAAGGCTGTCAGCTGGAAGACAGGGTTCAGGCAGTGGCACCTGCTCCCAGGCTTCACAGAGGGCCCCTGACTCACATCACAACGGCAAACATGGTCACAACACGTGGCAGCCCTGACGTAGAGAACCTAGGATGCCCTTCTGGGAAGGAGTCATCTTGGGTTCTTTGCTCCTGCTCCTCCTCCACCCCTAAATGGGACTCACCCTTGTGTGTCCCCTTAAGTAATGAGAAGATGGGGCTCTCCAGTGATCCTGAGGCTCAAGCAAGTACAAAGGTTGAGGCATTTGCCTTGCCTGTGGCTGCGGCTATGATCCCAGTTTAAATCCCAGCTCCGTGTAGGGGCCCTGTGCACTGCCGACTGCGGCCTCTGAGCACAGAGAGATGTCGTCCCTGAGCACTACTGGGTGTGCCTCAAAGCCAGACCCAAAGGAAGGGAACCAACGTGTTCTCCTCTGCTGCTCCTTCCCATTCTCCCCGCACATGGCTTCTCGTGACCCCAGCACTGCACCATGTCTCCGGTATACCAACAGCGTCTCTGCACAGATGTTGCCACGGTCTGGACTACTGCGGTGGCCTCATCTCCTGGTCTCCTCTTCCTTCTTTGAGCCCCCACAATACATACATACATCATCAGACTCCAAGGATTCCTTCACTCCTGGCTCATGAGTCACTTTGGCTTCTGTTACAGCATTTATCATTCTCTGCCTTATATTATAGTGGGTGCAAATGTATGTGGCTCCAAGAGACTGCAAACTTTTTTGTGTTTGCTTTTTTGCTTTTTGGGTCACACCCAATGTTGCACAGGGGTTACTCCTGGGTCTGCACTCAGAAATTACTCCTGGCAGTGCTCGGGAGACCATATGGGATGCTGGGAATCAAACCCGGGTCAGCCGCATGCAAGACAAATGCCCTACCTACTGTGCTATTGCTCCAGCCCCTGAGACTGAAAACTCTTGAAGGAGGAAACCTACAATTTATTCACGTTTCCTTTTCCTTTTCCGTTTTTTTTTTTTTGTTTTGGATTTGGGGCTCAGCCTTTGGCATGGGAGCATAATGGCCCTGACCTTTGACTTACCCCATTGCCTCATTTTTATTTTTTTTGGGAGGGGGAGTGGATTTGGGAGGATTAATTAGTAACTCAGGGCTTATTCTTGGGTCTGTGCTCAAGGATCATTCCTGGAGTTGTTCTGGAGACCCTATACAGTGCTAGGAATAGAACTTGGGTCAAGTGCAAACAAGGTAAGACCCTTCCCTGCTGTGCCATCTCTCCCGCTGTACTATCTCTCCAGGTATTTTTTTTTTGTTTATTTGTTTAGGGGCAACACCCCATGATGCTCATAGCTTACTCCTGGCAAGACTAGAGAAACCGTATGGGATCCCAGGGATCAAACCCAATTTGGCTGTGAGCAAGGCAAGAGCCCTACCTGCTGTACTATCACTCTAGTCACTCGATGGCATTTATAATAAATATTTTGTCTGAGAGGTTTCATGGCACAATTTTTCCACTTTTCACTTTGGGGTGCATAATCCCTGTTCTTCCATGCATTCACTGACTTACCCATGCTGGAGTGATAGCACAGCAGGTAGGGTGTTTGCCTTGCAAGCGGCCGACCTGGCTGACCCTGGTTTGATTCCTCCGCCCCTCTAGGAGAGCCCGGCAAGCTACCGAGAGTATCTCGCCCACACGGAAAAGCCTGGCAAGCTGCCCGTGACATATTTGATATGCCAAACACAGTAACAATGAATCTCACAATGGAGAAGTTACTGGACACGCTTGAGCAAATCGATGAACAAGGGGAGGACAGTGCTACAGTGTTAGCCATGCATACACTCAACAAGCATTTACCAAACAAGTCTTCTCCAGGAACCAAAGATAAACAAGACGGTGTGTCTCCAAACCGGTGACAAAAGCTAGTTTGCATCATGGTATAATGCAACTAACAGCACAAGAAACAGGAGTAGCATAGCTGAGGCAGTTCCAGCAGATTAGGGCAGGGCAGGGATCCCTCCAGCTCACCCTGTAGTTGCTGCTGGGATCCCAGCAATACCACAGACATCATCAGAGGTAAGCAACTGTGTACTTTTGCCAAACAAGATCTGGACATCACCCCTGATCCCCAGAATAAAACTTCCTTGCCACCCTCTCCCGCTCTCTAAGCAGGAGACTGAGAGCCAAGAAAGGAAATGGAAATGTTTGCCAGGTGAAATCTGGGCAATATGCTTCGCCATTTCCCTCAATCACAACAAATCAGCCTCAGCCCTGCTGCTTAGCACCGACTTTCCTTACTCCGAGTCAGGCCAGCCAGCCCAAGAGGACAGGACACACAAGTGATTCTGTATGCATCTAGAACTGGCTCATAGTCCAAGAAGAGGAAAATGAAAACATCTTCATTTAAGAATCCCCAGGGACACAGGGCTATTCTTAGAGTCCCATATATTTTGAACCATGAGTGCAAACATCTGGGAGGTCCCAATGTTTGGCACCTGGGTTCAATAATGGATAGAATAGTTTACATCCTGGCCATCCCAGAATGCCAAGACATATGATTGTTGAAACAAATCTCACAAATACTCATTTATATGTAATGTATGTATCTTAAGGCACATGAAATATATCCCACACATAAAAAGGATTCATAAGACATATGCACTGTTCAAAGCTTAATAAAACAGATCCCTTCAGGACCAGGGCTGCGGCTCGAGTGGGAGAACACATGCCCTGCACGTGTGAGGCCCTGCATTGATTGATCTAGCACTGCGTGCACCACCGGGTGCTGCCCAGTGTGGCCCTCACGGCTGAAATAAAATAAACATCATGTTTCTATTCAAGAAATACGTGTCTATTTCTTAATAATTTTCTTAATAATAGGGTTAACATTTTCTGCTACCGTGGTGCCAGACATTGTTCTAACACTTAGGTTCCTCACAATGACCTCCTAAATTCTATTTTACAGTCATCAACCGTTTCAATGAGGGAGCTTGGCCATGGGCCACAGATGGTAGCATTATAGCACTGTCCTCCTGTTGTTCATTAATTTTCTCGAGCGGGCACCAGTAACATCTCCATTGAGTGATTTGTTGTTACTGTTTTTGGCATATTGAATACATCACAGGTAGCTTGCCAGGCTTTGCCGTGCAGGTGGAACACTCTTGGTGACTTGCTGGGCTCTCCGAGAGGGGCAGAGGAATCGAACCCAGATCGGCTGCGTGCAAGGCGAACGCCCTACCTACTAGAAGGCAGTTTAAGCTAGATGGAAAGGAGACCCACACTTTTCATCCCTGCATGCTAAGAGGCCTCTTATTGTACAGAAATCTGGAACAAATTGGCCTTCAAAATCAACTGTTGTGGGGCCGGAATGATAGCACAGCGGGTAGGGTGTTTGCCTTGCACACGGCCAACCCAGGTTCAGTCCCCGGCATCCCATATGGTCCCCCAAGCACCACCAGAAGTAATTCCTGAGTGCAAAGCCAAAGCCAGGAGTAACCCCTGAGCATTGCTGGGTGTGACCCAAAAAGAAAAAAATCAACTGTTGTAAGGTGCACCAAATCTCTTCACTGACTTTTACTCTGACCTGGAGGGTGAGTTTGGGAGCAGAAATAGAAGAGCTGAAGTAGACTGAGCTAAAGGGCGAGAAGCTGAGAATGAGGATGAGGGAGGGGAGCTGAAGGAGAGGATGAAGGAGTGAAGTAGAGGGCCAACTGAGGGAGAAGCTGAGGCACAGGATAAGTGAGGGGAACTGAGAGAAAGGCTGAGGGAGGGAAGCTGAGAGGAACTGTGGGAAGGGCACTGAGGGAGGAGCTGAGGGAGGGGATCTGAAGAGAATGAGGAGAGAGGAGACCTGAGGGAGGAGCTGAGGTAAGGGCTGAGGTGAGGCAGATGATGAGGAAGGAGAGCTGAGGCAAAGGAGCTGAGAGTGGGGAGGTGAGGGAGGGACTAAGAGAGGGTTACTGAAGAAGTGGATAGGAGAGGGAGGGGAGTGAGGGGGAGGGAGTGAGATAGAGAGGCTGAGTCCACAGAATATTTTGGTCAGACACTGCAGCCACAGAGGGGAGAGTTTTGGAGGAAGTGGTCACACTGGTGACAGGTGACACATCCTTTCCTGTCCTGGTCATTCATTCTACAGATACCCAACCAGCCACTCACTGTGTTCTTTCTCCCATAAAAATGTAAATCAGGGGCCAGGAGATAATACATCAGCTAGGCACGTGCCTAGTACCACACAATTCTCTGAGCATCACCAGTGCAGCCCTGGAGAACCCAGCACCCTTGGGTGACCCGGAGATCCTCAGCATCACAGGCATGAGGTCCTACAGTCGGGTTGACTGATCACTGCCAAAGGAGTTCCTGGACCTCTTGAACACTGCTTGGAAGTCTCCCCAAAACAGCAAGTTTGGGGCTCAGAGAACTAAAGTACATGCTGGGTGTCTAGGTTCGATCTCTAGCTCCACATGGTCCCTCAAGTACTGTAAGGCATGACCCCTAAGCAGAGCCAGGAGTAAGCCCTGAGCACCATCAGTGTGGCCCCAAAACAAACAAAATTGCAGGTTCAATGTTTTCTAGTTGGGAAAGTTCATGGAAATTATCTCCCACAAAACTACTACTTAGAGGGGCTGGAGTGATAACACAGCAGGTAGGGTGTTTGTCTTGCACGCAGATAACCCGGGTTTGATTTCCAGCATCCCATATGGTCACACCACCAGGAGTGATTCCTGAGTGCAGAGCCAGGAGTAACCCCTGAGCATCACCAGGTGTGACCCAAAAAGCAAAAAAAAAAAAAAAAAAAAACCAAAAAAAAAAACTACTACTTAGAGCCTTCTGTCTCCTCAGTCTGCCACCCCACCCTTTCTCTGCAGATGATGAGAGCAACACAGGCACCTTTTCAAGGACACAAGGACAAGAGGACTTTGTGCTCCCATCATGAGGAGAGACGAAAAAGACTTCCTGGCAATTGGCCCATGTCCCATTCAAACTGGCTCACAAAATAGGCACTGAGAGGACCAGAGAGATATAGCAGGGTGCATACCTCGCACATAGTCAACCCGGGTTCAATTCCAAGCACCCCTTTTGGTCCCTGAGACCACCAGGAATGATCCCTGAGCACAGAGCTAAAATAAGCACTGAGCACACTGGGCATCGCCCAAAAACAAAATCAAAAGTAGGCACTGAGATAGCACAGGGGAAGGTGCTTGCTGTGCACGTGGTCTCCTGGATTCAGTCCCACCAATACCACATCCTGAGAACTGCAAGGAATGATCTTTGAGCACTGAGCCAGGAGGAAGCCCGGAGCACCACTGGAGCAGCCCAACTAAAATAATAATGACAATATTAATATCACTCACTAGAAGTCTGTCCCTCATGACCACCAAAACACAGCTCTGGTGGATGGAAAGGAGGAGCAACAACCCCTACACAACAGCCTGGGGCCCCCTCACGGAGCCCAGCGCTGACTGCAAAGAAAGAATCTCCCTGGCCCCCTGTATGTTTACTAAAACACCCACAAATGTGTTGGTTGTTCAGGGAGACAGGCACCCATTACAAAGAGCAAAACCGACCAGTTTGGGCACAGATATGGGATCCTCACTCATTACTAGTGGGAATGTCGACTGGTCTAATCATTTTTTTGTGGGGGGGGCCACACCCGGTGATGCACAGGGGTCACTCCTGGCTCTGCACTCAAGAATTACCCCTGGCAGTGCTTGGGGGACCATATGGGATGCTGGGAATCGAACCCGGGTTGGCCATGTGCAAGGCAAATGCCCTACCCGCTGTGCCATCACTCCAGCCCCATGACTGGTCTAACCTTTATGGAAAATAATATGGACACTTCCAAAACACTAGGAATTGCATTACCATCACTGTCACTCTATCACTGTCATCCTGTTATTCATCAATTTACTCAAACGGGTGCCAGTAACGTCTCCATTCATCCCAGCCCTGAGATTTTAGCTCCTCTCCTTACTCGTCTTTCCCAGTGCTGCCGTATTGGAGGCTCTTTCAGAGTCAAGGGAATGAAACCCATCATTGTTACTGTTTTTGGTATATCAAATACGCCACGGGTAGCTTGACAGGCTCTGCCATTGGCATGTCTACACACGTGTGTTACCATATGATCCAGCAATTCTACTTCTGGGTATCTATTCTGAAAAGACCTTCCCACTCCTGTTTACTGCAGCGCTACTCACACAGTAGCCAAAATCTGGAAATAACCCAAGTGTCTAAGAACAGAAAACTGGAACAAGAAACCATGGTACATGTATACAATGGAATATGACTCAGCTGTAAGAAAGAGGAAGTCATGCAATTTATTGCTACGTGATGGAACTGGGGAGTATCATGCTGAATGAGATTAGTCAGGAGAAGGGCAGACAGACACAGAATGACATCTCTCATATGCAGCATATAAAGAAACATAGCAAGGGATAACAAATTCCTAACAGTACCAGATTCTTGTTCGATTCCTCCGTCCCTTTGGGAGAAACCAGCAAGCTACTGAGAATATCCCGCCTGCACGGCAGACCTGGCAAGCTCCGTGGCGTATTCAATATGCCAAAAACAGTAACAACAAGTCTCATTTTGTGTTCCTGGAGTGAGCAGAAGCCATTGGGCTACATTGGGCATGCCACAGGGACAAATGAAGACATTACTGGTGCCCACTCCAGCAAATCAATGAACAACAGGAGTACAGCACTATGACAGTGCTACGACCAGATCCTGAGAACTGGTCTACAGAACCACGCTTATGGAGGTGGGGGCGGAGGGAACATGTATGTAAAATGTAGCAGGGAACAATCACTGTGAGGTGGAGGATGTGGCGTTGGAACATTGTACCTGTAAACCCTACCAATAACAGTACTGTAAATCATGGTGGTTAAAAACATTTTTAAATTCTTTTTTTCCTTTTTTTTTATTTGCTTTTTGAGTCAGACTTGGAGATGCACAGAGGTTACTCCTGGCTCATGCACTCAGGAATTACTCCTGGCGGTGCTCGGGAGACCGTATGGGATGCTGGGAATCGAACCTGGGTCGGTCACGTGCAAGGCAAACACCCTACCTGCTGTGCTATCACTCCAGCTCCTTAAATTTTTTTTTGAAATGTCTAAGGTAGAAAGACAGAACAGAGGGTAAGAGAAGATAGAAACACACAAATCCCATCACACACAGACACCTAGAGAATGGGGCGATTTTGTATCAAACTGCAAACCTTATCCTGCAAGAGCCAAAAATGATATTACAGGAAGAATGATTCTGGGAAAGTTTCATTCTCAAGATACCCCCCTCCCCAACTTGTTTCAACTGATTTATTTCTTGTCTTCAGGGTGAGGGGACGGGAAGTCTCTCAGTTTTGCTCAGGGGATCCTGGAGCCAAACCCAGTGGAACTCAGCCAACTGGCCGCAGTTTGGTACCAGGGTCTGAGAACCAAGCCTTGCAGTGTTGGAATCACACCCAGTGGCCTCGCGGTGCCAGGGAGAGTCTGGATCAGGCACCAGCAAGACATACATCCTGACTCCCTGTACTATCTCCCTGGCCGCCATATTTGTGTTCTTATCTTAGTAGGGCTGCATATTCAAAAGCTGACTGGGGTCAGAGTGATAGAACAGTGGCCAGCAGTGCATTTGCCTTGCACATGACTGACCCAGGCTCAATCCCCGGCATCCCATGTGGTCCCCCAAGCTCGCCAGAAGTGATTCTTGAGCACAGAGCCAGGAGTAACCCCCAAGCATTGCCAGGTGTGACCCAAAAACCTAAAAAGAAATTAAAAAGAGGCTAACTTCTTTTTGTCAAATGTCCAGAAGCAAAGTCCTGATGGAAATAAAAGCTTCTCAGGCCTGGAGAGATAGTACAGCAGGTAAGGCACTTGCTTTGCATGCAGTTTCCCTGGCACCCCACATGGCTCCCCTGAGCCTAGCCAGGGTGACCTCTGGCAAGATGCAGTGCCAGGAGTAAGCCCAGAGCACTACCGGAGATGGTTCAGAAAATCAAACAAAGATAAGATGCCTTTAATGATGGGTGCTAGAATCTCGGACAAAGGACAAGAGAGCTGGCCTGGGGGGCGGGGGGGGGGGGGGGGGGAGGGGGAGGCGTGGTGGGGAGGAGGAAGGGGAGCCTGTCACTGTGTCCACTCCCCTCTTTGCTCTTCCCTTTTCTGTGGGCTCCTCTTTCACTCTCCACTCCTGCTCTTCCCAATTCCACTTTCTTTCCTCCCACTCACTCTGACTGCAGGAGCTATCTTGGTCTTTCCTGCCACACCCATTCTTAGAATAACCTTCCCTTGCCAGCACCTCCTTCTCATTCTCCATCTCTCCCCAGGACTCTGAGAGGCCAGCAGCTCAGCACTGACCTGCACCTCCTGCGCTGGCAGCTGGTCCCTGGCTCCCAGGCCTCGGCAGGTAGGTGTGGGCACACTTTGGGGTCAGAACTTTGCAGCCAGAGAAGGCAGGGAGGGTCCTGAGGAATGCATACCCTAGCTGGGTAGAGCAGGGCAGACTATAACGACTATAAAGACTGCAGAGTTAAAAATAAGGGAGAGGTGGGCTGGAGCAATAGCACAACGGGTAGGGTGTTTGCCTTGCATGCGGCTGACCCTGGTTCGATTCCCAGCAGCCCATATGGTCCCCTGAGCACCGCCAGGAATGATTCCTGAGTGCAGAGCCAGGAGTAACCCCTGTGCAACGCCGACTGTGACCCAAAAGAAAAATTTAAAAAAAGATTTTTTTTTTTTTTTAAACAAGGGAAAGGGGCTGGAGTGATAGGACAGCGGGTAGGGCGTTTGCCTTGCATGCGGCTGACCTGGGTTCGAGTCCCAGCATCCCATATGGTCCCCCGAGCACAGCCAGGAGTAATTCCTGAGTGCAAAGCCAGGAGTAACCCCTGTGCATTGCCGGGTGTGACCCAAAAAGCAAAAATAAATAAATAAATAAATAAATAAATAAATAAATAAGGGAGAGGGGCCAAGGTGATAGCACAGCAGGGAGGGCACTCGCCTTGAATGCAGCTGGCCTGGGTTTGATCCCAGACACCCCTTATGGTCCCTTGTGAACCGCCAGGACTAATTCCTAAGTGCAGAGCCAGAAGTGTGGCCCCAAAAGACAAAAAGTTTACAAATTAAATAAATAAAAATGGGGAAAGGGCTGGAGTATAGTGAGTGTTTGCCTTGCATGTGGCTGACCTGACTTCAGGCCCTAGCATCCCATATGATCCCCTAATCCCTGCCAGGAGTGATTCCTGAGCACAGAGCCAGGAGCAAGCCCCGAGCACTGCCCTGGGTAGCCCCAAAAACAAAACTAAATAAATAAGAGAGAAGCCAGGAAGGTTCCTGGCCGAGGTGGAAACTCAGCAGAAAGGCAGGGATGGGCGATATGGCCTCGCAGGCTGGGTTCCAACACCTAGAGGACCTCGTTCCACTCACAGCAGGATTGATACTGCCATTCTGTCCCCTGCACACACCACTGGCTTTGTGTTCCCCAGGAACTGGTACTACAGGCACTGCAGTGACCCCAGACACCCCAGGTTGGAGGGAAACCACCAGAAGGAAGACCCTGCAGCTATTTCCTGCCCGCTGTCAAGCTTTGAGTGAAGGAGACGAGTTTTCCAAAGTCTCGCTTTCATTTTTCACGTTAAAACTTGAATTCTTTCACCGGCCATGAATACTGCCAATTGTTTTTTTAAATGAATCAATAAATAAGTCTTCCCTTTCTTTCCCTGGAATTAAGAATAAATGCTGGGCCCCCACCCGCCGAATTGGGAGGAGGGGTGTCGGTTTTGGCCGGCTCCAATGTGACATGCTGTTTTTCATTTCGTTCCTGAGTTCTTCAAGGAGCCTGAAGGAGAAGAGTCTGGGCCTGGCCTGCAGAGACCCCAAGTTTGACCCCTTGCTTCACTGAACGGAGCCCTGGTATGCCCCAACACTGCATTGCCTGGCTAAGCATTGAACTCCCCAGCCATGGGTCAGCGGCTGGGGGTAGAGCGGGAGAAGAACCAAGAGAGCACGCACCACCATGCAAACTCTGCTACAAGCCTTGCTTCATAGACCCAGAAATAAATCTCAAGAGATTAAAAGCTGCGGTTCATCTCAGACCCGTGCAGGGATGAGTAGCACTGTAGCACTGTCCTCCCGTTGTTCATCAATCTGTTCTAGCAGGCACCAGTAACATCTCCATTGTGGGAATTGTTGTGACTGTTTTTGGCATGGGCTGGAGCGATAGCACAGCGGTAGGGCGTTTGCCTTGCACGCAGCCAACATGGCCGACCCGAGTTCGATTCCTCCGCCCCTCTCGGAGAGCCCGGCAAGCTACCGAGAATATCTCGCCCGTACGGCAAAGCCTGGCAAGCTACCCGTGATGTATTCGATATGCCAAACACAGTAGCAACAAAGTCTCCAAAGGAGACGTTACTGGGCCCGCTCGAGCAAATCGATGAACAACGGGAGGACCGTGACCATTTTTGGCATATTGAATACGCCATGGGGAGCTTTCCAGGCTCTGCCATGCGGGCAGGATACTCTCGGCAGCTTGCCAGGCTCTCCAAGAGGGACGGAGGAATCAAACCTGGGTCGGCCGCGTGCAAGGCAAACACCCAAGAGGGACGGAGGAATCGAACCCGGGTCAGCTGCGTGCAAGGCAAACACCTTACCCACTGTGCTATCGCTCCAGCCTGTGCAGGGATGAGTAGACCGGGGTAAATTGGAGACATGGCAGGTCAGCCTGGTGCCCATCCAAACAGAGCCCTGTCAGCCGCTTCCTCCCCCAATCCGAAATCTCTGCCGTGCCCCAGGTTGGACTCCACCACCCCGGGATGAACCTCACCAAGATATAAACTGCTGAAAATTTGGGTATGTGGATTTTGTGACTGAAATCTTCAGGCCTTTGGGGGGGGGTTGGAAAGGGCTACCTCCCCCACCACCTCCCTGTACTCCCAGAAGCCTAAGCAATCAGGTCCATATCCCCAAAGATGCCAACCAGTTAAAAAAAGCTGCTCCAGCTTTACCTTCCCTGAAGGTATTTTTATCTTCAGATAAAAATGCTGAGTGCCCTGCACAAACACCATGACCTCTTTGTAGCTGTATTGCAGGCCATGATGTACAAAAGGAGAGAGAGAGAGAGAAAGAAGGAAAGTGCCTATCATAGAGGGAGGCTGGGGATGGGGGAGCGTTGGAGGATGACGGGAGGGAAACTGGGGACACTGATGATGGGGATATACAATAGTGGAGGGATGGCTGTTGGATTATTGTATGACTAAAATGCAATCATGAACAACTTTGTAATAGTATATCTGATGGATGTTCAGTAATTTTTTTTTAAAGTGCAGGCATCTTGGAATATTCTCTGCCTTCCCCAGATCTATCTGTCCAAACCCTCATCAGCACTGAGTCCTCAAGAATCTGTCCAAAGGGGCTGGAGCCATAGTACAGTGGGGAGAGTGCTGGCCTTGCATGTGGCCATCTCCAGCATCCCATATGGTCCTCAAGTACCGCCAGGAGTGATCCCCGAGTGCAGAGCCAGGAAAAAAACCCTAGCACCACCAACTGTGGCTCAAAAAAAAATGTGGAAGAATCTGCCCTGATCCAGAGAGATAGAAAAGGGTTAGCACTTTCTTGCATGTTCTGTCCGAGCATCGCCCAGGGTGGCCAGAGCCCAGCCAGGGGTCACCCTTACGCAAAGAGTCAGAAATAGCCCCTAAGCACCTCCTGGTTATGGCCCTAAACAAGCAGAAAGAACAAAATGTGTCTTTGAGCAAACCTCTCCCCCTCCGTGGGCCTGTTCTCCCACTTGTAAAATATGAATGTTGGGGGTCCAGGCTGATGAGCCCCAAGGGCCAGAGCACCCCCTGCCCCCCAGTGCACAATCTGGATCCCAGCCAACAGCAGCCCCCCTCACCCACCCAGCAGGGAACCATCGGGCTCACCCCTCAGCCTGAATCTCAGTGAAGAGCCCGGTCCCCACCCCCACCCAAAAAACGTGAGGAGGGGTGTCGGTTTTGGCCGGCTCCTATGTGACATGCTGTTTTCCATTTCCTTCCTGAGTTCCTCAAGCACAGCCTTCTCTTCCAATAAGGAAGGGCTGCCTCCCAATTCCTGGAAGCGCTTCTCCCCATCTGCTTATCGTTTGTCTTCTGAAACGTGAGCTCGTTCTCCCTCCTCGCCTGCCCTCCCCCTGCCCCCCAGCCTGCCCGCACCCTCTTCCAAACCCCCATTTTCTGTACTCCTGCTTCCTCCAACTGTTGGTACTCCTCTCCCCCTCCGATGGCAGGGCAGAGCGGCCAGCCAGGTTTGTCCACGCTGCTGTGACTTGGGGGCAGCCGTCTGAGGTTTCCCCCCTTCCTCCTGGTGGCTTTCAGTGGGCAATCACACAAATGGAGAGAGGAAATGGGCTTTCCAAACTGTCAGCTCAGCACAGGCGGGAGAGCCCTTGAATTTCTCAGTGGCTGCAAGACAGGGCCGTTAACCCCAGCCTGGCTTCCAAAGGGAGTTTGGAATCTCTAGGAAGCCTGGAGGCAAAGAGTGAGGAAAGTGCACCGTCAAGGAAGGGTTAAGGTCTGCGTGTGGCGAGGCTGAAGCCGGAGGCCCCCCCACAGCCTGGGGAGCTGGGTTTGATGCTGGCTCGGCTGAGCGGTGGTTGATGAATGGGGAGAGTGAACAGTGCTGTTGCAAGAAGGGTGCCTTCTTGCAGAATCCTTGTCAGAAGAAGCACGCTTTTTAGGGTGCACTCTGTGGAAAGAGAGCAACACAGAGCTTTGCCTGTGAAATACATTTTCCATTGGTCTTTTTGCTGGAAGCCTTCTCCTGCTTCTTTTTAAAACCCTGTTGGGATGGGCCCTTTGGAAATCAATGCCTTAAGATGACAAGCAGACCAGGGGGCAATACTCCTGATTTGCCCTGATTCCTTCTCCCCCCGCCCCCCGCCCACCCCCTCATCATCCAGAACTTGAGAAGCAACTGCCAGTCAAAACTGGGCTTACCCAGGCTCAGTGCTCAGGGGTGGGTTTGGGGCCCCAAAACTCAGAAATCACTCTGTAGTCAGTGCTCAGAGGTGGGTTAGGGACTCCTATGTGGTGCTGAGGGATGGGACCCAGATCAGCTGTGTGCAAGGCAAGCGCCTTACCCACTGTACTGTCTCTCCAGCCCAAGCAGTGAGTTTTTTTCATGACTGTGACAATGACTTTAATTATATTTTTATGACCTATGCATCTTGATCTCTCCTTGCCTGAAGTTCCTTCAGCGATGGTATTGTGCAGCATTGAATAAACACTCTCTTTTATTATTTTACTCCTCTTCATGGACGTGTTCAATCTTTCTAAACTGAAAACTTCTCCAGAGCAGATGAGATATTTTCCTTACCCCCGGAACCTTGCCACCTTCAGCGCGGCCAATTCATAGTCACGTGACCCCTTTCTAAAAAATGTTTTTCTTTTGGTTTATTACACACATCAAACACAGTAGGGTCAGAGTCATAGTACAGCGGGCATGACGTTTGCTTTGCACATAGCCCCCCAGGTTCGATCGGTGGCATCCGATATGCTCCTCTGAGCCCGCCAGGAGTGGGCCGAAAACAAAAACAAAACCAAAAGAGTGCTCAGGATTATTTGTTTACAGGCAGAGTAAATTACTGTAGAATAAAATGCACAGCCTCCCAGCAATGAAAGAAATGCACATTTTTACAGGAAGGATATTCTGATAATGAGTGTTAAACGAAGGCACTTCAATAAGATAATAAGATACTCTTTGGGACTCATTACAGAGAAAGAGTGAGTGCCCACAGCTCTGGACGAGCCCTGCCAACTCAGAGACTGGCCACTCACTGACAAACGTCTAACAGGAAACAGAAAGCCTGGAGGGACTCCTGGTCTTCATCTGGGCTGGGAATGCGGAATCTGGCACAGAGCCCTGTGCCTGGAGCCTGCTTTCTGGGGCAAGTGTTGTGATGTAGCGCTCCTCCTCCTCCTCCCGCAGAGTTTCCTCTCCCTTCCCCTCCCTCTCTATTCCTTCCTGCAGACTGACAAACCCAGAAGAAAGGCCAGAACAGGGTTGCTGGAAAAGGGTTCATCATCAGCCCCCAGCAGAAGAGTTCCCTGCCGAACCTCAGCCGGGGAGAGGGGGCCTGGCCCTAGCTGCCCCTTGCGGAGCCCCTCTCAGGGGCAATCTATGGGGGAAAGCCAGCCCCTGCCTCCACTTTTCCCCCACTCCCCATGGGGTTGGTCTGTACTCCATACTCAGATTTACCACCATATCCCATTGAGAAAGAATAATAAAGAAATCACAGGTTGATTTCCATCTGTCTGAGGTCTCCCCCTCCAACCCTGAATCCCTGATCAGCTTTTGCAGCCATTATTCCCCACTAAAGCCACTTGCTCTCAAAACTGCAGCTCTTGTCTGCTCTCCAGATGGTCCCAACTGCCACAGTGACACAAGAATGTCAGGGCTAGCTTTTTCTAGTCAGTGTCTGCTAACTGTCTGAGCTAAGCGTCTCTAGACTCCCTTTTTTGGTTTGTTTTGGGGCCACATCCCTTGATGCTCAGGGATTACTCCAGGCTCTGCACTCAGGAATTACTTCTGGCAGTGCAAGGGATGACCATATCAGGTACCAAGGATCGAACCCAGGCCGGCCATGTGCAAGGCAAATGCCTTATCTACTGTACCATCTCTCCAGTCTAGAATCTTTCGGCTAAAAATCTGCAAGAATTTTTCCCTCAACCTAGAAAAAACAACACTTAATATCCTGGTATGCAGATACATCCCTATTACATATTGTATAAATTATATGTAACTATTGTATAAATTAATATTAAATGCATTCTATATAAATTATCTAATTACATGTTGTAAAAAATCCACTAGATACTGGAGTAGCAAAGCCTAAAATCTCTGTAGCTTACAACAACAAAAGTTTATTCCTAATTTTCTTCCTATATTCTAAGTCTCCTCTAGATGTCTTCTCATAACAGAATCCATGTTAAAGGACCAGCCTCTATCCTGGACAGAAAAAAAAAAGATGTAAAGGTCAGTGAGAGAGTACAGTGGGTAGGGTGTTTGCCTTGCATGCGATTGACCCTGGTTTGATTCCCAGCATCCCATATGCCTGACCTCAGAGCCAGGAATAACCCCATAGCATCACGGGGTGTTCACCCTCCCAAATAATAATAATAATAACAATAATAATAATTCTTTAAAAAACAAAACTCACAGAAACAAGCAATAACACTTAAAGATACTCCTACTAATGTTTCGTTGGCCAAAGTAAAACACATGGTTGACAGACAGTGCGTTAGAGAATTACATTCTTCCCCTAATCCCAGAGCAGGAAGCAAGATGTCTAAATTTCTGAGAGGAGAGAAAATACCTGAAAATATATGAGAATGCCAGTGTTGGGGGCAGGAAAGATTGTAAGCCTTGTGAGCTGCTGCCCCAGGTTCAATGTTGGACGTCTCCGAGCCTGCCAGGAGTGATCCCTGAGCACAGAGCCAAGAGGAAACCCTTGAGCATTGCTGGGTTTGGCCTGAAAAATGAGAGGGAGAAAACCCCTCCAAAGGCCCTTCGCAGGAGCGCAGGATAGGACCCAGTGGCTTCCCGTCTGCAGCCTCCAGACCTCTCGCCTGGCATCAGCTACTTAGAACTATTCACCGTTCCATGTTGGAGTGGTGGGCAGAGGGGCGCTGCCCTGGGCACACAAGCTCTGCTGAGTAGTGCCCCACACTGGCAACAGTTTGCTTGACCCGATTCCCTCCAGTGCTGCTGTGAGCCTCCCCAACCATTCCAGGGAACCTCCAAAAATCTTTGCCCTTCTGCTTCCTGCCTCCAGCACTCCCTGTCTGGAAGATGCCCCCTGCAAAAGCTGTGGGCACCACTGCCTGCTTGCCCCCCCACCAGCTTCCCAGGGCCCCACAGGGCTGGAGCCTCAACAGCTGGCTCTGGGCTTCTTTGTCCTTCAGCTTTCTTCTCTTGACCTTCTGTCCATTTTGTCTGTCCCTCTGCTTCTCTGTCTGTGCCTCCCCATCTGTTGGTCTGGCCCTGGGAAGCTCATCATGGTCTGCCCTGGCAATCACGATCACGATCATCCTGTTGTTCGTCGATTTCCTCGAGCAGGCACCAGTAACGTCTCTTTCTTCCTAGCCCTGAGATTTTAAAAGAGCCATTTCAATGCTCTTTCAGGATTAGGAGAATGAGACCCATCATTGTTACTGGTATTTGGCATATTGAGTACGACATGGGAAGTTTGCCAGACTCTGCCGTGCGGGCAGGATACTTTTGGTAGCCTGCCAGGTTCTCCAAAGGAAAAAATAAGATGTCACGCAATGCGGCCGCGTACTTCTGGGAGCTGGGTTTTAAAGTCTCTGCGTCTTGGCCGTTGATGGGACCAACCTGGCGCTGGCGGCAGCTGGTGGGTGTGATGCCTACCTACTGGAAGATGGGGGGTCTGGGTGGAGAAGGCCCAGTCCCGATTCAAGTAGGCTTGGAGACCTCAGCCCCGGGACCCGCATGCCTGGATTCCTCTGCCAGTTCTTTCATGCATGAGACCTGTCCGGACGTGTGGAGAGTGTCCTAGCATGGCTGTGGCTGTCTCCGGAGGTCCTCAGCTGCTGGGGCTCTGCTCGGGTTGGGGTGGGGGGAGAGAAACTCAATCCTCCCCGCTCCAAGGGGCCCCTGGCATCTTCCCAATTGGCCCAAACCATCCTCCTGCTCAGCTCTCAAGATCACTGCCTCCTCATTTGTCGTTGTCCCATAACCATACACCAATTGTTCACCATGACCATAAACCATGTATCATAAACCATGCATCTTCATTGGCAAAACAAAGAAAACAACAATCCCCAAACAACTGACTTCTTTGCAAACCTTTAGGGTAAGACTTGGGGAAGGCAGGGGTAGGGGGTAAAATTGAGAATAAACTGTCCTTGTCTTTATATTTTGGGGCAAAGACAGTTGTCCTCTAATACGGATCTCTGGTTTTTATCAAACCCCATGGTCAGTTCTTCTTTCCATTTCTATGGAAGTCGGGCTCTCAAATCAAAGCTGGTTGCTCCTTGCTGAAAGAAACCTTTATTCCATTTCTGGGGAATTCTAACAAAAGAGAAAGATCTCCTCTGAAAGATAGTTTTCTTTTAAGCTGGTCGTTCAACCCTCAGTGTCAGGTGTTCAAAAGAAATAGGGGTGCTGACTCAGATCTGGCCTTTTGTGCAGAAGGGGGTCCTCTTGGGGAGGGGGGTGAGTAAAGTAGAATAAACTGACCCAGCAGGACAAATATCCCTACAAAGGTAAACTAGAGTTTACCTTCAGAGCCCCTCACCCCCTGTTTACCCAAGACCAACATTGGAGAGACAGAGTTGCTGCTTTACAATCATGCTTCCCAAAGCATGACTTGTTGAGAAATTCCATAACCCAGTCATTTCACAGAAATGACTTTCGTCCTTCAGCTTTCTTCTCTTGACCTTCTGTCCATCTTGTCTGTCCCTCTCTGCTTCTCTCTCTGTGCCTACCCCATCTGTTGGTCTGGCCCTGGGAAGCTCATCATGGTCTGCCCTGAACCAGTCTCTCAGTTCTGAAGCTAAATCAGTCAATCTAAAAAGTTGATCTGAGTCTTTGACCAAAAAATAAAAGTAAAAATGGAAGTAAACTGAAAATCCAAGAAAGAGCTTCAAGAATTCCAGGTTCTATGTCTCGATCAAAACATCTTCAGAGGACAAGATTTCCAGGTTTGCTGTGTCTCTGATGTTCCCAGGATTTCAGAAAAACAGCACAACCGGGGCTGGAGCAACAGCACAGTGGGTAGTACGTTTGCCTTGCACGCAGCCAAACCAGGTTCGATTCCCAGCATCCCATATGGTCCCTTGAGCACTGCCAGGAGTAACTCCTGAGTGCAGAGTCAGGAGTAACCCGTGTGCATTGCCGGTGTGACCCAAAAAGCCAAAAAACAAAAAAAGACAAAAAAAAACCCCAGCACAACCATGGAAGTGTACCTCGACCATCTATTGAGCCAAGGGGCCCTGACATGAGGGATGCCATCTTTACTCCCCTCCCAGCCTGTCGGCATTGTGGTTGTCCCCATAACCACACACCAACTGTTCTCCATGACCATAAACCAGCGTAACCATGCACTAGTTTGCTTTGCTTCTGTAACTTGCTTTGCCTTCACAGCTCCTGGAGCCCCTGTACATTGTATTTGTTGTCTGTCTAAGATGTGATTTTGCCTTTATTAATGCATCTCCCTGATTGTGCTCATGTAACGAGTTCTTTGGGCCTGTAGTCTGCTTGCGGTCACTCAGTTTCTGCAATAAAGACTCTCTATTTGGCCTGAACAGCACTCATCTGTGTCTGAGAAATTCCCTTATCACATCGTATCAAATTCTGCATCTCCAGCTTGCATTGTCTCTAAAAGATACAACAAGCTGTTAATCGGCGCAAGTCAGCTAGGAAAAAATTACGAACACTAGTTCAAAAAATCACAGACAGGGACCGGAGCGATAGTACAGCAGATAGTGCTGGCATGCGGCTGACCCAGGCTCAATCCCCAGCTTCCCAAGCACAGCCAGGGGTAATTCCTGAGTGCAGAGACAGGGGTAACCCCAGAGCATCACTGGGTGTGACCCAAAAGGCAAAAAAAGAAAAAAAATCACAGATAGATATAAAGTGGTGGGGGGGGGGGGGCGGGAGGGGGAGATTCAGAATCCATTCCAGTCATATTTTTAGTTTGGTTTGGGGGATGGGCACACCCAGAGGTACTCAGTGTTTACTCCTAACTGTGGACTCAGGGATCACTTCCGGCAGGTTCAGAGGACCATATAGGGTGCTAGGGATCAAACTCCGGTAAGGTGCATACAAGGCAAATGCCCTTTCTGCTGGTACAGAAAAATCCATTGGCATTGCTGGCAGGAAAGTAAAATCGTGCTGTTATTAAAAAAAAAAAAGAGTATGAGGGGGCTGGAGCGATAGCACAGCGGGTAGGGCGTTTGCCTTGCACACAGCCAACATGACTGACACAGGTTCAATTCCCAGCACCCCATATGGTCCCCTGAGCACCGCCAGGAGCAATTCCTGAGTGCATGAGCCAGGAGTAACCCCTGAGCATCGTTGGATGTGACGCAAAAAAAGAAAAAAGAGTATGAATTTTTCTCAAAAAAAAATGCAAAAATAGAATTACCATATGACCCATAAAAAATTATATATACATATACATAACAAAGTTTTCATATGTGTGCTCATGTTAGTTGCATACTGAAATTTACTGCAACATAATTTACAATAACCAAGAGGCTGCGTGTATGTGTGAGTGTGAGTGAGTGAGTGTGTGTGTGTGTGTGTGTGTGTGTGTGTGTGTGTGTGTGTGTGTGTGTATCCCCTTGAAAGATAAGAAAGAAGGAACTTGACATATACTAAAACCTGGATCAATCTTGAGGACACAAAGTCATTGAAAGAAGCGAGGCATGAAGTGTCTGAGAGAGTCACAATCAAATAAGCAAGGAGTAAACTGGTAGTTGCCTCTCTCGGAGAGCCTGGCAAGCTACCGAGAGTATTCAATATGCCAAACACAGCAATAGGAAGTCTCACAATGGAGACGTTACTGGGCCCGCTCGAGCAAATCGATGAATAACGGGAGGACAGTGTTTGTTTTGTTTGTTTGGACAGTAAACTGGTAGTTGCCCAGGGCTAAGAGAAGAAGAACGTGGAGAGTTTTTGTTTGATGGGTATGAAGTTTTTGCTTTGTAAAATGAAAGGTTCTGGAGATGTTGCGTAGGAAGGTGTACTTACCACTACTGAAATGGTGGAGATGGTAAGTTTTATATTACGTGCTTTTTTCTAACAATAAAAATAAAATAAAATAGAGCTATAGTATAGCAGGTAGGGCCTTCCCCTTATACACAGCCAACCCAAGTTCAATCCCTGACATTCCATATGGTCCTCTGAGCCTGATAGGAGTAATTCCTGAGTAGTGTAGAGCCAAGAGTGAGCCCTGAAAACTGGTCGAATGGGGCCCTAAAACAAAATACAAATAAATAATTTTTTAATTAATTAAAAAAATTAAATCTCTGTCATTACAAGGGTGCTACCACCCTGGAGCACTACCCGATCCTACCCTTTTTCTATACCAGATGTCTTCCTAGGAATAAATTATGGCAGAGAATCATGGAATGTTGGACCCTCATCATCCTACTCTCTTTACCCTTTTCAGAGGTATCTGCTTTCCTGAATTTTATATCATTCCCGTTGGTGCTTTATACTATGACCATACGTGTAGGTATCCATAAATAACATGAAGCATTACCTTGCCTACTCATGTACCATACTCAGTGGTGCTTGAGATTGATCCAATATGGTACATGAGTAAGCAAGGTAATGCTCCATGTTATTTATGGATATGTACACGTGTGGTCATGGTATAAAGCACCAACAGGAATGATATAAGCACTGCTGGGTAGAGCCCTGGAGGTTCCCTATCACTGCAGAGGTAGTCTCAGAAGTCCCCATCACCCAGAGCCAGAGCAGAACTGTATTCTTGGGCCATCAGATTGAACCCACCTCTCGGCTGATAATTTCAGATGGAATCCTCCAAGGCTTCTTGAGCACCTCTTGGAAGTTCCAACCCCCAAAAGAGTTATTATAAATTATGGCACTAAATAATTATTATAAATTATGGCACTATTCTGAGCAATACTGGATGGAATTGTCTTGTATATTTCCTTGCACACATGCTTTAGAATTGGAAATTCTTTTTTTGTTTTGTTTTGTTTTGTTTGCTTTTTGGGTCAACCCAGCGATGCTCAGGGGTTGCTCCTGACTCTGCACTCAGGAATTACTCCTGGAAGTGTTTGAGGGACCATATGGGATGCTGGGGATTGAACCCGGGTCGGCCGTGTGCAAGGCAAATGCCCTACCCGCTGTATTATAATTCAGCCCCTGGAAATTCTTTATAGCCTTGAAAAAAGTTTTGCAAAAAGCATTATAAGAGCTTTTTTAAATGTCAGGACAAGGAGCCAGAACACAGTACAGCAGATAGGGCTCTTGCCTTATATACAGCACATCCAAGATTGATCCCTGGCACCCCATATGATCCTCCACCAGGAGTGATCCCTGAACATGCAGTCAAGAGTCAGCCCTAGGCACTGTCAGGTGTGACCCAAAAACAAATAAGCAAAATCAGGGCAAACTTCCCAATAGGTGATGTTGAGTATGGCATTACTAATGTGCATATAGTTGTCTGCTACTAGATTAAGAAAGGTTAAAATCATATGGCACTTAAGTATCACAAATTAACCTTTATTGATTTATTTTCTGGTAATTTTGTTGGAGCAAGTAATATGAAATAACATTGCGATATGCCTACCAAGGGGCAGGCTAGGAGTTGGGAAGGAACCTGGACATATTCGCGGGGGGAAGGGACATTAGTGGTTGGATGGATGTTGGAACACTGTATGCCTGAAACCCAATCATGAATAAGTTTGTAATTTCATGCTGACCAAAACCAAAAAAAAAAAAAACCCACAAAGTAATGACTCTGCAAATATTTGTAGATAGGGTTATTTTTATGTTGATGTGATGGAATTTGTGCAAATTTAATTTTGTTTTGTTTTAGGGCCACACCTGGTGATGCTCAGGGCTAGTACTCCTGGTGGGTTTAATGGGAACATCTGTGGTACCTGGGATTGAATCTGGCATGGGAATGTATAAGACAAGTGTCATATCTGATGCACTAACTCTCTGGCCCCCAAATTCAATTCTTTGTTGTTTGGTCACCTTGCTCCTACAAGCAAAGTCATATTGTGAAACTGGACTTAGAAAAACATGTCGAAGGGGTTGTTACCATTTATTCTAATGAAAGGACCAGGGAGATAGCACAGGAGGTAATGTTCTTGCCTTGCATGTGGCTGTCCCCAGTTTTGAATCTCAAGCACTACATATGGTCTTATGAACATGGCCAAAAGTGATCCCTGAATACAAAGTCAGGGGCAAAAAATCTAGAGCACCATTGGGTGTGGCGCTCACACTGACAAAAAATGAACAATTAATACTAATGAAGCCAAACTAAAGCATAACTTCCCCCTTTTTTTCTTTCATGTTCGTATTTCTTCGGGGGTCACATCTGGCAGTGCTGGGGGAGTCCCAGCTTAGTGGGACTTAATCACAGTCTGGGGGCCTTGGGGACAATGCAGGGCCAGGCATCAAAGGTCTCCTGCACATGAGACATCTGCTCAGTCCTTTGAGCGCTCTCTCCAACCCAAACAAGCCTTTCTTAACACGCATATGTTTACATACAGCTAACATGCTAACACATAAGAAAAAATAATAACTGTTTCTTCTTCACAAGAGACTTGAGAAATAGAATGTTCTATCTAGCAATAATTACGTTAGAAACCAGAAAGAAAAAGTTTTGTAAAGACTACAGTAATAAAACAGGCACCAAGAAGAGCTCACATACTCAAAAAATTTGTACTGTCTATCCATTATGTGGTGGACCTATAAGGAAAGTTAAAGCACTTTGTTTTGAAAGAAAAAGGTTGAGGTTGGGGAGCAAAGAGATAGAACAGTAGGTAAGATGCTTGTCTTGAATACAGATGGCCCAAGTTTGAGTCCCAGCATCACATTTGGTCCCCCAGAACAACTCAATGCTCAGAAAAACCAAGCAGGGTGACAGAATTCGAACTCAGATCTCACACAGGCAAAACAGGAAAAGGAGCCTCTAAAACCACTGCCCTGGCCTACCAAATCTGCTTAAATGAAAGCATATTAATTTCTGAAGAGTCATACACTATAAAATTCCATGCAGAAATGGTTGTCCTGTGCCTCAGACACCTTTTCTCAGCTGGGTAAGAGAGTTGGCAAGGAGAGGAAATGTAACACTGGGTCTGGCAAAACCCCAAATGTGACCAGACTGGCCTGTCCCAGTTACCAACTCACAGAACTGCAAGACTGTCCCTGAGAAGACAGCAAAGGCCGGAGCCAATATTAACCACCTACCACCTACCACCACCCAACAAAAATCACCCACCACCCAACAATAACCACCTACCACCCAACACTCCCTCCACTCAATACTAACCACCCACCACCATCAGTCATCACCCAGCACTAACCATCTACTACCCAACACTAATCACCCACCACCCAACACTACCCAAACCAACAGTAACCACCTACCACCCACCACCTAACACTAACCGCCCACCACTAACCACTCACCACCACCACGTACTACCTAACACTCAACACCCAACACTCATCACCCACCCAACATGATCCAATACCCACCCAACACTTAGCACCCACCATTCAACATTCATCACCCAACACCTAAGACCATCTACCACTCACCACTCAATACCCAACTCTCACCATCCACCACCCAATGCCACCACTCCTTACTAATCACCCACCACCTTCTATCTGCAATTAGGGAAAATGCTATTTTCTGGGATCCTTGGCCCAGTTGACGTACTGCTTGCAGCAAAGGCTTGAAGAAAACAGCGAAAAGGAGTAAACATTAAAACAAGAATTTTCTCCCAAAGATCACCCTTAGAAATGTTGTGGAGAGGGGCTGGAGGGATAGTACAGTTGGTGGGGACTTGCCTTCTATGCAACCAACCCAAGTTCGATCCTCAGCATTTCCTATGATGCCCTGTGCACCATCAAGAGTTCAGAGCCAGGAGTAACTCCTGAGCACTGCCAGGTGTAGTTCAAATACCAAATAAATAAACTGACAATGTTATGAAGAATTTTCCTGACAGTAAATGCATCTGTGTATATACATAACACACATGCACGCAGACAAACACACACCACAACACAGGCTCATACTCATCCGAGGTGAGAGGCTGCCTGTCAAGGTCACAAGTGTACTGCAGGAGCGGGACACTAGGGCTGAAACTGGACTGATCATTCTCTAGCTCGAAAACCTGAACAAATTGCTCTGTGCACACATTCTCTCCACTGTAAAACTGGTGTGATAGCAAGAGTATCTGTCTCAAAATGTTGCTAAAGACCTTTCATCATTTTCATTTCATCATCCTGTTATTCGTCGATTGCCTCGAGCAGGCCCCAGTAACGTCTCTTTCATCCTAGCCCTGAGATTATATTCAAGGCTCTTTAGGAGAAGAGACCCATCATTGTTACTGGTATTTGGCATATTTGGTGCGCCACGGGGAGCTTGCCAGACTCTGCCCTGTGGGCAGGCTATCTTCGATAGCCTGCAAGTTTGTCCAAAGTAGGAATGAGATAATAAAATATCAAAAAAAGATGTTCTGATAAGATGTCGCGCGGCCGCGAATGCGGCCGCGCGGTTCCGGGATCTGAATTTTATAGTCTCTGAGTCTTGGCCGCTGATGGGATTACACGGCGCCAGGGGGCCAGGTGGTGGGTGTGACCCCCGCCTACTGGAATTTGGAGGATCTGGGTGGAAGATGCTCGACTCCAATTCGAGTAGGCTTGGAGGACTCGGCCCCGGAACCCGCGTGGCTTTGTCCCTCTGCCAGTACCTTCATGTGTGCGGAGAGTGGTCTCAGCATGGTGGTGGCTGGTCCTGGAGGTCTTCGGCTGCCAGAGCCCCGGTCGGGGCGGGGAGGAAAGCTCAACCCGCTCCCCTCCAAGGGACCCCAGCGAGGAACAGCCAGGCGCAGGGGCAGGAGACTCACTGCACTGGTCTCGTCCGGGAGCTGGATTTTATAGTCTCTGAGTCTTGGCCGCTGATGGGATTACACGGCGCCAGGGGGCCAGGTGGTGGGTGTGACCCCCGCCTACTGGAATTTGGAGGATCTGGGTGGAAGATGCTCGACTCCAATTCGAGTAGGCTTGGAGGACTCGGCCCCGGAACCCGCGTGGCTTTGTCCCTCTGCCAGTACCTTCATGTGTGCGGAGAGTGGTCTCAGCATGGTGGTGGCTGGTCCTGGAGGTCTTCGGCTGCCAGAGCCCCGGTCGGGGCGGGGAGGAAAGCTCAACCCGCTCCCCTCCAAGGGACCCCAGCGAGGAACAGCCAGGCGCAGGGGCAGGAGACTCACTGCACTGGTCTCGTCCGGGAGCTGGATTTTATAGTCTCTGAGTCTTGGCCGCTGATGGGATTACACGGCGCCAGGGGGCCAGGTGGTGGGTGTGACCCCCGCCTACTGGAATTTGGAGGATCTGGGTGGAAGATGCTCGACTCCAATTCGAGTAGGCTTGGAGGACTCGGCCCCGGAACCCGCGTGGCTTTGTCCCTCTGCCAGTACCTTCATGTGTGCGGAGAGTGGTCTCAGCATGGTGGTGGCTGGTCCTGGAGGTCTTCGGCTGCCAGAGCCCCGGTCGGGGCGGGGAGGAAAGCTCAACCCGCTCCCCTCCAAGGGACCCCAGCGAGGAACAGCCAGGCGCAGGGGCAGGAGACTCACTGCACTGGTCTCGTCCGGGAGCTGGATTTTATAGTCTCTGAGTCTTGGCCGCTGATGGGATTACACGGCGCCAGGGGGCCAGGTGGTGGGTGTGACCCCCGCCTACTGGAATTTGGAGGATCTGGGTGGAAGATGCTCGACTCCAATTCGAGTAGGCTTGGAGGACTCGGCCCCGGAACCCGCGTGGCTTTGTCCCTCTGCCAGTACCTTCATGTGTGCGGAGAGTGGTCTCAGCATGGTGGTGGCTGGTCCTGGAGGTCTTCGGCTGCCAGAGCCCCGGTCGGGGCGGGGAGGAAAGCTCAACCCGCTCCCCTCCAAGGGACCCCAGCGAGGAACAGCCAGGCGCAGGGGCAGGAGACTCACTGCACTGGTCTCGTCCGGGAGCTGGATTTTATAGTCTCTGAGTCTTGGCCGCTGATGGGATTACACGGCGCCAGGGGGCCAGGTGGTGGGTGTGACCCCCGCCTACTGGAATTTGGAGGATCTGGGTGGAAGATGCTCGACTCCAATTCGAGTAGGCTTGGAGGACTCGGCCCCGGAACCCGCGTGGCTTTGTCCCTCTGCCAGTACCTTCATGTGTGCGGAGAGTGGTCTCAGCATGGTGGTGGCTGGTCCTGGAGGTCTTCGGCTGCCAGAGCCCCGGTCGGGGCGGGGAGGAAAGCTCAACCCGCTCCCCTCCAAGGGACCCCAGCGAGGAACAGCCAGGCGCAGGGGCAGGAGACTCACTGCACTGGTCTCGTCCGGGAGCTGGATTTTATAGTCTCTGAGTCTTGGCCGCTGATGGGATTACACGGCGCCAGGGGGCCAGGTGGTGGGTGTGACCCCCGCCTACTGGAATTTGGAGGATCTGGGTGGAAGATGCTCGACTCCAATTCGAGTAGGCTTGGAGGACTCGGCCCCGGAACCCGCGTGGCTTTGTCCCTCTGCCAGTACCTTCATGTGTGCGGAGAGTGGTCTCAGCATGGTGGTGGCTGGTCCTGGAGGTCTTCGGCTGCCAGAGCCCCGGTCGGGGCGGGGAGGAAAGCTCAACCCGCTCCCCTCCAAGGGACCCCAGCGAGGAACAGCCAGGCGCAGGGGCAGGAGACTCACTGCACTGGTCTCGTCCGGGAGCTGGATTTTATAGTCTCTGAGTCTTGGCCGCTGATGGGATTACACGGCGCCAGGGGGCCAGGTGGTGGGTGTGACCCCCGCCTACTGGAATTTGGAGGATCTGGGTGGAAGATGCTCGACTCCAATTCGAGTAGGCTTGGAGGACTCGGCCCCGGAACCCGCGTGGCTTTGTCCCTCTGCCAGTACCTTCATGTGTGCGGAGAGTGGTCTCAGCATGGTGGTGGCTGGTCCTGGAGGTCTTCGGCTGCCAGAGCCCCGGTCGGGGCGGGGAGGAAAGCTCAACCCGCTCCCCTCCAAGGGACCCCAGCGAGGAACAGCCAGGCGCAGGGGCAGGAGACTCACTGCACTGGTCTCGTCCGGGAGCTGGATTTTATAGTCTCTGAGTCTTGGCCGCTGATGGGATTACACGGCGCCAGGGGGCCAGGTGGTGGGTGTGACCCCCGCCTACTGGAATTTGGAGGATCTGGGTGGAAGATGCTCGACTCCAATTCGAGTAGGCTTGGAGGACTCGGCCCCGGAACCCGCGTGGCTTTGTCCCTCTGCCAGTACCTTCATGTGTGCGGAGAGTGGTCTCAGCATGGTGGTGGCTGGTCCTGGAGGTCTTCGGCTGCCAGAGCCCCGGTCGGGGCGGGGAGGAAAGCTCAACCCGCTCCCCTCCAAGGGACCCCAGCGAGGAACAGCCAGGCGCAGGGGCAGGAGACTCACTGCACTGGTCTCGTCCGGGAGCTGGATTTTATAGTCTCTGAGTCTTGGCCGCTGATGGGATTACACGGCGCCAGGGGGCCAGGTGGTGGGTGTGACCCCCGCCTACTGGAATTTGGAGGATCTGGGTGGAAGATGCTCGACTCCAATTCGAGTAGGCTTGGAGGACTCGGCCCCGGAACCCGCGTGGCTTTGTCCCTCTGCCAGTACCTTCATGTGTGCGGAGAGTGGTCTCAGCATGGTGGTGGCTGGTCCTGGAGGTCTTCGGCTGCCAGAGCCCCGGTCGGGGCGGGGAGGAAAGCTCAACCCGCTCCCCTCCAAGGGACCCCAGCGAGGAACAGCCAGGCGCAGGGGCAGGAGACTCACTGCACTGGTCTCGTCCGGGAGCTGGATTTTATAGTCTCTGAGTCTTGGCCGCTGATGGGATTACACGGCGCCAGGGGGCCAGGTGGTGGGTGTGACCCCCGCCTACTGGAATTTGGAGGATCTGGGTGGAAGATGCTCGACTCCAATTCGAGTAGGCTTGGAGGACTCGGCCCCGGAACCCGCGTGGCTTTGTCCCTCTGCCAGTACCTTCATGTGTGCGGAGAGTGGTCTCAGCATGGTGGTGGCTGGTCCTGGAGGTCTTCGGCTGCCAGAGCCCCGGTCGGGGCGGGGAGGAAAGCTCAACCCGCTCCCCTCCAAGGGACCCCAGCGAGGAACAGCCAGGCGCAGGGGCAGGAGACTCACTGCACTGGTCTCGTCCGGGAGCTGGATTTTATAGTCTCTGAGTCTTGGCCGCTGATGGGATTACACGGCGCCAGGGGGCCAGGTGGTGGGTGTGACCCCCGCCTACTGGAATTTGGAGGATCTGGGTGGAAGATGCTCGACTCCAATTCGAGTAGGCTTGGAGGACTCGGCCCCGGAACCCGCGTGGCTTTGTCCCTCTGCCAGTACCTTCATGTGTGCGGAGAGTGGTCTCAGCATGGTGGTGGCTGGTCCTGGAGGTCTTCGGCTGCCAGAGCCCCGGTCGGGGCGGGGAGGAAAGCTCAACCCGCTCCCCTCCAAGGGACCCCAGCGAGGAACAGCCAGGCGCAGGGGCAGGAGACTCACTGCACTGGTCTCGTCCGGGAGCTGGATTTTATAGTCTCTGAGTCTTGGCCGCTGATGGGATTACACGGCGCCAGGGGGCCAGGTGGTGGGTGTGACCCCCGCCTACTGGAATTTGGAGGATCTGGGTGGAAGATGCTCGACTCCAATTCGAGTAGGCTTGGAGGACTCGGCCCCGGAACCCGCGTGGCTTTGTCCCTCTGCCAGTACCTTCATGTGTGCGGAGAGTGGTCTCAGCATGGTGGTGGCTGGTCCTGGAGGTCTTCGGCTGCCAGAGCCCCGGTCGGGGCGGGGAGGAAAGCTCAACCCGCTCCCCTCCAAGGGACCCCAGCGAGGAACAGCCAGGCGCAGGGGCAGGAGACTCACTGCACTGGTCTCGTCCGGGAGCTGGATTTTATAGTCTCTGAGTCTTGGCCGCTGATGGGATTACACGGCGCCAGGGGGCCAGGTGGTGGGTGTGACCCCCGCCTACTGGAATTTGGAGGATCTGGGTGGAAGATGCTCGACTCCAATTCGAGTAGGCTTGGAGGACTCGGCCCCGGAACCCGCGTGGCTTTGTCCCTCTGCCAGTACCTTCATGTGTGCGGAGAGTGGTCTCAGCATGGTGGTGGCTGGTCCTGGAGGTCTTCGGCTGCCAGAGCCCCGGTCGGGGCGGGGAGGAAAGCTCAACCCGCTCCCCTCCAAGGGACCCCAGCGAGGAACAGCCAGGCGCAGGGGCAGGAGACTCACTGCACTGGTCTCGTCCGGGAGCTGGATTTTATAGTCTCTGAGTCTTGGCCGCTGATGGGATTACACGGCGCCAGGGGGCCAGGTGGTGGGTGTGACCCCCGCCTACTGGAATTTGGAGGATCTGGGTGGAAGATGCTCGACTCCAATTCGAGTAGGCTTGGAGGACTCGGCCCCGGAACCCGCGTGGCTTTGTCCCTCTGCCAGTACCTTCATGTGTGCGGAGAGTGGTCTCAGCATGGTGGTGGCTGGTCCTGGAGGTCTTCGGCTGCCAGAGCCCCGGTCGGGGCGGGGAGGAAAGCTCAACCCGCTCCCCTCCAAGGGACCCCAGCGAGGAACAGCCAGGCGCAGGGGCAGGAGACTCACTGCACTGGTCTCGTCCGGGAGCTGGATTTTATAGTCTCTGAGTCTTGGCCGCTGATGGGATTACACGGCGCCAGGGGGCCAGGTGGTGGGTGTGACCCCCGCCTACTGGAATTTGGAGGATCTGGGTGGAAGATGCTCGACTCCAATTCGAGTAGGCTTGGAGGACTCGGCCCCGGAACCCGCGTGGCTTTGTCCCTCTGCCAGTACCTTCATGTGTGCGGAGAGTGGTCTCAGCATGGTGGTGGCTGGTCCTGGAGGTCTTCGGCTGCCAGAGCCCCGGTCGGGGCGGGGAGGAAAGCTCAACCCGCTCCCCTCCAAGGGACCCCAGCGAGGAACAGCCAGGCGCAGGGGCAGGAGACTCACTGCACTGGTCTCGTCCGGGAGCTGGATTTTATAGTCTCTGAGTCTTGGCCGCTGATGGGATTACACGGCGCCAGGGGGCCAGGTGGTGGGTGTGACCCCCGCCTACTGGAATTTGGAGGATCTGGGTGGAAGATGCTCGACTCCAATTCGAGTAGGCTTGGAGGACTCGGCCCCGGAACCCGCGTGGCTTTGTCCCTCTGCCAGTACCTTCATGTGTGCGGAGAGTGGTCTCAGCATGGTGGTGGCTGGTCCTGGAGGTCTTCGGCTGCCAGAGCCCCGGTCGGGGCGGGGAGGAAAGCTCAACCCGCTCCCCTCCAAGGGACCCCAGCGAGGAACAGCCAGGCGCAGGGGCAGGAGACTCACTGCACTGGTCTCGTCCGGGAGCTGGATTTTATAGTCTCTGAGTCTTGGCCGCTGATGGGATTACACGGCGCCAGGGGGCCAGGTGGTGGGTGTGACCCCCGCCTACTGGAATTTGGAGGATCTGGGTGGAAGATGCTCGACTCCAATTCGAGTAGGCTTGGAGGACTCGGCCCCGGAACCCGCGTGGCTTTGTCCCTCTGCCAGTACCTTCATGTGTGCGGAGAGTGGTCTCAGCATGGTGGTGGCTGGTCCTGGAGGTCTTCGGCTGCCAGAGCCCCGGTCGGGGCGGGGAGGAAAGCTCAACCCGCTCCCCTCCAAGGGACCCCAGCGAGGAACAGCCAGGCGCAGGGGCAGGAGACTCACTGCACTGGTCTCGTCCGGGAGCTGGATTTTATAGTCTCTGAGTCTTGGCCGCTGATGGGATTACACGGCGCCAGGGGGCCAGGTGGTGGGTGTGACCCCCGCCTACTGGAATTTGGAGGATCTGGGTGGAAGATGCTCGACTCCAATTCGAGTAGGCTTGGAGGACTCGGCCCCGGAACCCGCGTGGCTTTGTCCCTCTGCCAGTACCTTCATGTGTGCGGAGAGTGGTCTCAGCATGGTGGTGGCTGGTCCTGGAGGTCTTCGGCTGCCAGAGCCCCGGTCGGGGCGGGGAGGAAAGCTCAACCCGCTCCCCTCCAAGGGACCCCAGCGAGGAACAGCCAGGCGCAGGGGCAGGAGACTCACTGCACTGGTCTCGTCCGGGAGCTGGATTTTATAGTCTCTGAGTCTTGGCCGCTGATGGGATTACACGGCGCCAGGGGGCCAGGTGGTGGGTGTGACCCCCGCCTACTGGAATTTGGAGGATCTGGGTGGAAGATGCTCGACTCCAATTCGAGTAGGCTTGGAGGACTCGGCCCCGGAACCCGCGTGGCTTTGTCCCTCTGCCAGTACCTTCATGTGTGCGGAGAGTGGTCTCAGCATGGTGGTGGCTGGTCCTGGAGGTCTTCGGCTGCCAGAGCCCCGGTCGGGGCGGGGAGGAAAGCTCAACCCGCTCCCCTCCAAGGGACCCCAGCGAGGAACAGCCAGGCGCAGGGGCAGGAGACTCACTGCACTGGTCTCGTCCGGGAGCTGGATTTTATAGTCTCTGAGTCTTGGCCGCTGATGGGATTACACGGCGCCAGGGGGCCAGGTGGTGGGTGTGACCCCCGCCTACTGGAATTTGGAGGATCTGGGTGGAAGATGCTCGACTCCAATTCGAGTAGGCTTGGAGGACTCGGCCCCGGAACCCGCGTGGCTTTGTCCCTCTGCCAGTACCTTCATGTGTGCGGAGAGTGGTCTCAGCATGGTGGTGGCTGGTCCTGGAGGTCTTCGGCTGCCAGAGCCCCGGTCGGGGCGGGGAGGAAAGCTCAACCCGCTCCCCTCCAAGGGACCCCAGCGAGGAACAGCCAGGCGCAGGGGCAGGAGACTCACTGCACTGGTCTCGTCCGGGAGCTGGATTTTATAGTCTCTGAGTCTTGGCCGCTGATGGGATTACACGGCGCCAGGGGGCCAGGTGGTGGGTGTGACCCCCGCCTACTGGAATTTGGAGGATCTGGGTGGAAGATGCTCGACTCCAATTCGAGTAGGCTTGGAGGACTCGGCCCCGGAACCCGCGTGGCTTTGTCCCTCTGCCAGTACCTTCATGTGTGCGGAGAGTGGTCTCAGCATGGTGGTGGCTGGTCCTGGAGGTCTTCGGCTGCCAGAGCCCCGGTCGGGGCGGGGAGGAAAGCTCAACCCGCTCCCCTCCAAGGGACCCCAGCGAGGAACAGCCAGGCGCAGGGGCAGGAGACTCACTGCACTGGTCTCGTCCGGGAGCTGGATTTTATAGTCTCTGAGTCTTGGCCGCTGATGGGATTACACGGCGCCAGGGGGCCAGGTGGTGGGTGTGACCCCCGCCTACTGGAATTTGGAGGATCTGGGTGGAAGATGCTCGACTCCAATTCGAGTAGGCTTGGAGGACTCGGCCCCGGAACCCGCGTGGCTTTGTCCCTCTGCCAGTACCTTCATGTGTGCGGAGAGTGGTCTCAGCATGGTGGTGGCTGGTCCTGGAGGTCTTCGGCTGCCAGAGCCCCGGTCGGGGCGGGGAGGAAAGCTCAACCCGCTCCCCTCCAAGGGACCCCAGCGAGGAACAGCCAGGCGCAGGGGCAGGAGACTCACTGCACTGGTCTCGTCCGGGAGCTGGATTTTATAGTCTCTGAGTCTTGGCCGCTGATGGGATTACACGGCGCCAGGGGGCCAGGTGGTGGGTGTGACCCCCGCCTACTGGAATTTGGAGGATCTGGGTGGAAGATGCTCGACTCCAATTCGAGTAGGCTTGGAGGACTCGGCCCCGGAACCCGCGTGGCTTTGTCCCTCTGCCAGTACCTTCATGTGTGCGGAGAGTGGTCTCAGCATGGTGGTGGCTGGTCCTGGAGGTCTTCGGCTGCCAGAGCCCCGGTCGGGGCGGGGAGGAAAGCTCAACCCGCTCCCCTCCAAGGGACCCCAGCGAGGAACAGCCAGGCGCAGGGGCAGGAGACTCACTGCACTGGTCTCGTCCGGGAGCTGGATTTTATAGTCTCTGAGTCTTGGCCGCTGATGGGATTACACGGCGCCAGGGGGCCAGGTGGTGGGTGTGACCCCCGCCTACTGGAATTTGGAGGATCTGGGTGGAAGATGCTCGACTCCAATTCGAGTAGGCTTGGAGGACTCGGCCCCGGAACCCGCGTGGCTTTGTCCCTCTGCCAGTACCTTCATGTGTGCGGAGAGTGGTCTCAGCATGGTGGTGGCTGGTCCTGGAGGTCTTCGGCTGCCAGAGCCCCGGTCGGGGCGGGGAGGAAAGCTCAACCCGCTCCCCTCCAAGGGACCCCAGCGAGGAACAGCCAGGCGCAGGGGCAGGAGACTCACTGCACTGGTCTCGTCCGGGAGCTGGATTTTATAGTCTCTGAGTCTTGGCCGCTGATGGGATTACACGGCGCCAGGGGGCCAGGTGGTGGGTGTGACCCCCGCCTACTGGAATTTGGAGGATCTGGGTGGAAGATGCTCGACTCCAATTCGAGTAGGCTTGGAGGACTCGGCCCCGGAACCCGCGTGGCTTTGTCCCTCTGCCAGTACCTTCATGTGTGCGGAGAGTGGTCTCAGCATGGTGGTGGCTGGTCCTGGAGGTCTTCGGCTGCCAGAGCCCCGGTCGGGGCGGGGAGGAAAGCTCAACCCGCTCCCCTCCAAGGGACCCCAGCGAGGAACAGCCAGGCGCAGGGGCAGGAGACTCACTGCACTGGTCTCGTCCGGGAGCTGGATTTTATAGTCTCTGAGTCTTGGCCGCTGATGGGATTACACGGCGCCAGGGGGCCAGGTGGTGGGTGTGACCCCCGCCTACTGGAATTTGGAGGATCTGGGTGGAAGATGCTCGACTCCAATTCGAGTAGGCTTGGAGGACTCGGCCCCGGAACCCGCGTGGCTTTGTCCCTCTGCCAGTACCTTCATGTGTGCGGAGAGTGGTCTCAGCATGGTGGTGGCTGGTCCTGGAGGTCTTCGGCTGCCAGAGCCCCGGTCGGGGCGGGGAGGAAAGCTCAACCCGCTCCCCTCCAAGGGACCCCAGCGAGGAACAGCCAGGCGCAGGGGCAGGAGACTCACTGCACTGGTCTCGTCCGGGAGCTGGATTTTATAGTCTCTGAGTCTTGGCCGCTGATGGGATTACACGGCGCCAGGGGGCCAGGTGGTGGGTGTGACCCCCGCCTACTGGAATTTGGAGGATCTGGGTGGAAGATGCTCGACTCCAATTCGAGTAGGCTTGGAGGACTCGGCCCCGGAACCCGCGTGGCTTTGTCCCTCTGCCAGTACCTTCATGTGTGCGGAGAGTGGTCTCAGCATGGTGGTGGCTGGTCCTGGAGGTCTTCGGCTGCCAGAGCCCCGGTCGGGGCGGGGAGGAAAGCTCAACCCGCTCCCCTCCAAGGGACCCCAGCGAGGAACAGCCAGGCGCAGGGGCAGGAGACTCACTGCACTGGTCTCGTCCGGGAGCTGGATTTTATAGTCTCTGAGTCTTGGCCGCTGATGGGATTACACGGCGCCAGGGGGCCAGGTGGTGGGTGTGACCCCCGCCTACTGGAATTTGGAGGATCTGGGTGGAAGATGCTCGACTCCAATTCGAGTAGGCTTGGAGGACTCGGCCCCGGAACCCGCGTGGCTTTGTCCCTCTGCCAGTACCTTCATGTGTGCGGAGAGTGGTCTCAGCATGGTGGTGGCTGGTCCTGGAGGTCTTCGGCTGCCAGAGCCCCGGTCGGGGCGGGGAGGAAAGCTCAACCCGCTCCCCTCCAAGGGACCCCAGCGAGGAACAGCCAGGCGCAGGGGCAGGAGACTCACTGCACTGGTCTCGTCCGGGAGCTGGATTTTATAGTCTCTGAGTCTTGGCCGCTGATGGGATTACACGGCGCCAGGGGGCCAGGTGGTGGGTGTGACCCCCGCCTACTGGAATTTGGAGGATCTGGGTGGAAGATGCTCGACTCCAATTCGAGTAGGCTTGGAGGACTCGGCCCCGGAACCCGCGTGGCTTTGTCCCTCTGCCAGTACCTTCATGTGTGCGGAGAGTGGTCTCAGCATGGTGGTGGCTGGTCCTGGAGGTCTTCGGCTGCCAGAGCCCCGGTCGGGGCGGGGAGGAAAGCTCAACCCGCTCCCCTCCAAGGGACCCCAGCGAGGAACAGCCAGGCGCAGGGGCAGGAGACTCACTGCACTGGTCTCGTCCGGGAGCTGGATTTTATAGTCTCTGAGTCTTGGCCGCTGATGGGATTACACGGCGCCAGGGGGCCAGGTGGTGGGTGTGACCCCCGCCTACTGGAATTTGGAGGATCTGGGTGGAAGATGCTCGACTCCAATTCGAGTAGGCTTGGAGGACTCGGCCCCGGAACCCGCGTGGCTTTGTCCCTCTGCCAGTACCTTCATGTGTGCGGAGAGTGGTCTCAGCATGGTGGTGGCTGGTCCTGGAGGTCTTCGGCTGCCAGAGCCCCGGTCGGGGCGGGGAGGAAAGCTCAACCCGCTCCCCTCCAAGGGACCCCAGCGAGGAACAGCCAGGCGCAGGGGCAGGAGACTCACTGCACTGGTCTCGTCCGGGAGCTGGATTTTATAGTCTCTGAGTCTTGGCCGCTGATGGGATTACACGGCGCCAGGGGGCCAGGTGGTGGGTGTGACCCCCGCCTACTGGAATTTGGAGGATCTGGGTGGAAGATGCTCGACTCCAATTCGAGTAGGCTTGGAGGACTCGGCCCCGGAACCCGCGTGGCTTTGTCCCTCTGCCAGTACCTTCATGTGTGCGGAGAGTGGTCTCAGCATGGTGGTGGCTGGTCCTGGAGGTCTTCGGCTGCCAGAGCCCCGGTCGGGGCGGGGAGGAAAGCTCAACCCGCTCCCCTCCAAGGGACCCCAGCGAGGAACAGCCAGGCGCAGGGGCAGGAGACTCACTGCACTGGTCTCGTCCGGGAGCTGGATTTTATAGTCTCTGAGTCTTGGCCGCTGATGGGATTACACGGCGCCAGGGGGCCAGGTGGTGGGTGTGACCCCCGCCTACTGGAATTTGGAGGATCTGGGTGGAAGATGCTCGACTCCAATTCGAGTAGGCTTGGAGGACTCGGCCCCGGAACCCGCGTGGCTTTGTCCCTCTGCCAGTACCTTCATGTGTGCGGAGAGTGGTCTCAGCATGGTGGTGGCTGGTCCTGGAGGTCTTCGGCTGCCAGAGCCCCGGTCGGGGCGGGGAGGAAAGCTCAACCCGCTCCCCTCCAAGGGACCCCAGCGAGGAACAGCCAGGCGCAGGGGCAGGAGACTCACTGCACTGGTCTCGTCCGGGAGCTGGATTTTATAGTCTCTGAGTCTTGGCCGCTGATGGGATTACACGGCGCCAGGGGGCCAGGTGGTGGGTGTGACCCCCGCCTACTGGAATTTGGAGGATCTGGGTGGAAGATGCTCGACTCCAATTCGAGTAGGCTTGGAGGACTCGGCCCCGGAACCCGCGTGGCTTTGTCCCTCTGCCAGTACCTTCATGTGTGCGGAGAGTGGTCTCAGCATGGTGGTGGCTGGTCCTGGAGGTCTTCGGCTGCCAGAGCCCCGGTCGGGGCGGGGAGGAAAGCTCAACCCGCTCCCCTCCAAGGGACCCCAGCGAGGAACAGCCAGGCGCAGGGGCAGGAGACTCACTGCACTGGTCTCGTCCGGGAGCTGGATTTTATAGTCTCTGAGTCTTGGCCGCTGATGGGATTACACGGCGCCAGGGGGCCAGGTGGTGGGTGTGACCCCCGCCTACTGGAATTTGGAGGATCTGGGTGGAAGATGCTCGACTCCAATTCGAGTAGGCTTGGAGGACTCGGCCCCGGAACCCGCGTGGCTTTGTCCCTCTGCCAGTACCTTCATGTGTGCGGAGAGTGGTCTCAGCATGGTGGTGGCTGGTCCTGGAGGTCTTCGGCTGCCAGAGCCCCGGTCGGGGCGGGGAGGAAAGCTCAACCCGCTCCCCTCCAAGGGACCCCAGCGAGGAACAGCCAGGCGCAGGGGCAGGAGACTCACTGCACTGGTCTCGTCCGGGAGCTGGATTTTATAGTCTCTGAGTCTTGGCCGCTGATGGGATTACACGGCGCCAGGGGGCCAGGTGGTGGGTGTGACCCCCGCCTACTGGAATTTGGAGGATCTGGGTGGAAGATGCTCGACTCCAATTCGAGTAGGCTTGGAGGACTCGGCCCCGGAACCCGCGTGGCTTTGTCCCTCTGCCAGTACCTTCATGTGTGCGGAGAGTGGTCTCAGCATGGTGGTGGCTGGTCCTGGAGGTCTTCGGCTGCCAGAGCCCCGGTCGGGGCGGGGAGGAAAGCTCAACCCGCTCCCCTCCAAGGGACCCCAGCGAGGAACAGCCAGGCGCAGGGGCAGGAGACTCACTGCACTGGTCTCGTCCGGGAGCTGGATTTTATAGTCTCTGAGTCTTGGCCGCTGATGGGATTACACGGCGCCAGGGGGCCAGGTGGTGGGTGTGACCCCCGCCTACTGGAATTTGGAGGATCTGGGTGGAAGATGCTCGACTCCAATTCGAGTAGGCTTGGAGGACTCGGCCCCGGAACCCGCGT